>NW_026606820.1:1252500-2452500 GCF_029890125.1 Rhinichthys klamathensis goyatoka
CGCAAATGAAACGGCATTCTAAAAATGCTGCGCTCAAGTTAAAAGTCAAACTTGCGTCTCATTACCTTGTTATTTCCCATTCCACCGCAAAAGATGCATCCTTTATGAACAGCCGCTTAGCACTAGCGATGTGTTCGACGTTATACGGTCCTTCATTGAACGCGTCACAGGACAGTGGTTAATCGCCTCAGCAACTTCACGCGTATGAAGCGCCAAATCAGTCATTTCCTTAAACAGCGTATTCGATTCTGTATCGTCATTAGTGTTAGTTGTAAAGAGTACCAAATTGAACAAAACAATATAACTGCAAAATTTGAATTTATGAATACGGTATCCTCGGTATCGCAAAATCCATATCATGGCACAACATAATACCGGTATTCACGTTCATACCGGTATAGCGCCCACCCCTAGCGTGACCTTTATCTGCCAATCGTGTATGTATTCTTCTTTGGTTATTTTCCCTATTTCTTTTACTTTTGAGTGTCTAAATTGAATTGATGAATTGAGTTGGTGTTTTTCCACTAAATATCGCATGGGGTCACTCTCTGTGTGTCCTGCCCTGTATCTGAGAGCGCAGTGATGGAAACTCTCTGTCTGCGCGTCTGATAGATGAAACCAGAACTTTACGGCTCATTTCGGATAGGAGAGGGAATCTGCCTAATTCTGCCCGGCAACCCAGACTTGGAGCGTTTCTGTGAGTTCCCAGGATGTTCTTGCAGAACTCAAGGTGGAAAATTTCAGCGGGGGTTTTGTCCCAGGATTCGTAATTTAGTTTAAATTTGGGGCCCCAGATTTCACAGCCGTAAAGTAGGATGGGTTTGATGATGCTGTCAAAGATTTTCAGCCACAGTTTAATGGGTGGGTTAAATTTGAACAGGGGTTTTCTTATACTGTAATAAGCCCTACGTGCTTTATCAGTCAGATCTTTTATTGCAGTGTCAAATTTTCCAGAAGCTGAGATTGTCAGACCCAAATAATTATAGCAGGTGACATGATTAAGAATTGTTCCCCCAAGTGTAAATTTGTATTTTTTGACAAAAAAACAACAATGAAGATTTAAATTTAGTGTTCAAGTTTAGAGTGGATGATTATGATTACAACGTTTATGTAACTTCAGAGAAAATGAAATGTTTTGGATGTGGAATGGAGGGACTCCTTATAAGATCATGCCCAGAGAAATTCCCTGCTGAACTTAATAATAAAATGAACTTCAGGGACAAAAATTGGACAAAACAAACAAATTACAAGGACAAAAACAGAATGTAGTAAATGAATTTCAGGGACTAAAGCAAAGTAAATTAAATGAATTTCAGAGACAAAAACAGAGTGAATAAAATAAAACTCGGGGACAAAAACAGAGTGAATCAGATAAAACTCGGGGACCATTTTTGGATGATTCAAATAAATCTCAGGGACAAACACAGAGTGAACCAAAACATTCTCAGGGACAAAAACGGAATGAATCAGATGGAATAAAACCAAATAAATCACACAAAGCTCAGAAGCTTGAACAAAATAAAAGAGCAACACAGAGGAATTAAGCTTTTTCAGAATGAATGAGCTTTTTCAGGCTCCCTCTCCAGTTGAGGACATGCAACAGCGTGATATTGAAGAGGAGGCCAGTAAAAGCACTCAGAAAGAAGTAGAGGAGGTATAATGTTCTCTGATTGAAGAAAGTGAGATGTAGATGACAATTTTGCCAAAGATAATGTTAAGAAAAGATGAATTTCAATTCTCTGAAAAAATGGAAAAATGTCCTCTTTATGTTTGCTCCCAGACTTCTTAAAGTAATGTTGAGGTAAACTCTGAGGCAGAATCTATACTTTCCTTGCAATCTTTGCCCCTGGAAGGAAGTGGCTACTCTATGTTGAGTATTAAGAAGTTTCTTAAGAGTACTTAAGGAGCTAGGAATGTCAAACTTGAGAGTGTGTTTCCTGATCTACAACTTTTCATTGATTCAGTTAAGAATTTTCAAAAAAGTTCTGAGAGTGCAGGGGAGAAAGTTTTTACTGATCAAGAATTTTATCGCTTAAATAAACTTGTTTTGAAAGTTAAAAGACAGCTAGAAGATGGTGAATATGTTTAGTTTTTCAAATTTGTTTTTCCTTTGTTTCTCTTTTTTTTTTTTTTTTTTTTTTTTTTTTATGAGTGAGTTAAAATAGGCAGTCTGCATTTGAATGGAGCTAGAGATGAAAGAAAAAGAGCTTCATTTTTCAGACTGTGCTCCCTTAAAAAATTTGACGTTATCTTTGTACAAGAGAAACATAGTACTGTTGATAACGAAGTTGATTAGAAGAGAGAATGGGAGGGTGATGGTTTTTTAAGTCACAAAATTAGTAATAGTTGTGGAGTGGGTGTTCTTTTTTCCAAAAGTTTCAATCCTCAATCTGTTGAATGTAAAGAGATTATTAAAGGTCGATTGTTAAAAGTCAGCGTAATATATGAAAATGTACAACTTGTGTTCATCACTGTATATGCTCCAGCTGTTGGTAAAGAGAGATTGACTTTTTTGGAAACTGTAAATGATGTTATTACAGATTGTAATGATAAAGAGTTTTTATGTGTGGGCGGAGACTGGAATTGCACAGAGAGTAGACTTGACAGAAATCACGTAGGGCCTCACCCTGCCTCTCGCACCAGCCTGATCCAGTTAGTAGAGACTCATGAGTTACATGATGTGTGGAGAGGCTTACATGATAAGCAAAGTCAGTACACCTGGACTCATTGTAAAGACAATTTATTGTCTATGGCCAGACTTGATCGTTTTTATTGTTTTAAATATCATTCTAATGTTGTTAAAAACTGCTTTATCAGCCCTGTTGGGTTTTTCTGATCACTCCCTCATTGTGATGTGTGTCTTTCTGAAATGTGTAAAGCCCAGTAGTGCCTATTAGCATTTTAATACAGCTTTACTAGAAGATAAACATTTTTTTTTGTATCTTTTTGGAAAAATCATCGAAGTACAAAAAATGATTTTATGTCTTTACAACAATGGTGGGACTTTGGAAAAGTTCAAACAAAACAGTTGTGTCAGCAATATAATTGTAATGTTACCAAAGTCTTATTGAAGTCTCTGGAGTCTGAAGTAGAAGAGCTCCAGTTTTTGGCTGAGGCCACAAAGGATCCATGTTATCTTGAAGCTCTTGTGGTCAAAAAGTCTGTGTTAACGAACCTGCTTGGAGTATCAGCACAAGGGGCTCTTATTAGGTCCCGGTTTAAGAACGTAGTAGAAATGGATGTTCCATCACACTTTTTTTGTGGATTGGAGCGAAAAAATGGTCAAAAGAGGTATATTCATAGTTTAATGTCTGACTCTGGACATGTGTCGTCTGATCATGCTGCTATTCGTAAGCATGCTGTCAGTTTTTACTGTGATTTGTACAAATGTGAACACCAAGAAGAGCGGATGTTAGCTCAGAGTTTTTATTCTGGTCTTCCCCAGGTTAAACAAGAAAGTAATGTGGTGCTGGAAGCAGATATTTCCCTGGGTGAACTGTATGTAGCTTTGCAGAGTATGCAGAGCAGATTTGAAACACCTTAAAGGTGCAGCTTGGACACATCTTCAGTGAAGGACCCAGGATCACAGGGTGTTTCGGGTCTTTGATCTTCAGACACCCTCACCTGGGCGACCCAACCAGGGTTGATCAGTCCCCGGTTTGTGTCCAAGCAGTGCGCTACTCCATACTTCTCCCCTTTGATCCATAACCACCTTAAGGCTTTTTCAGCGGCCTCACTGATGTTTTTAGTGGCTCTTCTTTCACACAACCCTCTGATGCCAAGGAGCCCGAATGCCCGGTGCACAGATTGACTTAGAAAGCCCCTGCAGCCCACTTCTATTGGCTCACAGCGGGCCCTCCATCCTCTCCCTCTGCATGCCTCAACCAGCTCAAGATATTTGGCCTTCTTTCTTTCGAAAGCCTCCTCCATCCTGTCCTCCCAGGGGACAGTAAGCTCCACTAGCACAACTTGCTTTGTTGAGTCAGATGTTAAGACCAGATCTGGCCTCAGTGACGTCCTTGCTATGTGCTCTGGGAACTTTAACTGCCTCCCAAGGTCCGCATGCAACTGCCAGTCACGGGCCGTGGCTAGCAGTCCTGTTGAGGCCTTACGCTCTCCCTGAGTTTTCTCCCCTGCCCTAACAAAGGAGATGTTGTTCCTCACTGGGACTTGATGTTTAGACTCCCGGATTGCGGTGCAGATGGTGTCCGCTACTACCTTCAGCACCTGGTTATGGCGCCAAGTGTACCTCCCCTCTCCTAGTGCTTTAGGGCAGCAACTTAGGACGTGCTCCAGGGAACCACGAGCCGGACACAGAGGGCATGTTGGTGTTTCTGCTAGGCCCCAGATATGAAGGTTAGATGGACTTGGAAGGACATCATACACCGACTGGATCAAGAACTTAAGTCTTGCGGGTTCAGACTTCCATAGTTCTGTCCAGGTGATCTTCCGGGGAACTGCATAATTCCAATTGGCCCAGGCTCCTTGTTGGCGCATTGCCACAGTCCTACTTAGACGCTCCTCCTCCACCTCAGCACGAATCTCTCCCTGCACCATCTGGCGTCTCTCTCGTCCTTGGGCTTTGTCGTAGCATGGTTTTATGTGGCTACCTAGACCAGCTCTCCCCACTGCCACAGAGCCAACTAAGACCCTATGTCTCAGTCTTGCTTCTGCTTGGTCGACTGCCTCTTGCGCTCGCCATTTCCTCCCCGTTCTGACCGTATGGGCTGCTTCCACCGCTGCCTTGTCCTTCAGGGTGCTGTCGAAGATCTTCCCTAGGCTCTTCACGGGCTTCTCTGACACTGTTGGAATAGTGATTCCATCCACATAAAAACGGTGTTTGTCCTCCACTCTCCCCTTTCTCAGGACCAAGGATCTGGACTTAGCTGGCTTGAACATCATTCTTGCCCATGCCGTGATCCTTTCCAAACCGCGGAGGAGCCACCTGCACCCTGTCACTGATGTTGATGTGACAGTCAGATCGTCCATGTAGGCTCGAATTGGCGGTTGGCGAATGCCGGATCTGGACAGGGGGCCCCTACATTCCACCTCAGCCGCCTTGACCAGCATGCTCATCGCTAGGGCAAACAATACCACCGATATGGTGCAGCCTGTGATAATGCCCTTCTCTAGGCGGTGCCATGCAGATGTTACTGTTCCAGAGGTGAATCTCAGGCTGAAACTGCTGTAGTAGTCCCTTATGAGTTCAGTGATCTTCTCAGGGATGTAGTGTATCGTCAGAGCTGTTGTCACCAGCTTGTGTAGAATTGATCCGTAGGCGTTGGCCAAGTCAAGCCAGAGGACTGCCAGGTCTCCTCGATTTTCTCTCGCCTCCCGGATCAACTGGGTAATCACACCTGTGTGTTCCAGACAGCCCGGCATGCCTGGGACTCCGCCCTTCTGCACCAAGGTGTCAATGTAGGAATTCCTCAGGAGATACTCAGACAACCTGTTGGCCAAAATCTTGCAAAAGATTTTGCCTTCCACACTGAGCAGAGAGATGGTGCGGAACTGCGTGATGTCGGTCAAAAGAGGTATATTCATAGTTTAATGTCTGACTCTGGACATGTGTTGTCTGATCATGCTGCCATTCGTAAGTATGCTGTCAGTTTTTACTGTGATTTGTAAATGTGAACACCAAGAAGAGCAGATGTTAGCTCAGAGTTTTTATTCTGGTCTTCCCCAGGTTAAACAAGAAAGTAATGTGGTGCTGGAAGCAGATATTTCCCTGGGACAGAGCAGAAAAACTCCTGGACTAGATGGTCTACCGGTTGATTTTTATAATTTTTTTTGGCTTATTATTGGAGAAGACCTTCTGGCAGTGCTAAAGGATGGTCTAGGCAATGGGCGTCTGCCTCTAAGTTGCAGAAGGGCAGTTCTTACCTTGCTGCCAAAATAAGGTGATCTGCAGCTCATAAAAAAACTGGAGACTGGTGTCCCTGCTTTGTACTGACTATAAGCTACTCTCCAAAGTACTGGCCAATAGACTTAGTAAAGTGATGGAACACGTTGTTTTGCCTGATCAGACCTACTGCATCCCTGGCAGGCTGATTTCTGATAACATTATTCTCATACGAGACTTGTTAGAAATCTCTAAGCTTTTTGGTCTTAAAGTTGGAATTGTTTCTATCAATCAGGAAAAAGCTTTTGATCGTATCGAACACAATTATTTATGGCAAATAATGTTTGCTTTTGGGTTTACTTCTGGTTTTATCAACAAGATCAAAACTTTGTATTGTGATGTTCAGAGTGTTTTAAAAATCAATGCTGTTTTGAGCGCTCCTTTTCAGGTCCAGCAGGGAATTAGACAGGGCTGTGCCCTTTCTGGCATGTTATATTCTCTTCCTTTTGAACCTCTATTACATAGACTTAGATCTGTTCTCTTTCATAGGTTCACTCAACGCTGCGGAAAGCGCAGTGGGATATCCTCTGGATGTGCCGATTGCCTGAAGCCCTATAGAATCACGCCAATTCATTGGCTGATGGCGCTCGCGCAAAGCTGGCTCCGCCCCGACGCTCTTACGTCGTAGCAGGATGAACGCGCGCGCGCCATCTTCTCCTCAGGTTTCTCTGCCTTCACGAAGCGGTCACATCTCGCCCTTCGTTCGGTTTTTCTGAGCCCGAATTCTTCAAATTCAACTTCAGCTTTCGTCTCGACACTTCAGCGACTGGTATAAGTGGAACTCTGTTCTCCTTACAGTGAAGTGTCATGGATTATCGACGCTGCTCTTCGCCATGCGTTCGTTTTATCTCGAACGACGACCCTCACAGTAAGTGTGTTAAATGTATGGGTTTTTCGCATGCGCGTGAGGCTGTATTAGGATTGTCGAAATGTAAATTTTGTGACAATCTCCTTCTCAAAACCCTTCGCTCTAGACTCGCGGTTTTTGAGAAGGAGTCATTCGTTCCCCCCCGTCGCGCTCCCGAGACTGCTGAGGCCTCTCGTGGATCCGCGGCCTGGGGCTCGGATGTTGAGCTCGAGGATATTGAGTATGAGCAGACGGGCCTCGCCCTTTCTCTCCCTCCCTCTCCCGAGCACGCACGCGGCGCGGTTGAATTCGCGCATGATTATTTATGCCCCAGCCCGGGAGCCCGCGAATCAGTTTCTTTCGGTCTGGATGACGTGATTTACACTGCAGCCTCCGACTCCGAGGATTTCGGGCCTGCTTTGGCTGATGACGTTATCCCGCCTAGCGGCCAGGACGCGCGGCCTACTCCGGCCTACACTGAGCTTATTGACGTGCTGTCGCGCGCTACAGAGAAGCTCTCTATTGACTGGCCTGATGAGCCCCGCGAGTCTCAATCGTCCAAACTCGACGAGAGGTTCCTACGTGGCCCTAATTCTAGGCCAGAGCGAAGAAAGCTGCCCTTTTTCAGCGATCTGCATCACGAGATCTCCAGATCCTGGAAGCAGCCTTTCTCCGCACGCCTAATTAATGCGGAAGCCGCTGACTTCACCAACCTTGTGGGTTTTGTGGAGCAGGGTTATTCCGCTATTCCAGCGGTCGAGGACACGCTGGCTAACCACCTCGCCCCGTCGTCTGCACCGTCCTGGAAGGCGCGTCCCCTTCTTCCTTCCAAGGCTTGTAGGACTACTTCCTCCCTTATTGGGAAGTCTTACATGGCGGCTGGTCAAGCAGGCATGGCCCTGCATACCATGGCCATCCTTCAAGCCTACCAAGCGGACGTCTTGAAGGACATGGATGAAGGAGAGGGACTGACGCCCGAAGCTGTCAAAGAGCTTCGCAAAGCCACAGATCTGGCCCTAAGAGCCACCAAACACACTGCTCGGGCTGTTGGTCACTCTATGGCGGGCTCGGTTGCTGCAGAGCGCCACCTCTGGTTGAATCTCACGGAGATCCGAGACAAGGATAAGAGTTTCCTCCTGGATGCCCCTATCTCCCTCTCAGGTCTTTTCGGGGAGGCGGTCAACACGGTGGTTGAGAAGTTCCGCGCCGCTTAGTCTCAGTCGGCCGCGTTCAGGCAGTTTATGCCCAGGAGGGTCAGAGGGCCAAGAGACTCCAACCCTTCCCCTTCTCAAACCCGAGAACGCTCTGCTCATAGGGCTGAATTCCCTACTAGCAGGAGTGACCCGGCTCACCACTCTCCAACTACGGTCTGGGGAGCCCGAGGTCGTCCATTTCCCCGCCAGCGCCCTCACAAGCGCCTTCAGCTGAAGCGGTCCAACAAATCGGTCGCTCCAGCCTCCTCGAGCCGTTCCTGACCCGCAGGTCAGAAGGAGGAGAGCCTCACCAGATCTACGAGGTTGGGACAGACCGCGCAAGCGTTTCTGCCCTCCTCCACCCGGCTCTCCTCATCCAACCTTGTCACCTTCGCCACCCAGCGTGTTTCGAAGTGCAGGTCCTGTTTCACTCTCTTCACCCAGTCCGGCGCAGGAGGAAGGAGACGCGTCTTGCTTTCTCCCCTCGCTCCCGGTGCACGTTACACCCGCCAATCGCTTCCTCGGAGGCACAGTTCGTTTTCCTCTGGAGCAGGCGGACCCAGTTACTTCTATCCAGGTGGTGGTACCCCCCAGTACGTGTCAGGACGCCAAGCGCTCTCCTCCACGGTCATCCGCGCCTCCCCATGGGAACCAGCGCGACACCCTACCTCAGGTATGTCCCTTGCACTGCAACACTCCTCTCCCTCTATCACATTTCGTTCAAGAATGGGAGCGATTACCAGGGGTATCGCCTTGGATCCTTCGCACAGTTCGGCTCGGCTACACGCTTCAGTTTTGTCGCAACCCCCCCTGCTTCAACGGGGTCTTTCCTACTGTAGTCGACAGCGCCGCTCAGGCTTCTGTACTACAGCAGGAGATTTCATCCCTTCTGCTGAAGGGGGCGATAGAAGAGATTCCTTCGGGGGAAGTCGAACAGGGCTTCTACAGCCGTTACTTCCTAGTCCCGAAGAAGGGGGGCGGCCTGCGGCCGATACTAGATCTTCGCCATTTGAATTTCTCTCTTTACAAGGGAAAATTCAAAATGTTGACGCTGAAGGCCATCATATCTCATATCCGGCTGGGGCACTGGTTCGTGACGGTAGACCTCAAGGATGCTTATTTCCCCATCCAGGTCGTACGGCGACACAGGAAGTTCCTCAGGTTCGCCTTTGGAGAAAAAGCGAACCAGTACAGGGTCCTCCCCTTTGGCCTCGCTCTAGCGTCAAGGACGTTCACAAAGTGTATGGATGCTGCTCTGGCCCCGCTGCGGCTCCAGGGCATCCATATACTCAACTACCTGGACGATTGGCTCCTTTTAGCCCACTCCAGAGAGTTGGTGACTCACCACAGGGACATTGTCCTCCGTCATATTCAGTCTCTCGGTTTGAGGTTGAATACGGAGAAGAGCGTTCTTACTCCAGCTCAGAACACGGTTTTCTTGGGGGTACGCATGGACTCCGTTCTTATGCAGGCCCGTTTGGCTCCTGCACGGATTTCCAGTCTGGTGACATGTCTGTCCCGTTTTGCACTAGGCCAGCATGTTTCCGTGAGCACCTGCCGCAGACTTCTGGGCCTTATGGCCGCGGCCTCCGCTGTGCTACCTCTGGGGCTACTCCACATGAGACCTTTTCTGTGGTGGATGAAGCTCTCAGGGGCTCGGCCCACGGGGCCAGCCCTTCGCCTATTGAAGGTGTCGCGCAGTTGCTTTCGCGCCCTGTCAATCTGGTGGGACCCCCTCTTCCTTCAGAAAGGAGTCGGTATGGGTGCGGTATTCCGTCGCCAGATGGTTACGACGGATGCCTCTCTGACCGGATGGGGAGCGGTTTTTGAGGGCAGGCCAGCGTGTGGGGTTTGGACTGGCGAGACCCTCTCGTGGCACATAAACAGCTTGGAGCTGAGGGCTGTCTTCCTGGCTCTTTGCCACTTTCTCCCTTTCCTCGAAGGACACCATGTCATTGTCAGAACGGACAATATGGCAGTAGTGTCCCATGTAAACAGACAGGGGGGTTCACGATCGCGCACCCTAGACAGGCATGCGCGTCACCTTCTCCTGTGGTCCCAGGACAAGTTCCTCTCTCTGAGAGCAGTTCATGTCCCAGGGATTCTGAACCTCGCAGCAGATTTTCTGTCGAGGCAGAAGCTCAGGTCTGGGGAATGGATGTTGAACCGCCAGACGGTGGCCCTGATCTGGGAGGTGTTTGGGAAAGCGGAAGTGGACCTCTTTGCATCTCAGGAGTCGTCCCAATGCCCGCTTTGGTTCTCTCTGAGCCCTCCAGCTCCGTTGGGGATAGATGCGTTCGCCCACCCTTGGCCGATGCAGAAACTCTATGCCTTCCCGCCCATCAAGCTGATCCAGGCGGTTCTGTCCAGAGTGAGGGAGAGCGGAGTCCGCCTCCTTCTGGTAGCCCCATTCTGGCCGTCCCAGCCATGGTTTTCGGAGCTGATCCCTCTGTTGGAATCCTCCCCCTGGGAGATACCGGTCAGGGAGGACCTGCTTTCCCAGCTTCAGGGCAGGATATGGCATCCTCGCCCCGACATTTGGAAGCTGTACGTTTGGCCTATCAGAGGCCGTTACCTTTAAGCTTTGATCTCCCAACCGACGTTCAGGAGACCATTGCGAATGCTAGAGCCCCTTCGACGAGGAGGCTATATTCCTCCAAGTGGAGGGTGTTCGAGGCATGGTGCTTAGCACATAATAGGAACCCAGTTAGCTGCCCAGTAGGCACAGTGCTGGAATTCCTGCAGGAAAAGTTTGCTTCCGGAGCGGCCGCTACCACTCTCAGAGTATATGTCGCAGCTATTGCCGCTCATAGAGAATCAGATGAGATTCCCTTGGGGAAACTGAGGTTAGTTTCGGGCTTCATGCGTGGGGTTAGGCGCCTAAAACCGGCTCGCCCCCCTAGTGTTCCCTCGTGGGACCTGTCAATCGTCCTGGAGGGTTTGTCAGAGGCTCCCTTCGAGCCCTTGGAGTCAGCCACTGAGCGGATTCTGACTCTTAAGGTTGCTCTTTTGTTAGCTTTATCTTCACTAAAGCGGATGGGGGATTTGCAGGCTCTCTCTATTAGTGAGTCATGCTTGGACTTTGCTCCTGGCCTGGTTAGGGTTACCTTGAGGCCGAGGTCGGGGTATGTACCCAAGGTTCTTTCCACGGCGTTCCGCTCTCAGGTTGTTAACCTTAACGCTTTCCACCCTCCTCCTTTTGCCTCTGAGGAAGAAAGGAAACTTAACTTGCTCTGCCCGGTCCGTTCTTTGAAGTTGTATGTAGATCGCTCAGGCGGTTGGAGGAAATCAAACCAGCTCTTGGTATGTTTTGGTGCTGGCCGCCGCGGGCTTGCAGCATCAAAGCAGAGGATTTCCCACTGGGTAACGGACGCTATTTCGCTGGCTTACGAGGTGCGTGGTTTGCCTTCACCTCTTAGCATCAGAGCACATTCCACCAGAAGTGTGGCTTCCTCTCAAGCTCTCTTTAGAGGGGCCCTCTTGGAAGACATTTGTGTGGCGGCAGGTTGGTCCTCTCCGCACACCTTTGTGAGGTTCTATAATTTATATCTTGACATGACTCCAGGTTCCCAGGTTCTATCTGCTTGAACCTATCATGGTTGTTATTATTATTTGGTCTGGTACCAGTTATGGCAGCGCTTAGCTTGGCGAGTTTGGTATTTCGTTCCCACTGCGCTTTCCGCAGCGTTGAGTGAACCTATGAAAAAGAACGTCTCTGGTTACTTACGTAACCTATGTTCTCTGAATAGGGAACGAGACGCTGCGTTCGCTGCCAAGCTCCTCGCTCTGCCGACAGTTTTTCTTTTCGGCAGAGAAATCTGAGGAGAAGATGGCGCGCGCGCGTTCATCATGCTACGACGTAAGAGCGTCGGGGCGGAGCTAGCTTTGCGCGAGCGCCATCAGCCAATGAATTGGCGTGATTCTATAGGGCTTCAGGCAATCGGCACATCCAGAGGATATCCCACTGCGCTTTCCGCAGCGTCTCTTTCCCTATTCAGAGAACATAGGTTACGTAAGTAACCAGAGACGTTTTACAAGGTGTGATTTTACCAGGGTGTAATATACCTTCAAAGTTATCTGCTTATGCAGATGATTTAGTCATCATGGTTGATAATCAACAGGATATTGATATGTTAACAAATGTTATAGTTAGGGGCCAAGCACCGAAGGTGCGGAGGCACCTATTGTGTCTGTTCCGGTTCTTATTATTCTTCTTCTTCCTTCTTCTTCTTCTTCTTCTTCTTCCGACTGGACGTCTATGGCAGCCCATAGAACCGCTTGCGGGAAAGTTGTGAAATTCGGCACACTGATAGAGGACAGTCAAAAAAGTCACTAGTGCAAATTTGACATCTCAAAATCAATCCCTCTAGCACCACCACCTGTCCAAATTTTAACTCATATTTAGTCTAATAACTTTTGAACCATAATAGGTAGAAACAAAAGTCTTTTTTCCTCTGATTCCTGAGCTCATGTCGATTCGATTGGATCACATTACGTCATTTTACGTCATACAAATATGTCCGCCATTTTGAATTGTCCAAAAAACCTACTTTTTCGAACTCGTCCTAGACGATTAGTCCGATTTTCACCAAAATCGCACCAGATCATCTACAGGCAGTGGGGACAAAAAGTTATGGAATTCAAGTTGATTCGTCAAACCGTTTTCGATAAACGCATGAAAACATTTTACGTAACGCTTGCAAAAACAGACGTAAGGCTGCATCTCCGCAACACTTTATCGTATTAAGACCAAACTTGGTAGATTTCATCACAAGCATGACCTGAGGCTACATGCTGCGTTTCGGCACAGCGCCACCTACTGTTCCGGAGATACAGAAAATGGCTATTTTTACTTATAACTTCTGAATGGTTTGTCCAAAAATCATAAAAGTCATGCCGAGTTGACTGATATCCAATTTTCCCAGATCGGCCATTTTGGCTGTCGGCCATTTTGAATTATGTGCTAAAATGCTGTCTTTTTTGAACGCATGAACGAATTGTTACGAAACTCGGTATGGGTCATCAGTACGATGCCCCGAAGGAGCCTGAGAAGTTTCAAAACAGCGCCACCTAGCTGTAAAATTTATTTTTCAAATGCTTATAACTCTGGCTGTGGTTGACTTATTTTCACGGGAGTCATCTCGTTGAGGTCCTGAATCCTTGCCGAGTCCACAGATACCAAACATGCTAGGTTTCGACTTACGGTTTGTGTAGCGTTGTGATTTAGCGCTTAAAAAACATTTGCTGATATCTTCGAAACCGCTAGTCCGATCGAGATGAAACCACCGTCAGAAGTTTGGAAACATAGGTCAATAGCCATATTCCAATGCCCAAATGCCAAAATATTGATAGTAAGGGGTCGTAAAATTCAATCAAAGTCACGTGTCAGTCATTTTTTACGTGTTTTTTCACATAAATGTCTATAACTCTGAAGTGAATTGAGATATCTTCACCAGATGTTGGGGCTCACTCTGAGGACACATGAAAAAAATTGTAGGACTGAGCCTCTTGATGGCGCTATAATAGAAAAAACATGAAAATCCCATTGATTTCAATGCAGTTTTGTGATGTGAAATGCTATACTTAATGAACACATTGCTGTAACATTACGAAACTCAGAATTTGTTAAATACAGGGGTAAAATACTTCGGCGTTTTTTTGGGGTGAAGAACCTTTTGTCCTTAAAAACTGCTGGGATAATGTTCTTGAAAAGACTAAAGGTTGTTTTGCCAGATGGAAGTGGATTTTACCAAAAAATGTCTTATCGAGGTCGATTTCTTGATTTCATCCACTTTATGGCATCGTCTATCATGTGTAGATCCTCCTCCAGATTTGCTGTCAAAGATTCAGGCACTTCTTGACGATTTCTTCTGGGATCGTCTGCATTGGACGCCTCAAAGTGTGTTATTTTTGCCGAAGGATGAAGGAGGACAAGGCTTAATTCATCTGAACAGTAGAGGAGCAACTTTCCGCTTTCAGTTTTTGCAGAGGTTTCTGTGTGGCCCCGCAGATCTAGTGTGGAGACCGTTGGCATGTACTATTCTGAACAAGCTGGGTGGACTTGGCCTAAACAGAACATTGTTTCTGATGGACTTAAAGCAACTCAACACTAGTGAATTGCCAAGTTTTTACCGTGGAGTGTTCAAAGTTTGGAACTTGTTTAAAATGGAGAGGACAGAACATCACAGTTCACTGTATTAGCTTCTCCAAGAGCCAGTTGTGTACGGGACCTGTTTGAGTGCAACCTGTCAAATAGGGCCCAGGTTACTCAAGCGTTTCTGTGTGTCTAATGTAGTGACTTTGGGACATGTAATTCATTTTACAGGTGCAAACATGGACAATGCTCTTCTCCTTGCCTCTCATTTAAAGGTGCATTCTATTCGCTTAATTGAATTGCTGCTCAAAAAGTGTAAGGATGCTTTAACAGATTCTGACCGTCATTGTTGCATTTGTTTTGTGATGGTTCTGTTCAACATAGTGTTTATGATATTTTTCCTTTGGTGAAGGTTCTCCCAGACTTTAAGGACTGTACGGGGTTTTTTTTAGAAACCAATAATACCTGTCTTTCTATTCAGGTTGCTGATAAGAAATTGTTATACAGATTGATTGTTAAAATTTTGAACAAAGAGAAATTAAATTGTAAATTTGACAATCCATGGAGAGCTCGCTTAGGTCTGATAGATGGTGTTGGACCTGAATGGAGGGCGCTGTATAAACCACCATTGTTGAAGAAGGTTGCTGATCTGCAGTGGAGAGTTTTACATACAGCTGTGTCTGTTAATTCTTTCATCTCTGTTTTAAACCCTGAAATTAGTCATAACTGTCCTTTTTGTACTCTTCGTGAGACAGTTTTTCACTGTTTTATGAATTGTTGTCGTCTTGTGCCAATGTTCTCTATGTTGGAAGATCTTTTCAAATTGTTTGGTGCAGTTTTTTCCAAACAGTTGTTTATTTTAGGTTACAGGTATTCCCAAAAAAAGAGGGAGCAGTGTCACCTCTTTAATTTCATTTTGGGAAGAGCAAAGATGGCTGTGTACACGAGTAGACGAAATAAGGTTGAAGGATCCACGGACGATGATGCTGTTTCTGTATTTGCCAAAATGTTGAAATCACGTTTAAGAATAGATTTTAATTACTACAGTTTGATGAATGATCTCGGAAAATTTTCTAATATTTGGTGTCACAAGGATGTGCTCTGCTCTGTTTGTTTTGTGGTCTGGATCAGCACGCATTGTTCAACTGATAGAGTTAACAGTGCCATGGGAGGATGCGGTAGATGAGGCATATGAGAGGAAGAAACTGCGGTATGCTCATCTGGCCACTGAAGCAGAACAGCGAGGATGGAGAGTCCAGGTTTATCCAGTGGAAGTGGGTTGTCGAGGATTTGTGGCACACTCTACAACCCGGTTCCTCAGAGACGTCGGATTCAGTGGCCAAGAGTTGCGTCACACAGTAAAGAACTTATCTGAAGCAGCAGAGAGGAGCAACAACAGGCTGTGGTTGAGACGGAAAGATTCTGGCTGGCTGTGTACAGGCCGCCACGCTACGGTTTCGTAGAATTCTTGAAAAACTCAAAGAGTCTGTTGGTTTATTTGTATAGTTTGCATAGTAATTACAGTTATTACGTTCCTGTGTATATTGCGTGAATGAGGGTTGGTGTTTGGGCAGATATTGTGTTTTGCGGTAGGTAGTATGCCATACGGAACCGTTGCCACTGAACCTACTTTAACGAAGACAGTGGGGCTCGACAGCCTTAGTCAAACGGGTTGGCGCGTATGGTTGGGTTGCGGAGAGATTGTGAGATTGTGGTTAGCTCACATGTGAACTACGAGGAAGGAGCAACCTCAGCTGCAGGAGGGATGTAGAGGTCAGAAAGCTGGGCTGAGTTGAGTGGGGGACGGAGGGGGGTGACTCTGGGACGCCAGAGTCACTGTCGAGCCCTCTTGAGGTGTCGTGGGCTAGTCGACGAAACACTGAGGACGGAAGGTGCCCACTTGAAGACCCTAGAGATGTCCCCTGCTCGGCTCAATCCAGACGGTTGTCGTGCTGGTCCACTGGGGAGACCACACTGTAGTTGCAGCCGTTGTGTGTGCTGACGCGCCAAGTATACTGCAGCTGTTAACGCCGGACAGAAGGAGATTCACATCACCATATGGAAGGAAGTGTAAATGGATGGAGAAGCATAGGTTACTGTAAAGCTATGTCTTAGTTTGTGCTTATCTTGGCGAAAGCTGAGTACAAATCAGCATGAAGTTTTAACATCTACTCTCGTGTAATGGAAACCATGTTGTAGAGAATAATCTAATTTTCAAGAGTGTGTTGATTTACTGTGATTTTATTTGATTGAGTGTTGTTTTTACAACTGTTTTAATAAAGTATTTGTAAAATCTCTCTCTCTCTCTCTCTCTCTCTCTCTCTCTCTCTCTCTCTCTCTCTCTCTCTCTCTCTCAACAGTGGGAAAGCAGGTGGGTGTTCATACAGTACTTTCCCCACTCTAGTAATTACTTATTGCGCTCTGACGGCGCATCTCACACTTTGTGGTTCATTTTCACAAGGCTGCTTGCAAAGAATTATGGAAGTGTTAGTCTCGACTGTGTGTGTGCGCATGCAACACAAAGATGTCACCCCATATGACAGATATTGTGATGATGAATGTTAAAAAGAACTACGAGACCGCATGACTCATTAAAAGGTTACAGTATGCTGTTGTCACAGTAGCTCCATAGCTAAATGTGGCATGAATGATTCCGTTATAGTCCAATTTCGATGTAAGGTTTCGTCTTGACTGCGGTCATACTGTACACCTCAGCCCCGTTTTACACACGTCCAACTATATAAAACATCGGACTACAGAATTATGCGCCTTTTATGATGCTGCAAATATTTTGTCCACCGCCCTAATTTATCATCATCTGACATAATGAAATCTGCTCTGCTGTCATATTAATGCTTTAGCATATATCCCAGGAGGGGATTTGCTTTTTTAAATGCTGACATTGACGTGAGGTAAACAGATAAAGTGGCTAGCCAGAGCTGCTTCTGTGTATTCCGGTCGTCACACTCCGTATTTCAATACACACACACACACACACACACACTGAAGAAGTGTTTTCATCATGGATGTAATGTATGCACTCTGACCTCATTGTTATGCAGAGTGGGTTTATATTATTGTGTGGACTCTCTAGTCCAACAGAGAAGCTGCAGAGAATGCTAGCCGTGGGCCACTGGAGTGCTTTTCTGAGGAGAGGAAATGGTAATGATAATAATGCACAAGAAAGACGGAGCCAAAAACATGGCACGGCTAAACTAATTGGTGGAGTAGGGATTTGTTATGTGAATACCATGTATAATTCTATTATTCCACATTAGGAAAGGGGCATTGCATTATTACAGAAAGCGAGCTTGGAGTTCTCACACACAGGCATGTACTAAATCTTGTGAACATTGGCATGATATGTGCAACAGACTAATTATAGGATGTGATATAATACAAATAAATATTCAGAGCGCATTTCAGAGTGAGTCTTGATTGTGAATGTTCATGTTGTGAGGTTTGAGGGATATTAATGAGAAGAAATGTTCTCTTTGAAACTTATAAACCTGGAATCTTGAACTTCAAAGCTAATCGAATTGTATTGCTGTAGATTGATCTGTAATGTACATTTAAAGCTGCAGTCGGCAAGTCTGGCAGATTGAGTGGATTGAGACAAAATTTTGAATGTTTACAACTCTCATGGCCCTCCCCCACTATCAATGGATACCCTCCCACCGAGTTCATGCTCGTCAGTGTGTGTGCACCAGATTTTCAGTGAACGCGCCCGTCTCATCAACATCCATCAGCACCATGGATTATTTGGAGATATGCTGTCCTGGCTAATCTACCGATAGATTGCAATTGCTAACGTCATTTATACTCTAAATGAGCTTACTTGATTTTCCGCCATCACTCTTCGTTACTGCGCGAACTTCCGCGAACTTCAGGCGTGTGCATGTGATTGTAACGTGCGCGAGGGGTGGCGTGTGCCCGATCTGTGATTGACAGTCAGATCTCACACCCCCCTGCGCTGATTGGACCCGATGATCCGGGAGCTGTGGATTTTTGCAAAACAAATAACACGCTCCAGGTGGAGTTAGAAGCTCGGGTTTTTTTCTAAAACCACTTTATTTATGTTGTTCTGTCGGATTATAGTGTCGATTTCACTGAATATGATCAAAAAAATGTTGCCGACGGCAGCTTTAAAGGAGATTTTCTGATACCCTTATACCATAGAAACTAACCTTTATTAGACTCATGTCAGCAGTTTCTCAGAGGATCTGAAAATATGCCCTTTTTAAACTCTTAAATATATAATAGCAGAAATATAGTTTGGCACTTTTTACAATTTCAATCTCTTAGAAACTGTTTTCAGAAAATCTATTTGACCTGTAGCTCAAAACATGTTTAGTTAGAAAAATGGCAACATTCCAAAAAAATATAAACTTGTGTAAATAAGACATACTTGAATGTTGCAGATTTGCTACTGGGGGCTAGTGGTCAGCTATCTGTATTGTTATTCACACTAAAAACTCTGTGCAGACCTTAGATATTCAAAATGATTTTGACATGGCCTAATACAACTTAGTGTCAGAGGGCTTCTCTAAGATGAAACTGCAGAAGTTTCAGCTTGCTAGCTTACTGGGAAGGTCAAATGTCAAAGCAACTGCACTATGTATTTTCAGGAACTTTGCAAGGGGTAAGTGAGAGTAAGTGCCAGAGGTTTGCTCTGACAAACATTCCCAGATATAAGCATCATAGCTTGTTGGGGAGGCATATCAAAGTCAGAGCTGGCACTTAATTATAACAGTGGTGAAATTGTGAACTCTTGAAAGCAATTTGTTGTTTTTTTTGCAATTTGGTTGTCTTTAATTCTGCTCAAAGTAAAATCGTCATGATTACATTAAGGCTGCATTTAATAAATACAATAAAAAGACAATTAAAACAGTAATATTGTGAAATATGATTATAATTTAAAATAACTGTTTTTCTATTTTAATATAATTTAAAAACCAACTTTTTCCTTTGATGACAAAGCTGAATTTTCAGCATCATTGCAGTCTTCAGTGTCAAATGATCCTTCAGAAACCATTCGAATATGCCACTTTGATGGCCAAGTAACAAATTAAATCGATGATGACAGTTAGTATCTGCTTAGTATTTTTGTGGAATCTGTGATGTATTTTTTCAGGATTCTTTTATGAATGTTAGAAAGCTGGGAAGAAAAAAACAGCATTTTTTTTTTTTTTTTTGACTGTCTCTATTGACCAATTCAATGCATCCTTATAAAAGTATCAATTTCTTTAAAAAATATACTGAACCCATAATTTTGTCCGGTAGAGTGTGAAATAAGATATACATCATATTTTATTTTAAATGTATATCTTTATCAATGATTGACTCTCTAATGGTTAACTGTGTTGCAGAAACGGAAAACTGCAAAAACACCCACAAACACTCATAATCATAACACACGCCATAAAAGCTCATCACGGGAGCCTTTTGAAATCATTCACTATTCCCAATTGTGCGTTGCACATTACCATGTCGATTTTACAATTTCAGTAAAATTCACAACCACTGTGTGTATTGTTTAATCCCTTAGAGTCTTTTGATATATATATATATATATATATATATATATATATATATATATTTTTTTTTTTTTTTTTTTTTTTTTTTTTATTATTTGAAATCACTCAGTCAAGAATATGATAACCTACGTTTACCTAGAGCGTGGAGTATCCAGGCAAGAGAGTGTATGAGTGCTTTGAGTAAAAGAAAGAGAACAAGGATCACTCTGCACTGAGCACTGCTTGCATTTGGGATTGATTGGATTCTGTTTAAACTGTCCATAATTAGTACCACCTGCCCTGGCTATGACCCCCATTTGGTTGCAGGAAGAGTAGGGAGGGGTATATAGTCATCTCCCGGCACACCTCTTCATCTATTTCTCTGGCTGCATCCAAAATCGGATACTCTCTTGAGTAGGTATACTTATTTTGAATAAGTAATTAATTCACGGCTATAAAAAAGTGCGTTCTATAGTTTGAGTGGGTGTAGTATGAATGTAATCCAGATGTACTACGTTCGTCATGTTGTTGATCTACCAGCATCAGTTATGTCACTCCAACGTCATTTACAAATCCTCTCCCGTGGCCTCATGTGATGTCAGTTATGCACACTTCAGTATCTCGTTGGAAGTATTAGGTAATTCGAGTACTTTTTGCCTATTCTTTTATGAGTTCTGTGAATTTGGACATACCACTTTTGTCACATACTTGTTTTTCCCCTATCTAGTAGGGACGTATGTGATTTCGGATGCATTCTCTGTTATATGCTACTTTTTAAGCCAAATTTTTATATAAGACATACTAGCATACTACTCTTGCTATGTCAGTAATTTCCTAATATAAGACATTCTAGCACTGCTCTTGCTATTTCAACTATATTTTTATATAAGGCATACTAGCATGCTATTTTTAAGCCATGTTTTATATAAGACATACTCAGAGGCGGACAGAGTACAGAGCTTTGTTACTTGAGTAAAAGTACAGATACCCCTTGCTAAATTTTACTCAAGTACAAGTAAAAGTACTACATTCAGATGTCTACTTAAGTAAAAGTACTAAAGTACTTGTTTTTAAAAGTACTTGAGTATCAAGAGTACAAGAGTAGATTTTCTAAATATTGCATTACTAATCTACTGCCACAGTGCTTACATTTATGCACAGAAACGTCCTACATGGAGTTATGAAAAATGTTAATGTTAATACCTTGGAGAATGTAAAAGGAATTGAAAGTAAAATCAAGTCGTTTTCATCTTTTTACCATGTTGCTTTATTTAATTTAATTAAATTGTTTAGGGGTGCCATCTTTAAATGCGGGGACAACACACACACACACACACACCACATGTAAGGGTGGCGCTGCCAATAAAGCACCTAAAAGCTGTCACATAGAACCGGCAAAAGGAATGATTATGAATATGTAAAATATAGCAAGGAGATATTTTAATTGTTTATTAATAAACACTTGTTAATAAACAAGTGTTTTCTTTGTCAGTGTCGGCTAGATGAAGTTGACGATGCTGACTCGCGATCTTCAGCAGTGAACGCGCCAGAGAGAAATGCACATTTCATACGGATTACATAAGCAGTCTGTAGTCTGTTTTCTTTCGTTTTGATTTTTTCTGTTTAAAAGTAGACATGTCTGTGAGAGGCAAGTAGGCTACCTTATACACTGAGTTTCGGTTCATTTATGAGACGAGATCCAGTTCACAGGCCGGCGCCTCCGTTTCTTATCTATCGTCTGCTATTTACTTCTAATTTATTAAACCCAGGCAATTGGTTGATGAAACATTGATTAAAATTAAGATACAATTAATGCAAAACGAAATTCAGGTTAAAGAAAGGTTTTGTGTTTTCTGTTTGAGGTCTCTGTGAAAGTTTTAAAGCATTTTTTATGCCGCTTTCAGAGCGCTCACGTCCGTAACGGAGAACACGTCCATAACATCGTTTTTTCCTCATAAATGCAAACCGGAAAAATAAAATAAAACAAAATTAATATTTTATGTACTGTGGAGACTGAGCGCCAACCCTTCTTCATTCGCTGGGTAGTAGCCTACTTTGGTTTGCGCAGTGTAATTCACATAATCAGTAAAAATATATTTAGCCTCCTAAAGTTTTTTTTTTTAAGAAATCAGAAATCCCTCGTGGCTACGCCACTGCCACATTTGAACCTGACTGTGTTAAACACACCACATACTCAAGAACATCAAACCAAATGCTTGGCTTACATTAATGTGCAATATAAAATCTGACCATGGAGTTGACTTTGGCGGAAAGCTGAAAGTGATTGCTGATAGGCTGTCCCAATCAGTGGTGCCTGCACAATCCAATCACGTTTGAGAGGGAAACAACAAATTGAGGGTTTCCAAGGTTTTTTTTTTTTTTTACTTTTGTTTTTTTTTTACTCGGGTACTCACGGTTATGGATAGAAATGTATTGGAGTAAAGAGTACAATATTTGCCTCTCAAATGTACTTGAGTAAAGTCATGAGTACTCCCCAAAAATGATACTCGAGTAAAGTACAGATCCCTCAAAATTGTACTTAAGTACTGTACTCAAGTAAATGTACTCCGTTACTGTCCGGCTCTGGACATACTAGCATAATACTCTTGCTATTTCTGTCATATCTTAATATAAGGCATAGTATACTGCTCTTGCTATTTCAACCATATTTTTATATAAGGCACACTAGCATACTCTTGCTATTTCCCCCATATTATTGTTTAGGACATACTGGTCAAGTCAGGTTTATTAACACTTTATACAATACAGATTGCTTCAAAGCCAATTTACAGTACTAGCATACTCTGACATATAGCATAAATAATAAAAGAGTAGCTTGCTAGTCTGCTCTGTTATGTTACATTGACTTCAGTAGTCACACGATCTCAACATTGGATGTTTAATTCAACATGTGATGTCTGTGGGTTTTTTTTTGTTTTGTTTTTTTGGCTTTTTCAATACAATTGTGTGTAAAATGTAATTAACATTTGGCAGTCTGTTCAAGTATTGAGCTAAGAAAGAGATAAGAGTTAAAAATAATTTCTGATATTCTAGTTTATCCATCACACTGGCAATGGACGGTCAGTTCCAGTGCATTGCATTGTGGAATATGAAATTACACACAGTGTGCTCTGTTGTATCATACATGCAGAAAATTCACATACTGTTCAGAGAGTATGTACTACATACATTCTGCAGCTGTAGTATGAGTGGCATGGTAGTATGCTATTCTTAACACAGACGGCGTCTCTTTCGCGTCCTCTTTTTTTTCTTACACTCATTCCAGCTGTGGCAGAGCCATCAAAGAACAATGTAAGACTCCGGTCTCTCCGGTTGCATGATTGCTAAAGCAATATTCAGCCCCACTGAGAAAGACACAGCAGATGGAAGGAAAGAAAGTGAAGAGATGGAGACCAAGTGGTGTAATTATTTTGGAAAGATTGGAAAACCCCTATTCCAAAACTCAGGCTATGACATGCAGGGAGGAAAGTGAGAAAGAGATAGAAAATGAAAATGAAAGCTTGGATGAGAGAGACAGAAAGGGAGAGGAATATCAAGGGCTCTTTTTTTGAAAATAGCAGAACAGACGCCTCGCTGCCTCATGCATACGCAGCCGTAGACGAGGAGTAGACCACCTCAAAAAGTCAAATTAGAATGTTCGAATTGGAGTGTTTCTTCTCAAAGCCTCATCTTGTTCATCCATTTGAGAAGCCAAATGCAGGGGCATAGCGAGAGAGAAAGAAAACTTCCCGATAGCATGAATAAAATATCCCCACCTTCTCTCAGGCTGGAAGGGGAGCTGCGGGCATAGAGCCAAATGGAGATTCATATTCCAAGATGTCTCTCTGAGCTCTGCGCAGAACATTTACTTCCGTGTTTATGTTTTGTGTGATGTGACACATGCATTTCATTTGAATAATTTGGAGCTTGTGTTGCTGATGTTGTAGATGAGATAGACAGATGAGGTTTACCTTGCTTCATTATTAACTTAAAGGGATCATATAATGCCATTTTTGTACAAGCTAATATGATTCTTTATGGTCTAAATTAAAAGTTTGTAATATACTTTAATTAAACATTCTCATTAGTATTGTAAGAAAACACTTATTTTACCTGGTCAAAAACAGCTGTTTTCAGCACGCCGTTTCAGTGTATATGACTTTAAATGATAATGAGCTTTGCTCACCCCGCCTCTCTGTTCTGTGCATACACCATTTGTAACACAATAACCATAACGCATTGTTCAGTATAAACGTGGGATTATGAATTATATTGAGAACGTCATACATAGAAAACATGCCGTAATGTACTCTGAGTGTAAACCTTAGACGCATTCATTGTGAAGCGTGCAGCTAGCGATTTGCAAAGATTAATATATTAATATAAAGTTTAATAAAACGTTACACTCACTTCCGTTCTTCTGGAGATTCAGCAGGAACACGAATATCTGGTACCGATCCATTTTTCATGAGCAGCTTCTTAGCAAATCCAGCTTTATACTGATCCTCGTTTATAAAGCAGTCTGGTGTGTGATGATTCGCGCAAACATGAACGCATTGACGTTGCTCGTGGGGAATATTCCCTTCGAAAACAAACTCAGCCACTGCGTCTTCAGCGGTTCGGATTTAGGAACATTAAAATGATTGCTGTGTTCGTTATTACGCCCAAGAACAGAACACCACAATCGCTTAGACGCCATTCTGCTCATAGACAGTGCTCCAGCATATCAACAATGACCGCGCCGGTCCGCGCCGCGCAGACTATGATTGACAGCTCCCTCATGAGCGAGGGCGGGTCTGTGTTGAAACGCTCCTGTCAATCAACAATCGTGGGAGGGGCGTGCGAGCTTGTGACGTCACAGGCTCGAACGGCTCGATTTGAGGCAGGGGAATACATATAAGGAGATTAAAACAAAAACACTGGATGGATTTGTATCATTATATGATGGTTGTGTACAGACACTGCCAACACACATTTCAGTACAATCAACTTGTAAAAGTGCATGTACCATTATATGACCCCTTGTTACGACCCGTGAGGTCTGTGTGTGTTGTGTTTGTGTTGTTGTGGGTGTGGTTTGTTTCGCCTGCAGGGGTGTACCCGTGTCCTGAGCCTGACGTCATGGGAAATCCCGCAGCTGGAGTTAATCCGCGGCAATTAGTGAGACGAATAAACTGAGCCAGTGAAGCGCTCTCGCTCTCTCTCTTTTTCCCTTGGTGGCCCGCATCCCTCCGGTGTAAACTACTGTGTGAACTACTGTGTGAACTACTGCGTGAACTACTGCGTGAACTATTGCGTGGGAAACTGTGTGAACTGCAGCGTGAACTACTGTGTGAGTTTATGGTGTGGGCAACGGTGGGACGTGATCTGCCGGGTGCTTGGTCTTCATTTCGCTTCACACCGTGAGTCCGGTTACCTTGGGGAAGCAGCTGGAAGGCGGCGTGGTGGGCAGCAGACGGTGCACTTTTTTCCCGAGTGTGCTTTAACGCAGTGGAGAGCCGTGGAGACTGTTTGTGGTGTTGCATACTTTTCATTTTGAATGCCATGTTAATGACACCTCTCGTATCTTTTTGATAGGAGTTTATTTATTTTGTTTGGAATAAACACATGAATCTGACACGTGTTTTGGGTCATCCTTGGTTTTCCACCTGGAACAATTATTTATTTTGTTCGTCCCTTACCCCCAGACATACCAGGGACGTAACACCCCTTTAAGAACAAGTGCTTTGTGAACAACACAGCATTATTTAGAGCCACCTGCTAGCATTTGGTTGAAAAATACTGAACAAATTAGTGATTGAACAAATTGATAAGAACTGATAAGAATGTAAATGTGTACCTTGAAATGCAATGCAAGTCGCTTTGGATAAAAAGCGTCTGCCAAATGCGTAAATGTAAATGATGAAAAAGATTGTGGGGGGTAAAAATGTCAGCCGGTGTCATGTGTTTCACCTTCCAATTAGTTATTTTTCTTTTACTCCTGAGAATATCTTATTACTCCTGATATTGCCTAATCAAGCAAACTTCCAGCACATTGCTCTCATATTTCTGATAACAGTGCAGTTTTGTCTGTTGCTATGAGAGATCTGTTTACTCACTGAAACATGCTTGTTTGGAAATGTGCTGTGATTTCATGTGCAAATTGTGACTATAAAACAGTTTTTAAGCTTTTAGACATCTAATTAATCCAAAATATTACCATGTGGTTTGACTTGTGGTACATCATATGTGTTTTCATATACATTTAAAAGTTTGGGAAAAAATATGAAGTTGCACAACTGTCTTCAACATTGATAATAATAAGAAATGTTTCTTGAGCACCAAATCAACTTATTAAAATGATTTATGAAGGATTGTGTGGCACTAAAGATTGGAGGACTGGCTGCTAACAGAAATAAGTTTAGTTTAAAAAATATATTAAATTAGAAAACAGTTTTAAATTACAGTAATATTCCACAGTATTACTTTTTTAATCAAATAGATGCAGCCTTAGTAAGCAAAATCTCATCGACCCCAAAGATGCATGTGTTTATTTTAAAATTATTGTAGAAATGTATTGAACACATTGAAGCTTTCCCAAACCTTAAACACCCTCTGCTAATTTCCTTCCCACAGTGCCTCACCCATTAGAAAAATGCAAATGATAACCACTTGATAATTTTTGATTAGCTGGGTTAGATTTGCTGGCAGTTCTTTATTTATTTCTTAAATTGCCTGTTGGTTAAGCAAAGAACAGTCTGTCCACAGCATTGTGTTGTATGAAAAGGAAAGGAACATAGTTATCATGTCAGACATAAATGCATTTCATAAAATATATAAGCCTACACCCTCATTCCAGACTTATCTTTCTTGTGGCAAGGTGTGAATTTATTTGTAATTAATCTACAAAATGTGAGCGTATAGGCTTTAGTTAACAACATGACATGAGAGGATGTTTCTGTACTCCTGTCTTGTCTGAGTGCACCTATTGATTTTGCCACAGGTGCAAACTAATAACTGTAATCTACATTATTTGTGTCTAAGTGCATGTTAGTGAGATAACGTGTGCGTTTATGTGTGTGTGGTCTTCACCCCATCTTCATTTGCGCAATCACCTATCAGACAAAGAAATCCTTTATCTGCCTGTAAGGAAATCAGTACCACAATGTCAACTCTGATCTTCATTTGACACAGACAAGCTGTAACATGACTGAAAGATTTCAAAGAAAATTGCATCACAATGGATGAATGAACACATCCACCCTTACCTGGCCAATACCTTCCCCTCCCCTCCCCTCCCCTCCCCTCCCCTCCCCTCCCCTCCCCTCCCCTCCCCTCCCCTCCTCTCCCCTCCTCTCCCCTCCCCTCCCCTCCCCTCCCCTCCCCTCCTCTCCCCCTCCCCTCCTCTCCCCTCCCCTCCCCTCCTCTCCTCTCCCCTCCTCTCCCCTCCCCTCCTCTCCTCTCCCCTCCCCTCCTCTCCTCTCCTCTCCTCCCCTCTCCCCCCCTCTCCCCCCTCTCCATTGAAGGCTCTGAACCATCTTTAACCCCAGTTTCGGGTTTAGACCTTTTGGAGTCCCCTCCCTTCTCTCTCCTCCCTCCCTCCAACCCTCCAACCCTCCAACTGCCTGTGAAGCCCTAGAGGCCAGTCTGGAAACTCAAAGACCTCAAGGCACAGTCAATAAAGCCAGATTTAGAATTTAGTCATGAAGAGCAAGAGAGAGAAAAACCACTCAGTGAACTGATCATTTGAAGGGATCGGCGATTAGGAGAAAATGTGGTCCCATTGCAACGTGGGCTATCCTTGGCATCATATTCCATAGAGGCCTTTGATGACTTAGAGTGCAA
The DNA here is from genome assembly GCF_029890125.1 of Rhinichthys klamathensis goyatoka. Lineage (NCBI taxonomy): Eukaryota > Metazoa > Chordata > Actinopteri > Cypriniformes > Leuciscidae > Rhinichthys > Rhinichthys klamathensis. Next base: position 1,279,877 of record NW_026606820.1, read on the forward strand.
ATTGCAGACACATGTACACGCACTCCCACGGTTTAATTCATAAATGAGAGAGGTAATGCTGCTTTGGCTCAAAGGATATTTCTCACAAAGCAGTAATAGCCTTCATTAGCTGAGTTTTAATTTGTGAATAAGAGGGTAGTTAACAGTAAATTAACACACACCGGCGTACTGAGCGCCCACCTCAAACATATACCCTCACAAACACAGCTACATGTTTTTGCTTGATTCAGTAGTTTCCATGTTTCTGTCCACCTATTTGTATGCTCATTTTGGGATATTGGATGGATGATTACTGGATGTAAACGCCAAGATGCTCATAAATTCCAAAAAATGCACATATAAAAACTTATGCACTCGTTTGAGTCGGATACATTTTTTATCCGATTAGAAAACATGCGCATAAACTACGATGGAAACACATTTACCTAATAAATTCCTCGGTGCACATCAAAAAATCATGTGATTTTGCACGATGGGACGACAGAACTGGACTAACCAGCGGACCCATGTTTTTGCACAGCATTTGAATTGCTGTTTTAGTTGTTCTGAAATGCCTGAGCAAACTCTATCGTCAATGTGGTTCGATATAATTACCTCCCAGAACTGTCTATGGCCCTGTCCCAAATGGCACATTTCATATGCACTTTCGGTCTTGTGGACTCACAATGGCTGTAATGTGCGTGTGTCCTTTAAGTCAATAAGACTGTAGGGTGTCCCATTTGTCATTTTTGGGGTCCCCGTTGCAGTCGATATGCACCCTCGATGCACACTTTTGCCGAGCCCACACTGAAGCGAGCTCCATTGCCAACTTCTTCCCGACAGTCAAAGCGGATTTACGTCATGAAAGTGTGGATTTGTAGGAAGACCGTGAGTGTTTAGGGTGCCATTCGGGACAGGACCTTACACGACCATGTTCCCAAACAGCAGGCATCTTCCTTCGAAATGCGTTTTAGACGCAAGTAATTTATTATATAAGAAAATGATCATATACAGTAACTTCATTTCTTGATAAACTGCCGATAAATATCACTAAGAAAAGTCGATGATTTTGTTGTCTTCGACTCACTGGGCGGAAACACTGCTTTATTCGCAAATGTTTTATGCGATATTCCCATTTTGCGCATGAATTAAATTCGCAGCTTTGGATGGAAACATAGCTAGTGATAGTCAGTTGTAGCAAATTAGCTCAAAAGATATATATAATTAATTTTAACGGATTATAATTAATTATAAATATTTGAATTATTTTTAGAATTGACTGTAGCAGAATTAATAGTACAATTATTTAATCAGTTCATCTAATGAACAGAGAGAATAATCAATTCTTAATTCTAGGAAATAAATTATATTCCTGGTCAAGAAAGAATAACCTTTTCCAACTAAAGTAAATAAAGTACTAGCAGGGTAATGGCATGGGTATCGCTAGATCAAGATGTTTAAGTGACTTTGATATTTTTGTGAGTGGCAAACACAGAGACAATAAAGTGTGGATAATATGGTTTAATAAACGAAACTACGGCAGGCTACACACACAACTAAACTAAGCAAAGATTGTACACAGAATCAAGAAAGTAAAGAAAAGTGAAGAAAGAGAGAGAGAAGAAAAGAGAATGGCAAGATTACAATCAGTTAACCACAACCTACGGGAAACATCAGAGAATCAGGGTCACCTTAAAGGGGCACAATAACCTAGAAACGCATCTAAGGGCTGCGAACAGGTACTTGCATTGACTTTGGTTGCTGAACAAGTCCAGATGCAGGAGATTCTTGAGATTCTAGATGATTTTGTCAGGAGTGCGCTGAAGCATTCGTTTGGGTTCTTGGGGTGGTCCACGTTGAATCCAAAGAAATGAACTTGGTCCACGTTGAATCCAAAGAAGTTAACTTGAAGATGAAGTTGCCGGAAGGAGACAGGAAAATGTTGTCTCAAAGAGATTGAGCTGTATTGAGATTGAGATTGATTTGAACTAATCAGACACTCTTAAAGGTCCTATCAGTTCACACCCATTTGGTGAGGTGAACAATCAAAGATGACCCGGAGAAAGTCTTTGTTCAATCTTATCGCCATTTGCATGTTCATGGAGGCATGGAGAATTTGTGCAGTCTTTACACAAAATATAGTAAAAATATTTATGATGTAATTCATCATAACATGTTGTACACCATTGATTATAAAATCAAAAGAGGATTCTTTTGATACCAAGATTTGAAGACATTAAAGGGTTAGTTCACCCAAAAATGAAAATTCTGTCAGTAATTACTCACCCTCATGTTGTTCCAACCCCGTAAGACGTTCGTTCATCTTCGGAACACGAATTAAGATATTTTTGATGAAATCTGAGAGCTGTATCACTCCTCCATACTAGTCCATAGGCTTCTTCAGGGATTAAACTTGCCGGCCTCGAAAAGTTATTAAAACATCGTTAAAATAGTCCAAGTGACTACAGTGGCTCAATCTTAAGTTATCAAGCGACGAGAATACTTTTTGTGCGCAAAAACCCCCAAAAATAACGACTTTATTTCAACTATTCATTTCCTTTTCTGTGGGCCTCGAGTCAGTTCACTATCACAACTAGTTCACTATCACACTACGTTAACTGACTAGAGGCCCAAAGAGAGGGACATGAAACGTTGAAATAAAGTCGTTATTTTTGTTTGTTTTTGCGCACAAAAAGTATTCTCGTTGCTTGTTAAACTTAAGATTAAGCCACTGTAGTCATTTGGACTATTTTAACAATGTCTTTAATAACTTTTCGAGGCCGGCAAATTCAATCCCTGAAGAAGCCTATGGACTAGTATGGAGGAGTGATCCAGCTCTCAAATTTCATCAAAAATATCTTAATTCGTGTTCCGGAGATGAACGAATGTCTTACGGGGTTGGAACAACATGAGGGTGAGTAAATATTGACAGAATTTTCATTTTTGGGTGAACTAACCCTTTAAAGGGGACATATCATGCTAAATCCATTTTTTTAGCCCTTAAATGCATTTTGTTGTATATTTGGAGTGTTTAGAAGTACAGAAAAGTTTAAATTATTCTCTTCAGGTGCTTAGTTGATATCTTTATATTATGTTTTGGTCATATTTTTCAACCTGTTCCGATTTTTCTGTTCACTATGACGTTTTTTGAACTATTACGTCACAGTATTTGCAGCGGAACTGCCAAATAAGGACATCGACTTCCGGCCCACCACTTCGAGCACTCCGCCATTTTTATTTCTCGCTGCAATTTTGTAGTCCAAGCTAAAGGATGCAGAACTTACGAGAGGGTAAGTTAAAATGTTCGGTTGTTGGATGTAGTAACCCACACGCTTCATTACACCGTCTAATTTAGATGAACTGCCGTGCTTGTGTTGTGACAGGGCGCATGTTTAACTGAAAGAACGAGCAGAGAGAGAGAGACCTGGTCGCGCGCGCGCACTCTCTCTCTCTTCGGAGCCAGGCGAAAGTGTAAACAAGACTTCACCGTCTCCAAACTAGGCGCTGTCTTGCTCTCTCTCCCTCGCACATATTAATCAAAATAAATCGACACGGTGGTAAAAGGTCGGAAGACCAAAGTTTCATGTGTAAATACAGTAACACACCATTGCGATACATCCATATGAAGACGTTGTTCTGCAGGTTCGTCGTCTTCATTTTCATCTCGCTCCGGCTCCGACTCTGGCTAGAACATGTAAGGCTGGCTGGACAAGTCTTCCGTTGTTGACATTTTGTTAATAACGTGTGAATAAAATGTTTCTGTGCCGCTAGATAATCGTATCTCTGCTATCAAACTACAAAAATGGCCGAACGGGCTGGAGTTGAACCGAGTGTCACCGCTACAACCTGGAGAGGGGGCGGGGTATGAAGTGTCTCAATTGTATTTAAAGAGACCGCACCAAAACGAGTTGCTCTCAGACGCACATAAGAAAAGGGGTAGAAAAGGGGCCTGTGGAGCTATAATAATGAGGAATTCAGACCCAAGCATTCCAGTTCCGCTTTATATAGACTACAAATGTATGATTTATTTGTAAAAAGGAACGATTTAAAAGCATGATATGTACCCTTTAAAGCAGTGATACATCATCTTTGGATATCAACATTTGAAGTTAGTCTAACATAACTAAAGAATCATAACTAGGCTAATAAAACATAGGGACATGCATAAAACACAGGATAAATACTATTTGGTAATACTATACATTTGGGAAAGTTTGTGGGTAAGAATGGAGTAAATGTCATTGTGTATTGGAAGTTTATCTCAATAGACTAAATAGCTGACCAAATAGCTAGTGCCGTCTGGTCTCCTGTGCTGTCTTTGAGGGTTGCAGACACAGTCTCTTGCTGAGATTGTTCAGCAGAGGTGATAACGGTCTTTGAAGAGAACTGGTTTGAGGGGCAATGACAACAGGGGAGAGGGGGAAGGTTTTATTATGTCTAGAGCATTTTGATGAAGTCCATTCGTTACACAGTGTTCTTAAAGGGATATTTCACCCCAAAATTATTTAAAAGTTTGGGGTTGGTAAGATTTCTTTAATGATTTTGAAACAAGTCTGTTTTGCTGATAAAGGCTAATATTACTATTTTTGTCATTTATTTCTGTTATGGTCAAGCTGAATTTTCAGCTGCTATTTCTCCAGTCTTCAGTGTCACATGATCCCTCAGAAATCATTATAATATGCTGATTTGGTGCTCAGGAAACATTTCTTATTAATGTCAATGTTGAAAACAGTTATAATTTGAATAAAATTTTCAAAAGAACAGCATTTATTTCGAATAGAAATCTTTTGTACAATTTATAATTGTTTTTACAATAAAATTAAATTAATGAATAAATCTTTCTGACTCTGGTGTGCAAAAACAATCTGAAAATCTATTTTTGTTTCATTGTAGGCTATAGATAAAAAAAAAACCATATATATATATAGGCTATATATATATATATATATATATCAGTGGCGTGTAGTCCATAAGCTGTGAATGCTCTGCATACCCAAGCCCATTTGTGGACTTGCTAATTAAAGGGTTAGTTCACCCAAAAAGGAAAATTATGACTCACCCTCATGTCGTTCCAAGCCCGTAAGACAAGCTCCGTTCATCTTCGGAACACAGTTTTAGATATTTTAGATTTAGTCCGACAGCTTTCTGTCCCTCCATTGAAAATGTATACACGGTATACTGTCCTTGTCCAGAAAGGAAGTAAAGAGCCGCGTTCAGTGATGCTGATGACGTAAGACGCTGCTGACGTGTTATCAGTGCGCCCGAGCTTCGTTTACAGTCTGAGGGAGACGCACACTGTAAACAAAACAATCTTCGCAAACATGTATTTCGAAAAGGATCGAAAAGGATTTCGACACAGAGGAAGACTTGCATTTTTTTGCCCAGCCATATTTATTTGAACCCGAATACACGGACCCACCAGATACACGTCAGCAGCGTCTTACGTCATCAGCATCACTGAAAGCGTATTGACAACATAACCGGAAGACAATACAATGCTGAATAAAGTCGTAGTTTTTGTTATTTTTGGACCAAAATGTATTTTCGATGCTTCAAAACATTCTAACTAACCCACTGGTGTCACATAGACTACTTTGATGATGTCTTTATTTCCTTTCTGGACAAGGACAGTATACCGTACATACATTTTCAATGGAGGGACAGAAAGCTCTCGGACTAAATTTAAAATATTAACTTTAACATAACACTATAAATTACTATAAATTCCCTTGTTTGAGGCATACCATAAAGCTTACACGATAAAATGTTGCCAATTGTATGTAACTCTCCTTCATTTATTTATGTGCCAAACTATGGTCATTTTCTTCAAATCTGCCACTCATAGTTCCGGGTTAGTGGATCCACAGCAGCTTTTCCCCGTGCGCTCTGTTGTTATGTATCATCATCACTGTCTCGCGTTCTCATTATTTTGCTGGCATATGGGGAATTTAATGCGCAGGGGATCGCTCGCCCAAGATCAAAAATGTGCTGCTGCTGCCAGATCTCGATCACGAAAGTCACATTGTAAAACTAGACTAAATCAAGTGGGGGAAAAAGTGATAATTGAAACTATTTCATAGTAGTTTGTTTTCTCCATAAGGAAATGTATTGTTAACGAAAACTTATAAAATGTTAAAGATAGAACTACTGTAAGTAGACCTACTGTAACTATCTGAGGCTGTTAATCGCAGTATATGTGTTTGTTAAAGTCATCAGTTTGCATTATTTCCACATATTTTTAAAGAATACTTATATTTTTATTATAGCTACTTACATTTATTTGAATTATATTTTCCTTATAATAGGCTTCTAATATTGATTAATTTTAACTCAATAAAAAAACACTTCTGGCATACATTTAAATTGACACCTGCCATGGTGTTTCATATTTATCGTCTCTGATTTAGATGCGTGTCCTCAGCCGATGCGCTGTACCGTTTAAAGGTGAAGCATGTCGTTTCTGGGAATTACAAAAATACAGCATATTTTGTCCCTTTCGCGCGTCGCACCTGACTCAAATCAAACACACTTAACTGCTTTTATGGGTGCTTGTGAAGGCATCAACAGGTAAATGTAGGCTACTTTCAATTAAAGGTCAAATATATTCATATATTATATAAAACTTTAGCTGTGTTGCTATGTGTCATGATGAGCAAGCAACTAAGCAGCGAACACGAAACCCATCCAACGTATCTGCACCAGGTGCATTTTTGACATAAACCGCACCCAGCATACCCGGTTAAAAAAAGTCAACGCTCACCACTGATATATTTTTCTTTTGTGTTCTGCAGAAGAAATAAAGTCATACAGGTTTGGGACGACATGATGGAGAGTACTGTAAATGATGACAGAATTGATAGACTGCAGCATTCAAAACACAATTTCTGGTTGCCTACATTGATATTTTGTATATCTCCGGGGTTTTTTTTATTTTTATTTTTATTTTTTTATAATGCACTTAAATGTGAGTGTTGGCTAAATTTTACCTAGATTTATTCCCATATCAGAATTCAGCTGGAAGCCAGAAAAACAAGCTGGACAAGTTAATTTGACTCGACGACCAGCACACTAATGGAATAGGCATATGGGCCGTGCGGGTTCAGATTGAGTTGTCGCAACCCCTTTAGTGACCCAGCACAGAGATTTCACAAGGGACCTCCTGTGAGGACCATCAATATACATACACACAAACATAAGCCCACTCATAAATTGAGTGATACCTGATGTGGGCAGGTGACAGAGATCTCTGTCAATATTTTGTTAGAAGAGGTCATGAGGAGGCTGGTCACATATTTACAAAGCTTTCTCCAGAAAGAGAGTATGAGGGAGTGACTAAAACTCTCTCAAAAGCTAAAACACGAAATTATCTGTCACATCCGACACTTCAAACTACCAAATGTCCTGTCAAGTCTTTCAGCTGTGTTTGAACACTTCAGTGTCCTTTTACCTATAGGCTCACACTGTTATTTGGTCCCCAAATTGTTTCTGATCTCCCCTGTGACAGGGTTTGAAAGGGTTTCCAAGTTTCCACAGCACCTTGAGTATATAGAAATGCATTGTGTAATATAGCTGTTTGCGAATGTAAAAGTTCTGCAAGGTTTTAAAGATCAAAGTGAACAACAATTAAGTTATCTCCTAAAAGAAAGAAACCATTCTGAATTTCCGAAAAGAGTCGTCAACAATTCCAGTCTCACTTCCTACATAGGTTTGTAAACATTTGCATAGTGCCAGCCTATATGCTCTTCATTGGCTGCCCGCGAACACCGTCTACTTTGACCCGCCCTCAAACACTGTAGATCTAGCTGAGGCCTAGAAGAATTTGGTTTGTATTGTTGGCATGCCAAGAAAATGCTGTTTTCTGCTCTACGAAAACAAATCCACTTTGCAATCACATCAAAAGAATGAGGACTGAGTATTGATAAAGTAAAACCGACGCCATTGTATCACTGTGTATACAAGTGCTGAGGAAGCCGGTTAGAATCTGCTAACAGACCATCTTGACCAGGCTGGAAGACCATCAAACCAGCTTACGCCTTTTTTTTCAAGCAGGAATGGTGCGTCTCTACCTTTCAGGCTTATATTAGTTGTCTTATGTAATAGCTCTGTAACTGAATATGCCTTTCAGTGAAGCATACACTCCTCATTTCAATTCACCATTGCTTCAGCCCTCTCCCTCATATCCATCGCTTCACTCCTCCACCTTTAGCTGTTGTTCAGATGAAATGGTTGGAAATGTGTCTTTCACTTCAATACCACAGTGCCATCTATTGGTGGAAAATAGAAGCTTCATTAAAGGTGTATAGAGTAGGAAAAGCAAGACAAAAGAGATATGCAAGCAGAAAAGGTAAATATTTATACTGAAGTGAATTAAGTGGGCAGTAAGAAATGAGGTTGAAGTGTAATAATGCCTGATTTTGACAGTTTGTGAGTGAAAACGAAAACAACAGGAGAGAGAAAGTGTGGTTATGTGCATTATCATCTCTTCAAGCATAGACAATCAAAAGTTACCAAAAAGGAATAATGGATATGTTTAGAGGCAAATATATGATTCTGTCTGGTCAGAATACACAGACCTCTCTCTCTCTCTCTCTCTCTCTCTCTCTCTCTCTCTCTCTCTCTCTCTCTCTCTCTCTCTCTCTCTCTCTCTCTCTCTCTCTCTCTCTCTCTCTCTCTCTCTCTCTCTCTCCCCCTTATCCCTTTATCAGTCATATTTAAATGTAAATAATGCTGCTGTGATGGACGATGCTGTCAGGCTTCTTCAAAGCCCTCTCACCCATGAGAGCCTGGCTCCCGGATGTGTACAGCGTAAATGGATAAAAGGAAAGAAGAATGAGTACAGGGATTCCCATCCAGACTGATGACTAAGTCATCTTCAATGCGCCATCATTCATGCGAACAATAAACATAGTGAGAATGAGCTACATGAAAGAAAAGGAAAGGGATTTTAGCCATTGACCATTAACTGCTAAGCCTATATCCAATACTAAACCACAGTGCCTACCCATGAACAGTTTAACCAAACTCTGCATTACAACATAAATGCAGTGATATGGGGAAAAAAAGAAAACTAGAAGCATCTACAGTAAATACAGTACAGTCTACAGTAAATGAGTGACGCACACCCGCAAGAGAGATCATTTCCGGTGCTTGCGCAGACCGAAGCGCCCCTCAGATCACTTGGACGTGGCTGTGTTTACAAGAGGTAAAAACGATATAAATACTGTTCGTTTTCTCACACAAACTGCTCGTTTCGTGTCAATGTATACTTACATTTACGAGTCATTAAATCATGTTTAATTTGGACTTCTCTGTGCATGCTCTTTGAGGTGGTGACCATAGACCTGCATTATATGACTGACAGACAAGAACGGTTTGACCTAAAAATATCAAAATTAAAACTACTGCAGAAACAAAGACACCTACATCTTGGATGCCCTTGAGGTAAGCTAAAACATACCAAAAAATAATTTCAAAGTGAACTATCTTTTGAAAAAGTTGCACCAAGTCTTTGATCCTTAATATTCAACAATATTATTGATTTGACGTTGTTGTATGAGAACTGAACTGAGATGGACGATGACATCTTTTTTCTTTTTCTTTTTTTTTTTTTTTTGCAGATCTGCTTTATAGAATAAATGAGCTAATTTAATAATTGATGATCTTTCCAACGGAACTAAATCAACACTGAACTGACTTCAGCTGAACAACAGCAGAAATCTGATAATATTACTACTATGGTATTTTTTGACTAGGCCTACTATCTAATTTAGGTGGCACATTATGTTCTAATGTTCTAGTTGCATTAGATAATACAGTGTCATGACAATGTGTTTAGTGAGGGTAAGGATTTTTTTAGGTGGTTTTGGATGGCTTATGTGTGTGAACTTAAACTAAGTTCCTGGATAATAAAATTCCTAATTCCTAAGTTTCTTGTTAAAAAAATACAAAAGAAATAACATGTATGAGCAGACATGCACTACTATAAATCTTCAAGAAGTGTGATTGAAAATGGTGATAGATCTACAAGAGCAATGCTGAAATACAAACACACTTCTTGATTTGCATTTGATTTGGATGGGAATTATGGGGCGTTATGTTATTACAATATCTTAAAGCCCTTTGAAAAACTTTTCTCATCTCTTTCTAATCATTGCTATATTGCCATATAGCCCTCGAAAACCATCACTGCAGTTCCCAAGTCATTTCTTTTGTATTGCACTGGTCTATGATAGTCTGCGTGAGTGTCAGCTGTAATATGTTTTGCCTCACTCTAACATATGGAGAGAAAGATAAAGTCTACTGTAGAGACGTCACTAAGACTGGATGAGAGCGAATAAAAAGTATATTTCAGTGTGTGTGTGCTTCAATGGGTTGTTCTTTAAGCAAGTGGAGCAAAAGGAGAGTTTAAAGTCTGAGAGAAAGCACAGCTAGATTTTTTTTATAAAAGCTTGTAGTATTTAATGGATTTAAGTGATCACTTAATTTTATCGGTTCCTTTAATCCAGGCTCTGTAAATAGTTGCAAACTCGAGTTCAAACTCGAAATAATTCATCAGAAGCAGGGATATTTAGACCAGAAGGAAATCCCCGTCCCGTCCCCCAAATCGCACCCTGCTTACAACCATGTTTTTAAAAACTCTTTCTGTATAGGGAACCCCATAAAGGTTTTTTTTTCTGTTTTTAACAGAACTGCTTTTGAAATTACGATTGGAATTATTATACAAATGTAAATTCAGTGTTGGATAGCCTACTATTTGTTCCTTAGTGTGAAATAGAAAATGGTCATTTTATTTTATAAATATAAGCAATATATATATATATGGTGTAACAGAGTTTTAGAACTAGACAAATCTCTTTGCATTAATAAAAAAGAAAATTACAGTAACCCATGTTTGTTCGGGATTTGAACCCTTGTCATATAAATCATTGAAACCTTAGTTAAACCACTGAATAGGCTTATGTTGCCCACCGACGTCTACAATATGAAATATAGGCTATATTGTTGCCGTCTCTATTTTTAACTATTGATTCTATTTTTCTGTTCTAAAAGTTTGTTCTATTCTGTTTAAAATGTACAATTACATATTTAATTTTTGCTTTCGTTAAATGTAACCAATTCTGTTGTAGCCTAATAGGCATAGGCTATTTTTTTGTTCTAAAAGTTTGTTATATTCTGTTTTGTTTGTTTATTTTTATATATATTTAATCAGTCTCATCTTGTTGAAATAATGAAAAAAGTTTTTTTTTTACAATAGTTTGTGCTGTGTTTTTTTTTAAATAAACAGATAGACAAACAGAGATATATAATAGTTCACTGTTCATTCAAATAATAGTCTATATGTATGTATCGTTTGTTTAAACAACAGTAACCACATTTTCTTTATTTATTTAGTAATAAAATGAATACTATAACATGCAGTTTCACTTTCAACTACACCAAATATTAGGTTGTGTCATTATTGTACAGCAAATGTCAATAGCTCTTTTTTTATTTTTCATGTTTGTTGTAGGCTTTTTGGAAATGACCATAGTTGTAGTATTTCATCCTTACTGTTAATTGACATTAGCCCCACCTACGTTTCAAAATGAGGCAATTGCAACTGTTTTGCAAAATGTCCAGTTGCGCCACCTGGCGTCATTTTGCGAACAACTTTGAAATGGTACTGGTTTATTTTTGTCACGCCGGCTAGCGCGGTGGTAATAGGCATTCTGGTTGACTACCTACTGATACATTACATAGTCGTACATTATGTTACTAGTCTTGGACTGCTCTAGATATAATTCTGTAAAAATATTTCTGCCACTTTGATTAATAAAATATTGTTGATTATGGTCCTAACATGTCACCCATCCACAGTCTTATTTTGTGCTGCATGACAATTAATTGTCAAATAATTGTGATTAACAATTAAATTGAGTTTGTTTTTCATGTCACTTATGTTTTTTTATACTTGGAATTATATATAATATTATATTATAAATAAATAATAAAATAGGCCCATATGATTTACTTGAATCGTGTGAAAATTTATATTTAATGAATCATAATATAATTGTCACAAATCAGCCAGGCTCCACCATCAACCAATCACAGCAGTCACAATCACCTGAGTAGTGATCACCCGCACCTGCTTCACATTTCCTCATCATCTCCCTCTGCATATAAGCACAAACCTCATACAGTCTGGTCTTGTTTGAGCAAAGGATTCACTTACCTGTTGACTCCAAGTTCCCAAAGTATGTTGGGAGTCTTGTTCCTCACTGTCTCCAGCGTCTCCTGTTCAGTGTTGTGTCAAATTGGATTCTTACCTGTTCCTCGTCGAGGTGTGTGCTCAGTCATCTTTATCCTTCCACGATCTCCACTCCACCTGCAATACAGAGACTGTCAGTATCATTCCATTATTCATCTGCAAACTGCCATATGTCAACAAATACTCACCAGCATTGCTTATTGCTCTCCGATGTTAAATAAAGAACTCTATCTGTCTTGAGTCTCTGTTCTGTAACAATAATAGGCTATAATACATAAACATCCATTTCAAATGAAGGAAGATCTTTGACTGTTTGACTCACTGGAATGTCTCTGTTCTGTAACAATAATAGGCTATAATACATAAACATCCATTTCAAATGAAGGAAGATCTTTGACTGTTTGACTCACTGGAATGTTTCAGTTCATAAATCTAGGCCTACTAACAAATGAAAGTAACACGAAGTATAGCCTACACATAACCTTGACATGCATAGCCTTTCTAAATTAGCCAATAGAAAAACTGGGTACACAATGTTAATGTTTTGCCTACTTTGCTTAAATTTGCTGCAATAAAAGAAGCCTATATTTGATCCAGTTCTAAATTTGTACTGTAATTTCAGTATTGGGGATTATGAATTGGTTTAACTACAATGTTTCACTTGAATTATCTGCTACCAGTTCTCAATGAGCCGCGGCAGATTACGCAATAGAGAGAATAAACTGACACTTTTCAAAGTCTGTGATTGTAGCGCCTCTTAGCAGTAAAAGGCAGCAAATACACCCCCCAAATTTTACCGGCGGTAAAAGTATTATTCTGGTTGAGTACCAACTGTATACCTTGTGTTTGGAGGTTCTTCTGTGTATTTTGATTTATTGCATCTTGCCGTCAGACTCTGAAGAGAAGTGCTGAACGCTTTAGGTTAATAACTTGTTTTTCCCTTCCATTTTCTTCCAAGGTTGGGACGAGATCAGTGCACAGCAGAACTCTTGAGTTATTAATTACTTCAAAGTTTCAAGGATTCTGCTGAACTTTGAGAAAGACTGAGGTCAGAGGGCAAGTTTCTCTCAATTCTCAGCTTCTGTTCATTATTCACAATATGTCCAGTCACAGAACAAGCTCAACTGCACATATGCTAATTTGTTCGGGAAATGCCACCCCACAAATAGCGTTGCATTAGTGCGTTGTTGTAGTAGCAGCACCATAACAAAAAAAAAACATGGTTAAAACTTTATCAAATACCAAACAAACCATGCAGCATCTCGCCCACAAATATAATCGGAACATTTTGTTTATTATATTTTCATTTTTTTCTTTAATCAAAAGCCTTTGTTTGACAGAATTTCTTCCTTTACCCCTCGCTGCTTGACTTCTCATTCCCACGGCTGTTATAGCAATAAATTTGGTGATAGCTCAATGTGTAATAATAATTTATGTTTAAACCATGCAAAACAGTCTCACACAGAAAGTAGATAATTCACATATTGAAAAGATATGTGAAACTACTGCTGAAAAGATTAATTCCAGCCATTTGTGAAAGCATTTTAACAGTGTCTTCTTCTGATGTACATTGAAACTTTTCAGTATAGAAGCAGTTTAGAAGTATGACTGTTTTTCTGTTTTTGTTCATGGTGTGATAGGCAGAGAGCCCCCCTGGATTATTTTCTGTTAATTTTTCTGAGTTAAATAAAGACTGGATTATTTACCATCCCTGACTTTCTCTTCCTTCTTCTTGTAAACTGTTGCACACCAGTAATGTTTTGTTTTTTTCCAAGGAACCTTTATAAAAGCAACTTTAATGTCTTAATGTCCTGATCCTGCGTCCACATTAATCCGGATACATTTGAAAACGGTGTTTTCGTTTAAAAACCCTCTCCGTCCACACTAGCGTTTTCCGACGTTTCAGTGTGGATGAGAAACTTCTAAATTCACCTTACTGCGCATGCGTGAAACCTCACAAAAGCTCACTGAGATGATACAGATGGAAAAATAAATAATAAAGTTAGCGCAACTCTTCTAACAGGATAGTTTTATTTTATATTTTATATTATCGGGGCTAATACAATGCTAAATCATAAATCAGATGTACCTATGTACATTAACATACCGATGTCCAGCAATCGATTTAAATAGTAGGCTACATTGTGTTTAATTAGTCGTTTAATGAGATCTAATACGTGTTGGTGCCGAGAATTTTCACGTGAAGAAATACATAGATCAGACAATTACACGCATGCACTTTAATGGTCCAGTGGCAGAACTTTTGCCAAGCGTGTCAGAGGTTCTGGGTCCATAATCCACACTCGTATAGTTTGTTTTTGTTTTGTTTTTCATTAATGTGTATCAGTGGTTGTATATCAAGCAGGGACACGTTTGTGTGCATTTTACTTTGTGATTTCACCAGAACGAATAGAGAGTCTCCGCAACGGATTGAAGCACTGGCCACATGAGAACACTGTATACGCGCCACTGATCGCAGTCAACGAGCACTTTGATCACTTGATTTCAAAAACAACACATTTCAGGGCTAGAGTGCCTCTTATTTAACAAACGAACGAAATTAATGCTCTGCTAGTTAACTAAAGATGTTTTATTTATTTGTATAGTTACATCTGTGCCGCGAGATGTTTCAAAAGTGGTGGGGACAATATCGACCCTGGCAAAAAGTGGTGGGGACATGTCCCACCCGCAAATTACGCCTATGGCTATCCTGTATTGCCGCAGGACAGCAAATGTGAGTACATTTTCTGTCATCTTTGCAGTACTGTGATATGAAGAGTGTGCAAAATGTCATATTTTAGCAACAGTGTAAAAGTGAATCGCACATAACAGGCACAATACCGGTAAACATGAATATCTATTGGTATAACGTGGATCACATGACTAAACTTACGTCATCGTAAAAACAGCGTTTTAAAATTTATCTGCTTTGGAGAGCATTTTCCAAAAGCTACGTTTTCATTGACTTAAAACGCCGTCTCAGTGTGGACGGAAGGCCAACCCGAAGAGAAAGATATAGTGTGGACATAGCCCTGTCTGTGAAATCAGTTTTGAATAAATTCTGTTCAGGCTAATTTAGGCTGTCTGACAAAGCTGAGTTATAGTGTCCAGTGATTAGAAATGCATATGATCTCACTGTAAAAATCAAAAACAACTGTGAATAATATGCTTTCAGAATGAATAATATTCCATCTAAATAAAATGTCAGGTAACCCTAAAAAATGTACACGTCCGTTCAAAAGTTTGGGTATATGTTTTCTTTTTAAAGAAGTCTCTTGCTCGCCAAGGCTGCATTTATTTGATAAAAAATACAGTAAAAACAGTAATATTGATATATAGTATTACATTTTATATTTACATGTGTGTGTAATTTATTCCTCTGATGGTTAATTTTTTTAAATAAATAGAAATTTCAAAAGAACAGCATTTATTTGAAATAGAAATATTTTGTATATAAATGTCTTCATTGTGAATTTAACGTATCCTTGCTTAATAAAAGCACTAATTTATTTTAAAACAAACAAACAAAAAATCAGACACTTTAGTGAAATTCACATGGTAGCCTCTAAATTAAATGGTTATTCCAGTTAGGAATATTTTTATATGACTAAATTAACCTGCCTACATTAGGTTACACCAACAAAAGTCATTTTAAAGGTGAAATTAGGTAGAAATATTGCCTTAAGGTAACAACTACACAGTTTCATATTCTACAGTGTATTTCACTTGATTCTCCAAGTATAGGCTATGGCTTTTGGTGGTGTTTCTTCAAGTGTATGTGTGCGTATGGTGACTGTGTGTATTTAAAATTTGCCTTGGGCTGAAGTATAAAGCTGAAGAAGTGTACTTTAACTCATCAGAGTCTCTTTCAGAAGTTTTGCTGCCCTTCGAGCACAAAGCCTCAAACCAGACCCCTCACTTTATAATTTGCCTAAGGCACTCGGCTTCACTGCAGGCTACAGACATATCACATACCTCACCAGAGAGAGAGAAGTGGAGAAAGATAGCTAAAATTAGAGAAAGAGAGAGAGAAAGATGTCCCTGTTGGCAAAATTAAAGGCTAGAGAATGAATTGTTTCTTGTCTTGGCAGCTCAATAGTTTCTGAAGGACACAAATATAGCATTGTCTGGTTTAAACATATAACACCTTATAAACGTGTGTGCTTAGTGGACTATTTGTGCCTGCTTTCCTAATAACTCAGATATGTCTTAATAAGATTCCTTTGAAAAGGACTTGCACTCCAGAGAAATTTCCTAAGGACACTTGAACACCGTCTCTCGTCCCCAGCAGAACATCCTTGAATTGCATAGCGCCATAGAGGTGTATAAATGAGAGCGAGCACGAATTGGGCCCTGCGGTGGCATTTCTGTGATGATAAGAAAAACACAAACACTTCTGTAATTGTTTTTATGATGCTTTCTCTTGTCCTGAAGGCCTGATGAAGAAAATCAGCATAAAAGATAATTAAAAAGTTACACTGAAACAGCCCGATGTGTCTGCCATCTCTTTCTCTCTCTCTCTCTCTTTGCCCTCCAGCCTCAGAAATGGAAATAAGGTTCTAGCGTGGAGCATTCAAACCTGAATGCAGCCATTTACAAACTCTTTGATAAACGATGTCTTGAAATACTTTCAAGACAAACTGCTTGTGCTTTTTAACATGCAATAAATTATGGCTGCTTGCTGTCTTGTTGCTAATGAAGAATCTCAGCTTTGCATTATTACCTGAGCTCCACGGGGTATCGTTTTATAGCCTGAATTAGGTTGCTTTTGTATGTTAGAGACCTTAATGCATTCTAATGAAAACCAGGGTCTAACAAAAGTGTTCAAATATCTGAGCAGACAAAACAACGCTTCATTTTCACCCCCTGGGATTTTCCACGGCATCCTAATAGGTTTATTCACCTAAACCACAACAGCATTTTACTGTAAGAAGAAAACTTACAAATGCCTCGGCAACAGTGGAGATCAGTTTCTGGGAGAATTAAGTTTTTACACAGTGTCATAACGTGTCCCGAAGAGATCAAGGGGAGGTGGTAGATAGGCTCAGGACTCAGATATCATCCAAAGAGGGTTTTTATTAAATGCCAGTGGGGAAGTAGGGGGTGTACAAATTCACAATGATGTCAAAGAAATAATATTTCAAAATTAAACCAAAAATAAGTATATTTACACAAATAAATATACACTAGACTCAGTGCTAACTTTGAGGTATCAACAACCCAAAGGAAAACAAATTGCTATAGGCAGCAAAATCTTCATGAATACATTCAGCAATATAACCCCACCTTTTCCTCCCAAGGTCCAGTTTAGACTGTCCTAGGACAGGCTCATTACACCCAAGACCGTACCAACTGCAGGGGTATCAACATCAAAACTTTGTAGCCTAAATATAGGACCAATTAACTTCCAAATATAATACAATAAACTCATTCAGCAACTTATCATTGTGTGGGGTCATTTTGACCCCACTGGACTTTTTCTTTGATTTTTTTAAAAATGTTCCCTTCATCTCAGGGCCATGAAACAAACGAGCTAGACAGGATAACAAGGGGGCGTGGTTAACAAGAAACACCTGGGATAACTAATGGACAAGACAGGGAACCACTAAACATGACAAGACACAAACCCACATCGTGACATAACCCCCCCTCTTAAGGAGCGGCTTCCAGACGCTCAAAAGACGATCCAGGCGGGAGGTAAAGCGAAGGCGATCCTGGGGGAGGGATGGAGGGCCAGGCCCGTGCAGGGGAACGGGACCAGGACATAGCCACTTGATCCATTCGGCTCGGCACTTGACTCGGGACTTGATTCGGGGCTAGATTCACTTGACTTGGAACTTGACTCACTTGACTCGGGACTTGACTCACTTGACTCGGGACTTGACTCACTTGACTCGGGACTTGACTCACTTGCTCTTGACTCACTTGACTCGGCGGCACTTGACTCACTTGACTCGTTCGCGCCGGCTGGCACGCGTTCAAACTCCGGTTCGGCCGGCGAAACCTCCGTCGCGGTCTCTGGATTAGCAAATTCAACAGAACCAGTGCGGAATACGGGCTCGAGGGGTCCGACACGAAGAGTGGGTTTGGCGGAGCAGACGTGCAGCGCGGGTTCGGCTGAGCAGACATGAGGCGCGGGCTTGAGGAGCGCGGTCTCGGCTGGGCAGACGTGAATTGCAGGCTCTCGCCGCTTCTTCTCCTCCACGCCCACAGTAAATGATGAACCGCTCCAGAAGAGGGCCAGGTTGACATACCCCTCCAGGGTCCAGCTGGTACAGTCATCCGGCATTAACTGGGCAACGTCCTCGTCCAACCCGCTCCAAAACAAGTCCATAAGCTCGAGGTCGTCTAAAGCCCCCAGACGACAGCACGACATAAAGTCCCTCACGTACCTCTCGATGGACTGGC
This sequence comes from Rhinichthys klamathensis goyatoka, assembly GCF_029890125.1. Classification (NCBI taxonomy): domain Eukaryota; kingdom Metazoa; phylum Chordata; class Actinopteri; order Cypriniformes; family Leuciscidae; genus Rhinichthys; species Rhinichthys klamathensis. Next base: position 1,298,514 of record NW_026606820.1, read on the forward strand.
CTTCCTGAAATATCGAGGCAAGGAAACTTCTGAGGGCCTGGTTGCTGACAACTGCTGGATCCATATTGTGGTGAGTTGTTCTGTAACGAGGTGCGATGAAGCTGAGGAGAGGCTGGATCCAAATGCAGTGTGGCTTTATTAAACAGGCGACGAACTCAGACAGGAACAGGATACAAGGACTCAGAAACAGGAATAACTAACGTTAACTTCAAACATTCAACAACTCACAAGGACAGGGCAAAAACACAGGGCTAAAATAATCCGGGACAAACGAGCTAGACAGGATAACAAGGGGGCGTGGTTAACAAGAAACACCTGGGATAACTAATGGACAAGACAGGGAACCACTAAACATGACAAGACACAAACCCACATCGTGACACACACACACACACACACACACACACACACACACACACACACACACACACACACATGTCATGACTGCAACAGAGAGCATTTTTACAGAAATTGGCAAATAAAATAAACAAAACTGGCATACATTTTTTTAAAAAGACATATAAATCAAGGTCTGGTCCTAGAGCATAAACACAAAGTGGAACGAACTTTCTATCTCATACACACGCACACACATACACACAGAGACACAAATCTATGTGACTGCAACAGAGAGCATTTTTTTACAGAAATTGGCAAATAAAATAAACAAAACTGGCATAAATAAAATAAAAAATCACATATAAATCAAGGACTGGTCCTAGAGCATAAACACAAAGTGGAACGAACTTTCTATCTCATACACACACACACACAAACACACACATGTATGTGACTGCAACCGAGAGCATTGTTACAGATATTGGCAAATAAAATAAACAAAACTGGCATAAATCTAAAAAAATATATATTTAAATCAAGGTCTGGTCCTAGAGCATAAACACAAAGTGGAACGAGCTTTCTATCTCACACACACACACAGCCACACACACACAAACACACACATATATGCATATGTATGCATCCTGTTCATTACAGTTTATTGGTGCTGTTGTTTTGTATTATATTGGTTTATTTACTTGGTTTATTTAATTTATTTTGTTCTAAAATCTCTTGTTCTAAAAAAATAAATAATTGTTGATAAATAATTTTCTGAAATAAATAGTGTGTGATTAGTCATGTCATAGTGCTGACTTGTAATGTTTATGCAAATGTATGTATAATAATTTGCAAAAACAATAATTCAAAATATATCAGACAACAACAACAAACTCTAACTTTGACATATATATTTTGTGAATTGCATAAAATATTTTTATCATATCAAGTTGTTAGGAGAATTTGAAGCATCAAGACAAATGAAGGGAAAATGAATGAGTCTCTATGGACCTCTATTGGAGAGATGTGGTCATTGCACTTTAATTCCTTAACTATAAGAAAAACAGTTTTTCGACTAACCACCAGATGGTAGTATTTTATCCCTAACACATAGAGCAATGTCCAAAAACTATTTAGATTTAATTATCATCATTATTTAAGTGATTTTTTCTTTAAAAAATAATTTTTCATGTGCCAATTTATGGCCTAGTTATGTAATTGTGCAGTAAATATGTAGAAAACCTAAACATTTCCAAAAAAACACAGCATTATTGTATAGTTGAGAAGTGAATTAAAAAAATGATATATAGTTTTCCCATATAAAAAATGTATATTTCCTTATGCAATCACTCTTTAAAAGTTTGGGGTCAATACGACCCCAAACCACTTAAGCGTCGTCCTTTTTAAATAGTGACTAAATGTAAACACCATAAGATATTTATCCATACCTACATCACCAAGGGTTAAGTCCCCCTCCCTATTAATAGGAATGGTTTAACCCAACACAAGAAAAAGGGAAGCTGTGATCCCGTCCCCTCCTTTGAGGAGTCACAGGAACAGGAAATGGTGAGTAGACAGCATGTGGGCTAACCGTTTGCCATGTAGAGATAAATACAGATTTGAAATAATAAATAACAAAAATACATCACTAACTTGTCTCTGTGTGGTTAATGGAAAAAAAAAATACATCAAAGGGTAACTTCAGTGGACATAACACGTTGGCTGACCGCCGATTTGTGCACCTATCCGCAATCAACCCAAACAGCATATCCCAAACTCATTACAAATGCATGTTATAAAATAATGATCCAGATTAAACAATTGTATCTTAAACCTAATAAACTGCACCATAGTCAACAGAAACACAAAAACATGAATAACAAATGTAAAGAAACATAAGCCCATAAATAGTTTGTAAAGACATGCTGTCATTATCGCAGTAGTGATGACGTCATCTAAGCACCCGTCATCACACACAGGGAGAAGAAATATCATTTGCTCAAAAGAATCCAAGTCAATGTAAAGTCCTCAACAGGACAGACATTACATTAGTTTTGACCCAGTGTGCAGCTGGGTTTGATTCAACAATTGAATACGTGATACTGCAACTTAAAGATAGGAGACTTAAAGAATATAATCACATGGGTTAGAAGAATGGAAAACTGTAAAGATCTTTAAATCTCCTGGTAAAGAATCAAATGTTTGCTGGCCTGAAAATGAAAGATGAATGCGATTTTCATGAAAAATAGCTTTTGTGGAATCTGATGTTGCACTTGGCTTCATTCAATGGTTGAACATGATTATATAATTCCTAACTAATATTCTTACATTTCACTTTCATCTGAGTGATTCAATAGCCAAGAGAAGAACAATAGATATGCCCTGTTCTTCATATGATATAAAATGTTTCGAAACTATATTGATAAGGCTTTAAGAATAAAGATCATTCCATGTTTTCACTGTTGTACGGTAGGGGGCGCTATTAGGCATCTTCTGAAAGATTACTGAATCTCCAGCTCAAAACGCAGGCGATGAAGAAGCAGAAACAAGCATATAAATCAAAACTGCCTATGTTACTGGCAGGACGAGCTATAAGACTGTGGAGCTTTGGGGGTGTTTATGGACTCGATCTACTCCATCTATGTTTTAATTATTGTTCTGAATCCCATCCAGATGTAGTCTTTTACAAAAAAGCGATTTTCTCTAGCCTGGGAAAACCCAGACAACTTCCGGCAAATTTAGATTTGCTCTGAAAGTTAGTCTGGCAAAGAGCTCATTCAAGCCCATTTCCAATCCGTCGAAATCGCGGCACCAATCAGAAACGTTGGGGCGGGCTTTACACGATGATGACAGCGCTGGGATTTTGAAGCAGATTTTGTAGCCTACATTACAAAGATCGATGCCGCCGTCGGAACATCACTCGTTCGAATCAGCTATCGCGTCTGTTTTAAGCGATTTGAACGTTTCCTTTTAGTTAAAAACCGAGCAAAGAACAACACTCGAAGATGTTTCTCCGCCGCCGCATACTTCATCTCCTTCATCGCTCTGATTGGGTTTAGGTCTATCTGCGACGTCCGTTGGTGACGCCCCTCTGGAAATGATTTGTCTATGACGCTTTGCCAGACCATAACTCAGTTACAACTTTAACCAGGCTAGATTTTCTCTGCTTTTTGCTCAAAATGTTGCTTTTTTTTAATGAAACTTACCCACATTCAAGTGTTGATAAAAATATTTTTTTTTAAATGAAGCTAGAATTCAACAGTTTTTTTGTTTACAGGCAGAGGGTTAGTTCTTTCTTTTGATATATTGCATATTCAGATATTCATACAACAAAATGTTCTGGGGGCCATGAAACTTCTGTGAAAATGATCAAAAATGCCGGCTCTGGCAACTTTTTCAAAAACGCTGGCGGGGAAAGAGTTAAGCTGCGTGGATGTGCATGTGGATAACTTCATGTTTTACTATCCTTATGAGGACATTTGGTCCCCACAATGTCGGCAAAACTTGACCCACAGTCTCACACACAAATATGACAATTGCTCTTCTGTTCTTATTAGATTGCAGCTTCCAATGTGCATCATCTTTCGCTCTCTCTTCTTTCATTTGTTCATCTCTTCTTCTCTAGCTTCAAATCGAATGACCTCACCAGGGTAGTAATTGCTAAGCTGATCTGTGGCCTATCATTGTGCAAAATGAGGGCCCTGCTCTCTTTTCACCCGTGTCAGGACAACAGCAGTTGCCAGGCACTGATCCGGTTTGTATCGACTGCCCCTGCACAGCAGCTGTTAACATTTGAAATTCATTCCATTATTAAAGCTACAAGGGAGTCGGAATAGAGCAGATATATCCTGTGCTCGTATCACTCAGTTCCTTATCATTCTCTGAGGATTGTAGGCAGCAGAGCAAATTTGAGTCATCCTATAATGTTGTTTTAATTCGAACACATTTGTTCCTCTGACCCCAGTCAAGCGTATTAATATAGTCTTGGTTTACTAAACTGTGCACAACATGATATGATGGGTGCGAGTCTCAAATCCCTTGGTCGCCAGCCTTAAAACCCCTCTTCTCACAGAAACTTGAAAGGCACAGCAGAGACGCCAAGCCACCACATCCCTCCACACGCCATCGACAGTAGACAGGTCATCTTCAAATCCTTCCTCTCATCCAGCTCAAATCAGCCTCACTTTCTCTCTCTCTCTCTTTCGCCAGAGGTACTGACTGAAGGTCTTAGCGTGTGAATAGAGGTGAATAGCAGAAATCGCACCCCTGGGCTTTTGACCATCGTGCGTGGGTGGGGGGGTTTGGATGGGGGGTTTGGATGGGGGGGGGGGGGGAGGGGGGGGGGGTAGAAAAGACGGATGGAATATCGGAGAGCCTCATCCGATTGGGTTTCCCGCTAAGAGCCTTTCGAAGTCGGATGACTCAATCAGTGGCATTTCCAATGGGAGGGCAGAAGTTTTCCCTGGGAGGCTTTGTGCTCGGAGGCTGAAGCACTTTTAGCAGCAGTCTGAGGTCCGGAGAGCTCAAGTGAAGCTTCCTTTTTGTTCCAGCTTGAGCCAGACTCACCTGCGTTAAAGCAGGGCATCTCTTCCAGAAATCTAGTGAATAATGTGTGCTGGATAAAACCCATTTGAAATTTGCTCAAAAAGCAATATTATAGACTGTGTATTTACATGAAACACCTCAAATAAACAAGCTTTCCTCAGTGCTTACAATGCAGTTTAATCTCATTAATATTTACAGGTATTCATAATATGTAGTGTTTGCATGTACGTTTTTGTACTTTTGGCTATATGCTGAAATGGATAATATTAACAATATTGAAGAAATTATGCACAGCTTTAGAAATGTAAAAATCTTTATGAACTGTATTTTATATATGTGATATATATTTATATATGTTATATCCCACTTATATATACACACTCACCTAAAAGATTATTAGGAACACCATACTAATACTGTGTTTGACCCCCTTTCGCCTTCAGAACTGCCTTAATTCTACGTGGCATTGATTCAACAAGGTGCTGAAAGTATTCTTTAGAAATGTTGGCCCATATTGATAGGATAGCATCTTGCAGTTGATGGAGATTTGTGGGATGCACATCCAGGGCACGAAGCTCCCGTTCCACCACATCCCAAAGATGCTCTATTGGGTTGAGATCTGGTGACTGTGGGGGCCATTTTAGTACAGTGTAGGGGTGTGCAAAGCAGCCGGTATTTGTATCTGTATTTGTATTTGTTGAGGGGGGAAAAGTATTTGTATTTGTATTCGAGTAAAATTCCAAATAGGCGTAAAAATACTTTTTTTTGGCGTTACACTTCTAATTTACGTTATAGTGTAAGACTTACATTATATATTTATACTAAGAATACTTAGTATTCTTTCATTATATCCATTATAATAATAATGGATATGCAAAATTGGTTGATGTTTTTCCATAAATCCAGCAATGAACATGTAACAAGGAACGTCATTGAAAAGATAATAACAATATTATATAATAAAATGCTTCCACACAGAACTTGAGCAAGTTTTTTTGGCTGGTGGAGGACCAAGAAAGAATATTGTCGTTCTGAGACCATTTACATCTAAAATAATGATAATGGCATAATAATGCAGGTAGGCCTACACCTTTTCAAAGATCAAAAAACTTTTATTTCTAAAGACTATTTAACACTGAAAATGGAAAAAACATTTTAAATATCCACAATAAATGAACAAAACAACCAAAAACAATAAAAGCAATGGACTCTCAGTCTCTGTTAACAAAAAATGCACTTGAATAAATACCAAAAACAATAAATAAAATGGATGTAAACAAAACCTGACCCTACCCTATGATAAATTATTTTTTATTAAAGCATTAACACACAAACCACTGTTAATTTTAACATAAAAGCAAGCAGCTACTGCGTGCATGGTCTGGCATGACTGAATGCGCTCAAAGTGCGCTCCCTTAATAATCCCTAAAAAGCTGACAGTTCATCGCGATCTCACACATCTCTGTTATTATCAATGAATCTTTCATAATATCAACACTTTGTTTGTTATAATTAGAGGATGTACCAGCATACATAATTCAGCACTGAACAAAAAGTCAGTTTTGAGCGGTGAGGGGAGTCTATCTTAAATGCTTCTGATTGGCCAATTGCGTTCAAGAAATCAACATATATGTCTGTGATTGGCTACATCGCTCAACGCTGCAAACATGTTATGAATAGAAACTCTGGCCTGTAAATCGTTTCTATTTTGTTTTAGTTGTTCTTGTTGCTTTTCTACAACAGATGAATACAAATCTATTAGTCTTTATATGTTTTATTCATAGATATTTCTAGTTTGCGGGAGTCCCGCGAATCGTTTTATTCTCCCGTAACCCGCACACACAGAGTGAGTGCATTACCGCCCGCGCCCGCGCTCGCGCTCGGCCATCAGATCTAGTCCCGCGCCGCATCAAGTTCGCTTCCCGAAAGTTATAAACTGCCTCCGGAACCCAGTTAAGGTAAAAAAATCTATTCATCAAAAATAGTGATGCAGTTAAGTGTTTTTCGCTCAGCCGAGCCCTCTCTGTTGCTGTGTGGAGCAGCCTGTGTAAGTCACCTCTTCCTGAACGTCACACACTCACTCTAACGGGCATGCACTGCAGTGCGGTCTCACGAGAAAACGCAGCTTTTTGATATAAAGTTTTTCTTGTTCCCGAATACAAATATTTTTAAAGTATTTGTTCGAAATAAGTATTCGTAAAAAACACGTTATTTGTGCCTTTCCGAATACCGTATTCGGGTTCGGCTCCACCCCAGTAGGCTACAGTGAACTCATTGTCATGTTCAAGAAACCAATTTGAAATGATTCGAGCTTTGTGACATGGTGCATTATCCTGCTGGAAGTAGCCATCAGAGGATGGGTACATGGTGGCCATAAAGGGATGGACATGGTCAGAAACAATGCTCAGGTAGGCCGTGGCATTTAAACCATGCCCAATTGGCACTAAGGGGCCTAAAGTGTGCCAAGAAAACATCCCTCACACCATTACACCACTACCACCAGCCTGCACAGTGGTAACAAGGCATGATGGATCCATGTTCTCATTCTGTTTACGCCAAATTCTGACTCTACCATCTGAATGTCTCAACAGAAATCGAGACTCATCAGACCAGGCAACATTTTTCCAGTCTTCAACTGTCCAATTTTGGTGAGCTCTTGCAAATTGTAGCCTCTTTTTCCTATTTGTAGTGGAGATGAGTGGTACCCGGTGGGGTCTTCTGCTGTTGTAGCCCATTCGCCTTAAGGTTGTGCGTGTTGTGGCTTCACAAATGCTTTGCTGCATACCTCGGTTGTAACGAGTGGTTATTTCAGTCAAAGTTGCTCTTCTATCAGCTTGAATCAGTCGGCCCATTCTCCTCTGACCTCTAGCATCAACAAGGCATTTTCGCCCACAGGACTGCCGCATACTGGATGTTTTTCCCTTTTCACACCATTCTTTGTAAACCCTAGAAATGGTTGTGCGTGAAAATCCCAGTAACTGAGCAGATTGTGAAATACTCAGACCGGCCCGTCTGGCACCAACAACCATGCCACGCTCAAAATGGCTTAAATCACCTTTCTTTCCCATTCTGACATTCAGTTTGGAGTTCAGGAGATTGTCTTGACCACCACACCCCTAAATGCATTGAAGCAACTGCCATGTGATTGGTTGATTAGATAATTGCATTAATGAGAAATTGAACAGGTGTTCCTAATAATCCTTTAGGTGAGTGTATATATTAGGGGTGTAACGATATTTGAACCGAACCGAAAAACCGCGATACACCACCCACGATACGTATCGCGATACTCTCATGGCGAACCGAACACGCCCCGGCCCTCGCCCCCTGCTGCCCCGCCCAGCCCCGGCTCATTGCACCTCATGTGTTATGTGTACACAACGAATACAGGGCTGTTGCCTAACCACCATTAACCACATATAATCGCAATAAGCTCAGTGTTTTGTTACTTTTGATAATAAGCAAGGTGTAATCTTTCAAATTATGTCTATTTGATCACGAAATGCAAACAATAAATGCCGTTTTGGCGCTCTTAGATGTGGTGTGACAGATATCACTGTATGCATGCGGCAGCGCGCGGAGCGCGATCATCTCTTCCTCAGTTACAGAATAAACATGAATGGACACCCGAAGGTATGTTGAAAGATACAGTAAACTTACTGAAAGGCATCATAACTCGTGTAAACACTCAATCAGTGTTTCAACACAACAGCGGAAATACGTCAATAAAACGCTTAGTTTTTCACATAGCTTTATATTTACCTCAGGCAAGTCATTCAGTGTCCACAGCTTGCTGGTTTGCTAACTCTTTCACTAAATAAATGCTATATATTAGCTTATATATTATATTTTACTTAACCTGTTTATGATATCTTGATTATTTAATGTATGTTTAAAATAGTTGTCATGAAAATAACAGCAACTGTGTAAATTATTATATAACAATAACAACTTAGAGTAAAAACATGTTAATGGAAAAATTGCCTTATGTGCAGTTTACATGTTTTCATACAATTTGTTATTTGAGTGTTGATTATTATTATATCATTTAGGCTAAAAGTCTAGGCTCTGTTGTTAAGCTTTAATGTTATAGTAATGTGCAAGTAAGGGCTGTAGTTTACAGCATTAGCAGATAATTTTGTTATCCTTGAGAAACGTTTACTTGTAATTGAATTAATTTAAAGACAAAGACACAATTTGTTCATTAAAGCACTGTTTAATAAAAAATAAAAGCAATTTTAGCTTTCTAAACCCCCCCACCCCACCGAAATGAACCGAACCGAACCGAACTGAGACCTCAAAACCGTGGGACGAACCGAACCGTCAGGTTTGTGTATCGTTACACCCCTAGTATATATATATATATATATATATATATATATATTAGTGTTGTCAAGCGATTAAAATATTTAATCGCGATTAATCGCATTAATGTCATAGTTAACTCACGATTAATCGCATTTAATCGCACATTTTTATCTATTCTAAATGTCTCTTGATTTCTTTTTGCCCCGTTATTTTTTCTTTAAATAAACTTAATCTTTATTTTTATTGAAAACAACATTGGCATATACTGTGTTCAATTTCACACTAAAACATTCTTACTTGGAGCAAATAATCTCTTACACAATGTAATACTGTCCATCAATAAAAGGGTGAAAGAAATACTGACGAGGTCCTGATATTGACGAGGGGGCGGAGAATTCGCATCAGCTGTGTGTGTGTGTGTGTGTTTAGCCATCATCAAGTGGTATTTCAGACTGGACGTGCTGCGATGATGATAGCTCAGTTCACAACGACAAAACACACAGATCACTTTGGTCTCGTCAATGGAACCATTTGGCAACTTTTTAAAAGTAAACGTTCCATTCAGAATCTTATTGGCATCCATTTCGGTGTCTCGCGCTCGTCATCCACTCAAAACTGGACGTTTTGAACGTTCCTATAACATTCAGAAATAACGTTTTTATAACTTAATGGGAATGTTATGAAAACGTTCTTATAACCTAAAATTGTTAGCTGGGGAAGATTCGCGATTGCACTGAACACGTTTTAAGTGCAGGCATATTCTCTGAGCGAGCCCAGAGAAAATTCTTACAAGAGCAGCGTGTATCTGAGAGCGCGCGACTCGAGCAGAGAGATTCGTGCTCGGCACATTATATTCCTCTCGCGAGCAGAGAGATTCGCGCTCGCGCATCCGGCTCGCAAGCCCAAACAAGTGTGTGCGGCGTGCCTGTTGTTTTGTTTCCGGTCTAGCTAGATCCACTTGCTCTTTTAAAACGTCCATGCCGCGTCCTGTTGCAAAAGCATGTGAAAAAAAACTACAAAGTTTGCTAGGCCAAAAAGACTGTTAATCGCGCGATAAAAAAATTAACGCCGTTAAAATGGGTTTGCGTTAACGCCGTTAATAACGCGTTTAACTGACAGCCCTAATATATATATATATATATATATATATTGTTATATTATATGTATTTCATATTTTAGCTGCCCTCCCATGTCAAACAATTTTGTTTTTGAAAAAAAGTAAAATGTGGAAAATACATTAAATAAATGGGGTGGCACTGAACATGTTAATTAATCTCATTGATTACAGTAAATACATAAGTATCAACCTGTTAGTTTCATGAAATCAGTATTTTTTTAACTTTGAAAAGGATTGGTCTACATTTTACATCTATAAATATGTCAAATTCCTGTGTTTTAGATTCTGTCAGTATAATTATGTATATTTCAGTGTTTACGCAAACATACAAAACTGTAGGTGTAACAGCCCTTAACCGGTAAGAAAAATCCCTGTAGGGCCTAATGCACTGCCTTTGGTTTATTAGTTATTATGTTGCAATGTCTTAAATTAGATAATGAGAGGTTAGTGTTATTTGAGTGACGCTTTCTTCTTATCTCCAAGGAGATTCTTTTTATAGTTGCGGCTGGACGGGAATGTGTTCGGTCAATGTCTCCACAGTTAAGTAAGGGTAAAAGCTCACCATTTAGTGTAAGACCATCTGCTGTGCAATCACTAGAGTTGTATTGACCACTAAGATTAGATTTACCATTTGCTGGAAGAGTGCTGTTTAGATTGGAGGCAGGTGTACAACTGTTTATCATTCTCAGACCTGCAGACCCCGCAAAGCAAAAACAGGACGTGTGTGTGTGTGTGTGTGTGTGTGTGTGTGTGTGTGTGTGTGTGTGTGTGTGTGTGTGTGTGTGTGTGTGTGTGCGTGTGTAGGTGTCTTCCCCATGTTTACACTACACTAAACTGTTTACCACTTTGAGTCTTCCGCACTATTCCCAGGTGAGCATATTCTCCATTTCTGAACGCCTAAAACATAAGTTGGAATTTAGTTACAGCTGGTGTGCATGTGTGTATCTCAATAACAAAAACAGACATTGCTCCCATTCTCCCATTGCTTCCCTTAGTATTTTGTCCAGGAGACAGTAATCTTCGCCCTGTCTCAGAGCTGACATCACCGTAAGCCCATCTGCAGGAAGATGAAGACATCTGTCTTTGCTTTTCAATCCGTTTCCTCACACTTCCCACCTCTTTTGTTTGCGTTCATGTTTCTTTATTTGACTGAGTCTTGGGGGAACAAATAAAGCGGCATGCTTGAGAAGATTTTTTTTTTCTTCTTTTTTTTTTTTTTTTATGCGTTTGTTGTTTTCCATCAGTGAGGCTGCTTCCCATTTTTTTTTTTTTTTTTTCAGTGGGATTAGAGAGGGGAGTGATGGCTTTGCTCACTGGCAGACGCATCATAAAGCTACGGCTTAGACGAGTCACTGGAGCCACAAAGAAACCGGCACACCTCTAAAACCCCTCCACACACATACACAGCCATAAGCTGCCACACACACACACCTGATACAGTGAGGACCGGGTAAGCAGAGGGGTACAGAAAGAAGGAGTGGAACAGAAGGGAAGTAAAGTCTGCTTGTAAACATCCCTGTAAACTTTTAAGTGGAACTCTATTCTTGTATACCATCAGTGCCAAAGAGGCATTTTGCCAGCCCATTATATTATACTGCAGTTAAACCAACTTGTGTATCAGTTCAGTACTAGTATCTTTTACAGTGTTCTAAACTTTGAAACACTTTTCATTTGATTTTATTACATATACAGTTTCTGTCAGAAGTTTGGACACATTAAAAATAAAATTATGTTTTTGAAAGAAATCTCTTATGCTCAGCAAGGCTGCATTTATTTTATTAAAATAACTGTTTTCTATTTTAATATATTTTTAAAATGTAACTTATTCCTGTGATGCAAAGATGAATATTCAGCATCATTTCTGCAGTCTTCAGTGTCACATGATCCTTCAGAAATCATTATAATATGCTGATTTGGTGCTCAATAAATAATAAGTATCTAGTTCTGGCATGAAACTCTAGATGGGGCAGGCTGATAGTCCTTAACTTGTTTGATAGCGATCACATCATTATCTACAAAGCGCAGCTGATTGGTTGTTGTTGCATCGGCGACCAATGAGCTGCGGCTCAACATTCAAATACTGGTAGTGTTGCTGTTAGCAGTATGCAGCACGCTTTCAGAAACCAACCACATTCCCCAGCTCCACCTGTATAGATCTGCTATGGGGGTTTATTTATGTATGTTATGTGCAGCAGCAGAAGCATGTCTTACATGCTGAAAGCAATGTCTGTGAATGTATTGGCAGTAGCAAGTCTCTGTACTTGCTCAGCAGCAGCAGCAGCAGCGTAGCAGATCTATTCCGCCAAGACCAATACATTAACATTGCCATATTCATTACCATGCTAAATTGCCAATCTCTATTACAATGTCAATCTCTCCAAGTGTTGTCATGACAGAATTATCACCATCATCAAAAGACCACAATTAAATTAAATAAAACAATTCCAACGTGTCCAAACTACACTGGCAACAATCATGCGTCTTAGAACGCCTTACTCTTTTTCAAAACATGTTTATTGAAGATGTCTCCCACGTCAGGTGAGCGGCTCCTGTGGGAAGACAGTTCTCATTTGTAGGGAGGGACATCAAAGCACGGCAGCTCTGCATTAGTAAGTCAGGGAGAAGGGGACTGTTTATCCTTTGCTCAGGCAGTACGTATGAATGCGACTGCCTGCTTCTTTCACAAGCTAATGCTGAATAAATCTTCATCCCATTTAATTATACTACAAAGTCTATCACCTCAGCCCTTCACGCATGCCTTTTGAAGCGTGTGTGTTTGTGCGGAAAAAGAGAGTCACTTTTAATTTTTTGCTCTGGGACGAGTGTCTCTCTGAGAGACACGGGGGAGGGACCGAGGGACAACTCTCCTGGCTAACTCTGATCTGAGATTGTGGCAGTGTGTGAGAGAGAGACAGAGAGAGAGCATGGGGAGAGAAAACCATTCACTTTCAATAAACATCACGCTTTTCACACAGACACAGGTAGGATTTTTTAGATCCATAATTCATGGTATTTTTTTCTTGGTGTCTCTCAGAGAATAAGAATGCTCCTTATTTGAGACTGTATAGCATCTGCGACTGCACGGGGTAAACTCATAACGGTGTTCAGCACACATTTAAACTTCAAACACAGGCAGTTGAGGGTGTCACGTTTTAATGCGCCCATTCAGGGGGAAATAACATAAGCACAGTGTCATCTGCACTGTCAAACCATACGAGGCAGATGCACTATATTTAGTCATGAGTGAGGGAAGAAAAGAGAGAGAGATAGACATTGATGAGAGCACAGTCTCGATTGAATGGATGCAGAGCTTTTGTGTGTGTTGTGTAGGCCTACTTTGGTCTGATTAGTGTGCGATATGCAAAGTATGACATTTCTAAGGCAACATACAGCACACACACTCTGCTTTTCCAGTGAGCTCACATGCATGTTGAGTTGAATGAAGGTTGTCCAGATAGAAAAGCATCTTTGTTAAAAGAACGCGCCAATAGCTTTTTCGTGTTCCCACGTTTTAGAGCACTCGCTAAAATACAATGACCATTCATACAAAATCACCAATTGTCAAGTTTGTGGACTGGTAAAATGAAAAGTGGTAAAGTGAGAAAAGATTTATCATTAGGGAACATACAGTATATTTATAGGAACCATCTATTGTGGTTGTTTTGTGTCACTGCTTTGAAAACAAAGCATATTTTGCCATAAATTACATCTTTTCTATGTTTTCTATTTGTATTTACATAAATAATAATTAAAATCTTAAACTTTTATAAAATTAGTTATAATTAATCTTATGAATCAATAAAAAAATAAGTACAATGTGTTCACTTATTGTGTTTATATTGTACTGCAAAACACGTTTGCTGCTATTGAGGTGTGATACGGGTAAGGTTAGGGACAGGTTTGGTGGTATAGGTTTAGGGAAGGTTCAACAGTGTAATTATAGATGTAATTACATAAATTAATTACAGATGTAATTACATGCAGGTATTTTTTTAAATATAAGTACAATGTTAAAACCTGTATGTGCATAAGTGCATTGGATCAAATGATTGATTTAAATGTTAGTATAGTATAGAGACACCTAATATAAAGTGGGACCAATAAAAACATAAAAAAGCAAAACACACCTGATGTACATTCTTTGTTGTTCCTTTTCTAGAAGTAGAGTTTAAATGTATATGTGTGTAGTTACTTAAGAGAAAGTACATTGGCATCTTGTTCCAACAACAAAAGTGACTTGAATGCACCTAATGTCGTAAACACGACCTCCCAACTCGTAAATACCAACTTCCCGAGGACTTAAGCGAACCATTACATGATCTCTCCAAATTTCATACAAATGTGCCTGCTGAATATAGTGATTATCTCCCCCAAAAAAATAATAATGGTTGCTTCGCCCGTCAATAAATATCTAACACAGATCAGTGTGTGGCAAATACGTCCACCCACATCCGCGTTGTCCTTACTCTGTTCCTTCCTTCCCGGGGAATCTAACAGATCTCTGTTTGCTTTGTTATGTCCTCAGGTTTTACGGGTTAATGAACTGTCATCTTCATGGCAACTCGTGAACCTGCGTGAAGGTTACCCCAGCGACGGCACGCAAAGCCTGTGTCATCTTAAGTCGCCTCCAATGTCAGTCATACTGAAAGTCATTACCCAGAAGCACTTGGGAGCACGCCTCCCGTCTTAGCAGGTAAATCATCCGTAATTGTGTCGTCCGGCCGATCAGAAGCAACGTTCATTACTGATGCGGCTCACGTAAGCGGTGTTATTTACATTAGTTTATCTGTATTTGCTACTTTTCGTGATTATCAGCGGGGGTTTCAAATTTTCAGATTTCAGCTGCCTCATTTGTCTGTGTTAAAGGAGACCTTTGATCTTGAGTTGTCATATTCCTCTTGTTCATTATATGAAAATTAATCATCCTCATCTTCATGTTCATTCAATAGCCAACATGAGAAGGACACTTTATGCAATAGTTCACTCTAGAGTGGAAATTCTCTGAATTACTCTGAATTTTGATACTTGTCCCTGATGAGACGAACCACCTGGTTTGCTGGTTTAAGCTGTTTTCCCAGCCTGGCAATCTGGTGTACAAAATAATAGCAATATGTGAAATATTATTACAAATTAATGTTTTGTTTTGTATTTTAATAAATTTCAAAATGTAATATATTCCTGTGATGGCAAAGCTATATTTTCAGCATCATTACAAAGCTATATTTTCAGCATCATTCAGCATCATTACATTACATCATTACATGTTTACAGTGTCACATGATCCTTCAGAATCAGAAATCATTCTAATGTGTTGATTTGGAGCTTAAGAAACATTTCTTATTATTATCAATGTTGAAAACTGTTTTAGTGGAAATTATGCTACTTTTTTCTGGATTCTGCAGAAAGGAAGGCATTTATTTGAAATAGATATTTTTGTAACAGTATACATTTGTCACTTTTGATCAAGTTAATGTGTATTGCTGAATAAAATAATTAATTTCTCAAAAAAAATGTATGGATGTAGTAGCTCCATTCAGCTCTAGTTGGACAGTACATCCTCAAGTCATGTTAGGACTGTATATAAAAAGCATATTCACATAAGATGTAAATACACAGTAGAAACTCAAAGAAAGTCAATTTGCCAGTTTAAATGCCTACACTGATGTTCACATGTCTGGGTGTGAAGCAGTGGCTAATGTGTGCAGCGTGTGAACATGATGTTCTCAGTGAGACAGCAGGGCTCTCTGCTCTGAGCTCTTATAAAAGCAGCACATTAGTGCTGACACAAAAAGAGGTAGCAGACAAGGGGAGAGCAGAAAGAATGACAGGAGAATCACTCTCACTGCCTCCTGCTCTTTCTCTGAGCAACACCAGTGTTCTGCTGCTGCCTTATGGAGCACAGGTGTGACAGAATACTGACAGTTTTATTACCACGCCATCAGTTCCGT
Source organism: Rhinichthys klamathensis goyatoka (assembly GCF_029890125.1). Lineage (NCBI taxonomy): Eukaryota > Metazoa > Chordata > Actinopteri > Cypriniformes > Leuciscidae > Rhinichthys > Rhinichthys klamathensis. The sequence continues at coordinate 1,314,768 of NW_026606820.1, forward strand.
GTCATCTCCTCGCATTTTTAGGTCTTTGCATCTCTCCCCCTCTCTGCCTTTCTTTACAGTCCTTTTTCTATCGACAACGGGACACTTTTATCGTTATCGACTCGCTGCTTTAAATTTATTTCCGTGATTGTTTTTGGTTTAGCTCACCTGTAGTATGAGAACCACCATTTAGAGCCCAAAACTGTCATTCTCTTGATTTAACAAGTGTGGAGCTTTGCACCTTTTTTGTGTATGTGTCTTCCCTCAAATTCCATGATCTCTCTCTCTCTCTCTCTCTCTCTCTCTCTCTCTCTCTCTCTCTCTCTCTCTCTCTCTCTCTCTCTCTCTCTCTCTCTCTCTCTCTCTCTCTCTCTCTCTCTCTCTCTCTCTCTCTCTCTCTCTCTCTCTCTCTCTCTCTCTCTCTCTCTCTCTCTCTCTCATTGTGGTAGGTAATAATTCTCATTTCCTCTTCAGTCATTTGTAATAGACAGTCAATATGAAGTCTCTCTTTTTCTTTCCTTCTCATTCTTGCTCACCCATTCACTAGTTCTCTCGATTGAAGAGCAACATTGCCCCCTTTAGGCCAAGTGCTGTGTTTTAGCACCAGCCTTTAGCTGGGAAGAGATAAGGGAGATGTTAATGTGGGAGCCCACCGCATAAGAAAAAAAGTCATGCTTTGGTAAATAATAATTATAACATACACTCACCGGCCACTTTATTAGGTACACCTGTCCAACTGCTCGTTAACACTTAATTTCTAAGCAGCCAATCACATGGCGGCAACTCAGTGCATTTAGGCATGTAGACATGGTCAAGACAATCTCCTGCAGTTCAAACCGAGCATCAGTATGGGGAAGAAAGTTGATTTGAGTGACTTTGAACGTGGCATGATTGTTGGTGCCAGAAGGGCTGGTCTGAGTATTTCAGAAACTGCTAATCTACTGGGATTTTCACGCACAACCATCTCTAGGGTTTACAGAGAATGGTCCGAAAAAGAAAAAACATCCAGTGAGCGGCAGTTCTGTGGGCGGAAATGCCTTGTTGATGCCAGAGGTCAGAGGAGAATGGCCAGACTGGTTCGAGCTGATAGAAGGGCAACAGTGACTGAAATAACCACTCGTTACAACCGAGGTATGCAGCAAAGCATTTGTGAAGCCACAACACGCACAACCTTGAGGCGGATGGGCTACAACTAGGGATGCACGATGATATCGGGACAACATCGGTATCGGCCGATAAAAGCTTAAAATGACCATCATCGGCATCGGCCGATATGAATATTTCTGCCGATGAGTCTTACCGATAGGGTGGCGTGTTTCCTATGCGCACGTGACGACCGTGAACGAAGCATGAGCGCCAGCAACTTAAACTTCCAACTAGGGGTGTGCCGTGCGTCTCACGGTTTTTGATCGTGGGCGATTAAAATGTCTCCACTATCTGCTTTTGAAGAAAAATCATAGTATCGTGCATTCTATCAGTTCAATTCTGGCGCCTTCATCTCAACATACTGTACAACGCGACGTACATTCACATCACATCACATGTAAACGCAGAGGTAGAGTTACACTCACGGGACACCGCAATTCACAAAAGTTCATTGTTTGCATGTGCGTCAAAGTCTTGCTAGGTAAACATGTCATTCACGTGCTGATGCGCTGTTCTAACATCCGCTTTTCTGAGCGCGTTACACCCGACGCTCACAGGAACTAAAAGCCTGTCACAGCGCCTGCATACTGGACTAATCTTTCGAGTCTTATTGCGCTGATACTGTCAAATACACACAAGGTTTACATAAACAAAGTTGGTTATGTCTAAAGTGAAAGCAAACAGAGAAAATCTGCTTGTCAAATGCGTGTATATTAGACGCGTCGCGTTACTCGCGTGCAGTTCTTAAAGAGACAGTAATAATATTCTGCCGCTTGTCTTTAAAGAGATACTGCACCCAGAAATAAAAATTCTGTCTATCTAATGTTGTTTCAAACCTGGATTCATTTCTTTCTTGTGCTTAAATATACTATGGAAGTCACTGGAGTACAGCAACTGTTTGGTTAGCCACATTCTTCCAAATAACTTTTATAATTTCAACAGAAGAAAGAAACTTGAGAGAGTAAATGATGACAATTTAAATTTTTGGGAGAACTATCCCGTTAATGTTAATAAAACAACAAAACAGAGGAAATCACTCACTGCTCTTGACTGAGAACATTAATAGAAGCTTTAATAAGCTTTTTTTGCACTTAAAAAAAATACAAATATATCGGTATCGGTATCGGCATCGGGCAAAATTAGTTTGAAAATATCGGCATATCGAATATCGGCCAAAATCCTATATCGTGCATCCCTAGCTACAACAGCAGAAGACTCCACCGGGTACCACTCATCTCCACTACAAATAGGAAAAAGAGGCTACAATTTGCAAGAGCTCACCAAAATTGAACAGTTGAAGACTGGAAAAATGTTGCCTGGTCTGATGAGTCTCGATTTCTGTTGAGACATTCAGATGTTAGAGTCAGAATTTGGCGTAAACAGAATGAGAACATGGAACCATCATGCCTTGTTACCACTGTGCAGGCTGGTGGTGGTGGTGTAATGGTGTGGGGGATGTTTTCCTGGCACACTTTAGGCCCCTTAGTGCCAATTGGGCATCGTTTAAATGCCACGGCCTACCTGAGCATTGTTTCTGACCATGTCCATCCCTTTATGGCCACCATGTACCCATCCTCTGATGGCTACTTCCACCATGTCACAAAGCTCTAATCATTTCAAATTGGTTTCTTGAACATGACAATGAGTTCACTGTACTAAAATGGCCTCCACAGTCACCAGATCTCAACCCAATAGAGCATCTTTGGGATGTGGTGGAACGGGAGATTCGCATCATGGATGTGCAGCCGACAAATCTGCGGCAACTGTGTGATGCCATCATGTCAATATGGACCAAACTCCCTGAGGAATGCTTCCAGCACCTTGTTGAATCTATGCCACGAAGAATTGAGGCAGTTCTGAAGGCAAAAGGGGGTCCAACCCGTTACTAGCATGGGGTACCTAATAAAGTGGCCGGTGAGTGTAGAAGTCATAATTGTTACATAAACATATTCAATACATAAAAAGCTAAAATCATAGGATAAGGTAATTGTGAGGTAAATCAATTATGACGGAATTTTGACTTTTCATCATTTTGACTTTTTGTGTCATAATTTGTGATTTATCACATAGTTTTTTTTTTTTATCTCAATTAAGACTTGTCACTTGCCAATGTCATAATTCTGACCTTTTACAGTATGTCAGTTACCTCATTAGGACTTTTTTTTCTCATAATTTGTCATTTTTATGTCATAATAATGATTTACTAAATGTGACCCTGGATCACAAAACCAGTCACAAGTAGCACGGGTATATTTGTGTTACATTGTATGGGTCAAAATTAATCGATTTTTCTTTTATGCCAAAAATGTTCCATGAAGATATTTAGTAAAGTTCCTACAGTAAATATATAAAACATTTATTATTTTATTTTATTTTTGAGTGAATGAGGCACAATAAATTGACAACTTTAAAGGCGATTTTCTCAGTGTTTAGATTTTTTTGCACCCTCAGATTACAGATTTTCAAATAGTTGTATCTCTGCCAAATATTGCCATATCATTACAAACCATACATCAATGGAAAGCTTTCAGATGATGTATAAATCTCAATTTAAAAAAATTGACCCATGTGACCCATGGTTTTGTGGTCCAGGGTCTTTTTTGTTACTTGTGTAGCGGAAATAATCTCATTATTGTGGCTTTGTATCTCTTAACTATGACTTACTATCTCATTATTTTGACTTTTTATCTCATAATTAAGACTACTGACTTTTGGGGCCAGTTGCATAAACTTAGCCATTATGTTAAGACTGTTTTAAGATCTTGTATGACCCACTAGCAGTTAGTCAAGGGAAAGCTATCAAATTAGGTCAATGTACGTTTTTATGTAACGGAGAGAAGAAAATAAACAATTAAAATAAAAAAAAAGTCTGTTTTGACCCTTTTAGTTGCATACATCATAATGGTACATTTAACACAATAACATTTTCCATTTACTTAAAGGGGAATTAATCTGTGCTTTGCTTCAGACTAAGCCTCTTTTCATCTTTTTAAGTGCTCTGAGAACAAAATGTAAAATAACCAAGAGTTTACAGTCTTTATTGCACTCATCACTCATGCACTGCAAAAGGACAATTCAGGTGTGTAGATTGCACAAGAGAGCTGGTGGTCAGAACTGCTTTCCCCAGACTTCAAGATACAGTACAAGATGGCACTTTTCCAGATTATATAGCTATGGTCCTTGTAGATACAACAGAGCCAGTGCATCTTACACATCTGACACTAAAGTTTTCCCCTTTCTGCCCAAAGCTTTAAGGCAGATTTTATACCAATTCCATTTGATGAAATGAGACCAGTACCAGTCAAAAGTTAGACCATGCCTATACTCTTCATGGTCTTTTGGATCATTAACCTTAATTCTTATGTGTTTCGAAGTTTTATATGAAAATGGTCTATCAATTAATCACATTAAATCACGTTATTGATAAATATTGAAAATGATCATGATGGAAATGTTTTGCTTTTACAAATATATAGTGTTTGACCAAACTTATGGCAAAAAAATGGTGAGTCATAATTCCATAGACAATGCATATGGGTGATTTTGATCCCCTTTACAGAGTTCTGGGGTAGTGATACTATTTTTTCAGAACCAATAAGTTTGGGGACCATAAGAATGTATTTATTAATTAATTTATTTTTGTAATAAATTAGCAAGGACGCATTGAATTAATCAAAAGTGTCAGTAAAGACATTTATAATGTTACTATATATATATATATATATATATATATATATATATATATATATATATATATATATATATATATATATATATATATATTAATGCTGTTCTATTGAACTTTCTATTAATTAGAGGTTTGTTTTGTTGCCGTTTGTGGAGCCTGGGGTGTCTGCAGAGACCGCGTTTTTTTACAGTGTGTTCAGGGGACAGGCAGCTAGCGGATAGTGAGGAGATGTTTGCTGTATGTGACTAAAAAAGTTTTGGCCTAAAAAACATGTGACATCGCTTAGACTAGAGCACCTTTAAAGAATCCTGAAAAAAATCTATCGTGATTTCCACAAAAATATTAAGCAGCACAACTGTTTTCAACACTGATAATAATAAGAAATGTTGTTTGAGCACAAAACATCTCAGGTTATGTATGTAACCCTATTTCCCTGAAGAGGGAACGAGAGGCTGCGTCGAGACCAGAGTATGTGAGCGGAGTGGAGCGGCAAAAATTTTCCCTCCGCGCTCCAAGCATTTAATAATCACTCCGCTCCAGCTCTGCTCCGGGTTCACCATTTACTGCTCCCCGCTCCACTCCTCGCTCACTGATATCAGAAACACCGCTCCGTCTTCGTTCCCCAAGGAAATTGCGAATAAAGAATTTAAGTATGCTTTAAAATCTCACAAAATTTCTCCTCATCATAATGCATATAAAAAAAATAAAAAAAACATTAAAAGAATAGTTGCAATGTGGTTTATTGGATAGTGTGCAAACGTTTCCTATGACATGCTATGCTTATTACAGGTTATCAGCTTTATAAGTTAAATATCATTGCTTCTTTTTGCAGAGCCCATTTTGTTTGGAAAGAAGAAAATAACTACGTTTTCATCAGTTATTTTATCTAAGGGTCGCTACATTCCTTACAGATTTCTGCTCATTCGAAATCAAATACCGACAGTACTGTAAGATTACATTTGTTTGAATGCAATGCATTAGTGAGAAAGCGATTACGTGTGTGAATAAGTGTTACCTGTTTAAAATGTGCTTTCACCCGATCCAGCCCGATCTCATGAAAGTGCGTATCTATAGCACAAATTTTTTTTCTCGTACCATTTATACGCCAAAAATCGTTTTTGCTTGCATAGCCTATGATAAGCAGTTTCCGCGTGCATACGATACGCACTTTATGGCAAGAACGCACTTCACACCCATTATCCTAACCAAGGGGTTTAGTGTGTTTCATTTGCACGCAAAAACAATTTTTTGCCATATAAATGGCACGAGAAATAAAATTTGTGCTATAGATACGCACTTTCATGAGATCGTGTTGCCCGATCATATTCAGTAGGCTTGATAACTATAACCTCCCGCAGCCACTCATGTCCATCGGCGTCATCATAACCTTCACATTTTTTTCTGATTTGAGTGATCCATCTGTATCATGCTAGCGTAATGTGTTTAACGTGTGAATCCTTACTAAAAATGCAGTTCTATAATGAGCCGTTGTTGGCATGAATTGTACTCGTGATGGAGCGGTAGTTGAGCGCTCTCGGAGCGAGTGAAAACCACGACGCTCCGACTTTAAAAAAAATCCGCTCCGCACTCCATTCAAAATCACACCGCTCCACTCCTCGCTCCACTCCCACTCCACTCCGCTCTCATACTCTGGCCGAGACGCTGTGGGAACGCCTCTGCGTGATTGCGTCGTGAAGCACGTGTATAATCAGTCCAATGGAAAGACGAGACGTCATAAGTGGGTGACATCATCAACCATGAAACTATAAAGCACACCTGAAAACAGACCACTCTAGCTTCTGATAGGCCAAAGCAAGTCGATCACAGGCATTCAGGGAGTATGGCAGGGCGACACAGCGTCTCGTTCCCTCTTGAGGGAACCAGGGTTATATGTAACCTGAGATGTTCCCTTCCAAGGGAACTCGAGCTGCGTCGAGACGCTGTGGGAACACTATACCCACGACGCCATAATAGCAAATGCCTGTTCTGTGTGAAGTCATTGCGCACACTAAGAAGCAAGCACCCTAGACCCCGGAGTGGAGCCTAGTTCCAAGTCATAAAATCGAACCAATGTATGCGGTGAGGACCAGCCTGCCGCATCACAGATGTCATGAAGGGAAACCCCCGAAAATAAAGCCTTTGAGGCAGCCTTACTTCTGGTAGAATGGGCCCGGACAGCCAAAGGTGAAGGCTGACCAGCCGCTTCATAAGCAAGTGAGATAGCCTGAGATAGCCAGAGATAACAACTCTGCTTGGATGCAGGGTATCCTTTTCTGGGTGACCCGAAACAGATGAATAGTTGATCCGATTTTCGCCACAGGGCAGCTCTGTGTATGTAAGCATCCAAAGCCCGCACAGGGCACAGCAGATAATTTTTTTCCTGATCTGGTGTATTAAAAGGTGGAGGACAGAAGGCCTGCAGCACTATTGGGCCCGCAACATTAGTAGGGACCTTAGGAATATAACCTGACCTAGGGTGAAGAAAGGCTTTCACCATACCAGGTGCAAATTCTAGGTTTTGGTTTATTTTGGTTTATTTGGTTTATTTCAGACAGACAACTTAGTTTCAACACAGTTCAGCTGACAAACAACAGCATATTTACTTCTGTCTGAAACAGGTGTAGGCTGAAGCTCTTGCTTATAATGCCTACCCTTTTTGAAAAACATCTCATATTTTAAACAAATAAAATAAAAATAAGTATTGTCTTACATCAATATAATGTTGACAAACAAATCTAAAGGGAATACAAAACCTAAGTATTTCCTATGCAATTCAATTTCACAATCTAGAATACAACAAAAACAGCTTCTTCATTTATCACTCTTTAAATTGTTTCATATAGTTTCATTGCATTATTTTTAAATAGTTTCTTTAACTTACTAAGTGTCCCACATATTTGTAGTTCCTCATGACAGTTATTCCATAAATTTACACCTTTAACTGAAAAAAACTGAACTTTAACTAGGCATGAAGGAGCAACTGACAAGGCTTGCAAATAGTAAACAGGATTCAGTTGGCGTTCTCTGCACCAAGCAGAGGACAGTTTACATTTCAGTGCATACAGTCTTCTCGTGGAGGGAGCTCTAGATTGGAGTATGGTCTCAACGTCCTCGGTCGAGAGACCTGATTCTATGAGCTGGGCCCCCTCAGGGGCCAAGCCCACAGTTTCCACAACTCCGGGCGAGGGTGATAAATTGTGCCACCTGGTTGGGACAGTAGGTCCCTCCTGATCGGAATCTCCATCGGAGAGCCGTCTAGAAGGGACACCAGGTCCGAGAACCAAACTCGGGCCGGCCAGTACGGGGCTACTAATAACAGACGGGCACCTTCCCGGTGAACCCTCTCCAGAACTCAGGGTGCGTGAGAGAGAACCACATGGGACAATGCGTTGTATCTGATGATGCGAAAAGGTCAACTTGAGCTTGACCGAAATTGGGAGTACCTCGGGGTGAAGTCTCCATTCTCCGGCCCTCAGCTCCTGCCTCAACAGGATATCCGATTCCCTGATTTATATACTGCCCTGAGAGACAGTAATTTCCCTTGGGCCCAGAGGAGGATCTGATGAGCCAGTTTGCATAGGTGACGTCACCTTAGACCCTCCTGATGCTTGATATACAAGACCACCGATGTGTTGTCCGTGCGGTGTGCACCGATGTGCTGACAGGAAGTGCTTGAGAGCTCAAAACACCGCCATCATTTCTAGCTTCTATTTTATGTGCCAAGAACGTAGATGGTCCTGCCATAGACCTTTCGCAGAGCGACCACTCATGATCGCCCCCCAACCTGTGAGGGAAGCATCCGGTGATAGCGTTACGAGTCGACAAGAAGGAGGAACCCTTTCTATAGCCCCCTTTTGTAGAAGAATCTGTACTTCCTGCTCCATAACCAGAGCCTGCTCGGTGTCCACCGCCGTGGGGAGGACCCCCAGAAATCTGGGCGGACGAGAACCGAACTGAATTCTGTAACCCTCTTCTATTGTATGCAAGACCCAATAAGATATATTTGGCAGTCCATGCTGCCAGAAATTATACTAAGGGAACCAGTCTCTCGAGACTGGCCTCTAGATTTGGTCAAACAGTCACTTCGGTGCCCTGAATCGGCGAACCGGGAGGGAACAACCAAATTGACTGTTCTACGACCCGCCTCGGAGGATCTTTGAGTTGTGCAGGCACCCCGGCGCCCTGAAGTGGCGAAACGGCAGGGAACACCCGAACTGGCAGCGCTGCGACCCTCCTCAGATAGTCGCCCCCCAGAGGGTGCAGAGGAGAAACAGTTTCTTGAACCCGTCTTTCCCCGGATTGTGGAGGAGCCCGAGTGGCGACGCTTGGTTTTTGCTGCACTCTGTAGACAGCCAACATGCTCCCGCACAGTAGTCTCGGGGACATCAGATCGCCGAGGAAGAAACTTCTGGAACGGCGCTGATTGCTTCTTCGCGTCCTGAAATCTATCGACGACAGGGTTTACAGAGTCACCAAATAGACTCGAAGGTGAAAGCGGAGCGTCCAAAAGAACAGATATGTCTCTATCCTTCATATCAGATAAATTCAACCATAAATGTCGCTTCGTGGCCACCAGGGCTGCCATAGACCGGCCTATTGATTTGGCCGTCTCCTTGGTGGCCCGGAGAGACAGATCTATTGCGCGACGCAATTCTCGAATTGCGTCAGCGCTGACTTCCTCACAATCATCCATATCCCTAAGCAGATCAGCCTGGTATGCTTGCAAAATTGACATAGTATGCAAGCATGCCGCAGCCTGACCTGCTGCCGAATACGCTTTACCCACCAGCGCTAAAGTGGCTTTTAATGGCTTGGTGGGTAACGCCGGGGCTTTTAATGATGACGCTGACTCGGGAGAGAGATAGCTCGCGAGCGTCTCTTCAGCCCGAGGCATCGTCACATAACCATAATCTTCAATACCCATAACATTGCTATAATTACCGGTAGATGTTTGTGGATTTAAAACACGATGTGAAACCAGATTCTTCCACGACCTTGACACCTCAGTGTGGAGATCGGAAAAAAATGGCAAACCCCGACGAAGAGGCTGTGACCTAGATGGTAAATATCTTTCATCTAGTAAACTTTTCTTGTTCCTCGGCTGGCCAGTCAATATTTAATTTGGCAACAGCGCGAGTCACAACCTCCATAAGCTGTGGTATGAGATGGCGAACACTCATAATCCCCTGCATCAATGCTGACGACATCAAATTCCTCAGAACTGGATAATCGCTGCATTGGTGCCTCATCTCAGGGAGAAGAAACCACAGCACGTGCTTCTCCCTGAGATAAGGCACTGGATCTGGCAGGTGAAGGCTGAGATAGGGCTAGGCCCGTCTCAAACCCCGCTGTCCCCAAGCCCTCAAACCCCGAACCCCAAGATGTGCGTCGCCACTGTGCCTCGGCACCAGCGGGACCCGCACCCTGGGGAATGCGCACCGAACCGTCCTCCTCGAAGAACGCCCGGCGGGAGCGGAGCGTCCTCACGGACAGTTTTTTGCAATGCTCACAGTCAGCCCCCTCGAGAACTGACTGGGCATGTTCGACTCCCAAACAAGCGACACAAAGCTGATGTGTGTCCCCACCCGTGATAAAACGAGGGCAGGGAACAACACACTGCTTGAAATCTTGCTTGCTCGCCATTTTATATATATATATATATCTTTCTGTGAAATATTGTGCTTGCAATGACAGACAACAATAAATAGACAGAGACAGTATACAGAGAGCGCTTGCTGAAGGCACAGAAGCTAGCGCTGTTTTCAGGTGTGCTTTATAGTTTCCTGGTCGATGACGTCACCCGCCTATGACGTCTCGTCTTTCCATTGGACTGATTATACACGTGCTTCACAACGCAATCACGCAGAGGCGTTCCCACAGCGTCTCGACACAGCTCGAGTTCCCTTGAAAGGGAATCAGCATATTTTAATGATTTCTGAAGGATCATGTGACAGTGAAGACTGGAGTAATGACCGCTAAAAATTCAGCTTTGCCATCTCAGGAGTAAATTACATTTACAAAATATAGGAAAACAATATAGATCAAACAAGCGTTGGTGAGCATAATGTTTTGGGTGTTTTGAGAAAAATTTGAGTGGTAGTGTACTGCATGTACATTACATCCATATCACATACATACAGGACCCCTTTTATGTATTCTAGGATTAAGAGCAGTTGTTAATGAACTAAACAGCTGCATAAACAGACAGCAGGTATTTTGTCTCATTGACCACCATGAATACCCACAGTTCCAAAGCTCAGAAATTCTGATTTTGCGAGCAAAATAAGAATGTATCAAAAAGTGATACTGTTGTCTAGATAGTAAGTGTTCAAAAAGGAAAGCACACAGAATAGCAAACACAATCCATCACTTGTCCACCATATTCGGCTATGTAATGTTTTGATGGAGATGCTCATATTCAGCATCCGTTTCACATGGGGTACAGATGCATAAACGCTGCTCCACAGAGGATAACATAAACACAGAAATGCAAGGCAGAGAAAAATGCACTCCTTCATCCATACAGACATTTTGTTCGCTCAATCGCTGACACAAAGAGGGCAGAGAGCACAGAGGATCAGCTATCACAGCCATTATCAGGACGCCTAGTTCTTCCTTGTCTGAATAAATGAAAACACACCCACACATTTGTTATGTATCGCTTTCTGTTGGTAATAATATATGTTGGAAAAAAGGAAAATTAAATCATATCTGCTTTTTCTTGGCACACACATATAGATGCACACACACACTCTGTACTTCCCACAGCGCTCTGTTTCTCTCTAGTGTAAAGGAACATAACACAATAGCACGTGTCAATCATATAAATAGGGCAGAAATATGTCAACTTGATTATTCTTTTAACTAGCACCACAATCACTCCCTTGTTTTCTTCTGCCGGTGTGACACTCCAAAATGTCAAATTACCATACATGACACAATCAAAATTAATATTGTGAGGTCTGGGTGGATTTATTTGTCTTTCAAATGACTCATGAGTGTAATGAGCAGCTTGCAGGGTTTGATTTCTTATCATCTGCAGGTTGGCAGTAGGTATCATTGCTTTTTGCTTTGCTTTTGATCTGTGTCCCCATTAACTCTAAAGACTAGAAATGCTGCAACTACGTGATATTGCTAATTGAGTGACTGCTAAACATATTTAGATACTTATAAATGTATCTCCATTGCATTAGATATTAAACCCAGTTGCATTGCCAACAAATGATTTTCCCCAAAGCAGTTTACTGGGCAATTTGAGCAACTCCTAAAGTGCCAAATAATTTCAGACATAAGATTAAAAAAAAAAAAAAAATTGTTAAATGTCTTCACAATGCCACTTGGATTTGATTTTGACAGTTTTAAGTGTCGCTTAAGTGTCCAAATATTTATTAGCACCAGCTTATTCTGAAAATTGAAGTGTTTTACACTGTGGGCTTCATTTTACTATTGATTTGTATAAATTCAATTGCAATTTAGCAAGCTGTACTTGTATACACTCAATGATTAAAAAGCTCATGGTTAATTGCAGCAGGCTTTATTAATTGCAAAGGCCTTCTTATGGCTTCTATAAACAGAGCGATGCTTTCGCAGGTTTCTGCTAAGATTGCTTGCTGCACTTCAGCTCCCACATTCAGCTTGTGAGTCACAGTGAAAACCATGAGATTGTGGATATTGAATGCATTTTCATGAAAAAACACAAAGAACATAATAGAGTACATGAATACACCCAAAATCTCAAACTGAAATCAAATTTTCCATAGAAATGTTAACCTAGGCGAAAAGAAGAACAAGAATTTGTGATTTGTTAAAGGTGCCCTAGAATGTTTTTTTTATTATTATTTTATAATGTTTCCTGGGTTACCCTTATAATGTTAGTATGTTTTTTAGATAAAAAATAATCATAATTTAGAAATAAATGGCATTTTTCCTAGCCTGCTTTTAGCCTCTGATTTGAACACTCTGTTTGAAGGGGCGTGTCTGCTGTGGGATTCAGTGTAACCGCGGCCACTGCTGTGATTGGCTGACATGCTTGCATATGAAATAGCAACGCATTACATGTGAAACTCTCTCCCGAATACTTTTACTGCTATTATACGTTTTTACTATAACAGCTATCGAGATTAACGAATCGTGAGATGTTTTTAAAGTATTTAGATCTATTCCCATCACATAAAATGTTGCCGTGATGAGCATTGAGCAGATGACAGTCTGTTGATCGCGAGAATGAAGATCTAATCATTGCAAAGCAGTTTCTGCACTCTCTCTGCTTTCACCAATGCAAACACGATGATGTAAATACAGTAAGAGCTTCGTTGTGCAGTAACGTGCGTCATTGATTTCATAACGAGTTTGGCAAGTGTCCAGATAAACTCGCGCTGTGTGGAAAGATTGTTCTTTGATCGCTTTCTGTATATAATTTCAGTGGCGTAACTATCGGTAAGCAGGGTACGCGGTTGCTTACGGGCCCGGACCAATCAGGGGCCCGCTTGACTGGAAGATATTGATTGACAGCCGGGGCCCCCTATCGCATTATTACTACTTTTAGTTTGATCTCATTTGACTTTATCACGATTTTGTTTTAAATAAATAATGACAACAACATATTTTACAGATCATTAAATACATGTGTGAAACGAACAATCATGGATTTTGGTGTAATTTATTTTGAGCTGGGACTGGGGAATCCCCGGGTCGGCTGTTTACACGCGCGCGCCACTTCATGCGTTTTCTCAGATCGGATAGCTACTGATTTATCAAAACGATTCCATTTACAGCTGGTCACATAAATGTGTTTTTGCAAAACAGATATAGATCCGATCTTCAATTTCCGCGCTATATGCAGATTTAATAGAGTTCACGTCACCGAAAGCAACAGATAAGCTGCATTTTATTGATCATCAGCTAAAATTTCTAAATCGAAGACCTTAATTAGAGAGAGCGGCAACAGTACTGGTAAGATAATTTCGTTTCTTTACTTTTAATGAAGATGATTGTGTGTTAAGCGAGCGTCTGCGACTTACTTTCACTTTGATTTGCGATAGTTTGTGCGTTGGCTTGATGAATAGATGCTCATCTGCGGTGATGCGTGTTGTTGCAGAAGCGTCGTCATATCTGACTATGACATATAGCCTATAACACGCTCTCACACGTTTATTTTTTTAGCATTTTTAGAGGAGTAAAATTGACATATGTGGTTTCAACAACCAGATGCATTTACACTTGTCCAGTGTCGTCTGGAATGCGGCCCAGACCTCCTCCTGAAGTGGTTTGAGCGACCGGATTCAAATCCGTCTCGAATGCGTTTCGAAGGGAATTTACACCTGGTCTTTTCACGATCGGATAGCTATACGATCACAGAAAAAGCATGAAGTGGCCAGGTGTAAACAGTTCCTTGCGTATTGCATGCAAAAGCCTACTCGTGGACATTGCGTCATCACGTGTTGTAGTAGGGGGCCCGCCTTGATAATCCTGCATAAGGGCCCGGTGTTGGCTCGTTACGCCACTGTATAATTTGTTCACAAATTAAATACGATTATTTTCATCCTACTAAAAGAAACGATGTGAAGCTGATATTTTAGTCACTGGCTTGACTTACTGATGCATAAACAGTATTGAACGATTTTGAGAGAAAGATTACCTGTCTGAACTTGAACAATTACACATCAGAAAGTGTTGCTTGGTAGCTCGATCCGAGGCCAGCTCTGTATTGGCCCAAGTTGAGGAAACACTCGGTGAAATGTTTGGAAATTTCCAGAGAAAATAAAATTAACCCATTGTTTCTTCAGAGGCTCAGATGAAGGAACTAAAAAATACTTTTGTGTTCATGTGTACATCCACACTGAGCAACTGCCATGCTTCAGCTGCGCAGTTCCGCCTGGCATTGAGGGCTGGCATTATGCAAATAGTTGGAGGCGTACATATTAATGATCCCGACTATTGCGTCACAGTCGGTATTGTGTGGAGAACCGACCGTTTTTCAGGGGTGTTTTTCATAAACGTGAATTAAATGAGAACGCGAAAACAGTCCAGTTTGAGATTCACTCTATGTCATGTCCATGCACTGAACTCTTGTTATTTGACTATACCAAGGTAAATTCAATTTTGAACTATAGGTCACCTTTAATACTCTTTCAACATTATTTAACTGACAAAAGTATGAAGAAAAGGTTCCAGTGTTTTCACTGAATAACTGTATTTTGTAAATATAAACAAATTTTGATTTTGATGGCTGCAACACACTCCAAAAAATTATGACAGAGACATGTTTACCACTGTGTCTCATCACCTTTTCTTTGAATTACACTATTTAATAGTTTGGGAATTGAGGATACTAATTGTTGCAGTTTTATAAGTGGATTGTTTGCACAATATCGCCTGATAAGACGATATTGCTGCTCAACAGTCTGAAGTCATCATTGTCCGATTCTCCTTTTCATGATGGGTCATACATTTTCAATAAGAGACAGATCTGGACTGCAGGCAGGCAGTCAAGCACATCCACTCTACGGTATAGACTAGAGTGTCTACAAAACCACTCTGTTGTAGCACACGCTGAATGAGGCCTGGTATTGTCTTGCTTCCCAGGAAAGATGTCATCTTGATGCCATGAAATGTCTCTGTAAAATCCCAATATATGCCTCCATGTCAGTGGTACCTTTACACATATGAAAGTCACCCATACCGCTTGCACTGAAGCATCCCCATACCATGACAGAGGTTTGCTTTTGTACCCAACCCGATCTCATTAAATGCGTCTCTATAGCACGCATCTTATTTATTGTGCAATTTATATGCGAACATTAGTTTTTACGTGCATATGATACGCACTGTAAACCCCTTGGGTAGGATTAGTGGAGTGGGGTACATGCATATTATACGTTTGGGTAGGATTAGTGGTGTGGGGTATACTACACGCCATAAAGTGCGTATCATATGCACGCGAAAACTGTGTATCATATGCAAGTAAAAACTCATTTTTCGCATATAAATTGCACAATAAATACAATGCTTGCTATAGAGACACATTTCATGAGATCAGGCTGTTGTACTTGTCACTGATGAAAGTATGGATGGTCCCTTTCATCTTTGGGACTGAGAACTCGATGTATAGATTTCTCTTTGCGTAACAGATTCAAGTGGCATTTCTTGATGCAGCGTCAGACTGTGTTCAGTGACAACAGTTATTCAAAGTCCTCCTGAGTATGTATTTAACAGAGTATTTAACAGAGCAGCATGATGGTTTCTCATGCAATGCCATCTGAGGACTCAATGGTCAAGCACATTCAACAGGGGTCTCCGGCCTTGCCCTACATGCACTGTTCTCTGGATTCCCTGAATCTTTTCACAATATTATGAATTGTAGATAGTGAAAGACACTGTCTGACGCAGGCGCGCAAAGTTGGGTTTTTTTATTCGAGAAGGAATGGCAGAAGGCAGTGACCGTGCTCGGGAGATTTTCCAGCCTTTTAAGAGGACCAAATCTGAGGTGTGGTCATATTTTGGTTTTTACAAAAGTCTAAAAAACTTAATTGAGGATAGTCACCCTGGGCCCTATCTTGCACCCAGCGCAAATGACTTTGTACACTAACGCATGTATCATTCCTATTAGTTTAGATAGATAGATAGATAGATAGATAGATAGATAGATAGATAGATAGATAGATAGATAGATAGATAGATAGATAGATAGATAGATAGATAGATAGATAGATAGATAGATAGATAGATAGATAGATAGATAGATAGATAGATAGATAGATAGATAGATAGATAGATAGATAGATAGATAGATAGATAGATAGATAGATAGATAGATAGATAGATAGATAGATAGATAGATAGATAGATAGATAGATAGATAGATAGATAGATAGATAGATAGATAGATAGATAGATAGATAGATAGATAGATAGATAGATAGATAGATAGATAGATAAGCATACATGTAGCTTACACATTTACCCAAATTATCATACACCTGTTTAACAGAAGTTAATTTGGGTGGGTTTCTCCATCCCCAATGTCACTTCTCTGTGTTTTACGGCCCTGACGAGAACGTTGCTCTCCTCGGCTATGAACCGCTCCTGGTGCGCGCCTGGCAAGTCCGCCGTTATAATAGGAATCCGCTTTAGAACAAGCGCGCCTGCTCTTAAAGGGTATGTTGGATGACACTCTTATTGGTTTGTTTCCCGTTACGCCCAAACCACACCTATGAATAATGAAGCTACTTCAGACCAACCCCTTTTAGATTTGCGCCAGGCGCAAGAGGCATTTATCTCGCCGGGAAAATAGCAACCGCCCTGAGATCCGCCCACAAAGTTACTTGCGCTTTGCGCTTGACACTTGCGTTTCAGATCGTTAAAATAGGGCCCCCTGTCTGCAGAACATGCACAAAAACGTTGCTGCAATAGAAACACTTCAAATCTGCCGATCGTCTTGTGTGACCATCACCCACTGTTGTATAGCGAACGCAAGGCAAGTTAACTTCGACCCCAATACCAAAACTACGTCTGGGAAATAATTGGGCTCAAAATACTATTGGAAATAAACGAGAAGCTTCCGCGAAGAAAAGTTCTACCAGAAAGACTCGGGAGATAAGATACTGTACAATGATGCATTTTATTAACAGCCCAGCAAGCCATACAGTATATGCAATAAAGTTCTTTGGCGTAGGCCCCGTCAATAGCTCGCAATCCGAGGGTCCGGACTCTGCATTTCCTGCCTGAAGACGAAGGCAGGGGCGCAGCCGACCCCCAAAAATAGGTGGAAGATAATTCCACTGGACGAAGCCCACCCCCAAAGAACGTAAAAGAAAAAGTATACCCACCAGCCATATGTTATGTAGTCCTAGAATAGAAGAGAGAGAAAGAGTTAGCAAACAGCTGGTAGACATGGATGTATCAAATTCCATGGATAATAGGATATTATACTACGTATATTTACGCATTTGCTGACGCTTTATTTATTGATTTATTTTAAAAGCTGTGCCGCACTGAGAAGAGGCCGCGATGAGCCACGCAGAGACGAGGCCACGCGGAGACAAGGCTGCGCTGAGCCACGCAGAGACAAGGCCGCGCTGACCCACACATAGACGAGGCCGCGCTGAGCCACAGAGACAAGGCCGCGCTGAGCCACACATAGACGAGGCCGCGCTGAGCCACAAAAAACGAGGCCACACTGAGCCATATTGACAAGGCCACGCTGAGCCACATAGACGAGGCCACGCTGAGCCACATAGACAAGGCCACGCTGAGCCACATAAAGACGAGGCCACGCTGAGCCACATAGACGAGGCCACGCTGAGCCACATAGACGAGGCCACGCTAAGCCACATTGACGAGGCCACGATGAGCCACAGAGACAAGGCCACGCTGAGCCACATAAAAACGAGGCCACGCTGAGCCACATAAAAACGAGGCCACGCTGAGCCACAGAGACGAGGCCACGCTGAGCCACATAGACAAGGCCACGCTGAGCCACATAAAAACGAGGCCACGCTGAGCCACAGAGACGAGGCCACGCTGAGCCACATAGACAAGGCCACGCTGAGCCACATAGACAAGGCCACGCTGAGCCACATAAAAACGAGGCCACGCTGAGCCACAGAGACGAGGCCACGCTGAGCCACATAGACGAGGCCACGCTGAGCCACATAGACGAGGCCACGCTGAGCCACGTAAAACGAGGCCGCGCTGAGCCCCACAGAGACGAGGCCGCGCTGAGCCACATAGACAAGGCCGCGCTGAGCCACATAGACAAGGCCGCGCTGAGCCACATAAAACGAGGCCACGCTGAGCCACAGAGACGAGGCCACGCTGAGCCACAGAGACAAGGCCACGCTGAGCCACATAAAAACAAGGCCACGCTGAGCCACAGAGACGAGGCCACGCTGAGCCACAGAGACAAGGCCACGCTGAGCCACATAAAAACAAGGCCACGCTGAGCCACAGAGACGAGGCCACGCTGAGCCACAGAGACGAGGCCACGCTGAGCCACAGAGACGAGGCCACGCTGAGCCACAGAGACGAGGCCACGCTGAGCCACAGAGACGAGGCCACGCTGAGCCACAGAGACGAGGCCACGCTGAGCCACAGAGACGAGGCCACGCTGAGCCACAGAGACAAGGCCACGCTGAGCCACATAGACGAGGCCACGCTGAGCAACATAAAACGAGGCCGCGCTGAGCCCCACAGAGACGAGGCCGCGCTGAGCCACATAGACAAGGCCGCGCTGAGCCACATAAAACGAGGCCACGCTGAGCCACAGAGACGAGGCCACGCTGAGCCACATAGAAAATAGGGGTGGTTAAAAAAATCGATTATTGATTAATCGCGATTATGTTATGGACGATTATGAATCGATTATTAAATTTTCAAAAATCGATTTTTTATTATTATTATAAAAAAAAAAAATTTGCGTTATTATTATTGCCGCATCGCTGGATCTAGAGAGAAGCCGCCGCCGCCGTCGAGGAAGCGACAAGACAGCGCCTGAAGAAGCCGGCCGTCTTCGCCACCTTCAGCCATCCGTGCGAGCTACGCTATCCGGCGACGGATCCTTTCTTGCAAAACTTACTGTCTAAAAGAGCAGCGAGCGTCTTTTTCAAGATGCCTTGCACTTCCTGCGGCGCGTGCAGAGCCCCGCACAGCGACGGAGACCGCCATGTGATCTGCGCTCTCTGCCTGGGTTTGTGAGCTCAGCGACGCACTTCTGATGTCGACCCTGCGGGCTGCACTGCCGTCGTTTTCTGATGCAAATGCTCGCCGGAATGACTCCCTCGAGCGTCTATCTCTCCTTCTCCGCCCCCTCTCCCGGACTCGCAGCCGCCGGCTCCCGCCCGCGCTGCCGCCGCCTCAGGGGACGAGGCGCTTGATATGGATGAGGACGCGCTGCTGACAGCTGTTCTAACCGCATATAATGCAAAAAAAAATTTGCATTATAAACTTTTTATTTACCTTGACATGTTTCGACTGCAACCTGCAGTCTTCCTCCACCTGAACAACACCTTGTCTTTCTAGAAGAAAATTGTCCAATTTCTACAGTATGTTGTTTCTGATCTACTTCCTTAAGGAAATAAGCCTTTCATTTATTTGTTATTGTTTCGTTCAACTTGATGAGTCACAACACAATGTGATGTATTCATTTCTGTGTTCTACAGAACATAAGCTACATACAAATAATTCTGAAATTATAACTACACAACACAGAAAGTGCTTTGAGTTGTTGTTACTCAATAAAAGAGTTAAGTAATTCAGCAGCTGACTTTTTTTAATACTGCAATCACTTTGTAGTGTTTTTTCGTTTACTGTTGTGAAATGGAAAATCAATAATCGCTAATCGAGAATCGTTAATAATCGAAAATCGACTGTAATCGAATCGGGACTTCAATAATCGTAATCGAATCGGGAAATCAGACAGATTAACCACCCCTAATAGAAAAGGCCACGCTGAGCCACATAAAAACAAGGCCACGCTGAGCCACAGAGACGAGGCCACGCTGAGCCACATAGACAAGGCCACGCTGAGCCACATAGACGAGGCCACGCTGAGCCACATAGACGAGGCCACGCTGAGCCACATAAAACGAGGCCGCGCTGAGCCCCACAGAGACGAGGCCGCGCTGAGCCACATAGACAAGGCCACGCTGAGCCACATAAAAACGAGGCCACGCTGAGCCACAGAGACGAGGCCATGCTGAGCCACATAAAAACGAGGCCACGCTGAGCCACAGAGACGAGGCCACGCTGAGCCACATAAAAACGAGGCCACGCTGAGCCACATAAAAACGAGGCCACGCTGAGCCACATAAAAACGAGGCCACGCTGAGCCACAGAGACGAGGCCACGCTGAGCCACAGAGACAAGGCCACGCTGAGCCACATAAAAACGAGGCCACGCTGAGCCCCACAGAGACGAGGCCGCGCTGAGCCCCACAGAGACGAGGCCGCGCTGAGCCCCACAGAGACGAGGCCGCGCTGAGCCCCACAGAGACGAGGCCGCGCTGAGCCCCACAGAGACGAGGCCGCGCTGAGCCCCACAGAGACGAGGCCGCGCTGAGCCCCACAGAGACGAGGCCGCGCAGAGCCCCACAGAGACGAGGCCGCGCTGAGCCCCACAGAGACGAGGCCGCGCTGAGCCCCACAGAGACGAGGCCGCGCTGAGCCCCACAGAGACGAGGCCGCGCTGAGCCCCACAGAGACGAGGCCGCGCTGAGCCCCACAGAGACGAGGCCGCGCTGAGCCCCACAGAGACGAGGCCGCGCTGAGCCACACAGAGACGAGGCCGCGCTGAGCCACATAGGCAAGGCCACACTTAGTCACATAAAAACGAGGCCACGCTGAGCCACATAGACAAGGTTTGCTGAGCCACTAGGCTGCTAGAGCCGCGAATAAACTGAACGTGCATAGAAAAGCCACTAGGCTGCGCAAAGCAGGCCCCCTAAGGACCGTATAGCCGGCGATGGCGCGAAGCGAATTATTCAAGCTGAGACTATCACCAGATAGATAAAGCATACACCACCACCAGTAATTGCATAGGAATTTACCTGAATCGTTACTGCAATGCTTGCTGTGCTTCGAGAATGATCTTTAGATCGGGTCTTATTTAACTCTAATGCAGATGAAGACAATCTGCCCAGGATCTTAATAGCTGAAGTGGAATGCCACGATCAGCTGCTGTAGTGGCTTCCCAGATCCTGAAGGGATGACCAGTATACTGGGAGGGAGTTAGACTGCAGCTATTGAGGACAGAACTGCCGAATCCTGAACCAGGTTAAAGAGTAATCCTCCGTTAGTTATGATAAATATTAATTGATCATAGATGAGAAGGGACAGAATTTAATCCCAATTTATAAATTGATAAATGCAAAGCCTTTATAGTCATTCTTAGAAGGAATTAGAAAAGACCATGGGAGTATTTAGCACCTGGAGTGAATCCTCTGGATGCATGAGCCAAGAACGCTGTAACAGACAGCTATAATCTGAATAACAATAAGAAAGAGACCACTGCAGACAGAGGTAATCAAAAGGGGTTGAGTGGATTTTGCTTTCTGACTTGGAGTGTAATGCTGCGGTTTTAAGCATAACCAACATCTGCAAGGTTAAACACTCAAAGTTCAAACAGTGGAAGAATTCATTTGAGAATTGCTTTTTAAAGAATACAACAGCGCTGGAAGGAGCTAGAAGGAGCTAGTGACATTCCTCCTGGGTTAGTGCATCACGGCCTAAATTTAATTGATCCTGCCAGACATGGACATGATATATAGAATATCAAGACAGAATAACCTAACCGGTGACTAGAGATAACTACACATGAGCTACATAATCCATCGACGACCATCTGGAATGTTGACTATGTCGACGCTTCTTGAGGCTCCATCTTATGCGATTCCGGTTGAACAAGTGAAAGTTAAAATGTCGGTGATAGGTAATCAAAAGCTGCAAACGAGCTGTTGAAACTCCGATCCCTGTGCCGGAAGCAGCCGCCCTAACACATCCAAATGTGGAGACAAAACAATATGCTTACTCACCCTCGAAATGACCATTACTACTCAATTATCTTTGAGGCATTCTGGGCAAAACCCTGCATACCCATACATATCCAGAGGTTTATTATGCCTTAAGCAAACAAAGAGAAGGTACGGGGAACAGACTTGAAAAATTAGGATTAAATACTTGAATTTGAATGCCTGCGAGCAAACTATGAATGGAAGGAATATTAAATTTCAATTTTCATGATTGTATACAAGAACGGAACAGCGAGCCTTGATCAGGATGTGCCATAGGAATCTAAGTGATAATTGATCTGTTGACTCTTGAGCATGGAATTTTATTTATTTATTTTCAGGTGTGCAGCAAATGTCTGCCATGGCTCCCAAGTTGCTCTTTGCAGAAATAACCCCATTCATGGCTGGAAGACGCTGGCCACAACAGTTGAGAAACTTGAATAAATGGTGCATAGACATGTCAATCACACAGTTGAGCAAGACAATGTCGGTCGAGTCTCCTTCACTGATTAATCTGATATATAATACTAATATGACTGTTGAGTTAGCAGTTTTTGGCCAAGTATGTGTAACTTTGACCGGCGCCTCACAACTCCTTGATCCTTTAGTCTGCATTTATCTGTACATTAATGTGAAAATACCCCTCATATAAATGACTCCTATAACACATATCAGTAGATTAAGTAGCCACCAGAAAGTTGAGTATTACATCGATTATACACATTTCCAATGTTATAGATCTAATTTGAAGTATAAAGTGACTTTATGAATTTAAAATAGCCTAATAGGTGAAATATTTGTTTGTGAAATTACTATTACACTAGTGATATGCAAATTACTGCCATTCTAGTCCACTGCAGTATATGCATACAGCCAATGACAACGTGCTCTTTAGCTCGGGTTTTATTTTATTTTTATTTATTTATATACACACGCAACCGAACTGTGGTGAGTGAGCAACGTTTTGAAGAGCGCGACCCGTGATATTGCATATGCATAAAGCTCTTAAGCACTCTTAAGCTTATTAGATTTATAATCAAGACAGTTGTTAGTGGGTATTTGTAAACTGAGCGTAATATTGACAAGCTGATAATTAAATAACCATAGAACTGTGGAATATCGGTAACGCGAAACTTGCTTGCTACGAGCATTGAGGCGAGCTATCTGGCCCCTCTGCAGTCTGCAGTGCAGATCAGCCGTAATAATCAGATCACGCCACGTCATCGTGGACGCCAATTTCAACTCAGCCGTGTAGGAAGCGACGGAGAAATACTTACCTGAATGAAGTTTAATCTTGTAGAGGAGACACATTAACAGTGGCTGCTGGAAGCGCCTACCAAAAAAAAAAAAAAAAAATTGAAAACTACTTGAAAGCCTTGGAAGTGGAGTTTGAACTTGAACCAGTGAGAGATTGTCTCGTGATTTGCATAGTTGTTCATTTATGTCGGTGGATCGGTGATCTGCGGGATAAATGGCACCAGTCTAAGGAGCAGCACTTCTCATGAAGCCTTGGCTGATCAATACTCTCCGAAGACCGCTGTGCCCACGGGGAGATGCGAGACTGAACGCGGGAACCTCGACGTGCAGCAGGAGGTAGAGCGGGACATCGTCGGATGTCGATAATTGTAAACAATATGCGTGTCCTGAAACATGTTGGCTGGCGACTGAACGAGAGCATCAATGGAAGCGTCAGCATCTGCGAACTCAAACACGTGTAAGTACCGGTCTTTTATACCGCAAGTATTAGACGCGATTGGATAGATGAGAAGGTAATACATGACGTAACAATTGAGTCTTCCTGGCGGAACTTACGCTACGCTTTCATTTCGCAGCAAGTGGCTTTGAGCCAAAGACGAACGAACACGTTCAATTAAGAGTGACATTTAAGAGATAATTATGTATATATTTATTGTACACTTATTATATCAATTATTTTTACCACATAATTACGGGGACATATTGAATTGAGATTAATGTTTTAAATCTTACCTGTTAAATCCATTTTGTACGGCGTACAAAACTCATCCAGAAAAGATGATCACAACAATATTATCAAACTCTGTAAACAATAAATCATCTCTGATTTCATTTTCAATACAATCAAAAACGGAGACGCAAGAGTCAAGACGGCTGTCACGGATGGGTGTAGGCAGGAAGCACGAGGAGAGAGGAATAACTACTAACAGGATTTTAATGATCAAAGAACTCAGGAGATCCAACACATACCATATAAACGCAACATATACAATAACCGACAAGGACTGAGGGAGAACACTGGGTTTACATTCACAGAAAACGGATCATGGGAACAAGACACAGCTGGGGCAAATTAACTAGACACAGGTGGAGGAACTGAACACAAACGAGGAGCGGGAAAACTGAGACACAGGACTAAACCAAAACACAGAGTCGGGGGAAACTAAGAAACACAGATCACACTTGTGACAACGACAAGTTGTATTTGAATGAAATGAGAGAGCGCCCGTTGTGATGCATGGATGTGCTGTGTTATAATGCGTTGCCGTTGACGACGGTCATTATAAGTAAGGGATAATCCACGGCTAGCCATGCATTAAAGGATTTTAATGCACGACGTAGAGGCGAAGAACCACCCGACGCGAAGCGGAGGTTAATGCAAATAACCGAGGTTATTTGCATTAACTTGGCAAATAACCTCGGTTATTTGCCAAGTTAATGAGAAGTTAAAGCTGTAACTGATGTTTACAATGTATTTTTTTAACAGACGTGTAAAAATGACGGTTATTTTCTTAAGTTACGGCTCGTTAGTTCTAGCACTCCGTCCGCTTTAAATAAAGTAGAGCCATCGGATTGCTTTTATTTGAATGAATTATCACATTTATTTAAATTCATTATTAAGAGAGAGAGACAGAGAACTGAAAGAGAAGAAAGAGAGAGAGAGAGAGAGATGTGTGCGCGAGTTACCTATGAGCGTCTCTTCTTTAAAGTCTACAGTCCCCTCGTTGCTTAAGCATAGGCCCATAACTTAATGATTCATGGATTTATTAAAATTATTTATGAATGATAGGCAACACTGACAGTGACAAGGCAAGCTTTATTTGAACTAATCATGTCATTTATTTAAATGAATTAGCTGTATGTCAAACCAAACTTTTCTTACGCGGATGATGAACGCTGGTGTCTTTTCCATTTTTCCTGTAGCGCTTTAAAACTGATTTAAAGACGGCATTGCTTGACTTGAAGTCTTTATCCCTTATGATGTTGTATTTTGTAATGTGACGGTTTATACCTGCTCTGAGACGCATCAAACTTGCAACAGCACTGTATTCGCGTCCAGCGGTAGACTGAACAGAGGCATAAAACTCCCGAAATGTCTCATTTAAAAGAGAAGCAGAGTAACGTTAGGTCTCGAAATCACAACTGTTCTGTCTTTGGCGCAACAAGTCACTGAAAGTGTTAACTGCCCATTTAGTTGTCTTTTTCGTATTGACCTCATCTTTGTCGTCTTCGATCTTATCTAGCTCTGTCTTTTCCCTCAAAAAAAAAAAAAAGCCTAAAACGTATCTAAGTAATATACAGTAGTAGGCTATTTCGTTGTCACCCTGCCTCTCCAAATGCATAACTGACATTAACAAAATGCAATAATGCAGTAACAGCTGAAAAAGTACTTGGGTGTGTGTTTTATTTTATATTTACCGGTCAATAATGCAATCGCTGCTGTCTGTCCCATAGAAGAACATGACAGCCCGCGTATGTTTTGGAACTATTGGGGCTTACATGAACCACGTGACAGCCATCGCGAGCGATGAAAGAGCGTCGCAACTCTTTCTCTCTATGGCTCTGAGCCTACCTAACGTTTTCATATGTGTCTCTCTCTCTCACTCTTTTGCAAGTGTAACTCTGTTACTATGGTTACCAATGTTTATAGTAGCGGATTAATTTCGAACTGTAATCAAACTGACTGGAACTACCTGTGCATTAAACGGTTTTACTGCACACCTTCCAGCCAATCAGAATCGAGTATTTAAACAGCCCGTGGTATAAGGAAGGAAATGCCACAGAATAGAATCTTGCTTTAAAAAGTGCATAGAGCTGCTTGTTTTATTTGTTGTTTGTAGATTTATTAAATATAAAACTTTTTAAAATGTTTGCAGTGTGAGCATAAGTTCTTTTTGAACACTTTCATCTCGTTTTAACAAAACCGTGATAATATTGATAATCACGATAATTTTGGTCCCTATAATCGTGATATGAAATTATACCGTCCCATCCCTATAATGCGGCTGAATTCCCTATTTCTGATCATATGTTAATTTCTTTTAATGTCAACTTAACATTGTCTAAAATTAAACTTCCACGTGTAATTTCATTTAAAAATATTAAGGATATTAATTTAAACATTCTCTCTACTAAAATTTAATGCCTTCCTGGTATAAATTGTTTTTCAAATTCCGAGGAACTGGTGTCTAATTATGATGATGGCCTACAGAACATTTTTAACTAAAAACACGGACTGTTTACTTCACCCACTCTGCCCCATGGTTTACATCAGAATTACGTCAGCTCAAGGTAAAAGGTCGTCGCCTGGAATGCCTTTATAAGAAAACTGGACTCGTTGTACACCAAGAAATGTACAAAAATAATTTTCTACATTACAAGGATGCTCTTTCTGCAACGAAATCTACATATTATGCAGATATAATTAGTTCTGGGGAAGTTAATACCAGAACTTTGTTCTATGGTCAATAAGTTAATATGACCACCGGACTCTATTGTGTCTCATCTGTATTCATCTGCTTATTGTAACTCTTTAATGTCATTTTTTAATTATAAAGTACATAAGATTCACCAGCAATTGATTACAAATACTTCTCACAGTCTGTCTTTTTCAGTTTTCTTTACACCTTCTACTTATTCTTTCTCAAGTTTTCTACTTCCTTCGGTTGCTGAAATTTTGGACATTATTAGAAACTCAAAATTAACTACTTGCCAGCTTGATCCTATTCCGACCCTCTTAGTAAAAGCCTGCTCATTCTCTCTTTCAGCCAAAATAACAAATATTATACAATCTTCTCTCATTTCTGGAATTGTCCCTTCATCTTTAAAATCAGCTGCAATTACTCCTATACTGAAGAAACCTGGTACTGACTCAAACAATTTCAATAACCTACGTCCCATATCTAATCTACCATTTCGCGCTAAAATACTCGAAAAAACAGTTGCATTACAGGTCCATGCATACCTGTCTGACAATAACCTTTATGAACAATTTCAATCCGGTTTTCGACCATGCCATAGTACAGAAACAGCTGTGATAAAAATCACCAATGATCTTCTTGTTGCACCTGATTCCGGACTATTAACTATTCTTATCCTTCTTGATCTGAGTGCGGCCTTTGACACCATTTCACATAACATCATGATTGACAGATTAGTCTCTATTGGTTTTACTGATACACCCTTTGAAAGGTTTAGATCATATCTCTCTGGCGGCACTCAGTCCGTTCAGCTTTAAACAGTTCAAATCAGACGTATCCCCTGTCATTACTGGTGTTCCCCAGGGCTCTGTCCTGGGGCCCCTTTTGTTTATTATCTATCTACTTCCTCTTGGTCATATATGTCGTAAATGTAATATTCACTTTCATTGTTATGCGGATGACACTCAACTCTATATGTCTACTAAGCCTACCACATCACTTCCACCCTCTTCCCTTACAGATTGTTTAATAGAAATTAAAACTTGGTTTTCTTGTAATTTCCTTAAACTTAACAGTGACAAAACTGAGGTACTCTTAATTGGCACAAAATCAATTTTGAATAAATATGATAGTTTTTCTCTTAACATTGATAATTCCACTGTTTTCCCTTCTCCTCAGGTTAGGAGTTTGGGTGTGATCCTCGATGGCACTCTCTCTTTTCAAACTCATATTAATAATGTCACTCGATCTGCATATTTTCCTTTACGTAGCATTAACCGTATCCGACCGTCTCTCTCACCTACTAGTGCAGCCATTCTCGTTCATACACTGGTTACATCCCGTATTGATTATTGTAATTCTCTTCTAGTTGGTCTTCCTCTTAAATCTATACATAAACTTCAATTGGTTCAGAACGCTGCTGCTCATATCATCACCAGATCCCCTTATATTAATCATATTACTCCGGTCCTTCATCAGCTTAATTTGGTCCCGGTAAAATATCGAATTGATTTTAAGATTCTGTTTTTGACCTTTAAGGTCATTCATTGCTCCACGGTACCTTGCTGACCTTCTTCAGATTTACAAACCGACCCGTACTCTTAGGTCTTCTTCTTCTGTTCTCCTTACTGTACCTCCTGCTCGTTTTACCACCATTGGTTTCAGAGCCTTTAGTCGTTCAGCTCCCAGACTCTGGAACTCTCTTCCATCTGGCATCCGTGATAGTGAATCGCTTTCCATCTTTAAATCTCAGCTTAAGACACATCTTTTTAAATTGGCTTATTCCTTGTGATCTTTCCTTCTCAATTTTTGCTAGTTGTTTTTGTACTCTGATTTTATATGAAGTAACTATAGTTGTAACTTTTCATATTTATTGCTGTAATGTTTAATCATGTTTTGTGAGGTGACCTCGAGTGTCAAGAAAGGCGCCTATATAAATAAATAAAATTAAAAAAAATGTATTAACTCTTCCTCTTCTCAACATGGACTGCTTGTTCCCGGGGCGGGATTTATGTGAATCTTAGGGTTGGTGATGTCTCTAACCCATGAGGAATGTCGTGTAGTCCCTACCAGTCGTTTGTTGTAGTCCTTAAAAAATGATTTCTATAAAAGCAAATATCTCCCTTTGCTTTGAACTTTGAGCATTGTGACTTTGCAGATGTTGTTTATGCTCAAACAGCAACATTACAGACTAACTAAAGTTAGAAAATTGAAATCATACTCAACCACCCCATGGGTGTGTATCAGAAATGAACAGTAAATATAGGAAAAAGAAAAGAAAACGTTTCAACAATGTTTGAAGAATTTTACTTTTTCATTTAGGATTTTGTAAAATGTCTATGGAAGTAAAATAATGCCAAATGTTTTTGAAACAAAAAAGCCTGTTGAATTGCACTACTTAAAAAAAAAAAAAAACATTAAACATGCTTCCATTTTAATGAATTGCATTTTTATGGGCTGAAATTCAGCATGGTTGAATATTGAAATTGTGAATATTTAAATTCAAAACATTTCAAACACATTTTCATTATAAAACATTCAATAATCCAATAAACCTTTCATATTTCACTTCCAAAATATTCAAACTAAAATTACAACCTATAACATTCAACAGGCAATTTTCGGTCCATTTTATTTCGCTTTGCAAATTCGCTTCCACAAATTCAGTGGTTCAAATTCGACAGTAAATTCAATCTTGACATCCAGGAACTGCAGGAAAAGCAGTAGATTACCGAGCATAATCTCCATCTGCTGTTAGTCGACCTCACCAGCAGGGGGTGCAAAAGGCAAAAGCTCGTGTTGTTGACGAAGACTAGAGCAACAGTTAGAGAAATGTTGTTTCAAACTCATACAATTTTCATGTCCGTATAAAACGTCCTCGGGTTACGACTGTAACCCTTGTTCCCTGAGAAGGGAACGAGAACTGCGTCGAATGACACTTTGGGGGAACGCCCCTCAGCGTAGCGCCTCTGAAGTATGAATGAAACTGAGCCGATCTCTGATTGGTGCAACGTCATGACGTGATGTGTGACGGCACATAGGCGGAAGCTATAAAGGCAGCCGGCACACATAAGATGTCAGCTTCTGTGATGAAGCAAGCGCTCCCAGGCAGGGGAAGGCGTGGCCAAGGGACGCAGTTCTCGTTCCCTTCTCAGGGAACAAGGGTTACAGTCGTAACCCGAGGACGTTCCCTTTCGAGGGAACTCCAACTGCGTCGAATGACACTTTGGGGGAACGAGTACCCACTACGCCACAACGCGCCCTGCCTGCCCTAGTGTGAAGCTGCTCACAGGCACACTTAGGACGCGAGCACAAGAGAGCCGGGTGTAGACGGAATGTCCAAACTATAAAACCTAATAAAGGTATGAGGGGTAGCCCATCCTGCTGCATCGCAGACCTCCTGGATGGGGGCCCCCGCGAGAAGGGCTCTAGAGGACGCCATGCCTCTGGTAGAATGAGCCCTCACGGCCAAAGGTGAAGGCATACCGCGCACCTGATAGGCCGTGGAAATCGCTTGGACAATCCAGTTGCTGATGGTCTGCTTTGAGGCGGGAAGCCCCTTTCTGGGCGACCCGAAACACACCAGCAACTGGTCCGACTTCCGCCATGAAGAGGACCTCTGAATGTAAATACTCAGTGCTCTGACAGGGCAGAGCATGTGAAGTCTCTCTTCATTCGCCGTCACGTGAGGTGGAGGATGAAAAGCCTGCAGAACCGTAGGCCGTGCCGCACTGGACGGCACCTTAGGCAAATAGCCGGGCCTAGGGTGAAGAATGGCCTTAATGTTGCCTGGAGCAAACTCCAGGCACTCGTTAGATATGGAGAGCGCCTGGAGATCTCCTACCCTCCTCAGAGAAGTAATAGCCAACAAAAAGACCACCTTCAACGAAGGTTCTTGGCCTCAGCCGACTCCAGCGGCTCGAAGGGGGCCTCGGCCAGCCCTTCGAGAACCACTGCCAGGTCCCAAGTGGGAACCCTGGTACGAGCCGCAGGTCTCATCCTCCAAGCCCCACGGAGGAAACGTACGACCAATTGGTGTCTCCCCAGAGGCCCATCACTCAGAGGAGTGTGGAAAGCCGCAATGGCAGCCACGTACACCTTGAGTGTGGACGGGGTAAGACCAGTGGAGAAGCGATCTTGGAGGAACTCCAGCACTGAAGCCACTGGGCAGTTAACTGGGTCCACCTCATGCTCCCTACACCAAACGGTGAAGACGTTCCACTTTAAGCCGTACAATTTCCTCGTGGATGGAGCTCTAGAGCTGAGTATGGTCTCCACTACTCCAGCTGATAGGCCGGCCTCTAGGTACTGTGCCCCCTCAGGGGCCAGACTCACAGTTTCCATAACTCGGGCCGAGGGTGAAATATTGAGCCCTCTGCCTGTGTCAGCAGGTCCCTCCTGATGGGAATCTCCCATGGAGGGCCGTCCAGGAGCAAAATTATGTCGGAGAACCATACTCGGGCCGGCCACAACGGGGCTACCAACAGTAGACTGATCCCGTCGCGACGGACTCTCTCTAGAACTCCCGGGAGCAGAGCGAACGGGGGAAATGCGTACAGACGTAGCCTCGGCCACGTCTGCACCATGGCATCCAACCCCAGCGGGGCTGGATGGGTGAGGGAAAACCACAGTGGACAGTGGGTCGTCTCTCGAGACGCAAACAAGTCCACTTCCACTGGGCCGAACCTCTGAGATATTGACTCCACCACCTCGGGGTGGAGTCTCCATTCCCCGGGCCTCAGCCCCTGTCTCGACAGGAGGTCTGCTCCCTGATTTTGACTCCCCGGGATGTATGTTGCTCTTAGAGACAACAGTTTCCCCTGGGACCACAGGAGGATCTGATGCGCCAGTCTGCATAGAGGGCGAGACCTCAGACCCCCCTGATGGTTTATATAGGCCACTACCGATATGTTGTCTGACCTCACAAGGACATGATGACCTTTGAGGTCCGGCAGGAAGCCCCTCAGGGCTCGGAACACCGCCAACATCTCCAGGCAGTTTATGTGCCAGGAGGCATGATGGTCCTGCCATAGGCCTGACGTAAAGCGGCCGTCCATGACCGCGCCCCAGCCCGTGAGGGAGGCGTCTGTCGAAACGGTTCTCCGGCGACATGACGCTCCCAACACCGGCCCTTGGGACAGAAACCAAGCTTTCTTCCACATAGATAGGGAACAAAGGCATCTGCGCGTAACCCTGATCATGCGGAACGGGTTTCCCCTCGGGGAGAACCCCTTGGTTTTTAACCACCACTGAAGGGCCCTCATGTGCAGCAGGCCGAATGGAATGACACTGGACGCTGCCGCCATGAGCCCCAACACTCTCTGGAAGTGCTTTACAGTGATGGTTTGGCCTAGCCTCATCCCGGACACTGTGGTCAGGATGGACTCGATCCGCGCGGGAGACAATTGTGCCCGCATCGTGACCGAGTCCCACACCACTCCCAGGAACGTGGTTCTCTGGGCTGGTGTCAACACGCTCTTCTTCGTGTTGAGTCTCAACCCCAGGCTCTGGATGTGGGCGAGGACGACATCTCGATGCCGAACCGCCAGCTCCTGTGACTGTGCTAAAATCAGCCAGTCGTCGATATAATTGAGCACCCTGATGCCCTGAAGCCT
Source organism: Rhinichthys klamathensis goyatoka (assembly GCF_029890125.1). NCBI lineage: Eukaryota > Metazoa > Chordata > Actinopteri > Cypriniformes > Leuciscidae > Rhinichthys > Rhinichthys klamathensis. The sequence continues at coordinate 1,347,375 of NW_026606820.1, forward strand.
CAGCGGTGCCAGAGCTGCATCCATACATTTGGTAAATGTGCGAGGGGAGAGAGCTAGGCCGAACGGAAGAACCCGATATTGGTACGCTTCGCCCCCGAAAGCGAACCTCAGGAACTTCCTGTGAGATGGAAGGATGGATATGTGGAAGTAGGCGTCCTTCAGATCTATCGTGACAAACCAATCCTCGGACTGAATTTGACTCACGATAATGGGAATAGTGATCATCTTGAACCTGAATCTCCTCAGAGAACGGTTCAGGTGCCTGAGATCTATTATTGGACGCAACCCCCCATCCTTCTTGGGAACTATGAAGTAGCGGCTGTAAAACCCGGACTCCCTGTCCGGTGGAGGAATACGATCTATAGCCTCCTTTGCCAGCAGGGAGTTTACTTCCTGTTCCAATACCCGACCCTGCACTGGGTCGACTACAGTCCAGACCACCCCGTTGAATCTGGGTGGGCGGGAACTGAACTGCAGCCTGTACCCATTTTGAATGGTGCGCAGGGCCCAAGGAGAAATATTCGCCAGATTTTTCCATGCATCGAAATATTTTACCAAGGGAACCAGGCTCTCGAGCCTGGCTTCGGGTATTAATCGGGATTCGTTCTCGGCCCCCTGAAGCGGATTCCCGGCAGGGCTGAACCGAAAACGATTCTCGATGGGCGGACGCGAATGCTGCCTGACCGCAAGCCTGTGGGGCGGACAGTGCAGCCTGCGTTCGCTGGATACCGATGTGTCCCGAAGCGTGTTTAACGGCGGGAGAGCAACATCGATTTCCTGCGGGCTCCGCGAAAGAGACGACCTCGGTCGCTCCACCACGGGTGGGGCCGCCCGCAGAGAACCTAGGCTGGCTAGGACCTCTTTGAGGAAGCCTTCAAACCCTGCAGGACGACCCTCAGGTCGCACTGTTTAGGCTGAGGCTTCGCCTGAGAGTGCCGTCTATGCCCCCAAGCTCCTTGAGGAGGGGCTCTAGAAGCGGTACTCTTTCACCAAAAAATACTGTTTTAATATTATTACAGTCTCGTAATCTTCACGCTGCCTCGGCAAACGCGAGAATCGAGCGGTAACAATATATTTGGCTTTCATCCCTCGAGAAGAAAGTCAACAGGTGTGAGGCTGAAACATCCGACAGCGCATGGTTAATTTTGTAGGCCTACGCGTCGAGATATTTCTCAATGAACACTGCCAGCACCCTCAGGAGCTGACTGTGAATGCCTCGCACAAAACAGTATTATTTCCCTGTGTGTCCCTATTATTGTAGACTCGCAATCTACGCGCTACCTCGGCAACGGCGAGATTTGAGTCATTCACAATTTGGCTTTCATCTCTCGAGAAGAAAGTCAATGGGCGCGACTCGCGCGAGGCTGAAACACCCGAACACACGGCTGTGTGTGCGTCGAGATATTTCTCAATGAACACAGCCAGCGCCCTCAGGAGCTGATCTGTGCATGCCTCGCACCCACACAGAATCTTTATTGCAGAGTAGACCGAATCTACGCGCTGCCTCGACAAACGCGAGATCCGAGTCACTATAGATTCTTTATTGCAATGCAGACCTTAAATCTACGCGCTGCCTCGGCAAACGCGAGATCCCAGTCACAGAATCTTTATTGCAGAGTAGACCGAATCTACGCGCTGCCTCAACAAACGCGAGATCCGAGTCACTAGATTCTTTATTGCAATGCAGACCTTAAATCTACGCGCTGCCTCGGCAAACGCGAGATCCCAGTCACAGAATCTAATTGCAAAGTAGACTCGTAATCTACACGCTGCCTCGGCAAACACGAGATCCGAGCCACTATAGATTCTGTATTGCAATGCAGACCTTAAATCTACGCGCTGCCTCAGCAAACGCGCGATCCCAGTCACAGAATCTTTATTGCAAAAGTAGACCCGTCTACACGCTGCCTCGGCAAACGCGAGATCCGAGCCACTAGATTCTGAATTGCAATGCAGACCTTTAATCTACGCGCTGCCTCGGCAAACGCGAGATCTCAGTCACAGAATCTTTATTGCTGAGTAGACCCGTAATCTACACGCTGCCTCGGCAAACGCGAGATCCGAGCCACTAGATTCCATATTGCAATAATTTAGGACAATTCTTATGGGACAAACAACACCAAATAAGACTGACAGTTTGACATAGAGCGCTTGCTGAAGAACAGAAAGCTGACATCTTATGTGTGCCGGCTGCCTTTATAGCTTCCGCCTATGTGCCGTCACACATCACGTCATGACGTTGCACCAATCAGAGATCGGCTCAGTTTCATTCATACTTCAGAGGCGCTACGCTGAGGGGCGTTCCCCCAAAGTGTCATTCGACGCAGTTGGAGTTCCCTCGAAATGGAACAAAACTTCAGTCGAACTGAATCATAATTCGCAATTGAATCATTCAGAACCAAATCGTTTTGATTGCTATTGACTTCCGTCGTATGGACTGGGGAAAAAACATTATGTATAAGTTGCATAGCCTAGGCATCGTACTAACCATGGAATCACCAGGGAAAATGTATGTAAACACTAGTCTGTGTGTGTCCATTGTGCTCTTTCTTCTACACTGTTATTTTGAAATCTGGGAGGCATCACATAATGCTGTTCATCTGTGTAATGTATTTAATGACACGGCACACTTTCGTTCCTTTTGAATCATTACCATCCTCTGAATCCACTAAAGAAGCTCCAACGGTCACAGAACCATGGCAACAGGGTTCCTATAATTGTGGTAAGTTTTGCTTTTCTTTAACTAATGACCTAGATGATCAAATATATCCCTAAATTTGTTTAAGAGTTTACGAAAAATCTTCTTGATCAAATAAGCAATGTAGTTTGTTCATTAGGAGATTGTTCAGGTATTGTCCTCTTTTTACTGTCTTGTATATTTCTCTGTCCATCTATATTTTAATTAACCACTTTTTGTCACTTCTCTAGAGTGGTTCCCTTTCTAAAACTGGAGATCTCGCAAAGACAAAACATGTGAGAAGACACATGAACAGACACTTTTACATGTGAGAAAGTTTCAATGTACCCAAAGAATAGAAATAGCACTAAATTCATGGATAAATCATTGTACAGGTAAAAAAAAAACGTCATAAAGTGGTTGTTCTTTATATAATCAGAGTATTTTTTACTTTGTGTTATTTTCTCCAATAATGCATCGCTAAAATTCTATTTTTCTTTCTCTCTGATAGACCTGCCTTGAGGTATTTTGTAATAACTGAGAGGATGAAAGAAAATGTGAACTGGGGCACCTGTCCCTGTTTTTTTTTTTTTTCCTTTCCTCCCTGCACTGCTCTCCTTTCTAGCATTCAGTTCATTTCAGAGGTAATGATCCCTCCTCTTCACTTTAAAAGGAGAGACAGAGAGGACAAGAGTGCTAGGAGCTCGTAGGGAGGGCAGGTTAGTGAAAAGACCTTATCCTGTTTTGTACGGGAGGAGGAGAGGGGCTGCATCTGCTCACATTCGAGCATGTCCATCCTTATTTCCCTGCAAGACTCCATTAAAGAGAGGGGAAGAGAAGAAGAGAGAGATAAAAGAGGTGATGTGAACATGATGTCCTTGCCTTCTCTAAGTGATCTCTGGTGCCCTTCTTCTCCTTTCCATACTCAGCCTTATAGGATAATAGCATGCCTCTGACTCAAAGCCTGAGAAAAGAGGTTTAGAAAGAGACCGGAAGGATAGGGAAGGTCAATGGGATACCTATGGCTCAGGACGCCAAAAAAAGGCAGTTTTAGAGGAGATGAATAATAGAAGTCCATGCTACCTTGTCCTATACAAAAAGAAAGGAAATGCAGGAAGTAAGTTACACATGTGAGGTGGTGGTTGGAGAGAATGGATTTGAGGATAATCTCTCCCCTCTTTCTTTTTGGAAAACATTGGAGATCAGATTCTTCTAGGCAGGTCAATGTCCAGACCAGCGCCCCTAACTCTCTTTAAAAGTTCTGATTTTTGTGTGTGTGCGTGCGTGTCGCGCATGTGAATGGACTGTGTTTTGTGCATTTAGCAGACACTCTTTATCCCAAACAATACTTTACCACATCAGTACAACATCTGAGAAGGACTGAACTCTTATGTGGTTTATGTCAAGAAAAAGAAGTGCTTTCATTCAGTTATCTGCATTTTTTTCTCAGAGAATTGATTTGGTGTCAACAGGTAATTCGTTTTGCAGAAAGAATACATGTTCAAGAAAGCATTTAAGCTTTTTACAATTAATAATTATGTCCAGTATTTTTTTCTTCTTCTTTTGGCTAGATAAAATGACATCTGCATGAAAATTAGGAATAATGCAAATTGTAATATTTAACTTGAGAGTTTGGTAGTTTTTCAGTTAAATATAGGTTAAAAAATTCTACAGATTAATTCAATGTTCTATAAAGGGGTACGAGATATGGCAAAAAAAAATTAGGCTTGTTTGTGTTTTTCTTAGTTTGTTTGTTTGTTCAGGCCAAATCATGATCCACAGTCTTATCACAAGTCTTTTTCATGACTTTTTCAAGACTTATATGACTTCAAGAATATATATACTGTATTTATTTATTTTTTATTCAAGTGTAGTTTTGAATGTTTTTTAAAACTTTAAGGCTCAACATATCAATAAATTATTTAATATTCTACAGAATTTTTTCCTTAGATTTGTTCGAGACAAATGTAGGATTCCTTTTTGGAGTACTAATAGCACTAATGCTAATCAGCACCAACTGACCATTCATTCAAGAATTTAAATAAAACAATAGTTTTATGTCAGTTCCTCATCGGGAGGGCAACCATATTTGAGGAGCAATAGCAGAGGTGTAAAGAGTACCTGAAAACCTTACTTGACTAAAAGTACAGATACCTTTACAAGTTACAAGTCACCTATTGCAATACGACTTGAGTAAAAGTCTTAGAGTATCTGATTTTAACAGTATTTTACTCGTACTGAATATAGGCTCAAAGATGCACTAGTGCTCAATACCTGAGAGACATGCCAGTGAAAAAAAAAGAAATAGATCATTTGTGAGGAGAGCAAACAAATGTTTATTTCCTAACATCAAAATAAAACTGCATGTACACCTTATAATTGCAATAAATCAAGGTCGACACAACAGCCTCTTAAACATCTACAAACACTCAAGTCTCAGTTAAGCTCAAGTGCTCAAAAAGGTCATAAGTAAACCAATATCCTTCAAAAAGTTCTCTTCAATATAACTGTGAAATAAAGTAATGTTAATTAAATGGTCAAAGTCTACTTGCACGTGCTGATTTCAGCTTCATCGCCGGCTGCAGCCATGACCGCATCTCATATATGAAACACCTGCTATTCAGCAAATATCTCCTAATGCACTCACATTCATGTAAAGTAGCCTTGTTGACAAGTTTGGGTAAGAAAGGGCAAAATGCACAAGAAATAGTACCTTCAACGCACAAGATATAGTACGTTCAATGTCCTGTAGATGGTGATATCACTTCTTTTGTGCAGAAATAAACTGCTACAGAAAAAGTTAGGTGCCATGCAAAATGTAACAAGTAATTGCGTTACTCATTAGAAATGTATTGGAGTAAAGAGTACACTTATTCAAAAATGTTGTCAACTAGAGAGTAAAACTTGAAATATCTTTGATACTCAAAGTACAAAGTAGCCAAAAAGAAACAGGAACAGAAACTAATTACATTTACTCAAATCATTTACACCACTGAGCCATAGTAAACTAGTCTCATTTAACTACTTTATAATAGTGATGTCAAAACTGACTTTATTGGTCTTAACTTCATTTACAATGCTCTTCTGACAAAACTGTACAGGATAGAGACATTTTTACGGATTGTGCTTTAGAACTAGACATGTAAGCACATGGTCACGCACACATTCACATTTAAACCCCTTTTACTTGATTATAGGTAGCATTGAACGGTGATATTGCATTAGTAAATGACATTGTCTATGCTCTTGTGTGATCTAAGGCAGCATTTAAAACCCACGGAGAGCATTATTACACATGCTTTACGGCACACATAAACTACCGGCACTCACCATGTTCTATTTCAAAACTAGTCCAACTGTGAGTAACTGTGGGAAGGTAATAACAGTCGGGCTTCATAAAAGAGCTTGGTAATGTGTTGTATAAGTCTTCATGAAGTCTTGAAAATGAAACCAGTAATGTGCAACACATTTCCATGCGAGTGTCCACAATTGCAAACTGTTTCAGTGGGTCATCTGACCTCCGTCTGAATCTTTAAGGTTTATTTTCTCTGCACACACACGTGTGCATAAGCACTCACATGCGCGTATACGAACTCGTAACAAATGTGATGCCATAAAGCTAGACAAATAATGGCTAAGGCAAAGGCAGAAAGCAGAATGAACAGTGGGCTTAAATCAAAGCGGGCTACGTCCCTTGAATACAGATTTTCTTTCAATCCCTGCAAAGAAAGGATGAAAGATACAATCCAAACTCAGTCTCGCTTCCAAAAAATATACATATGAATGGACTTATATCATGATTAGATCTCACTGGCACCGAAAGGCATGTGTGTGTGTGTGTGTGTGTGTGTGTGTGTGTGTGTGTGTGTGTGTGTGTGTGCGTGCGTGCGTGCGTGCGTGCGTGCGTGCGTGCGTGCGTGCGTGCGTGTGTGTGTGTGTGTGTGTGTGTGTGTGTGTGTGTGTTCTAGGAGTGAATGCTGGATGGTTTGTGGGTCTGAAATAGCAGTGCCTCCTGAGAAAGGCAAGCAGAGTTTATAGAGTGATATTATCAGTTTACGGCTGTACATCATCTCCCAAATCAAATCACCCCCCAGGGGGCTTTTCCCTGGCCTGCACCCCAGCCCCCCCGCCCGCCTCGAGCCCCACTCAGAGATGGAGCTTTTTCATTTCCGTAATCGCCTCGCTGCCACACACCGCCTCAGCTGCCAAGAGCCCACAACTCCATTACTGCGGTGACAGTGTGTATATGCGCTGGTGTGTATATGTATGTGTGTGTGACCATCAGAGAATCAGTCCCACTGGAGACAGAAGTGAACAGTTTATGACTTTAGACACCTATAGAAAGAGATTTTGTGAGACTCATTTAGATTATAAAAATGTGAATGGGAAGCAACATTCCGAAAGACAATGGCTAAAGTAATAGTTCACCTAAAAAATGATGACTTTCAAACCCATGACTTTATTTCTTTTGGGAAAGGTGAGAATTTTGCAAACAGTTCTCCATGCTAAAGGACACAACAGTACCGTAAAAGGTATATAAGACTTGTGATCTATAATTCTTCTGAAGTCGTTCAGTTTCTTTGTGTGAGGAAGAGACCGGTATTTAATTGGTTGAAATTACATTAGAAAAGTAGACATTTATTGGAACAAATCATTCTTTAATTTTTTTCAAAGAATCAGTTCTCCCAGTGATATCTTATTGGAATACTATTACAGTTTTTATTAATGCTATGAATTAACTTTAATTTAGATTAGGGTCCAATTCTCACTATTAACTAACTATTAACTATGACTTTTGCCTCAATAAAAACTCATAATTACTGCTTATTAATAGTTAGTATGGTAGTTGTTAAGTTTAGGTAGGGGTAAGGGATATAGAATAGTCATGCAGAATAAGGCATTAAAATGTGCTTTGTAAGTACTAATAAACAGCCAATACAGTAATATGAAGCGACTAGTTAATAGTGAGAATTGGACACTAAACTATGCTAGCATAAAAAGTTAATTTCATTTATTAAAATGTTTGTTTTAGTTTTATTTCATATTTTATTTAATGTAGTAATTTTTATACTTTAACTTTTCATTTAGCATTTCTAATTTTCATTTATTTATTTTTTAGGGCTGTCAAACGATTAATCGCGATTAATCGCATCCAAAATAAAAGTTTGTGTTTACACAATATATGTGTGTGTACTGTGTATAATTATTTTTAATACATAAATACCCACACATGCAGGGGCGTAGCAACCGGGGGGGACGGGGGGGACACGTCCCCCGCACTTTTAGAAACAGGTGATTCTGTCCCCCGCATTTTTTTTTGACTCAGCGCCAATATTTCCGCCCGTGTTCTCTGATTTGTTACTTAGACTTGAGTGAGCTAACATTCAGCCAATCACAGCGCGAAGCATCTATTGGGCGCGTCTGCCATGAGCTTCAAATCTTTTGTTGCTCTTGCGAATTTTCGTGTTTGTTTAGTCGCTTTGCTGTTTGGCCGTCTAATGCACCCCAGAAAAAAAGCAGAGGACTACATCATTTTTTTCAAACACACACTGTTACAGTATGTCGCGATGACATGAATCACACGTAAAGTTTCCTTGTTATGATTTAACCTACTGTGTAACGCAGTAAGACGTGTAAGCCAACAGAACCCGTATGGACCTCGTCACGTCGCGCCGGATTGTGCCGAGTGTGTGTTAAATGCTCTCCTACTTGTTGCTTTGGATAAAAGCGTCTGTTAAATGAGACATAACAGATTATTCCCAGCAGGCACACAATGTCATAAGACGTTGATATTTGGTTAAATTTTGGTTGCGACGTCGGGTGACCAAAATTCAATGTAAATTCAACATCTAATGTCAATGTTAAATTGATGTACAATACCGAATACATTGATTTAGGTTTTATTGATATATTTTTATAAAATGTCTGTTGTATAAAATTACTGTAGGCTAGATGTAATCTGTAGGCCTATACTCATTGAACACTTTTTTTTTGGTCCAACTGTTAAGAAGTCAGATAAAAGTTATTGTTCAAGTGTAGTTTAACTGAAATATTGTAAATATCATAAAATATCTTTATTTCATAAAAATAAAGTATAGATGTCCACAGTTGTCTGAAAGTCCCAAGTCCTGCAATATTTTTTTATTTCGAGTATGATTTCCCAAAAAAATGTTGCTGTAAACTATCATGGCATGTTCCCAAAATTGGCACTAGGGTGCTGTAAAATGCCAATTGCTATTCCATCTAGAATTTATTATTATGAACATCACCTTTCAGTCCCTCCAGAAAAACGCGATTATGCGATCGCATGATTCAATGCATAATCAGTCAAAGTCCGCATATTTATGCGGGGGGCATTTTTTCAAGTACGCCGCACTTTTGCCGTATAAATTGCCGATTTCCACACAAAATATGGGGGGCTTGTATGATTTCATAATCCCCGCATTTTTGTTGCAAAAAAAGTCACATATATCTTAGCAGAAAGTTGAAAAATGTTGCATTTGCTTCACACGAGAGCAGCCGTTTCCCCCTGTTGCCATGGGAACGTTATGAAGTGACTAATTACGCGACATGAACATCATTGAAAAGCTGTAAAACAGGAAACATTTTTTCATATTTTATTTATTCATTTTTACAGAAGTTGTAGCATATTCCTTTTGTAAAGCTACAGAACTTGTTTGACTCATCAATGTTTTGTAAGTTTGAGCCATGTGTTTATTAAGGTCTGAAATAAAACAAGATTAAATATTCCAGCACTTTCTGTGATGTAGTATGTTTGCTTATCATAGGAAGTAATAAGAAATATCTCTTTACATTAAGGTAGTAGCCTAGTGAGAACAGGGTGTTGGGGAATCACTTTTTCTCTCTTTTTCATCAAACCGCAGTTTTCGCAAGTTCCCGCAATTTCATCACATAAAATTGCAAATATCCTGCATATTCCATCGCCGCATAATCAAGGATTTTTGCCCGCAACAATCACAAAAAAACTCCGCATTTTTCTGGAAGGACTGACCTTTGGGTCACATCACCACACCGTTTTGTCCCCCCCACTTTTATAATGGCTGCTACGCCCCTGCACACATGCATGTGTATTTAAGAAATATTTGCATGTATATACTGTACATAGACTGAATGTAGCCTATATATAATGTATATTTTATATAAATATAAACATTTTATATATAAATAACATATTTTTCTTAAATATATACATGTGTGCATTTATATACAAAATAATTATACACAGTACACACACACATATTATGTAAACACAAACTTTTATTTTGGATGCGATTAATCGTTTGACAGCCCTATTATTTTTCTCTCTTTTAATAGTTTTAGTCAGTAATAACACTGTTCCTTACACAAAGTAAGGATATAGAAGACTTGGAATGTAGAACATCGTGTCCTCTTTCATATTAATTGCATGAAATATAATGACCTGTATAATCTTGCGAATTTCTTATTTTGTTTTCTATGTAGGAATGACAGACATGAGGGTGAGTAAATGATGACAGAATTTTATTTCTGGGGTGAACTGTTGCTTTAAGGACTTTTGTCTGTTTCTTTATTCGGAAAATCTCATTTGTGTTACTAATCTTGCAGAAGAAAGAGTTCTGTTATTCCCAAGTGGAAGTTCCTGAGGTTGTAGAACACTCTTGGGTATTCAGGCAGCCTCCAAATCTAAGAAAGACAGATTGTGTCTCACAAACAAATGCTCTGAAAAAATAATCCATGAATTAAACAGCTTAATATATAATGGCAGAAAGTGCAAAGGTGCGGTGGAATCAAACTTTGAATTAAACTAGTTTTTCAAACGTTGCACAGTGGCTTTTAATGGAACGAGCTGTCGTGTCCTTGCGGCACAAGTATTCTTCTCCAGCGCTGCAGAATTGTTTTGCAAGGGTGGTCCGAATGAAGATGGAGTGTTGTGTCAGATGGAGCGCTGCCTCATTTTTAGGGTTAGTAATTCTTATGGAGATGAAAATGGCAGGCCTTTCCCTTTCCTCTTTACGGAAAAGAGCTCAGATCAACTCAAAACCATTTCCTTTCATGCTCTAACGCAAAAAGCTACTTCCACACCTCCATGTAGTCCCTGAATCATAAACCACCTTTCTCTGATGGGTTTCTGCATGGCTACTTTTCTTTCTGATTTTCTATTTAGATGGAATGTGTTTATTTTTTCTTAGTAAATGGGAAGGTTTACGGAAACGATTATAGGTGGTTAAAATAAAATCCGTCTGTCAAGATGCAAGATGTCATGGCCAGTATGTGTTTTTGCATTTTTATTCTTTGGACAAACAGTCTTAAATTCAAAAGATTTACTAGATAAATATTATTAATAATAACTTGTTAAAATAAAATTGCCTATGACATTATGAATTCAAAATTAGTTATGAAGAAATATAAAAAGACAACAGTGGAGTTTCATATCTGATCTCTTTTCTCTCATCGATATTATATGTGGTAGAAACATTTTGGCGATGACAAATGTGTCAGTTTGAACATGGTAATGAGGTTTATAAAATGTGCCAAAAGATAACATACCAACAATGTAATAATGATGCTGCTGCAGCATTTTGAAAGACATTATTTTTACCTCAGAAATAAGACCTTTTTTTTTTTTGTTCAAAATTTGCAACGTTGTTGTGCTAGGCTAGCTATCAAGATTACTGTGTTGGTCTACCATTCTACTGTGACTTGGAGATGCTTTTTTGCAAAGCGGTGCTTTTTGACAGTTATTTTCACAGTTGAACAATGTAGTTATGTGAGCAAGGTTAATGCGGATCAACCCTGTCAGCTGCTAATGCAGAAAAATCGCTGTCTGTTTTTGGAATATTGATTCTCTTCACTGTCTCTCAGTGATTACCGCTCATCACGCTTGGTGGCTGTCTTTACAAGTGCACTCCTGCCAAGCCAGGCAAGTGACATTTGATTATTACTATACCATGAATGTGAGGAAACAAACAGCAGCATTTTTGTATGATAGAAGATAGCATAGTCGATTATAGCATGTGGGCTGTTTGTTGGAGAAACATCTCTCTTGAGTGTCCACTAGCACATTGGCTAATTTGCACTTGAGTCCTCATTACATGGGCTACAGATTCAGATCTTCGAACAAACAAGGTCTTTTACTTATATTTGACCTCTGTGCAAGAATATGTAAATCTATTATCCACAGAAATGGGCTCTATGCTGACGGCGTGGCTAAATTTTGAGTTGGGAGTAAGCGTTCTTTGATGTTAACAAACTGTAAGCAGTCTGCCAAGGTCATTTGAGGGATATCTTGTCTCATGAGCACATTTATTGTCTAATTAGGTGTTGTTGTTTTTGTTTTTCTTTCTGACAGTCATCAGCAAGAAAACGTTTAAGAGGCGGCAGGCGTGAAAACAGCACTCGCTGACTACCTAGAGACATGAAGTGGCTGACGATGAGGCGTTGTATCTTTTAACATTACTTGCAAGGCTTTTTTAGAATATAAGGCATAATCATTTTACTTTGATTGTACACCAGGGTAGTCATTACAGTGGCCCCCAGAGAGAGAATGTAAGAACATAAGCAGACAGTAGCTGGATCAAAACCACTCAAAAATGCAGGAGCCAAACAATAAAAATAGTTTGAATTACAAAGATATGCATTCATAAATAAGAGGCTGAATGACATTCAAATGCAATGACTACAAAAGAGTAAGATTGCACTGTGTATGTGTACACAGATTGTCCGGCATTAATGTAGCAAACAAAATAATAGAAAGATGCTAGTAAATAAAAGGCTTTTTTGTTGTTTGTGATAGGTTAAATTGGTTGAAGCTCGGGTAAACATACTTTTCAATGTAAAATAAAAAATACAACTTTTGTATCGGTGACAACAAACATTGTGATCTCATTTATATTCACAGATATTTTTATGTTGTGGTTCTAGCACTCATATTTTCAGAGATACTGAGACGTACCATTTCAGTGTATTAACCACTTTCTTTTACATATAAATAACTTTATAGACGCACAAATCTTTGTGAATCTTACTTTATTAATCTATACGTTATATTTATTATGCAATTAAATTTGGTTAATGATATGCCATTTATTTAACCCATTTAGCTCATTTAACATTATAATGATTTAATGATTGTGACTATTGTAACCATTCACACACAAATCTGTTCATTTTAAAACATCAATGATGTGTTATAGGTCATATACTTATATAGTTATAGTTTCCATTAAAAAAATGTCTTTCTAGGGCAAATGCTTCTTCATCATTACTCGTGTGAATTCTGTCACCTGTTTTAAGTTCTCTGAAGACTGGCTGTAAAGGTAAAGATTTGTACATCTTTAAAGTTGTACATGCGTAAAAAAAAATTTGATCCTGACAATATGATGATACTGTGAATTTCAGTATCTAGTCAAATGTACACTTTACGTACAAATAAGAATTTAAACAAAGTGATTCATTTTATTGATTAACACACCATTTCAAGGCACAAGCACATATACACGTGTACACAACATATACATTCCAATACTCAAATGTATCCACCACACATATTGAAAGTGATTGAGTACTCATATGCACATCACAACAAAGGAGTGTCTCTGAATTGATTAAGGACTCACCAGCGTGAAATAAGAGATTAATTTGGTTTCGAGATGAAAATCACGGTTACCATAATTATGGCAGAGTGAGTAATGGAGTGTGTTGTGATTGGGAATTGCTCCACAGCTGCAGAGTACCTGCCAGGTCTCTGAATACTGTCAAATCAACCAAAAAACAACACACACATTATTGCTGCAATTATGAAGAGCAGTCACTGTTATACATCAAATTATATATGAATCCCTAAATGAGAGGACATGTCCATCATGTTTCTTGTTGTGTCTGTCCTTATAGACACTAGTGGTCTCTGAAGTAATTTGTCAACATTAGTGTCCAAAAACGAAATTACTGAAGATATATTCTGCATTTTACACTGAAGTATTCCAGGTTTAATACACCTCAAGCTCAATCAAAAGCATTTGTGGCATAATGTTGATTACCACAAAATAACTTTGACAAGTCTGTTGTTTTCTTTAAAAAATCAAAGTTACATTGAGACACTATAGTGGAAATGAACGTGGACCGTTTTGGAGGAGACTTATGTGTAAAGCTGTTTAAATCATTTTATTTTGTTTGTTTGTTTCATAAATAAATATAGTATTGTAATATTCCTTTAAACAGTATCCCATGGATTAAATATAGCTCCTCCTGACCACAGATAGCAGACAAACTATAAAACAAGATGAAGATATTTTAAACACTCAACATTCACTCCAAACTGCAAAATTGAGGGGGAGGGGGGGAGGGGAGGGGGGAGGGGGGAAGGGGAGGGGGGAGAGGGGAAGGGGAGGGGGAGAGGGGAAGGGGAAGGGGAGGGGAGAGGGGAAGGGGAAGGGGAGGGGAGAGGGGAAGGGGAAGGGGAAGGGGAGGAGAGGGGAAGGGGAAGGGGAGGGGAGGGGAGGGGAGGGGAGGGGAGGGGAGGGGAGGGGAGGGGAGGGGAGGGGAGGGGAGGGGGGGGGAGAAGTTGTGGAAAGTTCCAGAGCCAGAGAACTTTAACCCAAGTCATTACTTCTTCCATTTAAAACAATAATAGACCTCCTAGGTTGAAGGAGGTAAAGTTCTGACCTAATCTGAAACTAGTTGAATAGTTCATTAGGTTTCATATTAGGCAAATTGGGTCTGTTCATCTCATTTTGGAGCTCCAATGAGTAAAACTAACCTTGGCCTATACAGGAATCGGAGTCAATGGCCGTTTCTCAATTCCAAGAATGCAACGAAACTGGTCTCGCCAGGCTACCTTGAAAGAGCAAACTCAGAAGGACGTGAGGACACAGAACCCACCGTTGTGAGAATTGAGATGTGCTGCAATCTTGTTACTCAACTGACCATTCCAGCATATATTAGTAGCGACTAATGCACAATTAAAATATTTCTTTCATATTATTATAGACATTATTTTCATATCATTGTATATCTTTTTATTTTACCGCATGTAGGCCTATTTGCGAAAATCACTAGTCTGTGTTACCTATGCTTTGTCAATGTTATGATTCTTTTTAACATGCCAATAAAAATACTGCATGCTTTCTTCAGGTTTTAATCACTTTATTAAAATTAAGCTTTATTAAAAAAATGTATTATCAATAATAGGTGGTAAACTATGGAATAACTTGCCCCTTTCGATATGAGAGTGTCCTACATTCAACACCTTTAAAACTCACTTAAAAAAGTGGCTCTTAGAGAACCCGAGATGTACTCATTTTTAACTGTCACACATTTATCAGCCATACACTTTCATTGTTACATTAAATGTAGTATAGTGGTGAATGTATAATGTCCTTGTTATCATGTATTTTTTGTTTGTATTTATGCATTGTTTGTAATATCAATGTATATTCTTATCCATGTGTATTGTTATAGTGAATGAATGCTGTATGACTGACTGTTGGTTACCTTTTTGTTAGTTTTTTATGTTACCGGCCTAGGGACTGCAGATGAAAAGTAGTATCTTTTTACTAATTCTGGCATATTTACATTGTGTATTATCATACAACAATGTTCATGAATATGCATGGTCCCTATCAAATAAACTAATAAATAAATAAGCAAAACAAATAGACAAATGTTTACTTTAACGACCCGTCATGTATTTGCGAGCTTGCAGCGGGAATCTCTTAAAGGTCCCCTGACATGGGGTTATTTTATTATTTTATAATGTTTCCTGGGTTGCCCTTATGTTAGTATGTTTTTTAGATCAAAAATAGTCATAATTTAGAAATAAAAGGCATTTTTCCTAGCCTGATTTTAGCCTCTGATTTGACAACACATTCTCATCCCAAGGCGACATCTAACTGACACTTTTGACCAAGCGTCAACATGCCGATGCACATGGTACCCCTTAAGCGTCAATATGAGACGCTCATCCTCGGGCGTCATCTAACTGACGCTTTTGACCATGCGTCTAAATCCGACACACATGGCACCCTTTAGCGTCAGTTAAATGACGCTTCTGTTATGGGTAGGTTTAGGTCTGGGGTAGGGTTAGTGTTAGACCACTAGGATGAGCGTCTCATATTGACGCTTAAGGGGTACCATGTGCGTCGGCATGTTGACGCATGGTCAAAAGTGTCAGTTAGATGACGCCTTGGGATGAGAACGGGCTGGATTTGAACGCTCTGTTTGAAGGGGCGTGTCTGCTGTGGGATTCAGTGGAACCGGCCACTGCTGTGATTGGCTGACATGCTTGCATATGAAATAGCTATGTATTACATGCGAAACTTTCTCGAATACTTTTACTACCGCTATTATACGTTTTTACTATTACAGCTATCGAGATTAACGAATCGTGAGAAGTTTTTTAAGTATTTAGATCTATTCCCATCACATAAAATGTTGCCGTGATGAGCATTGAGCGAGCAGATGACAGTCTGTTGATCGCGAGAATGAAGATCTTATCATCAGCAACTCAGTTTCTGCACTCTCTCTAATGCTTTCCCCAATGCAAACACGATGATGTACATACAGTAAGAGCTTCGTTGTGCAGTGTAACGTGCGTCATTGATTTCATAACGAGTTGTCCAGATAAACTTGCGCTGTGTGGAAAGATTGTTCTCTGATCGCTTTCTGTATAATTTGTTCACAATTTAAATAAGATTATTTTCATCCTAATAAAAGAAACGATGTGAAGTTGATATTTTAGTCACTGGCTTGACTTACTGATAGATAAACAGTATTGAACGATTTTGAGAGAAAGATTAACTTACCTGTCTGAACTTGAACAATTAGGCTACACATCAGAAATTGTTGCTTGGTAGCTCGATCGATTTATTTTCAGACGTTCATCGAGTTGAGGAAACGGTCGTCGGTGAAATGTTTGGACCATACACAACTTTGGGAAGTTGTGTCGGCGCATTTCCAGAGAAAATAAAATTAACCCATTGTTTCTTCAGAGGCTCGGATGAAGGAACTAAAAAATACTTTTGTGTTCATTTGTACATCCGAACACTGATCAACTGCCATGCTTCGCTCGTTTGCAAGCCATGATATCTCTCGAGGAAAAACTCAAATCTCAAAGCTATTTCTCTAGAAAAAACTAAAATCGCGCCGGCACGTTCGTACTTCCTGTTCCTAGCTCGTTTTCTCATGGGCGAGCCAAATTCTCTGGGCGGGCAAAGCAGAGAAAGGGGAGGTTACCTTTCCTCCTTATGACGTCATAAGGAGGAGATTCAAGATCAGCGCGTCTGAGCTGCAGAGAAGAGAAAAATAGCCAAAGTTTGGTTTACACCAATGGAAAATTCTAGACACGAGGGGACCAAATACAGCCTAGGGGAACTAATATTAATGTTAAAAAACTTCAGAAAGTGAAAATTTCATGTCAGGGGGCCTTTAAGTGAGAACGAGAAGTTTAAAGCGTTGTCCGCCTGCTGCTTCTTCTGGGATTTCTAACGGATCGATTCTCTCAAGTCTCCATTCGATGCATCTTCAAAATCAAGAACACATCCGGGCACTTTCATGCGTCCTCTGTACTTGCGTTCTTTAGTACTGGAATTGAACTTCGATGGTTGATGATGACGACGACGTAGTACGAGAACACAAGGACACAAGAATGCTTAAAAACACATATTGAGAAACGACCAATGTGACCTTATTCCAAGTCAGAGGCAATGAATGACAAACACTTGACAGAGCGCACAGAACCACCGTTGGGGAACAAGCCTGACGAAGGGGAAAGAATCAGATTTATAATTTGATTAGAGACAAGAGAGGGAAAAAAAGTTTATCTTGACATATGCCCAGAAAACGGACTGTCATTAAGATAACTGGAATAGAAAGTAAATCATTTCAATCCAATATAGATTCCAGTCATTTGAGGTGAAATGGGGTGCGCAATATGATTCGATAAGTTAGTTTGTGGTTCGTGTCCGTGTATGTGTGTGCGCACACACAGTAGCATATGTGTGTTATGCATGGAGAGTTCAGGTGCTGAGAAGAGGAGAGGAGGTCACATTGTCCCAATCTAACAGCCATCAGCCTAATGTGCTATGAGACATCATTAAAAACCCATCCTAGAGGCTGTCAATCATACCACTAACGTGAGAACGAGGAAGAGAGAAACCGAGTGAGAGGCTTAGGGAAGGAGTGAAGCTTAGGGAATAGAAAAGAGAAAAGGGAAGCAGTTTGAGAAGGTTAGTCTCCTCCCCTTTACTTCCTGAGAAATGATAGTGTGATGGCTTATGGCTTGAGTGGGCAGATCACCAGTCCGTGTGAGAGACTTAAGCCGCCATCAAAGAAACAGACTGTCTTAGTCCTGATCTCTTCATATTTACAGAAACACACAGTAGATGCTTCTGTTCAGACTTTTGTAAAAAAAAGTACTGTAGTTGTAGCTTGCATAATCAGTGATGGTATCAGATAGCTGATATATGACATGGTATAGAATTACTTCTTTATTCATAACGTATTTATGGTGCTCCAATAGAATCACACTAGCTGATATAGATTACAGCAAAATTTGGATTTTCTGAAAGAAATAGCAGTGCGGTCACAAGAGCAAAATTTTTACAGAATTGTTTGTTGTCAAGAGTGAAAAAAAACTTTTTTGTCAATCTATAGAGAATTAGGCCGTATGAATTAAACAGTAAAATGTACTCTTGTGATGCATTGCATATATCAATAGGTCATGTTTTGTTTGTTTGTTTTGTGTGTTTCCCTCCATTGCACTTTCTAAAGGTGGTCCTTAATAGAAGTGTTGCTCTCTGTCGTTAAAGTTTATCTGCAACGTAATAAGATTTATTGAGTGTGTAATAAGTGTGTATGTGTGTGAGTGTGTGTCTGTTATGAGCTGATATTGGTCTCATTTCAGCATGGTAGCTAGGAGGTGTCCACACTGTCACCTGTGAATCCCATTAACTTCTTATCATCCAGTGATTAATGTTTGCTTTCAGGCAATACAGGGATTTTGATATCCGCGTTATCCGCTAAATCGCACAATATGTTGACATTCTAATAAACAAAGCAATTACATCTCTGTCAGTCTATGTATTGCTTATGATGGGATCCAAAATGGTGATCGGGTCCGCTCTTCTACTCAAATGGCACATCATAAAGAAGTTTAGAAATATTTTGTGCTTTGTGTTTGTGTGTGTGCAAGAATGAGGCCAAGAGAAGGATGGAGAGAAAGAGACCCTCAGCCATGGACTCTGGCATTTTAAAGGTCAACAATGACATCATTGATTAGTATCATCTGGGGAATGAGATGCTCCAATGCAAAGACGTGAAAATCTATGACGAATACTTGCACAACATCATCTACAGAGCACTCACTTCTAAACCTATTACTGTCAATGTAGATGGATGTGCAAACACTTATGTTTAGTGGGATTAGCTACTGTTATGTTTTAACTGGCGAGGCGCAAAAGAGGACTATAATTAGAATGACAATTCCATGAATCACATAGAAATGTTAGAATGGAATTCGTTAAATAGGCTATCCAAATTAGCAGGCCATAATTAGATGTTTTTCAAACTAACTGACAGACTTAGTGCTTAAGACACCTGATGTTGTATCAAAGCTGCTACGTGTTAGGTACTAAATGTTACCAACCTCCCTTTTTTAACAGACATGAAATACTGCAGGAGGAATAAACCCTTGCAGAAAGTGCAATGGTGTTACACTGGTCTACAGTCAAAATGCTTCTGAAATAAATGTAGTGAAACTTTACTAATTCTGGGTCACTGAGAACAAAAATGAGGCTTAAAATTGTTGATTGGCTCTAGTTTTCAAGATATGCTATTGGTTCAGTATATATGACCCTTGACTTGAGAATGGCGGAGTATACGTGAGTTATAAAGGGAAGGGATCTCAATTTAAACCAGAAATGACTAAAATGCATCTTTGACTGGATCTACGAGTAAATCTATGACTTTGGACAGTACTTGCTTTTTAGGCTTTTTATGCAATCTGAAGCTGGTATTGCATCATAAATGATATGAATTGCATCTTGTTATTCCTATAAGTCATGGATGATGCAAGGATAATGAAGCTTACATTACTCTGCTGAACAAATTGCCCTATATCAGCTCAAGAAATCCTACAGCATGCAGGGGTGCACAACCTTTTCCTGGAAAACCACAGCCCTGCAGAGTTTAGTTCCAAACCTGCACCAACACACGTACCTGTGGTTTTCAAATAAACCTGAAGGACTTGATGTGTGTTTAATTAGGGTTGAAGCTAAACTCTGCAACATGATGAAGAGTTCAAGGTGTTGCCCTGGCCTCCATATTCCACACATCTCAATCCAATTGGGCATCTGTGTGATGTGCTGGACCAACAAGTTCAATCCACGGCAGCTCCACCTTGCAACCTACAGGACTTGAAGGATCTCTGCTAACGTCTTGGTGGCAGATACCACAGGACATCTTCAGGGGTCTTGTAGAGTCCATGCAGAGCCGGATTATCCATAAGGGCACTTGGGCCAGTGCCCAGGGGCACCAACCATTCACAACCACTAGGGGGGCACCACATGAGTCAAGCTTTAAAAATATTTTTCGTAAATTGTTATATTATTAACTTGAAATTCTTGACAGACCATAAATAAATCGTTTATGAACACTAATTTAACAATAATAATAACAATAATGATTTAATAATAAATTATAAATAAATAAAGATTACATGACCACTATCACTCCCCCCTCCCCAATCTGTCAGAGTTGCGTTGGTCCACAACAAATACGTGCAAATGTGTCATTTTTTTAACGGCTACAAAAAAATGAATTAAAATCAAAACTGGACAGACGTCAATTGAGTGGTTTTGCAAAAAGAAAGTTAAAGAAAGACAAGGACGCTAGACGTAGCTACAATTCACAATGTTCCAGGTATCGAAAGATTTTTTGTGAGAACATCACGGGAATTGCTATCACTAGCAGCGCTGAGTCTGACGAAGCCGGAGCTAACTGTGGAGACGGTAACAAAGAAATGGACTTTGGGGATGTAGTTGACACCTTTGCTTGCGCAAAATCAAGGAAGGAGCAGTTCTGCTAAACTTAATACATGAAAACGTTTTACCAGATTTAGTGCTACACTTATTGTCTCTTATTTGTTCCTCACTAAATAAGGTTTTTTTTTCACTAAATGTTCGATTTTATACAATTATTGTGCACTTGTGATTTTTCTAGACTAAATTTTACTGCTGAGTTACCCACTAATCTAGTTTATATAATAGAATTTTTGTCATAGGTTATGATCATATTTTTTTTTATTTGTTGTTTTTCTTTATAATGAAGTTGTCTGTATTAAGTAGATTATGTTTAACAGAAAATAGTGATTATCAGTTCAACACACAGAGTTATAGAAATTCTACTTGATTTTTTTTTTTTTTACTGCGCTGGTATCGGATCGGTATAATTCAATACTAAGAATTTTTGGTATCGGATTGGATCGGTTCAAGAAGAAATGGTATCGGGACATCCCTAATATTTTCTGGTAGGCTATATCTAAGTTACCCAGGAGCTCTGTTGACATAGGCTTAGCTAACGTTAGCTACAGCTTGATGAATTGAGTTGAACACAGCAGGAGAGAACGCAACATTAGCCAGCTAGCTAAAGCTCTGGTGGGAAATTATTAGCTAACGCTACGGAGGCCATAATATTTTTGACTCATGGCTGAAGTTAAGTTTCTCCAACTCTCCCCAGGTTGGCAAAAAAAATGCATCTCAAAATGCATCAGATTGATGCTATAAAGTATGGAATATTTAAAAAATTTCTTCCGGGGGGGCATGCCCCCGGACCACCCTAGAGGGGTAATATCCTTCTCACCTTTTATTACCCCTGACCCCTTTTCATGCCTGTAGAGGTAAGAAACCTGATAGATTTATTATTATTTTGGGGCAAACGTGAATTGACGCTGTCAATTAATTTATGTACATTTTTAATTGACACATTTGAATATAGGGGGCCTTTTGAGGTATAGTGCCCAGGGGCACCACACTGTCTTAATAATACGGCCCTGAGTCCATGCCTCGCAGGTTGGCGCTGTTTCAGCAGCATTCGGAGGACCAACAGCATAGGCAGGTGGTCCTAATGTTTTCGCTCATCTGTGTGGTCTAGCATAGGGTGAGAATACATCATGGTTTATTCTTTTCAATGGTATTATGTTGCAGAGATGGAAAGAAACTTTGCCATAGAATGTCTAATTCAGCTTGCAGTGTATCTGGTCGTCATAACAACTTAAACTGTGTGGGCGTGTAGAGAGCTTTTAACATACTGGAAGGAAGTTTTTGATTTGTTATTTAACTGGAGAAATTGTTCGTGTGGAAGCCAAATTACATTTATTGCATATATACCCTGTAATTTGAGAGGTTAATGGAAGAAAACGCAAGGTGAAGACTAAAAAATCAGACAGAGTATGTTTGTACATGTGTGCTGAGCAGAGAGCTGGGAGAGTTATATATTTTGCTTAGAAGTATGTGTTCACTGAGCAGAGATGTTCCACTAATGATTACTTCTAATGATGGCATGTTCTTTACAAGGAAAGGAATGTTTCAACTGATGCAAATGTACCACTAATGTATACACAGAGGGAAAGTGGATTGTACCATGTGTAAGCATGAGGTATAGGTTCCATTTTAAACATAAGCAACATGTTTTTTCTACCTTACAAGGAAGGTGTAAGTCCCAGAGTGGTGTATGTAAGCTCAATCTTACTGTACCACCTCAGAGAAACATAAAGGCATGAGGGGGTGAGAGGAAGGAGAAATAAAGATGAGGGGATGAGGGAGGAGAATCCCCAAGAAACCATTTACAGCTGGCATGATGGAGTCAGGGAATAGAGAAATGGGGAACAGAGAAATCTGGACTCAAGACCTCCTCAGCTGTAGCCTTATTCTTCTATGCCTGTTTCTCTCTGTCTGACACATGTATAAAAATAATAAATAAGAGATCTCTTGCAAAAGTAACTGGTGCAGCCTCCGTGATTCAACAATAATGGGGGAAAGCATTATTTTCAAATCAAGGTAATAGATTGTTTGTTAGTTATATAGACCACATGTAATTGCTTTAAAATATAAAGATATCCAAAGACATTCCTCTACTTAGTGGGTTATTTCTTTAACCCACTAAGTAGAGGAAGGTCTTTGGATATCTTTGGATGTCTTGCTGGCTTGCCTTGGAAAAGTTGGCATATCTTTTGAGGGGAAATGGAGGAGTTTTACAAAATATGGACTCCTGTTTGCAATTTATAACCACTTAGATATGACATTCAAGATAATTTGTTATTATTTCACTGCTAAGATATACGGCATTGTATGGCTGAGAGTAAAACACTTTTGCTGCTGTTAATGCTTATTTGTATTCAGCAAGGAAAGGATGCATTACATTTATCAAAAGTGAGAGGAAAGACTTTTACATTGTTACAAAAAAAAATAATTTTTCAAAGACTTGTTTAGTTCAGATATTGTGGATTAAGGGATGTATAATATGGTATGCAGAATATATGTACTAAACAGCCAATATCCTAGCAATATGCAATATGCTAATCAGCAACTAGTTAATATTGAGAATTGGACCCTAAACTAAAGTCAGAACTTTCTTCTGATTTTTATTTATTTATTTATTTTAGTTATGCATTTAATTATCAAATATATCTGGGTGGGTGAAGTTTGAGATGCTCTGAGTGTGTTCTGCACTGTTTATCTTTTAATATTTCTTGTTTATCTTTCAGTATTAAAAAACTCTGATTAAAAAACACCTTTATAACTCTAATATGAAATGCACCATTTGAATTAAATAATTTGGTACTACTGTCATTGCTATCATTGCGTGTCATGTCTGCTTATAAAATAGTTTTGTTAGTATATGCTCCCTCACTGTTCGCCCGAGGAAACCCAATAAAAACAGAAGCAAAGTCTTTTCCCAGAGAAGTAGGAAAAGATAACTTTTATTGTGTCTACTTAGAGAAAGAAGCATTAGAAGTGTATAACTTTCAAACTGTCTGGGGCTGAGTGTGTGTTCACTGTACTCTTATAGTTTAATTGAATTTTCTCCTGTGTTATAGAAACACAGACAAAGTGAGACTCTAACTGCTGGAGAGAAAAGGAAGAGCTTTTCCAAGCATGTTTCACTGCACCATACAGATACGTATATACTGCACAGTTCAGTTATGTCTCTCTCTCTCTCACACACACACACACACACACACACACACACTCTCTCTCTCTCTCTTTCTCTATCTCTCTCTCTGCAGGGTAAATTTAATTTTTGGAATAGAGGGGTGTGAGAATAGGCCATGCGAGTGGATAGGGTGATGTCGGGTGAAATGATGCAGAGCGAAAAGGCAGAATGGGATGGGAATTACAGCCGGGCTTGGTAATGGGAAGCCTGGAAACAGACCAAGTTAATAAAGCCACCGGCACTCTGGCCTGAGCTTGAGAGTGATTCAGGCAAACTGCCCAATCCAGTCATTAAGCTGATGATACAAATGAGAAGTGAAAAAGGAGTGTGATCGTGCATGTTAGGGATTACGGTGTGTGTGTGTGTGTGTGTGTGTGTGTGTGTGTGTGTGTGTGTGTGTGTGTGTGTGTGTGTGTGTGTGTGTGTGTGTGTGTGTGTGTGTGTGTGTGTGTGTGTGTGTGTGTGTGTGTCTGTGTGTGTGTGTGTGTGTGTGTGTGTGTGTGTGTGTGTGTGTGTGTGTGTTTTAGAGGGACACCACACAGCAGACGGATTGGTGCCTCTTCAGCGTGTGGAAGAATAGTCTTGATTTTGGCTCCTGTCCTTGTCTTTAGCTTGTGCAGCTCATGATTAAAACCAATTACTCTCTTGAATCCGAATTCCACCCTACCAACATACATGTGTAAATATCAAAAGAAACAAAAATCTCTCACACATCTTCAAGTATTAGTGCACTCTATTTTTTTTATGTTTTATTGTGTATTTTTTTCATTGTTTTATTTATTGTAACTATTAGTTTTTAAGGTTTTGTTTTTACTATTGGTTCGGTTTGTTGTTCTTTTGAACAATAAATTAATCAGCATATCACAGCATTACTGCAAGTGTGAGATTGCTTTTACAGAACAGTTACATAAAAAAGAAATTCATATTGAGCAGCTTATACTAATAGCAGCTTATAAAGACAATTGTCTGTTTTTGGTCCACCAGTGAAAATAGTTTGAAACAAAGCCACAGCATAGCTAAAAATTGCATGTCAACACAAAATGAGTAATGGCGGTACTGAATGTATTGGTGTTTCAGAAAAACTGATTTGATTGGTCAATAGCCACGTTTACGATAAAGCACAGCTATAACCATTTCACCGAACAGATCCGTGTATCACTTTGCAACAAACTTAGCAACATAAACAATCAATAGCCTACACTGTCAAAACTATTCTATGTGTTATGTATTTCAGCAAAATGAACTGTTTATTATTTATTTAATGAAGGTGTGCCTAACAGCAGCCTTCAGCCATGTATTCACAAAACAGCACGACTTCTCGTAGTTTATTGCTTACAAATATTGCGTCCACAGCGGACAATGACGTTCTGTTTATTTTATCATCTATCACTAAATGCTCAAGCTCTGAAAAATTGAGTTCTTATTGTGAGCTATCAGCTGTAATAATAATAATAACAATAATTCTGAAAGTGATTTCATTATCGTTATAGCTGTGGTGGACTTCTCTGTTCTCATAGAATTGGATTAAAACTTCAATAGTTATTGTAGCCCTTTAATTGATTATTTCCTTCCTGAATGAAAAATTCCAAACACACATATAGCATTAGGTAGACTGTTAATGATAAAAATGATGGTGACACTAAATGAATTAACATTGTAATGCTCAAATGTTGAAATAAAATGTCATTTTTGTCATTTTTATAATGTGTTAACCATTTTATAAAAACAGATGAAAGGTTTACAGATGAGATAGGTCTGCAAACTGGCATCCTGCTGATGATTTTATGCTCTGTGGATCTGTGCTCAATATGGTTATTTGACATTTAGAAGGTGCTTTCTATCCAAAGTATTTTTTAAAGCAAGGACAGTCACCCCCGGAGCAGCCTGGGGTTACGTGGGCTCAACGGTGAAAGAGGAGCTCAGCAACTCTTCATCTGACCTTTAGGTTACAAGCTCAGACTTTAACAGAAGCCCTTTTTTGCCCCAAAAACATTGTATTGATTCCTCTCCCCATGGCTGTTTTATTCACTGAATGCAATTGTATGCGGATGCATTCAGACACTGGTAAACAAAACATTTGCTATTGATATTTAGCACACCATAATTGTGTGTGTTTCTTTGTGTGTAGGTGTATGTTTGTTCTATGTGGCTCTGATCCCAAATAATTTCCTGTTGTGTGCCTGAGTCTGTCAGGCAGACTAATAGTAACCCAATTAAGTTTCTTTTACATGTTTAATTTTGTTTCCTTGCCTCAGCAGTTGACAGCTGCCAGCATGTTTGTTTCATATTACATCTACAGACTGCTCAAGGATTTTATACTACACATGCAGTCAATTGACAGGATTATTTATGTCGATTTGACAACACCAACACTCAGTTAGTCTTAAT
Source organism: Rhinichthys klamathensis goyatoka (assembly GCF_029890125.1). NCBI lineage: Eukaryota > Metazoa > Chordata > Actinopteri > Cypriniformes > Leuciscidae > Rhinichthys > Rhinichthys klamathensis. The sequence continues at coordinate 1,373,644 of NW_026606820.1, forward strand.
TTGTTATTGCATATTTATTATTTACTTGGCTGTTCAAACCTACACCTTGGCTGAGCTTATTTGTTCCTATTTGGTTTTTATAACCATTATAACCATACCCAATAGGGGGGGAAAAACAACCCGATCTCACGACCAATTCGTCCGAATTTGACGAGTGATTAAAAGATGGCTAATTCGTAACAATTCGTACGACCTCACTCGTACGAATTAGTACGATTTTTGCTAAAACGTACATATTTGACGAGTTGCCCAATTCGTATGAATTCGTACTAATGACCTACCCCTGACCCCGCCCCTAAACCTACCCATCACGTGGGTTTAGACAAATCGTACAAATTCGTACGAATGAGGTCATACAAATTCGTACAAATTAGCCATCTTTTAATCACTCGTCAAATTCGGACGAATTGGTCGTGAGACGGCCAGCGGTTTTAAGAATGGAAAGGAATGGTTCCTGTTTAACAATAACTTACTTTTTTATATCAATTGTTGATAGCCTACCACTAATAAGTCCTTTCCATAGCAGTTTTGTATGTATAATCCATTTAGACGTCCAGCTGTAGTAATATATTGCAAATGTTGTTCAACATCAGTCATGATTTCTGTGAAATTTCATCTGACAAGGTCAGTATCCAGACTTGTGATTCAGCCTTTAAAATCTCCCATTGTGTCCAGAGAAAAGAAAGTTGCCACAATGTTAATCTATGAGCGATGGCCATAAATAATTGTCTTTGTCAACGCTGGCACAAGAAATTGCTCAGCAAACGTTTTGTTAAAAGCCAAACTTTATATCCTGTTGCTGCTTCTTTTGTCTGCCTATTATTATTGAAAGCAGTTTTTTCATTAGCCTTTTTCTGTAAATTGCGAATATGGACCTATTTTGCACTTTCCTTGAAGCTACAATCTCAAGTAACTTTTAAAGGGGCAAAAAAATGGTATAAACCAATGCAGCCTTGAATAAGATTTAAATATGTGCCAGTGCATAGCATTTAATGTCTGTGAAGTGAAATCAACAAATAACTGTTGGTCTTACAGTAGAGAATGGTGAATGAGACATGTCATGTTCAAGAGATCTTAGGTGGACGTTTCTCGTAACTCATCTTATTTCACTCCATCTTTTCAAGTATGCAAGCCTGGTCTCCTCTAGACATCCAGGTGAAGGCTAGATCTTACATCCAAAGTCACCACTATACATTCATTCGGCCACCAAAAGTGCATGCCTTTTGCATCACGTGTCGTATATTGCGTCAAGCTATGCAGAGAGCAGTGGGCTCATTGGAAAACCTGCCTCTTTTTACAAAACTCTAAAAATGTAACTAGCCAAACAATTCACTGCAGTACCCAGCCGAAATGATCACTAGAGGAGGTGAAATTGCAACAAGCTTTATTCCTTTTCACATAGATTTTGATTACAGGGGCAGATTGTCGATTAATAAAGACTTGTGATTTCTTACATAGGCTATTATGTTATCACTTCAAAACATCTATACCATAATTCATGATTTGGAAACACATTTTGATATTTTCACCACATAGTAAACTTGCTTGGTAGCTTACCTGGTACAGCATTCAATATGCGATGTGAAGCTCTCTAGTTATAAGAGATCAAAATCGTGTTGAAGTAAGCTAAAATTGCATGGTTGCTTCAGCAATTGTGTTTGTGTCTTGCGTTTGCTTTTGTTAATGCTACTGGTTGCAATCTGAAAGCACGTTTAGCGCCACTCAGTGGACATTTCACTTTGAAAGTGCTTCAAAACATGCAAGAATCATTGTAATATTGCTTAACAGAACAGAAGTGTGGCCACACGCACGCTTTTCCAGTGAGCCTGCAGGCTCCAGCAGAGATTGGCAGATGGTTCCCGACTTGGTTTTCAGTCTTATATGTTTCATTTTCAAGGTGGAAAGAACTTAAAGGTTTAGACCAGGAGATAACTTCACATTTCAGTGTACATGACCAACTATTTATGGGGTTTTGAGTCGTTCTTTACCTCTCTTTTCTCTTTATGATAAATGGCTTGAGGTAAAAAATCACAAAAAAGTTCATTCTCTTAATGAGATTTACAAAGCTATTAATCTAGAGGATCTCTGGCATTTTGTTCTGTGAGCATTGTGTTTCTGCTTTAGAACATACTGGTATAGTTGTGCACATGGTGTTTGTAGCCTGTACTGAAAAAGGTTCAGAAGACTTTATGAACACTCAGAACTCCACATGGACCAACAGTGCCATCTACTGGTGTGATGATAGACTATAAATTGTAGATAAAGGCACTTTCTGCTGCACAGTTATAGCTTATTTTGTGGTTTTACCCCTGTTGCATCATCTACTTGTAAAAGAGATTTGTTTTGCTTTCTTTTTATTCACCTCTCACTTGTCTCATCTGTTTTTCCCTCCATGTAAAGCCCAGTAGTGAAACACTCATTGTCCAGTGTGAATAAATGAGTGGTACTGTGAAGAAAGAAACTGTCCTCAACCTTATAAATAACATGCACAGAGGGGGGAAACAAGACGACTTTTTTTTTTGGAAACAAATGATTGCCTACTACTGAACATGAATAAGATAAAATATCTAAAATCCTTGAGGCGTAAGATTAGTTAGTTAAACAGACCACGGAGCTATTACAGAAATGACTGGATCCTCATGCTGATCACCAAATTTGAATGTCTGTACCTGCACCTTTCACTACTATGCATGTTCAGATGGCCCTCGTCTCATTGAAGCACTCAGAACGAGCACTTGAAATACGCCAAATGCTGCACTTAGTCCCCATTATACAAACCAGTCATAATGAGTTTTTATAAGGGAAGTGTCAACTGTAGAAAGAAAGTAAAATGGCCCACTTCGAGATATGCCAGCTATCAGGTCAAGTGCATGGAAGCTCTTGAGTTTATAATCACAGCATGCTGCATGCGGACTCATGCACATTTGTTGAGTGTTTCATTTTTTCTTTAATCAGGAAAGAGTGATTGTGTGCATGAATGATGGAGCAAGAATGCAAGAGGAAGAGATATTTTGGACGTTGAGGATAAGAACAGTGTTTAAATGTGAGTGAGAGATCTTCTTCAGAAACTTTGGTAAAAAATAAGTGGATCAGAAGTTGAAAGGCAGAATAGATGGCTTATCAGCAAGCGACTCTCAACATGAGGTAGATCAGGGGAAGGAAAGGTGTAGATGGAGGACACAGGAGGGGGTTTGTTGGGGTTGAGCTTAAAGCTCTGTAAAGCTCTTCCCATATTTGCCTCTATCATACTTCTACATTCTGATGGACAGAGAGAGAGAGACACTTGTCACATTTGAAGCATGTGAAGCTAAGACTATCTAAACCATGAGAGTGACTCTTGTATACCAGAAGTGAAACACACACAGGATTGCCACTGTCCTTTTTTTTTCACTTTTTCAGCCAAGGATTGTAAGCGTGTAATTTATTTTCTTCTCTGTTTTTTGATGGATTCCACATATATTTATATATTTCTTTACACACATACAGATATATATATATATTTCTGTCAAAGAATCATGAAAATAAAAATGTAACCGTTATTATTTCACCAAATCGGCATAGTATAATGATTTCTGAAGGATCATGTGACACTGAAGACTGGAGTAATGATGCTGAAAATTCAGTGTTGCAGTCACAGGGATAAATCATATTTTAAAATATATTTAAAAAAAAAAAAATGGAAAACAGTTATTTTAATATTATTTCACAATACCGTATTACTGTTCTTTCTGTATTTTTATCCAATAAATGCATCCTTGGTGAGCATAAGAGACCATTTTAATGTGTTAAATTTAACAAAAGTGTGTCCAGATGTAGCACATACAGAAGCATCCAACATTTTATGTTTCAGTTTTGTTAACGTGATGAACAGTGTATTTTGATTAGAGCATTTTCTGTCTGGCTGGACTTTTGCTTTTAAACATGCACACACACACTACAGAGATTTCAATCTTCAAGTCTATCTTATCTGCGTTTCAAATATCTTAACCTGATTTAGCCTGCGTTCCCTCTCCTCTCTGTCTCAAGTCAAGAAATGTGATGCTTAGATGTTTTCCCCCCCTTTTTTTCCCTTTTTTTAACAAATAAACACTTCACGCATCATTGTGGGAGAGAACATTTCATGCTATCTCATGCCATCAATCAGTTGTGCACTTTTAAAAAAGACAGCGGGTCCTGTCACAACCACAGCCAGGACTGCTCATTCTCTACATTACACAACATTAGCTCACAACGCCCAGATAGAAAGATACCTTTGTCTAGTGATTTTCGTCTCTGTGATCCATGCTTCTCTCAGGTGGTCTTGGTGGGAACTCTGTCAATATTTACCAATGCTGTGACAATCTGGATCAGTCTGCAATCAAACCCAAGGTTTTAAATGCCTTCAAACCGCTCAAATGATTGTGTTCACCTGCTAGTTTTGACATCATCTTTTCACTGTGTCTATGCGCTGTATTGCGGTAGAGTTTCAATCGAACATGTCAGGAGAGCAGACAATTCCTTTCAACGAGTGTCTAGTCAGCCTTGTGTGATGTGTGTTACTGAAAAGCCTCTGCAAAGCATTTTAAACACAATTGTAACTGTAAAAACACCACACAATCAAATATAACGTGTTTATATGGTGCTGAGCCGTAAAAGTCGTAAAACTCCAAAGCTCCAAACTTTTAGGCGATCCAAAAAGCAAGAGGAGAAAACTGCATGAGACCAGAGAGGAAATGAGCCAGACTCTCCTATGGCTACAAAGCACGTTAAATCACCTCCCACCATCAGACTCCAGAGTGGGTGGATGCTGAGGACATCTTCATCCCAGATATCTGAGCAGGACTGCCAGGGGGCCACGGGGGTGGGTGGTTGGAGGAGACCTATGTGAGGATTCTCATCCAGTGCCAGATCGCTCTGGGAATCCACATCATGTGCAAGGGAAGGAGGAGAAGAAACCGTAATCCCCCCAGGAGTTTCTGCACACCACAGAATCTCATTTTTGATTCATGAAGAGGTTGCAGTGACATCAGATTGCACAGCTACGGAGATAGAAATGGAGCGAACCAGTTGAAAATAACAGTTCTTGAAAAGTAAGCCACAGTGTATGTATGTCTTTCTTCAGTGGAACATAAAAGAGAATTTTAAAATACATCTAGCTAGTTTAAATAAAAGCTCTTCAGGACACTCCAGGAACCTGAAATTGAATGTCTTTTGATGGGAAGGGAATTCTGATGAGACATTAGAGACTTAGAGATTAGAGACATCAAACATACTTAGAGTACCATCTAGTGGCGGAGAGGTGTATTAAACTGTAAACCAAGCCTGCTCGCCTACTCTGCCTCAGAAAATAGAGGAAAAAAGAGAAAATGCATCCGAAATTGCATACTTCCTTACTATATACTGTAGTAGGTGACCTACTACTTCCAGCGAGATTCTGAAGTATGCATGTGATGGACACTTTACTATCCCATGAGGCCACGGGAGAGAATTTGCGAATAGCGAGCGATGTGCCTGATGCTGGTGGATCACATGATAATGACAACATGGTGAATGTAGGATGTCCAGATTACATTCATACTACACACATGCATACTATATAAAACATGCTTTTTAGTAGCCGTGAAGTAATTATTTGTTCAAAATAAGCTACTCAAGAGAGTATGCGATTTCATATGCAGCCATAGTGTTAGGTTTAACAAGTAGGCCAAGAGGGTCAAAGGTCAGATGGTAAAAAAAAACTGAAATAAAATAATTATTAAACTGATATGAGCCTCTATTGACCCTTCACCAGGGTTTACCTTTAAATATGTATAGCCTACATAGTAAGTTTAAGACGTTTTATACATGTTTAAAATGCAACAAATGTTCAGTCATTTAAAACATCGAAGCAGTTAGTATAAAATTAAGCTTTTCATTAGAGCCCAACCATGATCCATTATTTACTTCTTGCTACTTGATTGTGGTGGTATAAGGGGGTGGGACCTTCTTATTCAAAAGAGTGTTTAATTTGAGGGGGAAAATGGGTAGCTAGTGCTTTTATATTTATTTGTTTGTTTGTTGTATTAAATTATTTGGTAAAACTTAGAAAAGATGTTGCATAGTTACCTGTAATCCTCTGAGTTCTACATAATCCTCTATAAATTGTTAACGGATTAGTATGGTCCTTCTCAAAAAATTAGCATATTGTGATAAAGTTCATTATTTTCCATAATGTAATGATAAAAATTAAACTTTCATATATTTTAGATTAATTGCACACCAACTGAAATATTTCAGGTCTTTTATTGTTTTAATACTGATGATTTTGGCATACAGCTCATGAAAACCCAAAATTCCTGTCTCAAAAAATTATCATATCATGAAAAGGGTCTCTAAGCGAGCTATTAACCTAATCATCTGAATCAACTAATTAACTCTAAACACCTGCAAAAGATTCCTGAGGCTTTTAAAAACTCCCAACCTGTTTCATTACTCAAAACCGCAATCATGGGTAAGACTGCTGACCTGACTGCTGTCCAGAAGGCCATCATTGACACCCTCAAGCAAGAGGGTAAGACAGAAAGAAATTTCTGAACAAATAGGCTGTTCCCAGAGTGCTGTATCAAGGCACCTCAGTGGGAAGTCTGTGGGAAGGAAAAAGTGTGGCAAAAAACGCTGCACCACGAGAAGAGGTGACCGGACCCTGAGGAAGATTGTGGAGAAGGACCGATTCCAGACCTTGGGGGACCTGCGGAAGCAGTGGACTGAGTCTGGAGTAGAAACATCCAGAGCCACCGTGCACAGGCGTGTGCAGGAAATGGGCTACAGGTGCCGCATTCCCCAGGTCAAGCCACTTTTGAACCAGAGCGGCAGAAGCGCCTGACCTGGGCTACAGAGAAGCAGCACTGGACTGTTGCTCAGTTTTGCATGTCATTTGGAAATCAAGGTGCCAAAATGCCTGAAGTCCAGTGTCAAGTACCCACAGTCAGTGATGGTCTGGGGTGCCATGTCAGCTGCTGGTGTTGGTGCACTGTGTTTTATCAAGGGCAGGATCAATGCAGCTAGCTATCAGGAGATTTTGGAGCACTTCATGCTTCCATCTGCTGAAAAGCTTTATGGAGATGAAGATTTCATTTTTCAGCACGACCTGGCACCTGCTCACAGTGCCAAAACCACTGGTAAATGGTTTATTGACCACGGTATTACTGTGCCCAATTGGCCTGCCAACTCTCCTGACCTGAACCCCATAGAGAATCTGTGGGATATTGTGAAGAGAAAGTTGAGAGACGCAAGACCCAACACTCTGGATGAGCTTAAGGCCGCTATCGAAGCATACTGGGCCTCCATAACACCTCAGCAGTGCCACAGGCTGATTGCCTCCATGCCACGCCGCATTGAAGCAGTCATTTCTGCAAAAGGATTCCCGACCAAGTATTGACTATTGAGTGCATAACTGAACATAATTATTTGAAGGTTGACTTTTTTTTGTATTAAAAACACTTCTTTTATTGGTCGGATGAAATATGCTATTTTTTTTAGACAGGACTTTTGGGTTTTCATGAGCTGTATGCCAAAATCATCAGTATTAAAACAAAAGACCTGAAATATTTCAGTTGGTGTGCAATGAATCTAAAATATATGAAAGTTTAATTTGTATCATTACATTATGGAAAATAATGAACTTTATCACAATATGCTAATTTTTTGAGAAGGACGTGTATGTGTTGTAGTCTGTCTGATGGAAATTGGCTGTGCATTCTTGTCTAGCCTACAGGTTGTGGTGGAGTTGCGTTGTATTTGTCCGCATACAGGGGGCGCTCGAGTGTAATTTCTGCTGGTCTCCATCTGTTGGCTCGTAGGAGCGTTGCTGTGATTCACAGCTGAGGAGCTTCAGTTCTCTCCACGGGCAGGGATGCTGACGGGTCATGTCAAGAGAAGAGGCGAGTGGAACCTAACTATTACTGAACTTTTCTTCTTCTGGACAATATACTAATAAATCTGAAGTCATTTCAAAGAAGACCTTGCTGCTCAAGAGTGTTCGTTTCATCTTTCTATAAGAAACTGATTAATTCGTAATATTAAATCCCTTTCGGCGGACATGTAAGTAACGTTAGTTAATTACAGTAACACTGCATATGTACAGATTAGCTGGTTAGTTTATTAGGCTATAGGCTAATTGAACCACATTTACTCTGCAAACGAACGCCATGACACGACGCGACCATTATTATTAGGAAAAGTTGCTGTTGAGTTTTAGCCTAATTTGTCGCATCGCGTTGCTGGCACGGTGTGTGACCGTTGTGTAAAACTCCATCGTTTTGATTCTCATTGTTTCTTTTAGTGGCGTGTCATCGTAAAATGTTTCCAACGAGAGGAGGCTTGACTTTTCTCACTGGGATTTTGATCGTGGCGCTGTCATGTGAAGCGAGAGGTGAGTCGTGTTGTCTGTTACGAGTCTTTTATTCATTCATTAGGGCTTAGAGAGCTTTTCCTTTGACGATACAATAGTAAGCCGTCTAATGAAGATTTTATATTATTGGCTCATAAATAACAGCTTTCAGTGTGATTTTTAGAAGACCACTTTTTTCTTTTTGAACATTTGCTCCTTATCTAAATTTGGAAAGAAATTCAAGGATACATGTTCAAAACCAATTATCACAAATAAATAAATGCACATAATTTTCCATTTTACACATGGCTTTTTTTTATGAAATGTGGGTGTATTTTGCCCTCTAACTTTCAAATTTACCCAAATCACTTTTAATTGCTGCCTTAATGGGTTTTTTTATATAAAAAAATTAAAGTGATAACCTGCAGTGATAAGTTCAGTGCACTTTTTTTTAATTGAATTGCAGGGTTAAATGTTTATGCTGGAATTACTTAAGCTACTGTTACAATTTAAACTTACAAGCTCAAAGATGATGTTATAACATAACTACAAGAAAATTGTTACAGTGGTACTGAACCTATTTTATTTTGTTATAATGTCAAGACCTTAAAGGGATAGTTCACTTTGAAATTAATTTTTGGTATGTTTTAGCTTACCTCAAGGGCATCCAAGATGTAGGTGTCTTTGTTTCCGCAGTAGTTTCAATTTTGATATTTTTAATATCAATATTATTATTCTTGTCTGTCAGTCATATAATGCAGGTCTATGGTCACTTCCTCAAAGAGCATGCACAGAGAAGTCCAAATTAAACATGATTTAATGACTCGTAAATGTAAGTACACATTGATGGCCTAAGACACGAAACGAGCAGTTTGTGTGAGAAAACGAACAGTATTTATATCGTTTTTACCTCTTGTAAACACAGCCACGTCCAAGTGATCTGAGGGCGTGGGCGCTTCGGTCTTTTCCGGCAAGCGCCGGAAAGCGCCGGAAGTGATCTCTCGCGTGTACGTCACTCATACAATTGTTTTATTTTAAATTTATTTTATTTATTTATTTATTTTTTACGACGGTTTAAACATCCCGGATAAGTGCAAATTAGTACCATTTTAATTAGCCGTCTTACCTACAATCTCTGTTCTGTATAAACAATGAGTGACGTACACGTGCGAGAGATCACTTGCCGGAAAAGACCGAAGCGCCCGCGCCCTCAGATCACTTGGACGTGGCTGTGTTTACAAGAGGTAAAAACGATATAAATACTGTTCGTTTTCTCACACAAACTGCTCGTTTCGTGTCTTAGGCCATCAATGTGTACTTACATTTACGAGTCATTAAATCATGTTTAATTTGGACTTCTCTGTGTATGCTCTTTGAGGAAGTGACCATAGACCTGCATTATATGACTGACAGACAAGAACGGTTTGACCTAAAAATATCAAAATTGAAACTACTGCGGAAACAAAGACACCTACATCTTGGATGCCCTTGAGGTAAGCTAAAACATACCAAAAATTAATTTCAAAGTGAACTATCCCTTTAAAAAATGACATTTTGCAGCCCAATATGTTTATTGACTACTTTAAGCACATTAGGGAACGGCCCGGCCATGTGCCGTGTTTACTGACACAGCAGACTAACCGCACACACACATAAAGTCATTCTTTTGAGTCCTACATCTATATCTGCACTGGGGTGTCTCAGACCAAACAAGAGGTCCCTGTTCCTTGAACTGTAACAGAAATTTAGAGGTACATAATTCAGTGTTCGCTGCCAAGTTGAAAAGCAATTTACATAACTCAAACTAATGACACCTACTGTGCTGGAGATTGTGTATTGGAGAGTTGAGTCAGAAAGGTGTTGAACTTCTCCACATGGGCCATCACCCTGCTGTGAGCCCAAAGGACATTTTTCTCTCTCCCAGAGGAAATACATGAATGTGTTTGAAAGATAAAGCCATTTCTATTTGTTATGCTATAGATTAGTGTAGTATCCTTGGTTAAAGGTATTTTAAACTGAATACATTAATTATAGAACTCATGCTGGGAAACCTGACCTTTTTATCCTTTATGATGGCTTAGCCATTTATGGTCTATCATGGTCTATTTTTATGGCCATTTATGTCACTGTTATCTAAAACAACATTATTGGGTCTAGCATAATAAATCTGGATGAGTTAACTCTGGTATTTACTCTATTTAACAAATAGGTGATTACTGATTACTATTATTGGACCCATAAGAATGCCAGGTTTTAACCCACAAGTCAGAGCCTGACCTCTACTAAGTAAACAATTCATTGTCTTCTCTGTTTATTGGTCCATTTGTTGACTCTATTCCTCATTGTGTGCTATAAGCCCTTCTTGAGGAGGGGTTCCCAATTCGTGTTGTCCTTGGATTGCTTTTTTTTTTCCCTGTCAGCCATTCTTGGAATGCTGGATCCTGGTTCTCCCACTATCTGTGTGTTAAAAGCAGGGAATGAGGAAACAGGAGTGCGATATATGGCATGTGTGTAAACAGCTTCTCTTTGGCTGAGTTGAATGAGGTGTATGTTGGTAGAATTGCTAAAACAGTGGTATTCTACAAGCTTTAATATTAAATAAACAATAAGGAAATTGCTTCAATAGATTGTGTCAGACACAAGTGCACTTGGCTCATTTAAGAGGGTTCATTGTTGGGTGAAGTGACTATTATGTTGTAGAGCAACACGATATGGAGCTTAAGGCAAGACAGAGTTACTGGATGTGTTTCCAATGAGACTTTGGTACAATGTGTCAACAGCATTGCTCTGTGACACAAACACTTGTTTCCCTAGAATTCTGGAAGAGCAGAGGCGTGACTTCACTGTTGAGAAGAAATCAGATTGATCAGAGCAGGTCTTTCTTGATTACATTCACCTTTTAATATACTTTATTTGCCTGTTTTCTTTTACTTTTTAGTTTCGATAAAACTTTTGAGAAAATTTAAAGCATAAACTCTAGCCTCCTCACCTAGAGGTTGCAAGACAGCGCTAAAGTTAAGATACTGATATACAGTAGGATATTGTGTAAGATATTCTTTTCATCTGAGTAATTAATGTGGATGTTTTTTTTATTATTCTTATTCAATTTTATTTTATTTCAGGCAGACTGTCAATCTGTATTAAAGAGATAGTTCATCCAAAAAAATGAAAATTCTGTCATCATTTTTTTCACCCTTGTGTCGCTACAAATCCATAGAACTTTTGTTCACTTTGGAACACATGATATTTTTCATAAAAATCTTAGAGATTTCTGTCTTTCCATTGAAAGTATATTCACCCAACTCTGATGCTGCAAAAGTATGGAGCTAATAATATGACAAAATGATTTGAATTTGAATTGTGTAAATTTGAATTATTTGCAAGTGTAATCTAACAAAACTGAATTTTAAATAGTTCTGAATTTGAATTTTTTTGGAACGAATATTGAACATCTGAAATTTAACAAACTGAAAGGTTTTTATGGCTGAATTTTATTGACATGTATTTTCAAACAGCTAGTTTTTGTGTTCTGAATTCAAATACTGCAAAATTTCAGTTTAAAAAAATACGGATTCAAGTTTTCAAGATGAAGAAATTCGGAACGTCAAATTCAGTTTTCTAAAATTCAATGTCAAAAATTCAATGTCAAAAATTCAGGTCTTACAGAAAGTAGGTCACAGGGAAGAGTAGATGATCTCGGAAAAGTCGAACAGAGCATTTTGGCCAATTAGGGACTGCAGAAGTTTTTCAGTCCGAACGTGGTGGTTCAAGAGGTTGCCGCTCTCTGACTCTGATCATGAATCGCCCGGAGGTAAGTTAAACATGAATGATTTTGTGTTTGTTAGGTTAGCGTTAGCGTCTAGGTCTAGGTTAGCGTCTAGATTGCGTCGTACATGTAAGCATAAGGTACGAGAGGGTGTGCTATGGTGCTGTATCGTGAATACGACGCGAACCAGAGTGCTTGCAAGTGCAACCCCTTCAGACGTGACTTATTCACAAGACAGCACTAGCCTTGAGTACCGTGTATTGCTTTTCTAAAGCGATTGCCACTCAATAATCATAATAAAGCAAAACAAAAATGTATTAGTGCAACTTTCATTATAAAATCACCAAAATCACCAAAAGTGATTAAAATCACCAAAAAAATCACCAAAAGCCTTCAACCTTCCGCTGGAAAAAAAATAGTCCCTGGCCGTGAGCAGCAGCATAAGTTAAAATATTTCGCCTGTAATGTTAGATGGCGGCAAAGACAGTCTTTATTACTGAGTCAGTCATCAGTCAGTAGAGAAGACTTTAATATTGAAAGGACAATTGCATTATGTTGGCATTATGTATAAAACCGGGTCATCTCAGTTTGGTTGAAGGCTTTTGGTGATTTTACTTAATGAAAGTTGCACTAATACATTTTTGTTTTGCTCGCGCCGCTCGCGTCCTGTCTGTGTAGTAGACACGGTGGCGTTCTAATCAATTTTACACAAAATATTACACAAAATATACTTTAAAACAAACACCAGAGACCGCTTAGACAAATGTATCACGTGCTGAGAACGCTAACCTAACAAACACAAAATCATTCTTGTTTAACTTACCTCCGGGCGATTCATGATCAGAGTCAGAGAGCGGCAACCTCTTGAACCACCACGTTCGCACTGGAAAACTTCTGCAGTCCCTAATTGGCCAAAATGCTCTGTTCGACTTTCCCGAGATCATCTACTCTTCCCTGTGACCTACTTTCTGTAAGACCTGAATTTTTGACATTGAATTTTTGACATTGAATTTTAGAAAACTGAATTTGACGTTCCGAATTTCTTCATCTTGAAAACTTGAATCCGTATTTTTTTAAACTGAAAATTTGCAGTATTTGAATTCAGAACACAAAAACTAGCTGTTTGAAAATACATGTCTATAAAATTCAGCCATAAAAACCTTTCAGTTTGTTAAATTTCAGATGTTCAATATTCGTTCTAAAAAAATTCAAATTCAGAACTATTTAAAATTCAGTTTTGTTAGATTACACTTGCAAATAATTCAAATTTACACAATTCAAATTCAAATCATTTTGTCATATTATTAGCTCCATACAAAACATTCATAAAGAGATAGGAAAATAAATCCATATTAATCAAATGGTTTTATCCAAGTCTTCAGAAGAGACACAATCACTTTATATTATGAAAAGATTTAATTTAGGCTTTTATTCAAATATAAACATTGATCAGCGAACAATGTTTACAACATTATATATTCTAGTAAACGGAAGCTGAAGCATTGCTTGCTTGGCCCGTGAGAATCAATGAGGTTCATTCCCGTGTGTTACGACAATGTACGGTATCAGACATATTTTATATTCAGCAAAAATCATATTACAGCTGGGATAAGTTTTAGAGACGCACCGGTCGACCGGGGCGGTTTTTGCTCCAACCACACGATCAGCAACCAGCCAGTTTTTACTTTTATTTTGGCCGATCTCTTTTCCAGGCAAACTGCACTGCACTGCAATCATTTCCCAAAATGTCAGTTGTGTGGAAATATTACAAAGTCTGTAAACAGGATGTTAACTCAGGCCAGAGATGGGACATGCTAAATAAATACAATGATAAAGAGGAGAACAGATATGCACCAGCAGTGAAAATACTGTACCAGGCACAGCAAACTCACTGTTAGTGGTGTTTATAAGCGCAGCGCTGCTTTATGTACAGCTGTACCCTAAGAAACTGCTGCTGTTCCATAAGCGCCACCTTCTGTCAGAGAGTGAATTTGCGTTTTTATTCAGTCCGTCTGCTGTTCTTGTTTTGTGCAGGTGTCTTATGTAGCATCATTTCACAAAGCCAAAGTCAGACCATTCTGCTTTAGCTTTAAATCTTAAATGATACAATCTAATTTAAATAAAAAACAACTCTTCGTGCTACATGTGTGTATCATCTTTATTTGTATCATGATTTAAATGCTGTGGTTTCCTCTAAATGGCTACAGATATTTTATTTTTGTTTAAGGCCTGTTATAGAGCAAATAGCCTAAACAACAAATACATTTGCTTAAAGAAAAAATCTACTACCGGTATCCAAGTCGGCCAATTTGTTCGTAAAAAAAAAATGTAATAGGCTATGAAAAATCATTATCGGTGCATCACTAATAAGTTTACTTTTGCCCAGTGGGGGTCATCTTGATTGTATATTAAGTGAAGGCTACTTGTTTAAATCTCATAATCTCATTAGTTTCTATGAGTATGGACAGCTTGAGAGTCCTCCAGCAAGCAACCCGTCTCTTACACACATAAACACACTGACAGTAGTGATCTCAGATAAAGTGTGAACACAGCAGTCTGAGAAATGCTCTTGCTTCTCTATTCTCTTGTGGTCAGATATTTCCTGTTTCTCACTAACTTTCTTGCTGGTGGAAAGAAGCTGACTGCTTTCGCCCAAGAAAAAAGTTTAGGTTCCTGTGGCACCAGGCCTGGCCGTTATGAGCAGCGCAGCTTAATGTTTGGCAGTTTTTTTTTATGTTTGTTCTGATCTGGCAGACTGCCACTGCAGAGCATGTACTTGAAGTTCAAGCGAAACAAACTGTATCCATGCTAATAAATATAGCTCTGTGATTTATGCATTCTACCGGTTGTAGCCTTTTCAATCTGGTTTCAGGACACATCATAGCACAGAAACTGCCCTCATCAAAATCACGAATGACCTTCTCATGGCAGCTGACTCTGGCCATGTCAGCATTCTAATACTTCTTGACCTCTCTGCAGCCTTCGATACAGTCTCCCATTCCATTCTTCTCACACGTCTCTCTGAACTCATTGGCCTTACTGATACAGTGTATTCCTGGTTTAAATCCTATCTCACCGACAGGCAACAATATGTCACCTTCAAGGGGACTTGCTCTAAATTGGCGCCAGTCCTGCATGGCGTGCCACAAGGATCTGTACTTGGCCCACTGCTATTTAATATTTACATGTTGCCACTTGGGATGATTGTCCGGAAGCATGGATTACACTTCCACTGCTATGCTGACGACACTCAGCTCTACATCAGTACCAAGCCTTCTACTTCTCTTCCACCAGTGCCACTTATCAACTGCCTGAAGGACATAAAGCACTGGTTGGACAGTAACCTTCTCAAACTGAACAAAGACAAAACAGAACTCATGGTGTTTGCCCCGCTGTCACTTCTTAAAAAAGTTGATGACATCATACTGGATGTGGATGGCTGCTCAATCTCTGCATCTCCTCAAGTACGCAACCTGGGCGTCATCATGGACTCCACTCTCTCCTTCCAACAACACATTAAAAACGTCACTAAAATTGCTTTCTATCATCTCAAGAACATCTCCAGACTCCGACAGTGCCTCTCCAACTCTGTAGCTGAGGCCCTCATCCACTCATTCATCACCTCCCGACTTGACTATTGCAATGGCATCCTGTTCGGTCTACCCAGCAAAGCCACTGACAGACTACAGTATGTGCAGAACTCTGCGGCTAGGATGCTCACACACACAAAACTTGGTCTTCACATTACTCCCATCCTGATGAAGCTTCATTGGCTGCCAGTTAAGTCCCGCATCAAATATAAAATCCTCCTCCTGACGTACAAGTCCCTTCATGGACTTGCACCCCAGTACATTACTGATCTTCTCCATCCCTACACTCAGTCACGGTCCCTGCGTTCCTCTGACAAGGACCTGCTTGCTGTTCCTAAGTCCAGGCTTAAGACATTTGGTGATAGAGCTTTCTGTGTTGGTGCTCCTTCACTTTGGAACAAGCTTCCCCATGAGATCCGCTCTGCCTCCTCACTTTTAACCTTTAAATGCCAGCTCAAAACACACCTTTTCAATGAGGCCTATGGACTCTAGCTCCCCTGGCCTTTGCCCTTATCTTAATTCTACCCTTCCCTTTCTCATGTTGATTGTTAAGCGTCCTTGGGTACTTTGAAAGGCGCTATATAAATTGAAGTTATTATTATTATTATTATTATTAGAATTTGATGAAAGACAGAAATGTGTATCCAACAGTCGTGGCAGTTACCAGCTGTTTAGAGTGGCACATGTTTCAAAGGCCTGGGTTATGCTCTTTAAAGAGGTCAGATACGGTAACACGTGGTATATTTTTTATTTGTAGCCACAGGAAAAGACTTTCACTCTTTCTTTTAAGGGTTTCTTTTTTCCTCCCCTCAGATATTTAAATCAGTTCCAGATTCTGGGTCGTAAGCAGGAGATGTTGGCCCTCATGCTCCATTTACCTCAATGATCTACCTTATAAAGTAGAAATAGCTTTGATAAGAACAGGAAAAACATGCTTCAGTTATGCAGCGCTCTCTTTAGCTGGCTTCTCAGCAGGTGTCAGGATCTCTGGGTTTATTAGACAGATAATGCAGCTCTGCAGGCAGGCCCTGCTTATCAAACAAATGATAATGGAGCAACTCTGTTGGAGCCATGCTGTGTCTGTGATCTGCCTCTGCAGGACAACGGTAATGCAGGCGTCAGTCTCTGGCCGCTTTGGCCAAGTTAAAGAGAAGCCAAATGCAATGGAAAAGCATTGGCTGCTTCATATACTAAGCTTTGAATGATTATGTGCCTATATTATAATGGAGAGTTCTACAAATTCCCTTGCAACTTATGTGTTTGCTTATGAAATATTGGGTTAATTTGATCTATCTGTCACCTACTAATGCATGTAAGAGCGTAGTACTCTCAATGTTTTTTTTGTTTTTTTTTGCATATTTAAAAAGTGTGAAAGATGTTGCAAACCTGGATGATTATATTCTTTAAATAGTAGTTTCACACACACAAGGGTCTTTGGGACGCTGCTTGGTTGTGACTTGTTGACATACTTGTCCTTCTTTCTTTCTTTCTTTTTTTTTCTAAATATCCCTGTATGTAATTCATATAATTATAAAATATGGAAAGAAGCTTTGATATAGCTTTTGATTTTCTGTCATTATTCAACTAAATTGTGAAAATGAACACATTTACAAAGAATATTTCATTTAACCTAGTACTTTGCATTAATGACTTCATTTAAAAATGGTATCAGACTTATTTTATATTCAGCAAATATTTAAAGGTACACTGCATGTATTTTGCGGAAGAACATTATTTTGGTTGTGCTTTGTCTGTGTGCCTGAATATGGTTTTCCTACTGCATACTCATAAAACATTCATGCTTAAGAGATATAACCAGTTTAGAGTGAAATGATTTTAAGCTGACTAGCTGAAGACATTACTGTATTTATACTAATTAATAGACACAACGTCCTTGAAAATAATTCCAGCACAGCGCTACAACAACCACAATGAAATTGAAACTCTTCACAGTAGATAATGCTTTACAATGAACTACATATCTGTTCGTGTTCAATAAAATACCTAGGGCTGGGGTAAACGATTATTAATTAAACGATTAGTCTGTCGATTATTTTATCGATTAGTCGACTAATCTAACGACTAATTGAACGATTCTTTTTTGTAACATGGAAATTGCAGGAGTGCACATTCAATGCACAACAATTTTGATCTGGTTCTAACAGAGTATCTACACTGTAAAATGTTTGGTAGGCTACTCAAATGAGCCCTATCACACTTGGATGTGGTGCTCATTTTAATGTTTTCAGTGCTCATAAAAAACATCTGGACTGATTTTTCGGTTTTGTTGACGGGGGTGGGGTTTACATGCGCTTCATAAGGCACACACGCACATTTGCACATACACGCGCAAGGTCTCTCGCTCTCTCCCTCGCTGCGCGCGCTACACGGTTTGGAGCTCGCGAGCTCTAGATTCCGGGAGATTTTAACTAATTTGCGGTCATCAGGGAGCCGCTATCACTATGCGGGAGACTTGGGATGTCAACTCCATTTGACAAAGAGCGCAAATAACGACACCTTTACGTTTGGGACTAAATTTGAAGTATTCCCATACCTTCGATGATTTAGTGCGAGCTGGGTTTTTTTAGGACTTTTTCTTTTGTTGGGACTTTTGCATGGCTTTGTTGTGAATTCTGTGAAGAGGTTGCTGTTTCGTCCTCGATTCTGCAATGTTTCGGTCTCCCACGTGTGTGTGGCGAGCTGTACCGCCGGGAACGGTGCAAAAAAAAAAAATACATAAATAAATAAAGAAGCGTCGACAAAAAAATATGACGTCGACGAATTTTTGACGTCGAAGCGTCGACGTCATCGACGCGCCGCTACAGGCCTAAAAATACCTTGCTCACCTGTTGAGTGATAAAAACGGCATCAGGCCACGTCATTTTTACACCATTTCAAATCCCTCAGTTCTCGCCATCTCAGAAAAGCCAAGCCAATGTTGATTCTCATTTTATTACAAGCTTTGTGACAGAGTTTTCTTTTTGCCCGCAGACTCTCCTCTATTCATCATTTTTTTAAACAGGTGATTATCCAGAGGTCCGTGTGTTAGCGTGCTCCATGTCAACCTTTCTCGTCATTGTGATAACTAACCTATGCCGCTCTCACACTATACATGCGTCAAAGTAGCCGGAGCAACCTTTTCTCTATTTTTCGGATATGACGAGACACACACGGGCGATTGACGTACGTACACAATTTCCCACTAAAACCATCCTGAAAAGTCTAAAATTTAAATACCCTGATTCACTATGGTAAGCCTATTATAAGTAAGACAAAAACATGTTTTGGATGAAGGATTTGTGATAGATTGAGTCTCATTTAAAAAAAAAGTTACACTGTGTAAAGTTTGATATTTCACCCAAAATTGATCATTTTGTCATAATTTTCTTCATGTTGTTCAAAACCTGTATAACTATTCTTTGAAAAGGAGAAGTTTAGCAGAATATGAATGGCGGCCAGAGACTGCCAAGCGCAAAAGAAATGACAAAAAGCACTATAATAGTCAATATAACTTGTGTGCATTGTTCAAAGCCTTCTGAAGCCATGAGATATTAGGAAGAGAGCAAAGTTTAATTCGTCTAAACCAAATATCATGGCCTGTGCTTATGGGTCTTTTAACCAGTCTTAGTGTGTCAAATTTAAATCTGTGAATATACAAATTGGATATATAAGATTTAAAAGATAAAGGGATAGTTCACCCAAAAATGAAAATGTGGTCATCATTTACTCACCCTTAAGTTGTTCCAAACATGTATGAATTTATTTGTTATGTGGAACATAAAAGAAGATATTTTGAAAAATGTTTGTAACCAAACAGTTGACGATGGCCATTGACTTCCATAGTATTGTTTTTCTACATTATGGAAGTCAATGGGGCCCCACATTCTGTTTGGTTACCCATATTCTTTAAAATATCTTATTTTGTGTTCAGCAGAAGAAAGAAACTCATACAGGTTTGGAACCACTTGAGGATGAGTAAATGATGACGGAATTTTCATTTTGAAGTGAACTATCCCTTTAAAATTTAGGGACAGGTCATCAATCCAAGGTATTTTCCCACCTGCGACGCTGGGATACTTACAGCCTTGTGGAAGTTTTTCCGCAAAAAAAAACATACAATTGGGTCTGCTCTTCACACATATATTGTGTGACTTTAGAAGACATGAAATAAAGATTACTTATTTGTTATACCTAATGATGTTATGGTGTTTTTTGTCTATTCTGGAGCTTGACAGTCCCTGGTCACCATTATTTTATTGTAATAAAAAGAGCTAAAGAACTTTATTTGCATGTACTATAAGCTGCAAATGTATGCAGTTTCAATAAGCTACACTTATCATTGAGCTCTGCATCTAACGTGTCCTGTGTTGGAGAAATGATGTACCTGGCACAGAGTTGAAAATGCCTAAGGATACAAACAGCTGTAACCAGAGCTGTTCTTATCTGCCTGTCTGTCTGCGTGCACTGGAGACAGAGTTATTGTCTGCCTGTCTGTCTGAAAGAGCTGCAAACTGTAGCTAAATGCACCACTCTCGTTGAAGAGATCTATCTGGAAATGTCAGCATGTAATTCACAGACAGTATGATGCTTTTGAGAGGAACATTTTGTTACATGTGTGTGTTAGCATGCATTTGTACATGTGTTTCTAATTTGGCTGGGATTTAGGGATAGTTATTATGTTGACGGCGGTGATTTCACTATTAACACATTTTCTTGCTGAACTCTGTCTGGCCACAGGAAGTGTGAGTCGTTTAAGTGTACCTATGTGGCAGTTGAGTTTTCAAAAAATAATTATTTAGCAAATACCTCTATTTGCGTGTGTGCACACGTGCACATGTGCGTGTGTTCCTTGGCATTGTAAATGCTGAGCAAGTTAACCAGCACATTTCAATGGGAAATAGTGCAGTTGTTAAATTTGAACATGATGTTCATAATATCAGGTCCTGCAGTGAGTCCAAACACACATGCACACGCTAGAACATTAATGTCAGGGCAGCATGAACCCAGCCTGGCAAAAACTAATGCTGTATTTTATCCCATATTTTTAATCCCAGATGAAAACCAGAACCATTAGCCCATTATTCTCCTCTGAAGTCTGAGGGCTTTTCTTTGTAGTTTGTGATCTATGTTAAACGTGTGCTCACATCACAAACGCCGTCGGTTTTGTGGGTGAAAAGTCAGTTTACGTAAACAAAGCAGCTAATGAGCTGCATTTGTCGGTGCTGTATTGCGTCAACGCGGCTCTTTGAGTGTCAGTATTTATAGAGGAGGTATTAAAACTCAAAGGAAACGCGCCAAGCCTTTGAACGTTTTTTTTTTATATATAATTTGAGCTTAGTTAAAAGTTTCAGCGCTTGAATAGTTCTCAGAGTTCAACCGTGTTTCATCCCCTGCTTGTCTATGTACCTGTCACATGCCGAGTTGGAGTGTTTGCACAGGTGGGAGAGGGCAACTCTGAGAGAGACTGAATGAGAGATTGAGAGCTGCCATCCCACTTTTGTTCTCTCCATTCCAGTGGACTGAGCTTGTCAAAGCAGTGTCCTCATGCAAGACCAGGCCAATGCGTTTGTCATGTACAATTTGCTGTGAATGGGAGGTTCCCTGGTTCAATATAGGAGGCGTCTTGGGTGTTTCTTTATCCCCTGTTTAAAAGAAGGATTAGCTTGTGTTTCACGGGATTACAGGTGTCTAACACAGCCAGGATCAACCTCTCATTGTCAGCTGTGAGAGATGCACTTCACTGCCGCAAAGTGAATCCAACATCCCATTTTGTGTGCTCTAGCATTCAAGGAATTTAAAACCTGGATGGAAGGGCCTCTTCACTCACCCTTATTGGTAACTCAGGTCGTTGCAATAGGTCAAAGGCCAAGGATAGAAAAAGCACAGAGAGAGGATTATAAACAAGGATCGGTGTCATAAAACAGTCTTAAGCTTATTTCTGCATCTGAGAAAGAAAAGGGAAGATAAAAGTAAATGGGTGAACTTTTCGTGTTCTTAGTGTAACATAGGGTCAAAAGTGATTAATAGCATCAGTTTGGCAAATGCGTTTTGTGCAGTCTTGTCTTTTTGCGAACAGCTGTGTCTGCTCTGGCACGCAATTCTGCCAGTGTCATTGCTACAGCAGTAGCTCACGCTGCAAGGCATAACTCAATAAGTAAACACTCACGAGAAAGAAAGAAGAGAGAGAAATAGATTTTAAAAAAAATAAAAAAGATGCAGCAAAAAGAGAGCCAAAGCAGGATTAGAGGCCTTGCGTGTGATGGCTGTCGGCTGGGATTTTTGACACAAAGGCCGAGTTTAATAGGCAGGTGCTCATTACAGTGCTGGAGACCAGGTTACTCAACATTACCCCGGAAACCCTGCAGAGCTGCTGGTCTATTTACGAGGGCGGGTTTGGCGCGCTGCAGTGCCCTTTCCCTGTGGTCTAAATTGATGGTGGTCCATATGAGGAGGAAACAAATAGGGAATGCTGTCCTACGCTGAAGAAATTGGACATGATGTCCTACATTGGGTTTCTGAGGTTGTTAGATCGCAACCTCACTTTGGGGGGTCTGGAATACTGAATAACAAAGCAGAAAACCATCATAATTTCCAACAGCATGAGCAAGATAAATCTCAGATATGCTTTGTATCTATAATGAATCGTAATGTATACTGGTTCCCTGTAATTACAGTCAACAGTGAAACACCAGTCATACTTGAATAGGGCCTTCTATGTATATGCCTGTGCAATCCGCAGTTTGAAACCATTAGCTATAATATAACATATCCTCCATTGTAGATCATTTTGTTGAACTGCGGACTGGAGAACCATGGCAGCTTGATGACAGACAGGGACACTTTGTGCATTTACAGCAATACAGCAAATTTTGTGCATTTAGAGCAATGGATGCTACTTGTATCTCATCTCAAGCTCTCAAAATATCTCTATCGGGGTGAGGGTTGGGTGAGGTTGATGAAGCTGGACACTCTTGAACCAAATGCCCCAGCTGGCAGTTTAAATGTCAGGGGTTCATCTGAAATCCTTGGCATCAGCCCCTTTCTAGCAAGTGGGCATAACATGATTATTATAGTAAGCTAAAGTAAAGCTATCATTAAATTAACTGAACTAAAAACAGTCATACTGTATATTATATTATATTATTAAATTAAATTAAATAAATAAATAAATGACAATATTTTTTAACCAAAAATCTTCATATGATATACATGTAATAGTATTAAATTATGTTATATTATTGTCACATTCAGTTTGGTTTTTTGTTACTCTTAGTTTGTACGTTTAGTTCCTGTTTTCTTTGTTCCCTTGCTAGGCTGCTTTAAGGCCCTTTCCCAAATGGAACCCTAAGCCCTCACGGTCTTCCTCCGTCCAAACTTTCGTGACGTAATGCTGCTTTGTAGAAGTCTGCTGCATATCGGCCGCAAAACTAAAATGACAAATAGGAAACCTTGCATTCTTGTGTCACAAGACCACAAGTGCAGATGAAGTGTGCCATTTGGGACAGGGCTTATGTCCACTTTTTGCACCCTTCCCTCGCTAAATTCCCTCTTTCTCAT
This sequence comes from Rhinichthys klamathensis goyatoka, assembly GCF_029890125.1. NCBI lineage: Eukaryota > Metazoa > Chordata > Actinopteri > Cypriniformes > Leuciscidae > Rhinichthys > Rhinichthys klamathensis. The sequence continues at coordinate 1,396,904 of NW_026606820.1, forward strand.
TCACTCGGATGTACGTAATTGCTTACGTTGCATGAGTGCCCACTACTGCTTGCAATGTTTAAATGGAACGACCTAAGCCCTTGATCACTTGGAATCCGCTATTGTGCTGATTTATTATTTACAGGGGTTTTTTTTCCTTATGATTTCTTTTTTTTTACGTACCATTCTGGCGGCAGTGGCTCAGTGGTTCATGTAGGTTGTCTACAATCCGGAAGGTTGGTGGTTCAATCCCCGGTTCCACCTGACCAAGTGTCGAAGTGTCCATGAGCAAGACACTTAACCCCAGCTTGCATTGCTGACACCGCCGTCGGTGTATGAATGGGTGAATGTGAGGCAATATGTAAAGCGCTTTGGTGGCCATTGGGTCTGTGAAAGCGCTATATAAATGCAGTCCATTTACCATTCGAAAGGATATATATGCTTGAGATGTTGGAGAAAATATAAAAAATTGCACAAAATGCAAATGCTAAATATACAATCAACTATAACTGTAAAAAACAGTAAGCTAAAGGTAGCTACAAGTATTATGCAGTTAATTGTTAAAATAACTGAAATATCACACACTAGTGTTGTGTGGTGTGGGGGTAAATTAAGTTTGATCTGCTGTGACGTCACACTCATGTTGCATTGTGGTCTATGGATCTACCTGAGGTATTCATGTTCAGTAGACTCGCCCCCTCGGTCAAAATCGAGGGGTCGAGGGTCTGTCCAAATAAACTTTCCTCGACCACTTGATGAAGTTGAACACACTTCAAAATGGCGGCAGGGATTCCCCCAAGGGCAAGTGTATGTTAAGCCTCGTGCACACGGGGTCGATTATCACACGCGCTTTCGACGCGTCTTTGTGTTCAGGCCCAAGCGATTTTCACTGGTGATGCGCCGACTGAACGTGCAAATTCACTCCCTTAAAGTAGATGGCACTTTTTGAAAAACAGAAATACCCCGGCACACAAGGTGGCACTGCGCAACTTTATGCTTCTGACACTCGCTTGTCACACAGAGGAGGAAGAGAACCAGAATTTACGTGCTTGCCAAAACCATTCACACACTTTTTGCGGCACATTTTTTTAGTCGCTGTGGCGTTTGTCATAAAGTTCTTTGTGTTCAGACACCAAGTACTGTAACTTCAGCAGCTCCAGGCACGTGAACAAAATCTCATTGGTCGGTCCATTTTTAATGCGGTGTGTCAAACCAAAAAAACTAACCCGAGGCGTATTTAAAAAAAATACGCTTTTACACCTGGTGTTTTGCAATTGGCTCCCTTTGTTTAGTCACGAGGCGTTAAACGTGGGTGAAAAGCGCGCAATAATCGTCCTGGTGTGCATGGGCCTTAAGGGTACGTGTAGGGAACAACGATGTACTAAAAACAGAAACGTTTTTGCTTTGGGATGGATCCTCCAAAACGACTAAAAATGCTGTATTATGCATGTCAGGCCTGTAGTTGGCGATATCACTTTGTAAATAAAAACTACACGCCTATAGACTGAACACGCAATACGCATGCACATGACGTCACTGTTTTTTACAAATTCGCATTTTTGTTGTTAAAACGGAGAAAATAACCATATCGTTTTCAAAAATTTGCACTTTAAAAACCCGTTTTCAAAAGTTTGCATTTTCTGGCTGATTCCTCCCATCTTCACCTATGTCTTGTTGTTTAGTTCCTCATTTACCTTTGTATATAATGCCCTTAGTTTCCTTTGTTCATTGTCGGCTATTGTCTTTGCTTTTGTGTAAAATTTGTCAAATAAATTAAAAGTGCTTGATTTAGATCTACTTCTCCTCTCCTTGCCTGCCTTATTAGTTTATATCTTTAGTTTATATTATATTCATATTATTTATAAATTAAATACATTTATAAAAAAACAAATCAATGTTTTTTCTAACCATCAATCATTCATAATATGATGTACAGGCAATAGTCTGTCTGTTTGGGTTTGCCCGAAGACGCCATCTGCAGATGCCGTTTGACGCAAGTAAGATTGCTGGTACTGATTTAAAGTTCATCTAGCTGGTTTTGCCAGTTTTAAGGCAGTCTTAGTGCAGTTTTTATCCACATTCATATTTTACATTTTATTTTCTGTTTGACCTACTCAATGCATTTAAATAGCTTTAAAAGTCTTTGTAAACCCACTTTTGTATTATATATGCCAGACTTTGTGAAGATTTGATTTTAGCCTATTTGATTCCTTAACTATATTAAATCCACCATTTTGTAATTTTCAACATTAATAATAAGAATATATGATTTCTGAAGGTTCATATGACAAAATTACATTTAAAATGTATTAAAATACTCATTTTAAATTGCAATATTTCACAATATTACACAATAAATAAATAAATAAGACTTCTTTGAAAAACATTTACAAATATTAGTGACCCAAAACTTTTGAGCGGTAGTGTACATTTGAGCTTTGAATGTAGCTTTAAAATAAAACAGGAAATTGCATGTGCAAAAATTACAACCTCTTGGTGCTTAATTTGTTAAGATGTAGTACATGTACAAGAATGTCGTCAAGATTAAGATAAAGTGAGACAAGGCAGCCTGGGCTTTGCTGTGTTTAATTGAATTAATGGGTCATTAGATGATAGGCAGCTGCTCTGCATCCTCTTCAGGGCACAAAGAGCAGCACAAAACCCACAAGGAAGTCTGTGTGGAACCGCACACATGATGTCAGACTTCAGCAGTGCCTTATTGAGTTAGCTTGGCTCCAGAGGCAGGAGTTGGTCGAGTACAAAGTCTGGCTCAAGATCTGATTACACACAGTAGAGAGACAGCTGTGAGCAGTGGCGGTGACAGAACCACAACCCTGTGTTCAGATTACCAGAATTAAAAGTGAGGGAAGGTGTAAGTGAACCTGTTTACCCAGTTGCCTCTGTGTGTGTCGGAATAGGAGGCTTTGTGCAAACAGCATCAGGCCTCAATCTCTGCCATTATCTCTCTCCTTGATAAAAGTCACATTCCATCGGCAAGACCAGCACTGCAGTGTTTGGTCTATCTGTCTCTATCATTGATCACATGCTGAGTCCTAGCAGCTCTCCTCTGCTTTTTCAGGAGATTCAACATACGGTACTGTAGAAGATAAAGCTACTGTCTAGATCACATGGCAGTGGTAGATCAAACTCTAGATGACCTGGCAGAAGCTGCCATCTGATAGGCTGCCAGTGCTATTTTTATTTTTCATAGAGGGGTCATATCAGAACATCTAGATGCATCATGCATTTTTTTGAAGACTTCTGCTTTGTTTATTTTTGAATTAATTGGTAATACTTTACAATAAGGTTAAATTCATTAAAGGGATAGTTAACCCAAAAATTTAAATTGTCATCACTTATTTACCCTCATGTTTTTCCAAACCTATCTTATGTACTTTCTTCTATATTTTGTGAATTTTGTCCATACACTGAAAGTCATTGGGATAAAATTTAGATTGTACCCTCAACGTTCTTCAAAAGTCAGAATGATGTAATGAGAAAAGGATGTCAGAATTAAAAAAAAATTAGAGGACTACAATGCATTTTATATTACTATATTAATCAAATGTGAAAAACAGTAAAATATAAAAATGAGGAAAAAACGTTATATTTCAAAGAGTTTAAAAAAGCAGTATTTTGTGAATTTGTAATTTGTGTTCATAAAATATGAACTCATTTATACAATTACAATATATACACTTCTGTTCAGAAGTTTGGGATCAGGATCACTTAATACTTTTATTGTTCAAATAAATGCTGTCTTAGTGTACATAAGAGATTTATTTTAAAAACAGAGATCCCAAACTATTGAACGCAAGTGTATTGCATAACATTAGTTTAGATTAAATGCTGTAAAGGCATTGTTCATTTTTAGTTCTTCGTGCCTAATGCATTAACTAATATTAACAACTTTAACTTTATTATAAAGTTATATGTTCCCTGGGAATCAAACCCATGACCTTATTGTTAGTAGCTTCAAGTTAAGCTACAGGAACTAAAATGCTGTTACATGTTCAATTCCTACCAAACAGTTTTTAATATGACTCATAAGCTATCTTGAGCAGATTTGTAACAGGGGCGAGAGATTTACAGCTAAATAATGGCCCAGAACGCTGACAGAAATGCGCAGCGCAGGCTCTTGATCTCACTATGGGCTGGACTGTTTTGTATGTAGTGTACACATGTCTTTTGACAGCACCAGTTAGTTAACTGGCTGCCATGCCTGGACTCTTCAGTGTTACTCCTGCACCTTCTTCTCTTACACACTGCCCTCTCTTTCTCTCTCTTTCCATCTCTCTGGGCCTTTGATGGTCATGTCACTTCCTCCATTCTAATCATTTATCCATGCAGCATGCTGTCAAGGTCCGTTTGAAGCTTTTCCTGTGACACCAGTGATGTTCATCTAAAGCTGTGGAGGCTGCCGACAGTGCCGAGGCTTCAAAGCACTTGCACTGCGGTCTGTAAGACCTGTTCATAAATCAAAAAAACATATCAAGATGTCTGAGACAAAACGGGCCAGTGAAGAAGTGGATGCTTGGTAGCTTGTATTCCATATATTTAGGATTTCTTTTTGACAGTAGAGATTTAACGGGTCATGTGTCTAGTCCATATAGCTATAGACCAGGGGCGTCACTAGGCCCTTTTTACGGGGGCTTCAGCCCCCCTAAACTTCTGCCTAGCCCCCCTAAAAATGTGAGATTAATGTAGGCTACACAAATTCGTGTTCGCTTCAGTCTTGTTATAATCAGATTCAGCGCGTTCTTCATCTTCAATCCGCAGCGGCGCCGACAGAGAGCACGTCAGAAACAGAGGACAGGGTGTGTGTGTGTGTGTTCATGTGTGTGTTCATCTGAGCCTCATTGGTCTGTCACTGCTCGTCAATGTCAGAATATTTGAGATGACCAATCAAATCAAAGTAGGCGGGCTTTATGTTCACAGACGCTGCTGCGCGAATTTTAACAGTGCGACTCGACGCGTACGGTCAAGTGCGAGATAAGATGTAAGTAGCTAAACTTAACATTTCATATTTTACTTTTTTTAGGTCATAAATGTTAAACGAATGACAAAAAATAATCAGGCAAACTAATATAGTTTTGTCTAATTTCGCCATTTTGAACTGAAAATAGGCCTATGTAACGATGTAATGTAATAATTAGTTTACAAGAAACATTGACAAAGCCGTTTTCATCATGTTAGGCACACGATTAATAATGAATGTGTACATATTGAGGATATAATACAAATTGTAGCCTTTAGTAAATTAAAAAAGCTCAGCTTTAGGAGGGGAAGAGAAAGGGACGAAGAGACTGAGAAAAAAGAAAGAGTGATGGAGATGAGAAGAGAGCAGGTATTGACAAATAATCTGGCCACTGACATGGTTTTAAAGCTATTTCTTATCCTTATTTTGGTCTTCAAACGTCTTGAAATGCACATATCAGAGAAATAAACAATTTGAACCCCCTACCAACCTCAAATTTAGGACCTCTATGACTAAAGCCCTGTCTACGGCCCTGTATTAGGCATAAGATCAATAATAAATGTGTAGCCTACATATTGTGAATGCATTTAATAAACTTAATTACCTTTAGTAGCTTTCAGTAAATAAACGCGTCTGAGAAAATGATTCATAGGCAAAATCAACCTATCAGTTGACCCTATGTTTACTTTCTTCACTGACAGACAAAATGAAAAGCCTATATCAGTCAAAGCTCAGCTTTAGGAGGGGAAGAGACAGGGCAAGAGAAAAACAAAGAGAAAAAGAGTGTGATGCTGATGAGGAGAGAAAAATAATCAGCTGCACTATCCCAGTTTTTTGGCCTTCAGAACATCTTAAAATGCACATATGTAAATCAGAGAAATCAAAATTTTCTCGGGGAGACCCCGAACCCCCTTATTTGCCCTACATCACATTTGGGACCACAGTTATTATAAAACCGTGCCTTTGCATCGTAATGAAAATGGTTAATAGTGATCTTTAGATCCTAAACTAAAGTGTTACATTTTTTTTATATTTTTTTTAAAAAAAAATCATATTGGGGGTTTAGCCCCCCTAAAATGAAAATCCTAGTGACGCCCCTGCTATAGACAGTAATTAGCCCAGTGATTTATGCAATTGTAGTCATTTATTGTACAGTTATGGTGGCAATAAATGCGCATGAACATTATGGAGCATCAATCCATTGATCTTGTCTTCAACATTGTCTCAAAAGTACTGAGGGTGTTTCCTGGGAGGTCTGTCAAAAACTCATTGCATGCGATGCCTGCACATGGACGCAAGATGATGTGTCTCTTTTTCTTTGTTTCTGTTCTTGTCTTGCTCTTATTTTCTTTGTCTAGAGACCATAGTTTGACATGCACATTAATCTATAGGCACTAAAATATTTTGCAACCACAAATATTGGGTAAAAGAGTTTAGTTTTAATTTGGTGTAACTATTTTTGGCAATACTTTTTTGTATAATGAAATATAACTATATTTATAACAGCTCTCAACTCTGTCCGGCATATTTTTTGTTTGCTTGTTTGTTTGTTTGATGAAATAATTCTCAGACTGTCTAAAAGGGGTTTTTAAATTGAGTGAATGTGAGCCTCCCCTTACAGTAGGTAAGGGCAGCCGAGCCCCCCCTTCCCCAAAATCCCATCCGCCTGCCCTAACCCCAACACGCCTCTGCAGTAAACGCCATCTCTTGTGTGCTCCAGGCAATTATGAGTTTCAATAAAAACAGATAAAATGTAAATATTTTTTAATATTTGTATTTGAAGACATTTTATTTCCACAACTTTTTTGTGCATTCAAACGATTCTTTGCAACAGCAAATCATTTCCAACTTCATGCAGGCCTAATTGAGGCTACTTTTGAAATCACTGAACGTCAGTAGGCCTAACCACAAGTCAACAAAACATGCTTAAAGGTGAACTATGCAGGTTTTTTACCTCAACCGATCAGCTTCGGAGTCATTGGAATGGTTATATTACTCTTTTCGGGTTGAATGGTGGTCGTTTCGCACCCCCCTATCGCATGTGAGCGGAAAAATCACACTTGCAACTTTGAGCCGGCGGCCCGCCGTCCGCAGCATCAGGAAGTGTCGAGTGAAATCAGGTCTCGCAATGTAATGAATTGCTTTACGGCAAAAAACAGATCTGATAAAATTCTGATAAAATGAGCATCAAACAGAAATAACCTGGCGCCGTATACATGTGGTGTTCGAGGCGCACATACAAAACAGACTGCCGACAGTTAAACAGGGCTCGCGCAGCTCTTAAAGGGGCCATAACTTATTTCCACTCGTTACAGCGTCCATCCTACTGAACAGGTACCGGTGTACAGGGGGAGGGGATCCGGCCGTGAGTACGAGCCTTCTCTGCGTGAGTGCTATTCACGACAGTACAAGTACCCCACACCGACTCTAGGGGTCGCTGTTTGACAAAAACGGAATTCCTACTTAGTGCTGCTTTAACGTGTGTAATCGGCGCCAAAGCCGATTGGAGAGAAACTGCACAGACGGATCTTATCTTCAATGGAACCATTTATTTTCAAGTATTACGGCTGTATGTTAATGGCATCTTTTTATGAATGAAGGCCAGTATCACTGATATTAATATAGCTATGATGTCTCCATGAAAATTATTTTTTTCCCCAATTTCTAAACATTTATTGGGCTTAAAAAAATATAACAACTTTTAATTTAAGTTAACTTAAAACAATCCTCACTTAAACCCATAATAAATGTCATATTTACCTGTACCTTTCCTGTCTAACAGGTATGAAATATACAGAAATTGAATAAGGTTATAAAACAGTCTGCACTGCATAAATTATAAATGAAATATAGCTTAACCGTTATTAAAGCTACAAGCGTTCTTTAGTCAAGAGCAGTGAGTAATTTTCTCTGTTCTCTTTGTTCTTTCATTAACTTTACTGACAGAGAGAATCAGTGGCTCCTGTCACTTTAAGACCTGCTGACAGGATCTTACGCATTTCATTCTCTCACTACTCTTTACTTCCATTTAAGATTTTATTTAACTGATTTAAGACTGTTCTTGTGAAGATACTCGACAAAACGGACATTTTGGCATACATGTGTGTTATTTTTCGTTCAAGCGCGAAAGATAACTCGATACTGGCGCGTGTCTTTCTGTGCTTCGTGTGTGTGTGTGTGAAGCACAAAATATAGGCTACTCCAGTTTGGACGTGTACATGGACAGCACGGACGCGCACTACTTGTATTTATACTGTCTGCTGAGGTCCGCTCGGTGAACGCTTTCCACGCATGCGCAGTATCGGCTTGGACAAAACTGACAACATATTGTTGTCCATTTATCGAACTTCCATGCCTCTTATATAGTAATTATATTACTATGGACCAATTTACTAATGCTCGGACACACTCAGTGTCTCTCTTGCCCAGTGTCAACTCTATATAATTATAAAATTTTCATTTATTTGCCTTAACAAAACGGTCTCTCAGATATTACCACTTCTGCCAACACAGACTTTCTTCTTTGCCTAAACTTTCTTTTTTTCTTTTTCTTTGCCAATTTCCCTCCAGGAATTATTACACATCTGGCTGTCTTTGTGATCTCTTAACGACGGATTGTAAAGGTGCGGTTTGCTAACGCTATTTTAGACAGGCTCGGTCCTGCCTCTCCGTGGCAATGACGGCGTGCGGTTAAAAATCATAACAAACGAATTTGAAAGTGTGGGGGGCGGGGGCACAAATGGTATTTTGAAAAGTGTAGGGGGACATGTCCCCCCTGTCCGCATAGGAAATTACACCCGTGGGTAGGACATCATCCCCAAGCTTCATGAACTTGCGCTCCATGCTTTCACCGACGATGGTCATAGATATAGACGAAGTGGGCCCCCCACCCAACGCAAAACGTCGTCAAAATATGCTCAATCGTTTGTGCTGTAAAAAGTTTCGTTTGTGCTGCTTCGGTTTTTTAGATATTAAAATAGGCCTAATATTTTTAGGTCATTCTGAGGTCACTTAGCTCTGACTTGACAGGAAACAAACAACAAAACAAACTCACAATTCTCATTAAACTGGATACAGATGAAACACTCACAGAGATTAACACGCTATGTTTGACAATGTACCGACACAGGACAGCAAACACAAGGGGATTAAATAGGGAGACACTAATGACAAAGACAGGTGAAGCTGACTAGACAAGGACAGGTGAAACTTGACTAGACTAGACTTGACTGACGAGACGAGGATAACAAGGGGGCGGGGTGACGTAACAACACAAGCACATGGCTCAATACACAAGACCATGTGCTTGCACACAAAACATGATTCTGTCATGATCCTGCCTCAAGACAAGAGAAAATCAAGGACACAAGGGCAGAATCATGACAGAACCCCCACCTTAAGGAGCGGCTACCAGACGCTCCTCAAGGGGACATCAAACACGGGACATGACAGACTGAGACATCGACACAAACCAACAAAACATGACAAATAACAGTAACGGCAAACACGAAAACACAACAACAGGGTTAGGATGCAACAATAAAAATAACAAACAAGGAAGAGGTGGCGGAGGAAACACAGAGTTCATGGGGGGTGGTCCAGGGTGGATGGGTGTGCTGGAGGTCTTCGGAAAACGGGCTGAGGGCTTAGGGCGAGGAATCCGGGCAGGTCTGGATCGGGACACATGAGGAGTCTTGGAGGAAACAGTCCGGGGTTGATTAGGGACAGGAGGAACAGTGGACGACGGAGAGGGAATCACGACAGGGGAAGCTGAGGGTGGCGAGACAAGACTTCTGACTGGGGAAACAGCGGGAAAAGGAACAGGACACATAAGAGGGGACGTAGCAGACGGCTGTGGAGCGGGAACAGAACTCACAGAATCAGACTCGGCACACATGAAAACAGACTCGGATGAAGCGCTCAAATCAGACACGGAAGAAGCGCTGTCTGCAGCGGGCTCTGTGACTGCAGCGGGCTCTGTGACTGCAGCGGGCTCTGTGACTGCAGCGGGCTCTGGGACTGCAGCGGGCTCTGGGACTGCAGCGGGCTCTGGGACTGCAGCGGGCTCTGGGACTGCAGCGGGCTCTGGGACTGCAGCGGGCTCTGGGACTGCAGCGGGCTCTGGGACTGCAGCGGGCTCTGGGACTGCAGCGGGCTCTGGGACTGCAGCGGGCGAAGAACGGGAGGCTCCCCTCTTCCTACTCTTTTTCCTAGGTCGCGAAGCAGAGACCATCGCCGGAGCTGAGACGGGTTGGGGAAGCTCAGCGGAAACCACCGCAGGTACAGCAGACTCTGCGGAGGAGAACTCTGACGCCGACTCCCACGACAGCCGTCTTCTTCGTTTTCCACGAAGACTGAAGGGGGTAGATGAAGAGCCAGGAGTCGTGAGGGAGCCAGCCTGGTCCCCAAGCGTCGCGACGCCTATAACACGACCCTCCGGGATCACCGGCAGACTAGCAGAGGGTGGAGAGCCCGTGGAAGAGGCCTGCAGATCCTCCCGGGAAAAGAGATCCCATAGACGGGCATATTCCCTCATGATCTGCTCACCCTGGGACGGGATAGGGCAAATGACCCGTTCACCGTTGGTTGGTGCGGAAGACCAGCATCGCTCCCGGAACTCCGATTGGAAGGACATACTGTCTGCTGGGTTCTTTGATGGTCGGTACATTCTGTCATGAAGTTGAAGGAGAGAACCCAAACGCAGACGATATGCAGACACTCAAGGTTTATTACGACACAAAACAGAAAACAAAACCCACGAGGGGGCAAAACAGGACTGGAAATAGTTTACCTTGACTAAGACAAGATGACAAATTAAGACTCTGACTTGACAGGAAACAAACAACAAAACAAACTCACAATTCTCATTAAACTGGATACAGATGAAACACTCACAGAGATTAACACGCTATGTTTGACAATGTACCGACACAGGACAGCAAACACAAGGGGATTAAATAGGGAGACACTAATGACAAAGACAGGTGAAGCTGACTAGACAAGGACAGGTGAAACTTGACTAGACAATAATGACGAGATGAGGATAACAAGGGGGCGGGGTGACGTAACGAGACAACACAAGCACATGGCTCAATACACAAGACCATGTGCTTGCACACAAAACATGATTCTGTCATGATCCTGCCTCAAGACAAGAGAAAATCAAGGACACGAGGGCAGAATCATGACAGACATGTCTTAGAAATAGCCTAAGTAACCAGAATAACCATTACTAACTATTTTTGATCTTCGTGACCAATTCAATTATCTATTTTATTCAGTCAGCTTGTAGCCTAATAAATAACATTTATAATTTGATTTAATGTCATATTTTAAAACCCGACGCAGCACAAACTAATTTTTTACCGCACAAACGAAGCACAAACGAACGAGACTATTTTGGGTGAATTTGGATCATGTGGGGGGCTGGTGACGTCATTAACAATAATTTAATGTCTAATATTTTAAAACCCGACGCAGCACAAACGAAAATTTTACCGGCACAAACCAGCACAAACGAAGCACAAACGAATGAGACTATTTTGGGTGAATTTGGATCATGTTGGGGGGGCTGAGTGACCTCAGAATGACCTAAAAATATTCTTTTAATATCTAAAAAACCGAAGCAGGACAAGCGAAACTTTTTACAGCACAAACGATTGGGCATATTTTGACGACGTTTTGCATTGGGTGGGGGGCCAACTTCACGCCGGTCTCTGACTGTGATAGGCTTGTAACGTGTTAGAGCTGCCGCGTTCCTCTCATATGATTGGTAGGTGAAATTAATTGACTCGAAAATATTAAACCGCATGCAAGTTCCCAAATCCCCTGTCGCCTCAGCTATTGAAAACCGCTTACCAAAACGAAGTATCTTTCAAAAGTTTAAGGTTGGTATTAAGATTTTATAATGTTTTTGAAAGAAGTTTTTTTTTTTTATGCTCACCAAAGCTGCATTTATATTTGATCAAAAATACTGTAAAACATAGAAATATTATTAGTTTATAATAGCTATAGATTTTTTTAATTAACTTTCCACAGCCATTACTCCAGTGTTTAGTGTCACATGATCAATATACATTTTTCAGGATTTTATTGTTGAACAGCATTTATTTAAAAAAAGAAAGTTTACTGTCACACTTGAACTAGTAGTTGATTACTACTAGTTCATCCAGATTTATTTATTTTTTTATAACTAAATAAACAAAAAATCGTAAGCTTTAATATAATTTTGTAACTGTGGTGCTGCAAAGGGATTGCTTTTAGAGACATTTTACCTAACATTTTAGGTACTGTCAGCATGCTAAACAACAAATCAACCGAAAATACTTTGTTCTCTGCCTAAACATCTGCCTTTGAGGTAAACTCTGATTCTCAGCACACAGTGATGTTATTTCCAACTCAGATAGGAGATTTCTTTTGCCACCCTGTCTGCCATCAGCTTGTGTGTGTGGCCCCTGTCATCTTTTGTCTTTTCCACTGTTATGGGCAATATTTGTCTGTCAGCACGTATGACGCCTCCCTCAGCCTCACATCAAAGCTTTTCAGTCAGCTTAGACACAGATCTGTGACAAATAGGTAAGAGCGCAATTTAAGGAAGTCTCAAGCGTTCTTTCCTTGAATCTCTCTGAGTCACATTTTTCTTCAAACACATTCTTTATCATGTGTGTGATGGATGCCGTGTGTAAAGCGTGGCCTGTTAGCGGAAAGGGAATGAGCTATTTCAGCTTCTGCTCTATGGTATTCACTAGGTTTTTAATATTCTTAAGCAAACACTCAAGAGTTCCCCTCTTCATTCAGCCACCAGGTTCATAAGATCTATCTCACATGGTCCATGCAATAGCCCTTATCTCTTCTCCGCTAGTGAAAAGACCCATTGTTTGTTCGAGGATCCCACCAATTTCATGAAATCTTCTTTATAAACACAACTGTTTTCCTTTCCAATGCCTCCCGAATGTTTATTAACTCACCAATTGTTTTATACACTTACATGTGTGAATTAGTTACGTGATTCATCTAACATAGACTTCTCTCCAACTGTGATGTTCAGTTCCACCTTTTTTTTCTGCTCTATTTCCAGATAGGAATTTTTCTGCCCTTCTTAGTCTAACATTCTGGAATTTACTGTAATTTAATTCCAGCACCAAAACAACCTTTTCTTTTCCCTCCCGTCTTTTCTCATGGCACTTTCCTGGATGGCAACCAGCAACTTCAGGTGAAAACACTTCACTCCAGCAGAGAGACTTGAAGGAGAAAAAAAAAGAGAGAAAAAAGTACATTTAGGGCTAGTGTCATTTTTCAATTTATAATCTTGGTGGTTCTCACAGCAGCTGCTAGAGCAGCAACAGGATGTGACAGTACCAGGCATGAATGAGAGGTGCCTTCCAACGTACACACAAGCCAGTATGAAGGAAATGGAAAGCAAGTGCTCATGGGAGTCTTCACAAGCTGCAAGGAGGGGATGAAAAGGACCTTGTGCATACAAGGAAAGAAATTCCCCATAAAATGCTTGTGCCTAACTTCCCCACTTATAACATTTCTTTGTGGGACATGGTGTATTAGGAGCTGGAGAAAAATATTTTCTTCATGTCAGAGATTTTTTGGCAGTGTTGACTTTGCGCTTCTTGTGCCCTAATGACAGCAAAGGAACATTTCAGATCACAAGGCGTATGAATCTTTTTTTATACTTTGCTAGTCTTATAATAGTCTTATAACAAAATTAATTTTAAAAGCAAAATGCACCATAAAATACAAATATTATTTTAATCATAATAATATTATTATTTGTTTTGATAATACATTTATTCAAATTGTTAATGTATTAATTATTATTAAAGAAAATGCACCACAAACAATCATTAAAAATATGAAATATTAAAAAATAAAAATGTATTTTATTATTCTAAATTTCACTTTTAAAGCTGCAGTCCGTAGCTTTTTTGGGGTTAAAAATTATCCAAAATACATATTTGAGAAAATACATAACCAGCCAGTGTTCAAAACTATCTGCTTGCCTTAGCTCGATTCAAAGCGGTAAGCTTGTAATAATGTTTTTAATTCCAGTGGTACTGGTGGATTTCCGGGAGATTTGAGCATGTCTTTGCGTCATTACGTCACATCTGTACACATAAAGAAGGAGTCTCGGCTAGTAGGCTATATTGCGTGTGAGGATGCTGGAGGTGGAGATTCATAGCCTTTTCTCACAGCACTTGATATAATTAAACTTATAAATTTGATGGCGGATCCAGAAAGGTTCAAAGTATAATTTGCACGGTTTTGCGTGATATGATAACTTATAAGCGATTGTTAGATTTAATCAGCGTGATTTACTGCAATGTCAGAACCAGAACAAAAGTGGATGTTTCTTACTAGTTCAGATGACATTTTCTGGTGAAAATTCTAATGTTGGTCATACTTCCAAAAAGAATAATCTGTGATTCTGAATGCCATTATCCACACCGGCGCGGTGACTGACAGCTGCACAGCACACTCTCCTCAAACATTGTGTTCATCCGCGCTGTGCTGTGTCGAGGGTGTTGAAGTACAACTCACGTAAAATTGATAATTCCGCGAATGACTGCAATTGCAGATTTCAAACGGAGATGGTGACAAAGAGGAAAAACGCCGGACTGCAGCTTTAAAATTCTCTATTATTAAAGAATTTATTATATTTATTAAAGCAAAACACCACAAAAACATATTTTATTGTAATATATATATATATATATACAGTATGTGTGTGTGTGTGTGTGTGTGTGTGTATATGTGTATAAAATATCAACATGTTTTTGTGGTGTGTTTTGCTCAAAAACAAAACTCTACAAAATAATAATACATTAAAATTACATTACATAACAAATAATAACCATCTACCTAACATATGGAAAATAATGCACATTCAAATAAAAAAAATACTGTTTTAGTTTATATATATAATTTTTTTTATATGTTTATATGTTTAGGTAGATGGTTATTATTTGTTATGTAAATTGAACAAATGCTGTTCTTTTACTTAAGACTTTTTTTTTTTTGCACCAGGTCCTCCATGGGTGAGTCGTAAAATAGAGGACAGACAGACTGCAAAACTGGGCCACACGGTTCGTCTTCCATGCCCTGTGGAGGGTGACCCCCCTCCGCTGGTCCTGTGGGTGAAGGATGGGCGGAACGTGAACCCAGGCTGGAGCCGCTACAAGGTTCTGAGGAAGAGTCTGAAGATCAAAGAAGTGGAACTGGAGGATGCCGGAGAGTACATCTGCCGCGTCACCAATGGATTTGGCAGCCTCGCCCTCAACTTCACACTCATTGTAATTGGTAAAGACTGCCTCCCACGCCATACACCACAACCCTTTATATCTCAGTTCTTTATACTTTTGCACACCCAGAGCATTTGTAGGCCACATCAGTCATCCAGGCTTAATCAAAACCTGCACCGTTGCACACACACTACAGTTTGAGGTAGTTTTTTTAAGGGGATAGTGCCCCAACTAGACAGATGGCATCTCAAAACAGCAGAACTGAAGCATGAGTTTTCAACTGAAATCGAAAAAGAGCTGGGGATCTTTTAGATGCCCTCACAAAAAGCTAATGGGTGCACAGGAAGGCAGTCTGGCTCATATAGCTGCTCCCAAATCATATTTGACTAAACTGACGTGACTGGCTAGGTACTTTAAAGCAAGCATGATTTCATGTACATAACTTTAACTAGAAAAGCACAAGAGAGCATTGTACTGATTGAAATTTATGACTTGTTAGCATTTGTTGGAGCATATGGCGCTGATGCAATTTTGCATTATAAAATCTAGAGCACAAAGGATGGCTTCATGTCATCCGTTACACAATGCCTGCAGTTGTTTATGTAGGCCGTAATTTAATTCCATGTTCGTACTTTTACCCAGGTAGTTGAGACTTTTTTTCCCATTAGAACCTGACAGGCAAGGAAATTAATACACACCTTTTTGGATGGATGGATGGATGGATGGATGGATGGATGGATGGATGGATGGATGAAAGGAGAAAGAAAATGAGGTGTAGAGAGTCATGTAGCTGTTGTGAGACTGGTTGGAGCAATCGGGGGTTTGTGCTGGACCGTTGCAGCTCGGAGCGTGTGGTTCTCCTGATGACTGCTGAGGGACTGTGGGGCAGGCATTTCCAGCGAAACATTCTGTACAGGGAGAGGAGACAGAGACGGCCTGCCGCCTTCTCTGCCATAAATCTGAACTGGTCCAGCAAAGTTGAGAGGCCTTGAGGACCCAGAAGCCCTCGGCTCTTCCTGTACAGCTTGCCACGTTTGGGGAGGCTACCGAGGCAACTAGTGTACGGATGTAAAGGATGATTATTCTGCTAAACGAGGCAGCTGCTTAATTGGCCGAGCCAGTGTTCTCAGGTTCCCTCCCCTTCATGTCTTTGCTTTGGGCCTCCTGTATGGGGAGTGATGACGGCCTGCTGTTTTCCTGTTTCGTCCCCAAGAGCTCTGTGGAACTCAGAGTTATGGTGCATTGGACTGCTTCACTCCCTTTGGAATATAGTTGTAGAGTTTACTGAAGTCATTAACTGCAATGACCAACAGCTCCAAAACAAAAGGCCCATTAGACCCTCCTGTTGCAGTGTTTGAGTGTTTAAAGCTGTGACTTTTGCTGAAGGGAGTGCCACTATTAATTAACTGAAGAATGGTTAAGAAACACCATTGTTTTTCAGTAAAGATTAGTGGGCCCTGCCTCAGAAGAGTTTAAGGTATAGTTCACTCAAAAATGTACATTTTTAAGTCACCCTCATATTGTTTCAAACCTGTATGACTTTTTTTCTTCTGTGGAACACAGAATAAGATATTTTGAAGAATGTTTCCGTTTTTGTTTTGTTTTTGTTCCACAGCAGAAACTCATTCAGGTTTAGAACAACGTGAAGGTAAGTTAAACATTTAAGTTTTAATTTTCAAAAGAAGCATTTATTAAACTAGTTGTCTTTCAAGCAAAATACATTTTTGCTGTTTATTGAGCTTTTGTGTGCAGTTGTGAAGGACATGAATGAGAATCAATGAATTGATTGCTGTGCATAGTTACTAAAGCATCATCACATTCACTACTCTCTTCAGAACATTATGTGCATGTAAATGTCAATGTGAATGAAACTCTGATGAAAGTAGTAATACAATTTTTTAAGAAAGGTTTTGCCAATTTTACATAAATTGAAGAGCATAGCAAATTACAGAATTACCCATGACAGGTGTTTTTCAGAGATCCTCCTGTGAAGCAGCTACTTAATGTAGATGAATGTACCGTACACCAAAAACACAACCGGGAAACTCCAGCCAGGGCTGATTGTATCAGGACTGAGGAATTTGGTGACATTAAATAGCACCTGTTGTCATCAGAGCGGATCTAATCTGCACCAGGATTTGCACTCACGGCAAGCATGGGCAGAACCGTGCCCTCGTATTTTAATGTCTGTGCAATCTATACCCCACATAATTCCTCATGAAAGTGTAATTTTAGCTTTTAGTTGATATTGTGCCCCTATCAAACCAGACAGCTGATGGCTTGGTGAAATCAGTTGGCAATAAACCTAAGCTGAGGTAACGGCTATAATTTAAGCTTTCGGTTTTTCCTGACCACAGTCACTGAAAAGTCTTTGTGCTTTTCACATGTGTAAATAGAAACACTTTTTTTTTTCAAAATCATGTCTGCAATTGTACATGAGAACAACAACTCAAGTGTTAAATATAGACAGAGATTAGCCCTGCTTTACAGCTTTAAGGCATTTTAATAGGATCGTTAACTTGCTTTCCAATGTTGCTCACATATTCAGTACTTTTTTGCAATCTGGCACGAGGAACTCTGGGAATGTGGGTTTGTAAGAATGGCATATTGGGTTTTAAAGGTCAGAGTAAAGGTGTTGTTTATCAGAGGGTGTTGGAAGCTGTTGAAGAATTGCTTCACCATCATCTCATGTTGACCATTCCCACATTCACTGACGTGTCATGAAGTCAAATGAATCAGTCTCCGTGTCATAAAGTGCTGTACTTTAAAATGTCCCACAGCTCCTGGGCCTCTCCCTCTTTCCCCCGCGGTGGTCCCAGACCCTGCACCCCTGCTGTTTCTGAAGTGCAACACACACTGCCAGCATTGTTTTCTCCCAGCGCTGCTTTGCAGGAGTCCAGGGCGAGGGATCTGAGGCTTTTCTCCACAACATAATTGTCTATATTGTGAGAGTTTAAATTTATTTTGGATATATGTCTCCGTGAGTGGATTTGAAGATCTCAAGTTTGCCTCCAACAGTAACAGAGTCTACACACAATTGCGCTGTTGTAGAGTCCTGGTTCCCTGGCATTGGATCCCTCTTGTCTGCATTTCTCACCTATATCGTATAGGAGGCCATACTGTACGGACGCAGTGGGGAGAGAGTGTGGCTTCTATACTCAGACGGTGGTTTGGGCTGCCTGTTTTATGAGGGGACTAGTGGAGAGCTTCCAGCAGTGGCCTTTTGTTCTTTGTTTGCAGGCCACAGGTTACATGTGTTGCAGTTTAGCCAGCGTCCTCCTCACCTAAATGGATAATTGTATCAAAATTACACTCGTAAGCCAACCCAAGACTGCGGAGGTGCGTGGTAGGTGGGATAAGGGAGGGGCAGAAAGTTTGGGACAGCATGGATATGCCTTCCAGTCTTTGGGTCATGTTACCTTGACCAGGTTTGGCTTGAGTTGGAATTACAGTACTGACGTTCATTCATTCAAGATAATTTGCTCATAACCTTTCCCGCTGCTAAACTACACAAGCTCTTTTCCATTCCAATAGACATGCGTTTACTCGTTTGCCTTGGCTGACCTGAGAGCAGAACAGCCTCACTGCTGCAGTATTTATGTTTAGTCTGATTTACACCTAGGCCACGACAGCTCCTTTTTTTGGGAAATGCTTCTTTCCTATTTAAACAGTCCAAGGGGGAAGAACCATGAGCTGGGTCATTTTATAAAAATATTTCCGTTAAATATTTTGATTATTTTAAATTGTAATATTTTCCAATATTATATATATATTACTGTATTTTTTATCAAATAAATGCAGCCTTGATGAGCATTAGAGATTTCAAATAAAATATTTTACTAAGGGTGTACTCACACTAGGCACAGTTGCCATGAACCGGGCCCGAGTACGATTGTCCCCCCTCCCCACTCCCCCTCTGGCCTGCACTCACATAGGGTTTCAACATTCGTGCCGGAGCACGCTTACGTCATTATGGTGCGACGGTTTCGGGATAAACAAGAAGAGCGGCGCTCTCTGAACACAATGGAGTCCATCGCTCTGTTTTCTTTGTGGATAATTTTGTGTCGTTTGGTCGACGGTGGTCTCACAGCCTGTTGTTAAACAGATGTGTCGCCTTAGTGGCGCGAAAATTTTCACGTAATCGTGCTGCTCGTAATCGTAATCGCTCGTTTCACGTAATCGTGCTGCTAAACCATGACGTCACGCGTCCTGTTCCGTGCTCCAGCACGGTTAGCGCTCACACTGCATGCGAACCGCGCCCGAGTCCAACTGAACCGTGCTCTGGCCCACCTCTTCCAAGCGGGCCAGGGCCGGCTAATCGAGCCACGAGCACGGTTCGGAGCACTCACACTAGTCAAACGAACCGCGCTTTGGTGGTCAAACGCACTCGGGCACGGTTCAAACTGGCTAGTGTGAGTACACCCTTAGAGGAATGATGGAATTTGATCAATATTATAATATACGAATTTTATTTTATTAACATTAAATCAGCACAAACCATTTCCTCAGCCTACATTTATATCGTAATTAAATTTGTTTTTTCTGCCCTTCTGTTGAAGTTACAGACTGTTGTACTGTTATAGTTATGCTTCTCACTTCCCAGCCTGAACTCACTCTTATATGCCATTGCAAATTCTGTATGTCTCTCTCTGTTCAGCTTAATTTCATGTGAGTCCAGACTGGTTTCAATTCCATCAAGCATCCTTTCATCTTTCCCTTTTTTCATGTCTTTTCTTCTGCTATTCACAAGCATGAATTAATTTGTATCCATATGTGTTTGTGCTTTGAACTTGCCCCAGCTTATTTCCCTACAATGAAAGAAATGAAACAAACACGCTCTTGAGAGCTCAAGTTGTGAAGTTCCGTGTCACATTACAAGTAATCATAATTACGAATTACATCAGTATTAGAGTGACGCATGATCAAAGGGGGGCTTTAAGAGCGTTTTCCAGTGCATGGACGGTTCTTGTGATGTGTTTGACATCAAACACATAAATACTACTGTATTCCAGTCTATTCTTTAGATAGTAATAGTCATTCTACAAATCGGGTGCCATTTGTGTTTTATATAGGCTACATTTGTGTACAAAAAAAATGACTTCTATCAAAGGTAGCGTTTAGTCAAAATCTCTCTTTATTTCCTACTTGGTTATCCGTCAACCCTGTTACATCATATTTTAATTTTTTTAGGTAATTATAAAAATCTATAAATAATATATTTTTTTAAAACATCATCCTTTCAAGAAGTGATCCCTTAATTGATTATTGAAAAGTGGAAATCAGCATTACATTCCAACTTTTTAAGGAGCACCTTTTTAAAGTTATAATATTATGTAAGGGCAGTCAGACACATACACTATACTGGACAAAAGGTTGGAGTAATTAAGATTTTAATGTTTTTGTAACTACAGTCTGTAACTTCAGCAGCAGAAAGCCATAAAAGATTTAATGTTAATATAATTCTATTTTGATATAATAATATTGATCGTATATCATCATTCCTTTACTTGGATGAAACATTTTTAGAATAGCTGTTCATTAGGGGTGTAAATCGGACAGTTCATCACAAAACGATACGATACGATACGATATCGATTCTCTCAGCCAGCGATACGATATTTGCCGATACCTCAAAAAATTCTGCTATTCGTTTACGATTCGATTCAGGGCTATATCAATCGATTTATCGATATTTAGATATTATGTGCCAAGTGTACACAACCAGTTATGTTTATTAACTCACAAATGCGTCCAAAAATATATAACATGAAAGTTTAATTAAACTCTTTGAAAACACCTTCTCGGAATTGGGACATTTACAAGTTGTTTGTTACAAGTTACAAGTAAAAAAAATGAAAATGAATGAACAAGAACAGAGTTATCTGTTTTTGCAAATTAACTCTATAACAGAAGAGTTCCTTTGCAAAAACAGATAACTCCGTTCTTGTTCATTTTTTATATATCATGTTTGTTTGTTTTTATTGTGTATTTGAATATCAATCAAACTGCAGCTGGGTTGTTTTGATTAAGTAATAATAACTAAAAAAAATACAGGTAACTTTATTTATTAATTAAGGCCATTGAAAGTTTTTTTTTTTTTTTTTTTTTTTTTTTTTTTTTTGGCAAAAGCAGATACCTCCACATTTCATGTTTCAGAGTTAAATAAGTAATTGCTATGATACATAATAAAACACTTGGTTAATCTTTGTAACGTTAATCTCCTTAGCTGACATAGACGCCTGTCAAACTTTGTTGTGATTAACGTATATGCAATACAGAGAGCTTTTCCCTCACCACTAAACGTGCTGTTTTAGCAAGATTCCGTGAAAAAGTTTCAGCTTTTATTTTCCTTTTACGCCCCGAAGAAGATATCACGGATTCATCAAGTTATGAATCCACTGGAGAGGAGTTCCTGGAGCATTACCACGAGGCGCACTGGAACGACAAAACTTTGAAACAGCTCCTCTAGACCGGGATGGGCCAGATGCTGATATTGGGGGAGGATCACTGTCCTTTCATAGAGTTCATTGATTATGCCTTATGGGTGTGCAGATCCTCCCTCAACGTGGGACGACGACACCATTAACTCCGACTCCCCAGGACTATCAACACCTCCAGCAGCCATCTCTCTTACTACTCAAGAAAGGACACATCATCCCAACCTGGAGTGTCCCTGTAAAGCAGAGAGATCCCCCACGACAGACCCAGAGACAAAGCCAATTCCCGCCATGGAACCAGAGCCCGAGCCTGCCGCGGACCACGAGCTTGAGCCCCCTCCATCCTCGGAGACAGACCCAGCCACAGTGTCCACCCCGGAGCCAGAGACATTCGCCTCATCCGTCCCAAGGCTGGAGCCCATTGATGGGTCCACTGAGGAGGTAGCGCCAGTAAGACAGTCCACCGTTGAGCCAGTAGAGGAGTGCTGGCTTTTCAATTTTACCACTGGGCCAGCTCCCATCCATGTCCTCACCCCTGAGCACTTCCATTCCCAGCCCACCACACTCTGCATCATGGATGACCCAGTGCCACCGAATGTCCTGCCCACTCCAATGTCACCATCCTCACCACAGGCCTGTTTAATTTCCTGTAATTACCTGCCCCACTGGTGCCTCGCAGTTCCTCTGCTCTTCCAGCGCCGCTGACTCATTCCAGCTCGTCAGCATCGCCTCGGTCCCCCTCACCACCAACGCAACGCTGTGAGTTGGATCCTCTGTCTTCACCTCGGCCTGTCAGACCTTCGGCTCTGCCTCGGCTCTACGCTCCCTCAGCTCCACCGTGGTCAGCCATCACTAAGTGCTCCACTGGGCTACCTAGTCCCTCCAGCTCCACCTTGGTCTCTCATTACCCAACCCGGAAGAAGCCAAATCTAATAATCCACCCCTTTGGGTCCACAGGGCTCCTCCTTCCTTCCGGTTCCACCTTAGTCCTCACTCCCCCCGGTGTCACCCCCTTCTTTCTCACCCCGTCGTCGCCTCATCCACTCAAATCGGCGGCATCGTCTGTGACTTCCTGGCCCATCGCACTAGACCCTTCAATTCCGCAGGGGTCTCCAAGGTTGACAGCCCCATTTCCATTGGTCGGCCCCAAGGTTCTACCCAAGAGGTAGAAGGTTGGCTCCTCCCTCTCTCATGTCTGCTCCACATCTTCCTCGTCCTTCTCCAATATATATACACTTTTAGACCCCACTTTTTCAAATTATAGCATCCAGTAAATGCACTAAATATTTTGACTCCAGTATTTCCCTGATGCATCTCATGCCCACCCTGTTTTTTCTTCTATGTGCAATTCAAACCAGAACCTAATCACATCATGGCTTTGGTTTCATGGCATACAACTGAGCCTTCTTTGAGCTGCTGGGGTAGCAAAGGTTTTAATTAAACTAAAGGGATGCAAATTACCCACCTTCATCAGAGAGCCACATTAAAGGGCCTTTCATCCACCTCATTAGAGGGGCCAGAGGCTGGGCCGGGCCCTCTGCAGGATGCTCCGGGCTCACTCCACTCACAACAGAAGAAAAGAACACAGGC
Organism: Rhinichthys klamathensis goyatoka; assembly: GCF_029890125.1. Classification (NCBI taxonomy): domain Eukaryota; kingdom Metazoa; phylum Chordata; class Actinopteri; order Cypriniformes; family Leuciscidae; genus Rhinichthys; species Rhinichthys klamathensis. Next base: position 1,420,138 of record NW_026606820.1, read on the forward strand.
ACATTAGGTTTGGCCAATTTCCTCCCGAGTCGCCATATGACTGTTGCAGCAAACCACTTATGGCTCTATAAAAGATACAAGGAGACTTCTAATTACCCTTTCTCCTCTTTTTTTCTATGTCTTTGCCTGCTGTGAATATACCAACAGTCTCTAATTTGCCTCCAGTCAGCACTTATAGAGATATGCCATGCCAAATATACAGATGGAAATGAGGTGTATTTGTAAAGCTAACAAATCATATTGTTTAAAAGCATGAAAGCTTATCTACATTACCCATCTGATTTCATTTTTTGTTTTGATTTTATTGGCAGGAATAAGCACTTGCTTTTATAACAGCTGTCTATTCCTTTGTGTTTCCCTCTCATCTCTCTCCAGTATTTTTTAATACATTTGAATACATGAAAACACATAACCGCGCTTCTTTCAAGGAAGATTAGAACTCTCTAATGTTTTCATCAAGAACAAAATTATTGGAAGAGCTCAAAAGGGCTGGAAAGCACTCCAAGGTGTTATTGTACTTAATAAAAAAAAATTGTACCAGTTTATACCTCTTCCATTTCTAGTATTATAATCGGACTATGGTAAATGGCATTGGTTTTCTTTTGATTTACTGGAACAGACATGGTTTCAGTTAGTGATAGGCTATTACCTTAAAAACACAGCATCACTCTCAGTCAAACGACTCAGTGAGTTTCTACAATATCTTCAATCTTCATTACGACCTTGATAGAAAAAAGGTAACACGACCGTTTTTTCCTTTTGATGTTTATTTTATTTAGATGTCGCCCTTTTCGGTCAAAATCACTAGAAATGTTTCACCCTGCTTTCTATTCAATGTTGGTTTTGCTTTGATTTTTTTTTTTTTTCAAGCATGTGGAGCTCTATATAACAGTTCTACAGGAATGTATGTTTGCGCACAGGTATGAATGGAGAATGAACCTTTTTGAAGGCATTGCTTTCAACTTCATCCCAGTTGGAAAAAATAATATGTGAGCCTTATTAACACTGAGTCCTCATGAAGATCATTTGTAAGCTGAGCTGTGGGCTGCCTTTGGACCTTGACCAAGCCCACCTTCTTTGGGCACCACCTCTCTATATGTATCTCTAGGGCTGCAGAGGAAAAGGAACTGCCTGTCCTTCAGAGTTTCAGAGCTTTTTTTTTCACCAATTTTTTCAGACCCATTTTTTTCTTCCTCACCAGTGCAAAAACATCACTGAGAGTAAGTGAACTGTGAATTGACTCCATTGGAAACATGGATAGTAATACTCAAAATGCCATACAGGTCTAGAATGCTGTGTCAGGAAGACATCTGTCTTTTTGGACACCTGTTTAGAGAACTCGCCCTTCACAACCCAGAGAACTAGAGTCTGGAGTTGGGCTCTCAGTAAGACCACTTTAGCCCACATAAAGCTCCTCTGATTCCACTCTGCTGGTGCTGAATAGAGTGCCAATGGCTTACTTTTGCTCCTACACCTCAGGGCCAAAGGTAACAATGGACTGAAGGCTGGTGAAAACACTTCTGCTAGCTTTGGCTTGAATGTCTGTGTTGAACATGCAAGGCCTGTGCTTGGCATACAGGGGTTAGCAGGGACAAAGGTGCAGTGCGCTCTCCACAGCAGCTACACACACAGCCTCGGGACAGCATAAACTAAAGAAAAACAGAGAGCTTGAAGGCTTTCATAGCTGAAGAGACACCAACCTTTCATTGTCATGTTCAGTAATGTGAAAATAAACTACCATTCAAAAGTTTGGGGCCAGTAAGCATTTTTTAAAGAAATACTTCTATTCATTAATGAAATAATTTGAAGCAATAATTAATTATTAAAACTTGTATTTATTTATATGTTTTTTTTATAATTGAGCATTGATAAATTGATCTAAAGTCATGGCAAAGACTTTTACATTGTTAAAATTATTTGTATTAATGCTGTTATTTAGAACTTTCTTTTCATCAAAGAATACTGAAAATTTAATCAGAGTTTCCAACTCTTTATCAACTGTTTTCAACATTGATAATGAAAATAAATGTTTCTTAAGCAGCAAATCAGCATATTAGAATGATTTCTGAAGAATCATGTAACACTGAAGACTGGAGTAATGATGCCGAAAATTCAGCTTTGCCATCACAGGAATAAATTACATATTAAAATAGAAAACAGTGAGTTTAAATTGTAACAATATTTCACAATATTACTGTTTTGCTATATTTCTAATAAAAAATAAATGCAGCCTTGGTGAGCATAAGAGACTTTTTTCAAAAACATAAAAAATTACTTATCCCAAAATTTAAAGCGTGCATATACACTAACAGTCAAAGGTTTTATTACTATTGTTATTACATATGTTTTTTAAAGAAATTAAAAACATATATATATATATATATAGAAATTATTTTCTTTACATCAAAAGATTTGTAAGATCGTGGGGAACATTTCAGTCATCTGTGCTTAAACGTATGACTGGTAGTGTATTTGAAGTATGGGATTTATCTGCCTTTTTTTTTTCTTTTTTTCTTTTTGTAGATTGTATGCACTTAAAAGAAAAGGGTGTTTTTCTTTTTGTTTACAAAGAAATGTATTGTTTTACTTTTTTACCATTTATTGCTTATTTTACAATACTTAGTCCACCAAACAGTGTATCCAAACTAGTACCTTAATCATAGTGAGACTGTATGCTGTAGGCTTTGAATTATGTGTCATGGAGGGGGAAAAGTAACATTGTATAATATTTGGTTTCACTTTTTCTTCTTAAGTGAAGTACTAGCTGTACCAACCACTGATGACGCTGACTGAACAGAACTATGGAAAGTATTCAGAAGGCATTTTATTAAGTAGTTTCATCACCTTCCCATGTGAGAACCATTTGTTGCCACAGTGTTGATTCGTGGCTTGTTGATTTGGGATTGCCCAGAATAAGTAATGTGTACTTAAAGATGTTGTGCTCGGCTCATGTACACACTTGTGTGTGTGTGTGTTGACGATCAGTTTTCTGTGGATTCAGGGGGGTAAGAGGGTTCTCTGTGCATTCCTGTGAGCCAAGCCAGAGAAATTCATCCCAAACAAAGCAGCGCTCTCAGCTCTGTCTGCACAGTTTAGGTTAAAGTCAGTTAATTGGTTTCCTGTCCAGGGTTAAGTCAACACAGTGTTGTGTCTTAAACAGTGTGGAAACCGGAGAGAAGAAACATAGCAGTGTTTGCTCACCCCCTGCGCACAAACCCCTCCAAAATAATAAGTTGGTTCGGCCTGGTTATCGTTCCCATGGAGTTCTAAAATGGTTCTGAAACAAAACACACAATCCTCTACACACCTCACAGTCGACTGATCTTCAAGCAAAATCATTGTTTTGTTTTGGGGGTTTTTTGTTGTTGTTTTTTGCACAGAGGGGTTCTGCTGGCTCTCAAAGCACTACAAATAAATCTCACCAAGTGTTGGCCTTTGCATTGACCCGCTCATTCAACATGATTTACATTACACCAGTTGCAGACATTAATAGTGGGTATGAAGATGAAAGGGCTCATATTGCTAGAGCAACATCTGACTGCTGATTTATGGACCAATATCTAAACATCCCTCAAAGTATGCCTGAGAACTTAAGGATTTTTGAATTTACGTGTTAGACTGTGACACGTTCTTAAACAAGATTTTAGTACTTTAACTTATGCTTTAAAAAAATTAAATAGTTTCATTCTGAATTTAATCCACGGATACTGAAACAAGCTGACATTTAAATTGCTCTCTGAGTAGCAGAGATTTGCTTGAAATCATAATTGTAAGTAAATCCTATTTTATATTTTTATATAAAAAATGTCAAAGCATATGTCACTTGAAAACAAATTATGCTAAACCTTTCCTCAGAAATACAAAATATTGTCATGAAACTTTGTGACGCAGGCTAATAGGTCCTTAACTCTTCATTCAGGCCAATTACCAAGATCAGAGCCCTCTCCCTGGACAGCACGCCAAATACATTTACCAATTTAATCTATCCGACTGATTTGTAAGTGTGAACTTGTGAAATACTTGGTCAGCATTTGCCTCAGCAGTGCAGCACTCTTTCAGAAACCCTCCAACTTCCCCAGCTCCACCTGTATAGATCTGCTACAGGTAATTCATGTACGCTATATTGTACAGCAACAGCATGTCTTGCTTGCTTACAGCAGCGTGTCTGTGAATGCATTGGCAGTAGCAAGTCTTGCTGTGCAGCAACGTAGCAGATCTATTCCGCCAAGACCAAATATATCAACATTGGCATAACCATTACCATGTCAAACACTCCAAGAGTTGTCATGACAGAACTACACTCTTAGACATTTTGTTTACTTCTAACTGGACCAAAGTTTTTTTTTAGTGTGAAGTTCACATGGATGTTCTTGCAAAATCTTATTAACTCTGCAACAAAGTATGACAACCAGAAAGTGTCCAAATATGTGTCTTAATCATTCTTAAAGCTGCCGTCGGCAACATTTTTTTGATCATATTCAGTGAAATCGACACTATAATCTGACAGAACAACATCAATAAAGTGGTTTTAGAAAAAAACCCGAGCTTCTAACTCCACCTGGAGCGTGTTATTTGTTTTGCAAAAATCCACAGCTCCCGGATCATCATGTCCAATCAGCGCAGGGGGGTGTGAGATCTGACTGTCAATCACAGATCGGGCACACGCCACCCCTCGCGCACGTTACAATCACATGCACACGCCTGAAATTCGCGCAGTAACGAAGAGTGATGGCGGAAAATCAAGTAAGCTCATTTAAAGGATAAATGACGTTAGCAATTGCAATCTATCGGTAGATTAGCCAGGACAGCATACCTCCAAATACTCCATGGTGTTCATGGATGCTGATGAGACGGGCGCGTTCACTGAAAATCTGGTGCACACACACTGACGAGCATGAACTCGGTGGGAGGGTATCCGTTGATAGTGGGGGAGGGCCATGAGAGTTGTAAACATTAAAATTTTTCCTAAATCCACTCAATCTGCCAGACTTGCCGACTGCAGCTTTAACCTAAAAAAAAATATTTTTGTTGTTTTCCCTGAAAATTGTTTGTGCTAATTAAATATAAAGATATAATATTTTATAATAATTGCCATATTTTTATATTTTGTTATCCAATGCAAGATATTTATGCATTTTTGTTTACATGTGACTTGTGCGTGTTCCTATTTGTCTTATTTTTGAATAATATATCTATTGAATAATATATCATTTGAAACTTTACTTATTTTTTGTGAGAATTTTTTCCCCTCTCCAATTGCCAATTTGTTCAGTGTTTGGTATCTAATGCAGATACTTTTTTTATGTGTGGCTTAAGTGTCCAAATGCTTAGTTTAAGGACCACATTTTTTAATGTCATAATAAGGTTTTACAGAAATGCACAATGATTCATTCTGAGAAATCTCTTTCCTCCTCTCTGTTACGGTTGGCTGTATGAAGCACACGACTAACTACATTAATAACAAAGACAGTCTTTAATAAAATAAACAAGGAATACTCAGGAGATCGTAGGAGAACTAACAAACTCAGCCATGTTAACATAGACAATACTAGACAAAGAAACACAGGAAATTCATGGATTAAATACACAGGGATAAATAACGTAATTAGGGAGAACAGAAACAGGTGTGTAGAAATTAATTAACAGCCAGGGACACAAACTAGGGAACTAAGGAAAACGGGAACACAGAAGCTAAAAAAAACAGAGCATACAGTACATGTGACACACTCTTCCTACTGATTATTTGAATCTGCATGTGTAGACTTCTGAAGTGAAGCATGATGAAACAGTAAAGATTTCTCATGCTTCATCACTTTGGACTCTGTCTTTCAGACGATGCAGCTGTGACGCAGAACCAGGCTCCGCCAGACGAGGCAGAAACTAACGCAGATCTCACCCTGCAGGACCCCACCGGAGAGCCATGGGGTGAGCAACTGATACACACCCTCGTCACCTTTCACTCAGTGTTACTCAACAGCATGGGCCTTGTTTGTGCCAGCATCCTGAAAGAGCTTAAGAGAGATCATTTCATCACTGATGTGGGCCTATCTAACAGAATATGTTTTGCCATCCAGTCATAACCTCATGCTGTAAATGTTTTATTTCCTCCGCAGTGAAGCCATGCTTCAGTCAGCCCACAAAGATGCGCAGGCGTGTGCTAGAGCAGCCTGTTGGCAGCTCAGTGCGTCTCAAGTGTCTGGCCAGTGGCAATCCAACACCGGTCATTACATGGTGGAAAGACCAGAGCCAGCTGCCCAGCCCTCAGCAGAGTAAACGGCCACAGTGGACGCTGACTCTGAAGAACCTGCAGCCTCAGGACAGTGCCAAATACACCTGCCACGTCTCCAATGCAGCTGGACACATCAATGCCACCTACAAAGTGGATGTAATTGGTGAGTTTGGTAGCCAAAGTAGACTGTTAGCAGCAATGTTATCTATTTGTTAGTAATATATACAGTGACCTTTTTTTATTATTAAATAATAATATATCTTACTTTATAATAATTGCAACTCTGTTTTTGTTATCCAGTGCACAGGTATTAATGGATTTTTGTTACATGTGGCTTATTTAACTAAATATTTGTCTTAAATTTGAATATTATACCTATATTGATTTTTGTGAAATCTTTTTTTCTTGAATTTTTTTTTCAAACAAATATTTTAAATAATTGTACATATAATATAATATTTATTTATTTATATATATATATATATATATATATATATATATTACTAATTTCAACATGTATAAAATATATTTAATGAGTTAATTTTATGAGTTGTGATATCTAAACTGAATTGTTAGTATAGTATGGAATATATTTGTTAAAATATATATATAAATATTTATATGTACATTTTAAATAAAAATATATAAAATGTTTAAATCATTTAAATATATATTTTGCATTATAAAATCTGTATTAATACTTTTTGCCAGTTTTATTGATATGGATAGTTCAGAGTTGACTGAAAATGATTGGTAGAACAGGTACTTATGTTATGCATTAGCACCACAGCTCAATAGCGAACTGCTATCCCATGGTTCTGAACACTGTTTCTGTTCACTATTACACTATACTCAATTGCAAATGTGCAAAGTGATCTAATGGTAGTCCAGACTGAATATTCAAGTTACTTTAAGTTTTGATCGGTTTTCTCTACAGAGCGCACCAACTCCAAACCCATTCTGACTGGTACCCATCCTGTCAACACAACTGTGGAGTTTGGTGGAACAGCCTCGTTCCAATGTAAAGTCCACAGTGACGTGAAGCCTGTAATCCAGTGGCTGAAGCGCGTGGATCAAGGCACAGAGGGTCGCTATAACTCCACGCTGGAGGTTGGAGGCCAGCACTTTGTGGTGCTGCCCACTGGAGACGTGTGGTCCAGACCTGACGGTTCGTACCTCAACAAGCTGGCCATCGTCAAGGCACGCGACGAGGATGCTGGAATGTATATCTGTCTAGGTGCTAATACCATGGGCTACAGCTTCCGCAGTGCCTACCTCACCGTTCTCTCAGGTCAGTTCCTGTAATTCTTTACAGCACTAATATTGCAGTGAATAAGTTAGGGTTGTACAATATTGGGGAAAAAAACTGACTGCAATATTTTGGCTTTCTGTGATATATATTGCGATATTAAAAAAAATACAGAAAGTTTCACCAAATGATTTGATTCGCTGTATTTGGAAAGAATTAATAGTTCTAGAGAGCAGAGAAATTACTTTGTACTCTGAATAATTATTTTAAGTCCGAAATCCTTTTAGGAAAAACTTGAAAAATGTAGGTGTTCATATTCATATTTCAACTTTAAAAAATCTCTTTCCACTTGAATTTTCATAGGCCACATTCACACTGTTTTTGACCAATTCAATATGAATATAGAAGAGTGGATATCAACCTTTTAAACTTCAATTCCCCTCCACTGTCCACTACAAATATTTTAGAGCTTGACATACCTAGAAAGATGTATTCAAACCATATCTTGATTTTTACTTGTTTTAGCTTATTTTTATGCTTGTTTTCATTTTGAGGCCCCCTTGGAAGTTTGGTGAGGCCCCCTAGTGGTCTCCGGCCCCCTGAGAACCACTGCTATAGAATCATTTCTAAAAAAAAAACATTAAGCTTTTATTTTGACGAGTTGCTGGCAAACAAATAAATGCACTGCCAGTTTCAGAGTGAAGCTTGATTTCAAAATGAAGGCACTATGTTTATTTCCACGCGTGCAGCTCGCAACGTCTCGGAATGGCTACAGTAAATGAACCAAGCCTTTATGTGGCTCTGGAACACTGTATCATGAACTACACGTGTGTAAATGACATGCTTCACTCTGACACCAAAAGAGCGTATATTTACTTAATTAAATCGCAGAGAGGCTAGAGAATTTGATTGTGATTGTGATATCAGTTTTTATTTCAATGTGTTGTGCAGCCCTAGAATAAATGCCAGTGTTTGTTTACAGATCCCAAGGTGGAAATAGATGTGATTCCACGCCACATCAGCCCCGGTCTTCCCTGGCCACTTATCATTGGGATCCCAGCTGCTGCCCTGCTCATCGTAGGCACCATCGTGCTCTGGTTGTGTCACAGCCGCAGACGCCAGAGCGCTTTGCCTCCCCGGCCGACGACCTATCGAGACCATCACATTCCTGACAAGGAGCCCAGCATGCAAAGCTCCATCAACCCTGACCTGCCCAACCAGAGACTTATGGCAATGGGGCCCCCAGCTCTCAGCGGTCCACCAAAGATTTACACCAAGGTCTACACAGACATGCACACCCACACACACTCCCATGCACACATGGAGGGAAAAGTCCACCAGCATTTCCATTACCAGTGTTAACAGGTAACCATCAGGTGACCAATGCTGCTGCCTCTGTTCTCATGAGCTAAAGGCCACCACTTGAGGACCACAACCGTACTGTAGGACTGTGCGAGGATAACCCGGACACAAGCGTGGAGGAGTTCTGATGGAGCCCGTTTACCTTGAAATGTCTCAGGTCAACTCAGCACTCAGTAGAGCTGCAGTGGACCTCAATTTTCCTTTAGGTTCTTTGGAGTTCAAAATCCAATAACAGTGAATCAAAGCAACCCGAGCAAGTGCTAACAGTCCAAGAACAATACTTGGACCTTTTTGCTATTCCAAAGCCAAGCATTACACAGGAAGTCGAGTGGAGATGTTTTATTTTTGGAGAAACTGTGATGTGTGTTAAGAATACTGGTGGCCCTGTTTACAATGTGTTCTGAACACTAATGTCAGTCATTTAGCTCAAATGTGGTGTTTGTTTTGTTGTTGTTGTTTGTTTGTTTTTGTTTTGCAACATTATATTGTGAAGAAATTATGCAAGGAAATGTCAGGGACACTAGATGGATGACTAAACGGAAAGGGGGCAAGGCCTTCTATTGTATTACCATTAAAAAGGTACTTTATCTGTATGTATTCAGCTCAACTTTCTGATAATTACAGTATTACGTAACGTACCCGCTCTATGTCAATGCAATCGAGGAAACTATTTTATTTCCAACACATTGTATATCATTGCAATTTATAGATGAGCAGTTAACACGGCGTTATGATAGGCTAATATATTTTCAGATTCAAACGAAGCTATTCAGTTCAGCAGGTCTTTAGAAACCCCTTGTGAGCCAATATACAAATCTCTTAAAAACTATAAATGTGAGAATATGTTTATCTGAGATAGGCTACTGCATGCTGCGAGTTTCTCTTTGGTGCTCATGTAAGTGTATTTTAATATTTTTGTAATAAATAAATAATTTTCTACAGTTTAACCCTCAAAAGCTTGCGTATTTTCGGTGGGAATTGAAAATCGGATGCCACCGCAGTGGCTGTTGACTCTCGGCACCCTCCCTAGCACGGCCTCAGACCACTGTTAGTTCAACGGGCTGAGGAATGCAATGAGAAAATCAAGTTATTCTTTTCGACACCAGGAAAGTAGGGAAATATTCCCAGCAGGATTTGATGGGTATTAATATTCGGATAGGGTTACAAAGAGGGGGCTACAGTTCTTAAGGCTGTTTCTTCTGTGCTCCCTGTGGATGACAAAGGCAAGAAAAACTCTCCACTAACACCAAATACATCAGAGGTGAGCGCTGACTGAGTAATGGACATTTGAACGTTTACTATAAAAAAAGAAAAAGATTTAGACTGTTTAAATGTAGTGAAAAAGTTGCATGGATGGAGGAGCTGTCAGTACCTGCCAAACCAATTGTACGGTTAATATAGACAAGAAAGGTTAAGGTGCCATCTAGAGGCCATCATTGCTATTACCACTCAATTTTCAAGACCCGTTTCAAAACACCATGAAATCAAAATGATTAAAAAATGAAAACATTTTGTTGTTGTTTTATGGAATGTTGCAGTCTTTATTATAAATGAATTATCCGGGCACATCATTATTTTTTACAATTCGTGTGCCCTCGTAATCTTTAATCAAAATAACTTCTCCTTTTGCAATCTCTTCTGTGATGATGTCAACCTGTCACTCACATGAGATCAGAGCAATAGCAAACCACAACCAAAAAGTTATAGAGACCTGTAATGTGTGTGTGTGTGGAGAGAGAGAGGTAGATAGATCAATATATTGCATCTTTTAAAGCTTTTGATCTTGAAAACATGCAACAGGAACAGCTTATGTTTTTTGTGGCTATGTGAATATACACAGCACATACAGGTGAAACTCGAAAAATTTGAATATCGTGCAAAAGTTCATTTATTTCAGTAATTCAACTTAATATATTATATACTCATTACATGCAAAGTGAGATATTTCAAGCCTTTATTTGTTATAATTTGGATGATTGTGGCTTACAGTTTATGTGAAAAGGTTTTCATAAGCTTTTAGCCATAATCATCTAAATGATCATTTTTCGAGTTGCACCTGTATAAAGTGCTATTAAGATGCAGATCTCTATTTTATGGGTGTGTTTGATTTGGCATTTAAAGACATTATCAGTGCTCTCTACAGATTTGAACGCTTATGTTTTTATGGTCATCGCATTTCAGACAGGATTACAGAAAAAGAAAAAAATACTGATAAACGTATGTAATATACAGATACCAACCAATGAGAGTAATAATAACACTAAACAAACAAATGAGAGTAACAAGAACAATAAACAAAAAAATCCAGAGACATAGGAATGAGTTTAGAGCTTTTCATTTATTAAGAGCTGCAAAAGAGCAAACAAATGAGTGGTCTCAAATGGAGCTCCTGCACATCTAAAAATAAAATGCATTTCATGCTTTCAGGTAATGGGTGATCATACAGAACATCCTTTTTGTGGTTTTCATCAGTCCTTTGTCAAAGTGACCATTGAAAACATGCTTTCTTGAACAAGCATGTTGAGCAGTGACATGTTTTTGGTATGATACGTAAAAAATGTATTAGTAGATTTGCATAAACATGTTTATTTCTGTCTGATGCAACTACAGTAATAGTCACATGATGCTATGAAACATTTCATCTAAATTGGAGAGAAAAGGGGAGGGGCTTCAAGTTTTATCTTACATTTGGACACCAACGCGACACATCTTAAATATGAGACCCTTCTACGTTCTTCTACTTTTGAGCTTTTTTTGTAAGTATCATTTTAGAATCTTTTAGACTAGAGCCTAAATAAACCGAGTATTTAGGCCTGCTTATGCAATGAGGTACTTATAAAGATTTACTGGTTTTCAAGATACATTATGATTTTGTGAGGGGGAAAATGTGCATGAGAAATTACTTTCCTGAAAAGCAAATATGTTTCTTTTCAGGCTCTCAGACCAAAGGCAATACATCCAGCGAAGGTAAGGAACTTTGGTAACGCTTCCTTTTACAGTCCTGTTACCCATGTACTTACTATGTACTTATTATAGTAACTATAATTACTGGGTAATAACTAGGTACTAACCCTGAACCCACCCCTAACCCATGTACTTACCTTATATTAGCCAGTACTTTCTAGGTAAGTACACTGTAAGTACACGTAAGTACTGTACTGTAAAAGGAAGCGTTACCGGAACTTTTTAACTCTTAAAATATTTTTTAAAAGATCTATAGTATCTATCTGCAGGTCTGTGTGTCTGTCTATCTTGACAAACATGTGTTTTGTTGTAGATTGTGAGACAGGTGGCTGGGAATGTTTTATTTCATGATAATGTTTTATTGTTTTATGTCAAGACGGTAATATTTTGCATCTATCTTGATGATGACGAATATTACAGTAATTTCCCTGTGGATGTAATAAGGTTATTTTTGATTGTGTGAAACTAACTAATTTGTTCAAAATCTCTCAGGTTATAATGGAGACGTATTGATTCCTGTCATCGTAATCCTCTGTGAAGCCTTGCTGCTTTCTGTTGCTGTAAATGTCTACTTCATTTGCATGACGAGATATCGAGAGCAGTGCCAGAACTTTTACAGTAGGCAACTTTTATTTCATTACCACTGCATTATAAATATCATTAGGCGTTTCATTACATAACATTGTAGCACTAAGTATCATATGCAGTTTTGTCGTCTTCTTTTTATTCAGCAAATTATATTGCTGTCGGGTGTAGTTGTGGCCCGCCAAATCAGCCTGAGCAATCAGATGACCAGGTACAATTTTAACAGATGCAAACATTTTAATTAGAATATATACAATTTTTAGTTTCAAAGATCTTGATGTGATTGATGAATGTGAAATATACAAGGTACATAAACAGTTCTCTAAACTGAAAGTATATCATGCAGCCATATACCACTGGGTTTGATTTCTGTATGTGTTAGCCTATATTAAAGCCTCACACTGCTGAACAGATTTTATGTTTACTTGTAGGTTCAAGCTGACACACAATACTCTGCAATAAGTCATTTCAGTGAGAACAGGGAGCGTGAGGGACGATCAGAAGAGAGCCCCATTGAGTGTGTGTACTCTGATGTGAAACACTCTGGAACAGAGACCTCATCATAAACATATGCTAAAATTGCTGATACATTCTGCTTTTTTTTCTCCTGTTTTTGTTGTTTTGTATTTTAGTTTTAATTTATTTATTTTAATGTGTTGTTAAGCAGGTCATTAAATATTTTAAAGATTATATTGATTGGTTTCCTGAATATTTCTGAATATTTTAAAGTTTGGCAGTTCGCTGGGGAAAAAACTCAAACGTTTTGATTAAAGGGTAGGCAATGTTTTTATAGTGTTGGGTGTAATTAATTACTACGTAATATAGTTACTGTAATTTGATTACAGTAAAGTAAGTAAGGGATTACTCCTAACTTTTCTGTAATTTAATTAGTTACTTCTGATGTAATTGCATTCAATTGCATCTACTGTAGACAACAGTAGGGATTGAGGGTATTTATAAAGTAATTAGTAATAAGTAATACAATACTTTTTAGAGAGAGAAGTTAGTACAGTAATCTAATTACAGTTCAAGATGTAATAGTAGATACTAGCTAGTAATTAATTACTTTTTTAGAGTAACTTTACCCAACACTGTTTTTTTTTTTAAAAACAATTGTTATTGGCATACCGTTTGAAACTCTCTTTATATCTTTTGTGGAAGTCTCAAGACCCCCCACAAAAAAATTCACTCCAAATGATAATAGGATGTCCTACATGCCTGACAATATTATGTATTTCCATACCTCCTCACACCCTGCACGCACAGACATCACGTCATCCGTGTGTTCTGTAAAGCTAGGCCGAGTTGTAGACACAAACCAAAATTCATGAATCAAAACAATGAGCTTGTGCTGCGTTCACACTAGAGGTCTTCACGGGTCCACTTGGATCCGAAAACACGAGGTCCGACCCGAGACCCGAGCGGGTTCTGGTCCAAAACTCAGACGAGTGTCTCGGACACGGGTCGGGTTCGGTAGTGGCCTCGGGTCTCGGGCCTTTTCCAAATGGACCCGAGAAGACCCGAATTCTTTTCAACTATGTTGGGCATTTAACAAATTGCAGTATTTAAAACAACTCTGACACCGTTCTCTCTTTTTCTAAGTGAGAGAGCGAATCCGCGCTTCTAGGGCTCGGTTGCCTCCGGATTTATTTACTTTTTACTAAAAACATTTATTTAGTTGCTCACTCCACATAAACCAAGCCCTCCTTTTGCCTTGAAGAACTAGTGCGCCATCATGTGGATGGATGTTTGACTAAATGCAAGGATTGGAATTGTCGTTAAGCCAGGTCTGTCGATCAATTTAAAAAATACGCAACACTGTCAGAAAAGCATGGAGAGGATAACAGACATTGCGAAAAAGGTGAGGGAAAACGAATGGTGGTTCTAATCATCGTATGGTCCGGTAAATAACATTATGCCAAATGTTATAGGACGTAATGGGTTATGATGTGTGATTGACATTTTAGCACTTCAGCGGGGCGGGCTTACACTTGCGCGTCTATGTCAAGTGCATTTTTGAGAAACGCAGGGCTGCAGGCTGTGCACAATGTAAATGGCGTTTACGTTCGGGAATCGGGTCCAGTCGGGTTCTAAAGGAAATGGCGTCGGGTCGGACTCGGGTCTAATTTTATCGGGTCTGTCTCGGGTCGGGTTTTTCTTTTAAAAATAATTATTTATGCACGTCGGGTTCGGGTAAGTAGGGATTCGAGTCGGTTCAGGTCGGGTACAGTTTTTAGGACCCGAGAAGACCTCAAGTTCACACCATAACTATGATTAAGTGCAACCCGGTTCACGTCCTCAGACTCAGTCACTGTTAGATGCATTTCTGACAATGGCTAAATGAATCTGCAGCAGTCAGGTGGTACAGGTCAATGCTCTAGTTGTTTACGGTCATTATTATTGTAATGTTACGTGCATTGAGACATAAGGAGGTAATTTAATGCCGTCTCTCCTGGCGCTTTGCAGACTGAGCACGTTCATGTGTTTTGGAGGAGGCGTGACTTTGGAGATGCTCTGAAGTGAGGGGGGATCATGTAATTTCAAAGCTACCTTGCTACTGCTAGCCTCTCTGAAATTGCCTACCATACCTTTAAAAGTTGATGCTTTTGAACTTCTGCCAGCACCAAGAGTCAAACGGCTGACGTCTAGTAGATTGTTTATTGTTTAACTATACACTGGTGGTTTACCAATTTTGGGCGGAGAGTGATAGTTATTGGTTGTTAATAAGTGTAGCCTATTAGTAGTGCAGTAGTTTCTATATCCTGGCTAAACTCAAGTTAGTTGTTTCCACATTTCTGTGCGCTATTTTAGGCTATTACATAAGAAGCATGTATAGGCCCACCTCAAAGAAAGTGTTTGCTGTCAGAAGTTCAAAACCTAGCTTATGAATTTTACCTTTGAATCAGGATTTCTAATGTGGTTTAGTCTTTTCTGTGATTTGGCTCTGTCTCTGTGATGTAGGTTTGATTTCACACCATACTTCTGTGAAAATTTCAATTAGTTCAGGCCTTCACAGAGTGTAATGTCAAATGATGATGTTTATATAAATTACCAAACAGTTCTATTTAAAGCGCTTTAAAACTAAAATATCGACTGACTTAAATGCTCCCGTTTTTGTACAGTTGTATCTTGTAGAGGTTGGGAATTAGGCTATCACCGGTTTATTGGTTTGTCATTACCTGCAATCTCAGAGTTCACCTTATGAGGGCAGCAAAACTTACAAAATGAAAAACGATTGGGAAATATATATATACTGTATATATTTTATAAAATGTGCAAAATTAGAAAATAGACAATAATTTAAATTGTAGTCTATTCCAAACAATATGATTATGTGAAATTTTATTTATAATGTTCGTGTATTACACTGGAGATTGGATGGGCAAAATGGTAAAAAGGTATAGGAGATTCAAAAAATGCATTTAACAGTTTCTGCACTTAATAATATTTCCAGAGCATTTTCAGATGAATTATGAAGCTATTTTTCCAGTGAACACTGAAAGATCTGACACACCAGATAAACATCACAACCTGCTGAACCTCCCTGGCTCAGACGCAGCGTCTCATCCACTGGCCTCATACATGAGTGTGTCCTTTGAGGCTGCTGCATGACTCAGGGTTTGCAGGCTTGACCCCAGAGATGCCCTTAACATGACAAATGGTGTTAGCGTTTGCATTACCAGCAGTCAAGACAAAGGGCCTCTCTAATTTTACTTTTTATTTTGCTTTTTATTTATGGACACCCTGTAATTTGTGCAGATATATCAGTTCTAAAAAAAATATATAACAGTATACTTTTTTTTCAAGACCATTCCACATAATGGCCTACAACACATTCAACTTTTTCTTTTTTAACAAAGATTATGTTTTAATATGTAGTGGTATTTAAGCTTTTGTTTCTTCTCAATGAGGTAACAGAGTTTCATTTAATTTTAACTTCATACATTAACTTCAGAAGTCCAAGGTTGAATAGTAAAGAAACCGAATGGCCTTTATATTTAATATGTGTAATGGAAACTTGTGGTTTCCTTTGAACACCTCCATCACACTTTGATCAGTGACCAATGTCTGCAAAGATCTCTCACAGGTAAAACAGGAAGCCCACAGCAGCAAATGAATGTGTTATATCTCATATATGTATGAATGTATTATGTTTTTCCAGATTATCCAGGCGGTTGTGGTGCTTTATCTTAATATGTGTAAGTGTAGTTTTTTACTATTTAAACTATTTCAGTTGTACAGCAGAAGTAGACTGTGAAACTGTACCTCTGCACTGTAAAACATTTTATGATCAATAAGTTATGACATGTTTTTACATTGCTTTAACTGATCAAAATAAGTTTAGCAATTTTCAAATTTTTTATATGTTATACAAGATTCAACTGATTTTTGTAAGTCGGTTCAATGTAATTTAATTTTAAATGACTTAAACATCCAAGTTTGTTGTATTTGAGTGACTTTTTTTTTTCATTATTTTTGGCATTAAATGTATCATCCTTTAACTCTACAGGTGAGATCTTGTTCTTTAGCTGAAATTAAATTATTTCTGATTTTTAAACAAGAACATAAATTGACTGTACTGAACTTGTCAGTTGATTAAAATGAAAATTATTAATATGAATTACTTGATATATTTACTAGGAGTGTAACAATATATTGTGTCACAATATATCACAATACAAAAATGCAACAATATGTATCGTCTATAGTTCACCCAAAATAACTTTCCGTGCAAGGAAATAAATTCAAGTTCTCAGATTTTTAGTGTCAGTACTACATTAATGTTGAATATAATGTATAATAATGCAATGGGGGAATATGTGTGTCCTGATAATGCCAAATGTCTAAAAAGTGGCCTACATTATTTTAAAATATATCTAGTGAGTGGCAGAGTGCAAGCATATTTGTTTAAAATAATTCTGTATTTTCAGCTTCAGAATCATGACTCTTTTTATTCTGGTGTTTTATTCACCATTGTCCTGTGCATTGTGTTATCAGCACAAAATCCAAACCTATTCATTTAAACCCACAATGTAATATCAAATGTATCATTTTAATCAACAGTACATTTTTTGTTAACCCTCTACCATGTCTCGGAATAATATCGTATCGTGATATGTATCGAATCGTGGGATGAGGGTATCGTTACACCCCCAATATTTACATTGAGTGTGCATATAAGAGTGAGTTTTAGTCATAAAATGAATAATAATCATAACTGCACTGTTCTGTTTGTTTTTCAGCTGTAAGTCCAACAGAGAGTTAGATTGCAGTTGTCATCTTTCAGTGCAACATTGTTGGAATATGTGGTGTGGATCATATGTCTCTGCATCAGGATTAGACAAGAAAAGGGTCTGTATTGCAATATTTTGTATTATATATTACATTTGACATATCTTTTCAATACTTTCTTTTACAATCAATCTTTTCTGTACTCCTATAACCTCAACTATTACTTCTGTAAATATAGACCATATTTTGACATATGATATGAAGAGCAAAGAAATAAGAAATAAAACATTATGCATATTAGACATTGTTTGCCACTATCTTCTGTAGAAAGAGTAATGTCATTTGATTACCTTAAACATGATGCTTACAGTAAAAGTACGAGTAATGCTTTCAAGAAATTACCTTTCAAAACAGGAGTAATCGTTACATTTTAAACCCAAAAAAAAAACCTGAAAGGTAAGTGCTTTAACTAACTGTTCATTTATAATAGGTAAAAAGGCAGATCTGGTAGTCCTTAATCACTGATAAATAAAAAATGATTTATATCTTTGTCTATTTATAGCTTTATCTTCCATTCCCAGCCGGCCTCATAGAAACCACATGTCCATCCATATTGAAATTCCTGATCCAGAGGTAAAGTAAACTTTTTGTACTTATCAAATCTCTGTTTGAAAGACTTTTTCAAAATACAAAATTTTCTAATTTCTAGAAACAAATGTTTTGGAGAAGCTTGTCATTTGAACCTGTCAATTACATCACAAAAACTGCTACTTATGTACTAAAATCACACCATAATGAGAGCTTTCATTTTAACAGATTTGAAAATGTGTCCAATAAAACAGTAATTTCAAACTTTGCACTAACTTATTTTATCTATTTATTTATTTATTTTACAGAGTCATACATCCAGTTTTTGAAGCTAATCAAGATCAAATCCTGAGGGGACAGTGATGCCCAATAAAAGACAATCATTCTCAAATGAATCCTGGTAAAAAAAATAAAAAAAAGGAAAAATTGGCCATATTCTACAACTCTACAAATATACAAATATAGAATCTACTTGTCAACTAATTAATATTTAGCAAAAATTAATAGTAATAATTGTAATAGCTGGACGATGACATCATTTTTTGCAGAACTGCTTTATAGATGAAATGAGCTAATTTAATAACGGATGATCTTTCCAACGGAACTAAATCAACACTGAATTGACTTCAGCTGAACAACAGCAGAAATGCATCATTATTTTCCTGTTATCACTGTAAAGCTGCTTTGAAACAATCTGTATTGTATAAAGCGCTATAAATAAAGGTGACTTAACCTTCAATTATGATTCATAATAGTTATAATATGTTCCATCAAGAGGATTGCAATATGTATTTTTTGGGGGCGGGGGGATAACAAAATTAGATGCAGTAAAATAATTTGCAAAAAGTAAGACACTGCAAGTAAATGAATTACAAAAAAAGTGTAGCGCAACTTACATTTTCTGTCTAATAAATTCTAGATATTTTTGTACTCAATAATAGAATGGTCAGTGGGGTTTTGATTTGGTTGAAAACACTGTCTTGAGGTGTTTGTCTTGAGGTGAACACTGTCCCCATTCCTTCGGACTCTTCTGTTTTTTCCCTCCTTAAAATACAATGCAGCATAACTCAATTCCACTGCATCATGGTCCTATGAAAGCCACAGAAAGAAAGATTCGATTAAAGAAAAATTTGAAAAAGTGTGTGTGTATGTGTGTATACATGTTTTTTTATTCCGGACTTCACCCTGAATGCACACATGAGGACTTGTGTCACCGTGTAGACCTAAATTGAGGTCCCCATGAGGAAACAAGCTTATAAACCAGAATGCTGTTTTTTTTTTGAAAATGTAAAAATGCAGAAAGTTCCATTTCAAAAGCTACTCTCAATGCTGCGCTTGATTTTAAGCTCTATGGGGGAAAACGTCTTCGTTTGACACGCCAAAAAATGTGGCTTAAATAACCTCTGATGATGACGTCATCGGAATGCACACGTCAGAGGCTATAAATAGACGTGTGACAGGTGCGCTCTTCAGGTTTTTTTGTCTCCAGTGCCGCATTGTGTGCCGTGTGTGCTATTCAAACCTCTTCTCAAACTATCCCTTTAGCTAGAAGTTAGTTTTGTCAGGCAGGAATAAAGCCTTTCTCGCTCTCTTTCTCTACAACGAAAAGAAAAGAGTTGAAAAAAAAAGAATCATTTTGAGAGAATGGCGAGTGCAAGCACTGTGAGTTGCCCTCCATTAAAGTGCTTCATGCTCGTCTCACATATCGTGAGTCGATCTGACTGAGGAGCGGGAGATGGGTCCTTCCCTTTCTCTCCTTCTCTCTTCAGATCGCGTTGTCCTTCCGTCCGCTGCTGAAGCACGCCTGTGCACTTCCTCAGAGCGGGCTGAGGATGTAGGTTCTCTGGCTGTTAAAAATCGAGTTCTTCCATTCGGCCTAGTCTTATCACCCCGCACATACACAAAACGTGTGGATGCTGCTTTGGCTCAATTGCGATGCCAGGACATCCCCATTTTAAATTACATAGACGACTGATTGATTTTGTCCCAGTCTCAAAAGCTTGCGCTCCAACATCTGATGTCGTCTCGTCTTGTGTATCTGGGTTTAAGACTCAATGCCAAGAAAAACATTCTCTCTCCGGCCCAGAGAACTATGTATTTAGGGGTTGTTTGGGACTGTTACCATGCGGGCACAACTGTCTCGCTCACGTGTCGAGTCCATCTTAAACACTCTGATCGGTATTAGGCTAGGTCAGGAAATTACTTTCCATCACTTTCAAAGAGTTCTAGGTCTTATGGCAGCTGTGTCCACAGTGATACTTCTGGCTCCGAGCCAGGGGATTTCGTCCAAGGGCTAATCCCCAGAGGCAAATAAGGGTAAGGGCACACGCAGAATACTTTGTTTCCTTTCTAAAATCCATGCTTATGATAAGCGCACGCGCTGAGCGCTTCGTCCACTTTCTAAAAGTTCCTGTCCCTCAGGGCGATTTACATTCCCAGAAGCATGAATGTGGGAGCAGATCTATTGTCCAGAAATGGGGATTGGAAGCTCCATCTCGTGGTAGTCAATCAGATCTGGGAAAGATTTTACGAAGCAGAGGTGGACCTCTTCGCTTCACAAGAAACAGTGCAATGTCCCCTGTACTTCTCGCTGACTCCTCCAGCCCCCCTGGGTCTGGACGGCATGGCCCATACCAGGAAGCGTCTAAACACATTTCCACCGATCGCTCTGCTCCCGAAGGTCCTGGCTAAGGTCCATCAACAAGGGTCATGCATGCTGATATACATGCTGATAAGGGTCATGCTATTGCTTATATCACCTCGTTGGCTGACCAGAGTCTGGCTCTAGAAATAATATCTCTTCTTGGCGGCTCGCTGTGGGCGATACCGAACAGGAGGGATCTCCTGTCTAAGGCACAGGGGACGATTTTCCATCCCCGACCCGAGTTGTGGAATTTTCATGTTGGGCCCCTGAGGGGGACCGGCTAAGAGATGCTGGGCTTTCAGTGGATGTAATAGAGACCATTCCGAGTGCTAGGGCTCCCTCCACTAGAAGAATGTAGGCCCTTAAGTGGTGTGTCTTTGAAAGGTGATGTACTATACATCATGCAGACCCGGTCCACTGCCAGATTGTTTCAGAGCTGGAGTTTCTGCAGGAAAAGCTGTCAGCAGGCACATGTCCTACTACTCTCTGAGTATCTGTGGCCGCCGTTTCAGCTTGCCATGCTCTGATTGACAGGGTTTTAGTGGGGAAACACCCTCTGATCGCCCGTTTCAACCCCTTTGAACCACTAGAGTCAGCGCCGGTCAAGCTTCTGACTCTACGGATGTTTTTCCTTATGACTATCTCGTCACTAGAGAGGATAGGGCATTTGCAGGCTCTGTCTTTTTTGCCATCCTGCTTAGACTTTGCCCCTGGACTGGTCAAGGCTATTTTGCACCCTCACCCGACTATCTTCCAAAAGTTCCATTTTCGACCGCACATCCGGTCATTCTTGAAGCCTTCTGTCCTCTGCCATTCACTACGCCGGAGCAGGAGACACTCAACTTCCTGTGTCCAATTCGTGCTCTTCCGATTTATGTCCACCGCAGTAGCCAGAAGTCAGAGCAGCTGTTTATTTGTTCTGGGGGCCGCCACAAAGCCAAATGTGTCACATTGGGTGAGGGATGCTATTTCTCTAGCCTATGAGGTGCGTGGTCAAGCTTTGCCTCTAGGCGTTAGGGCTCATTCTACCAGGGGGGTTGCATCCTCCAGGGCTTTAGCAATAGGGGCCCCCTTGCAGCAAGTGTGTGATGCGGCAGGCTGGTCCTCTATGCACACATTTATTAGATTCTATAGTTTGGATTTTCACGTACTATTGGCTGTCACGTCCTTGAGTAGACTTGAGTAGACGCACACACAACACAACCTTGAGGGGTCCAGACACCTCCATTGTGGCAGCATTGGTATTCTTGTTCGCCATAGTGCTTAAAATCATGCGCAGCATTGAGAGTAGCTTTTAAAAGGGAACGTCTCGGGTTACTTGACTGAAACCCTGTTCCATGAAAAAGCGGGAACGAGCTGCTGTGCTTCATTGTGCTCACTGAGATCGTGTTCAGGACATTCTTCAGACAAAATTACCTGATGAGCGTACCTGTCACACGTTTATTTATAGCCTCTGATGTGCATATTCTGAAGACGTCATCTTCAGAGCTTATTTAAGGCAAATTCTTTAGCGTGTTTGCCACACACGGGTTCACAACCGGTCAAACGAAGAAGTTTTTCCCTTATAACACTTAAAATCAAGTGCAGCATATCGTTCCCGCTATTTCAGGTAACAGGATTACAGTCAAGTAACCCGAGATATTTTCTGTGAGGGGTTTAGAGATAGGGTTAGTGTAAGGGGAAAGAATATACAGTTTTACAGTATAAAAACCACATGAAAACCCAACGTACTGTATGTAATGTAATGTACAATTTGTACAAAATTTAATTAAATTAGAAAATTAAAATTCAATAATTGCATAATAAGAAAGTATCGGTAACACTTTACAATAAGGTTCCATTTGTTAACATTAGTATGTTAGTTAACATGAACTATAAAATACTTCTAAATTATTTATTAATCTTAGTTAATATTAACCTCAACATTTACTAATACATTATTCAAATCTAAAGTTGTATCTGTTAATATTATTTAATAGACCTGACTGAGCTAACAATAACAAGGAACAGTTGTCCTTTTATTAACTAACTAACTAAATAACTAACGTTAACAAATATAAAAAAATACTGTAACAAATGTATTGCTAATTTTTAATGTCAGTTAATGTTTATTTTTCAATGTCAGTTAATGCATTAACTAACATTAATTAATGGAACCTTATTGTAAAATGTTACCATATTATCTTATTAAAGCTGCAGTCCGTAACTTTTTTAAGTTAAAAATAATCCAAAATAATTATATTTAAAAAAACATATTCTGCCAGTGGTCAAAACTATCTGCTTGCCATAGCTAGATTCAAAACGGTTAGCTTGTAATTATGATTTTAATTCCAGTGGTACTGGTGGGTTTCCGCGGGAGATTCGAGCATGTTTTTGCGTCATTATGTCACACCCGTACACATAAAGAAGGAGTTTCGGCTAGCCGGCTATACTGCGCGTGACGAGATGTTTAGATGTATAGGCTTTTCTCGCAGCACTTTACATAATTAAACTTATGGCATCCAGAAAGATCCAAACAACAATCATCAGTGTCAACTGGAGATTCAGCAGTTATAAAACCCAAAAGACTTCGTACTTTGGATTTAAGGTGGCTAGAGAAAGAGAAAGAAATCGTCTCATGCGAACACAAGGATTTAAACATCGGCGGGGCTTTTGAAAAGTGCGTGAACTCCGTGTTTTGAAGGGGTTCAAAACGGAAGAAGAGACGGCTTTTTTCTGCTGAACAAGTAAGACATTTCAATAGTTCAATCGTGTAACAGTACGTTTTCTTAATTCACACAGTTATGGAGTTTCCTTTCTCGTTTTGCTATCATGGAGAATATGAATTCTGAACTACACAGGTAACCATAAAACACATTAAATGTAACAGTAGTCACGCAATGCTGATGTTGTTAACATGAACAATTTGAGAACAAAGTAGGCTATAATTTGCACGGTTGCTGTAAATCGCGTTGATTAAATCTAACGAAGCTTATCATGTCGAATGCTTTTTCCCCCTTAGTTGGTCAGAACAAAAATGGATGTTACTTACTTGTTCAGAAGACATTTTCTTATGAAAATTCTTATGTTGGTCAAACTTTCAAAAAGTGAATCTGTGATTCTGTATGACAGTATCCACACAGCGCGGTGACTGACAGCAGCACTTGCCTCAAAGCACTGTGTTCATCCGCGCTGTTTCATGCCGATTTACAACCCACGTAAAGATGATAATTCCGCGAATCACTGAGGTTACAGATTTCGAACAGAGAGATGGCGACAAAGAGGAAAAGCTACGGACTGCAGCTTTAAATACATGAAACAATTAATCAAAATTAATTTATGATGCACACCTGACTGGTGGTGGGGTGTTCTTTTTCAGTGTCTTTTAGCCTTTTTTCTGGTTGAAAGACGAAAAACATATGTTATAATGGAAGCCTATGGTATAAAAAAAGATTTGGCCAGATATAAATAAATAAAAAACTTTGCACCATGTGGTAATATCTAAATAAAGATTTTAATAGGTCAGATCAAATGCTCACCTTTGTTGCAGTAATATTTTTCCTTTTTATGACTTAAAATAGCTTGTGCAGTGATCACAACC
Source organism: Rhinichthys klamathensis goyatoka (assembly GCF_029890125.1). NCBI lineage: Eukaryota > Metazoa > Chordata > Actinopteri > Cypriniformes > Leuciscidae > Rhinichthys > Rhinichthys klamathensis. The sequence continues at coordinate 1,444,571 of NW_026606820.1, forward strand.
ACACAGACACCCAATAACACACCCAAGATCATCACCAGAGGATCCACTGGCTTTACTGTAGGACAGTGAGACAAAACACATTGTGTAGTATGTGATCTGATGTACATTTATCATTTAAATTACATATTTAAAATACTTGCATGAATATAATATTACATGCATTTAAATATAACGTTTGCTTTTTGGTATACACAGACATTCCCCATATTTTGTGAATTGCCATAGAGAGATGCTCTCTATTGTTTTCTTCGTCAAAGTGCACGTGCAAAAAAAGATATTCTTTAAAAAGAGCAACTCAACCATTTATTATGAAACTAAATATTATAATGTTCCCTACAAAATATTAAAATGCCTGAAAATAAAATAATTAGGCACTTACCCATATTTAATTTTGTCCCATTTCCAAACAGAATTTTTCCACAAGTGACTACAGCACAGTAATAAGTGCCAGTGTCCATTTGGCTGACTATGTTCTTGGACAGACTGAATGTGCAGTTCAGAGCAGAATCAGTCTCACAATGATTACTCGGATTCTGAGTGTAGAGGATTTCTGGTTTTCCAAATTCAGATCTGAACCAGAACATTCTGATATCTGCGGTGTTGTATTCAGACAGCACAGAGCACATCAGGGTCACGGTGTCTCCAGAGTGGACCGTCTCTGATTCGGGATGCTGAAGAACAGACACGTTGGATTTATATTGGTTGTTTTGTGACCCTAAATAGACATGGAGACATTTTATGCAGAGGACTATATCTGAAATATACAAAGTCACATGTTAAATCAAAGGTCTTATTTTTCTGATGATTTTAGAATATAAAATAATTTAGAATATAATATTGCAAATAATCGTATGTAACAAATAATCTCTCAAATAGACTCTGTTCATAGTGTCCAAATTTATTTGTTTACTGTGGATTTTTTTTCCCTTAAAATAATGGTTGTAAGAAATACAATTTTATTCGATTCTTCAATAAATTTGCTCGAGGATAAAAACACAAACCTTTTAAAGCTAAATATGTGCCTTCAGCAAAAATAGTTTCATACTTTCTCCAGCCACAGTAATACATTGCTTCATCAGATGAAGTGACATTTGAAATCGTTAAATGACATTTGCTTGAGTCTGTCTCAATGCTAAAACGTGAGGATTCCAAAGTGTTGAAAAAATTAGGGTTTTTGGCTAATTTCTGCACCATTGCAACTGCTTGTGGTTGGTGTCCAGAATTTTGCTTGTACCAAGTAATTGGATCACTGTGGTCTTTCAGAATAAAGCAATGCAGAGTAACATCGTCCCCAATAGAGACCAACATTACTGGATCAGGTTGAGAAACAACCTCTGAATGTGTTGAGTCTATAGGGAGAAAAAGAGTAAATAATAAAATAATGTTAATTCGTCTGTATGAAAAAGCTTTACATATTAGTCTCATACTTCAGAAAACCAGGTCATTGTGAATACTTTAAAACATGTATTCCATCTTAAATTTAAATTTAAAGTATTTTTAAGTTTATAAAGCCCCAAAAGACTTAAACTATGGAATTAATTTATGAGATGCTTAACATTCAATTTTTTTCAATAGGCAAATAAATACAATAGGCAACAACAACAAAAAATGTTTAAGGTAATAAATTCTTTGAATAAAATCATTGCGGAGGACAAAATTATTATGTAGAAAAGCTATTATTCAGGGATAAAATAGCATTTAAATAAGTATCTGAAAATAGGAGGTGACTTAACATTGTCTATTAAAGAAAATCACTGACAATCAAGTAATGCATTTAGATATAGTCTACACTTACACATCTCACTTAGAAGCATGACAGAAATCCAAATAATCATCATCTTCACCGCAGTCTCCGGCTTGCCTTGATAAACTACTGCAAGATTATACTGTAGTGTACACTTCTGTGTCTTTCTTTTTGTGACATCACAGACTTCCTGTAACCTTTTCTTGAAAACATTTTCATAGACCACAACAATTTTTCATAGTTCAATACAATGTTTTTAAACTATGTATAGTTACATTGTAATAAACATATAATTAAATTGTATTAAATGTATAATAACATTGTAAAAAATGTATAAAAAGACTGTAACAAATGTATAATTACTACTTTTTTTCAAAAAGAATCGATACTTTTCAAAAAAGAATCGTTACTTTTTCAAAAAGAATCGCTACTTTAAAAAAAAAGAATCACTACTTTTTCAAAAAGATTAATGTAACAAAATAATAATGTAACAAATGTATAATAATAATGTAATAAATGTATAATAAGACTAACAAATGTATAATTACTTTTTACAATACTTTTTCAAAAAGAATCGCTACTTTTTCAAAAAGAATCACTACTTTTTAAAAAAGAATCACAAATTTTTCAAAAAAAAATGTAACAATAATAATGTAACAAATGTATAATAATAATATTGTAAAAAATGTAAAATAAAACTCTAATAAATGTATAATTACATTGTAATGAACGTATAATTACATTGTAAAAAATGTATAATAACACTGTAATAAATGTATAATTACATTGTAATAAACGTATAATTACATTGTAATTAATGTATAATAACACTGTAATTAGGGCTGTCACGATGTTAGAATTTTCACACCACGGTTATTGTGGCCAAAATAAAAAATGTTGGTGGCTACACATTCTGCAGCGCCGTGTCGCGTCTAGGACAACTCGAGGTATCGCACACCGGACGCGCACTTTCTCAGTTTATGGCCAGCAGTATTCTTATGTTTAAGGACATTATAAAATTAAGATGATGTCTGTACTATGTTATGATTGTACTGTACAATAGCTGGGTTTCAGTCACGTGAATGATGACGCGCGAAATTCAGATGGAGGGCAGGGAGTGAAGAGTGCAATGGACAAGATAGAGGAAAGTCCGCACTGTACTTTACACGCTATTACAAGAGAAAGATATAAACAAAAAGTCAAACATATGTTGGATGTGATCCTTACGTTATGAAGAGGAGCGATTTTTAACTGAATTGAAAGAATTTCCTGCCATCGAGGCGGTAGATATCAGCAACTACCTCGTCTTACAGACATACTTTGACTTTACAAAGTTCGGAAACGTTACACGTTACACAAACATAGCCACTTAAGTTGTATTAACTCATCTTTGACGAAGTGATCGCTGCACACACAGGGCATTTTCCTATTCGGCTCCTCCCGACCGCATACGTACACTGTAAAAAAATTGCTGTAGTTATGCAGCTGTTTGCCAGTAACTTACTGTAGATTTAAATTGATGTATATTTACTGGCAACAGTTTGTTCAAAGTTAAATGAACATTAAACATTACCAAGTATTTGCCTTTACAGAATAAAATGATAAAATAACAATCTAATGCAAAGCATTCTGGGAACCAGAAATCTTCATCAACCTTTTTCTGTTTTTTTCCTTCAGATTTTGGTTCCCAGAATGCTTTGCATGAGGCTGTTATTTTAGTTTTATTCTGTAAAGATAAAGACTTGTTAATGTTTAATGTTCATTTAACTTTGAACAAACTGTTGCCAGTAAATAACATCAATTTAAAACTACAGTAAGTTACTGGCAAGCAGCTGCCAGTAATACTGTAATTTCTACAGATTTTTTTTACAGTGTAGGTTTGCAAGCCGTTTTCCCTGACTTTTTCGGTCAATTTCTTGCATTTTCCCCCCTTATGAACAACAACTTTTGGTACACGATAAAAACTCCTCGTGGTTTGATCGATTTAAGTTACCACACTGTAAAAAATGATTTCCATGATTTGTTAACACAACATATTTTATTTTGTCAAATCAACTTAGATTCACTAATGTTGTTCAGATAACAAAACATTTTTAGTTTAGGTTGATTAAACTAATGGCTTGGTGGCAATGCACTGATATAAAATAAAAATATTAGTTGATTGTACTAATAGATAGTTCACTCTAAGTCTTAATTTTCCCTGCGCATGCGCCGGACGCCCGAGTGTAAACAACAGACGACACTTGAAAGAGAAGGCGCGATTTTCTCTTCAGCTGCTTCAGAAGCAAGGAAACAAGACTGTTTATGGTAAGTAATTTTAAAATGCAATGTATTTATAGACTGGTTTTGTCTAAGGGTAATGAAATTTATTTCCTAGGCAGCGAAAAATCAGAAGATGGTTTAAATCTAACGTTATAAGTAAGTTAATAATTTTGCCTCAGAAATTCCAGAAGTTTCCATTGAGGTTATTTGAAAGTTAGTGTGTTTCTTATGTCATCTTTTACGTTACGGTTTAGTTAGGCTGTTAGTGAAGCGATTCAACCTTAAAATAATCCCGATAAATAATAATAGTTTAATCATTTTTCATTTTCGTCGTGATTAAACGAATGGCCGTGCTGCTAACGTTAACGCATTCAGGTTAAGTTGACGTTTCCTTTAAGAGAAGGAAACGGCAATAACGTTAAGTAATAGAGATTGAACTGTTATACTTATGTTTCTGAAGCAATAAGTGTTCAAATGAATCTTTTTATGTAATATTTCAGACTTGTTGAGCTTTGAACATGTTTGCCAATTAACGTTACACGACGTATCTTGGACCAGACCTGGGGAAGGAGCCATTTGCTTCTCTGCAAACTTAGGCTGTTTATGGTAAGTAATTTTAAAATTCAATAATATGTCTCTATCACAACTGGTTTTGTCATATTAATTTAATGTATAGGCGGGGAAAGGTCCGAAAATAGTTTAAATTTATTATAATTTTGCCGATTTAATTTTTTCTAACCACCTTACAGCACACACAAATATTTATTTTTAATCTTCTCTTTTATAGAACATTTTGCTTAGAACACATTTTTTTTAACAGATAATCACTATAAAATAGAACTATATCAATTACTACTGGTGTGGGAAATTCACACACATCTAAAGTGCAGTGTTATGGAAGAACCATTTCTTTTCACAGAAAAGAGAAGAACTGTTTGAGAAATATAACTTGCCATTGATGTAAGTTACAAGTGATTGCAATAGGCCTGTGTGTGTGAGTGTGATAAATATCTTTATAGTGCAGTGCAAGGCTATATTTATTTTATTTTTATTTGTTATTTATATATTATTTTATTGCCATTACCTGTTTTTCATACAGAAGTTTAGTTTGCTAAATATATCAAATATTTTTTAGTTGGATATTGGATGTGAAAAGGAAATGGTTCTTCCATAACACTGCACTTTAGATGTGTGTGAATTTCCCACACCAGGAGTAATTTATATAGTTCTATTTTATAGCGATTATCTGTTCAAAAAATGTTCTATGCAAAATGTTCTATTAAAGAGAAGATAGAAAATAAATATTTGTGTGTGCTGTAAAGTGGTTTGAAAAAATGAAATCCGAATCGGCTCAAATCGGTATCGGCAGGTCAAACTCAAGGAAAAATCGGGATCGGGCTAGAAAATTGTAATCGGTGCATCTCTATTATTTACCGAGAGACAGGTTTATCTTTACAAAAACATGGGTTACTTTTGTAATACAGTATTGCCTTGAATTATAAACTGAAAAAGTGACCCAAGTATTGAGAAATGTGTCCTAGCAATTGTTAAAAAAAACTAAACTGTAATATTCTAATTGTGGGTCTGCTATTTTACTAGATTGCTGCAGAATTTCGACGCATAGTGTCCACAGACCTTAAGACGACCTTTTTCCATGGGCTTGATGAGTACCTGAAAGGATTTTTGCGGTTGTACCAAGCCAAAGACATTGGAGAACTCAAGAGCCTGATTCAATCTCTTGAAGATGATGTGAGTATATGTGAATTTAATTTAGAATTAGAAAAATGGTTCCAGTGTCACATGCCTGATTAATTAAAATTTCTATGCAACGCAACTTGATTTTGGCCTCGGTGCTCAAGGTCCGAGGCTATTGGCCCCCTCCCGGCACGCTGTTTGCCCTGGGTTGCACTGGCCTCACAGTGGAAAAGTGGCTTATGACTACTAGTTTTTATTTAAAGGGTTATTTCACCCAAAAATGAAAATAATGTCATTAATGACTCACCCTCATGTCGTCCCAAGTCCGTAAGACCTCCGTTCATCTTCGGAACACAGTTTAAGATATTTTAGATTTAGTCCGAGAGCTTTCTGTCCCTCCATTGTAAATGTATGTACGGTATACTGTCCTTGTCCAGAAAGGAAATAAAGACATCATCAAAGTAGTCCATGTGACACCAGTGGGTTAGTTAGAATTTTTTGAAGCATCAAACATACATTTTGGTCCAAAAATAACAAAAACTACGACTTTATTCAGCATTGTATTGTCTTCCGGTTCTGTTGTGGATCCGTGTTCAGTGCCGCCGCTGACGTAAGACACTGCTGACGTGTGTCTGGTGCGTCCGTGTATTCGGGTTCAAATAAATATGGCTGGGAAAAAAATGCAAGTCTTCCTCTGTGTGGAAATCCTTAGACATGTTTGCGAAGATTGTTTTGTTTCCAGCGTGCGTCTCCCTCAGACTGTAAACGAAGCTCGGGCGCACCAGACACACGTCAGCAGCGTCTTACGTCAGCGGCGGCACTGAACGCGGATCCACAACAGAACCCGAATACCCAGGTGAAAAAAAAATTCACTAAAATACATTTTATTTAAGTGCACTTAGTACACTTCCATAATGTACTTAAAGTGCTCTATTTTCGCGCACTAATTTTGTACTTAATATACTAAAAGCTTAACTTTAGTACTTCTTAAGATAAACTTAAGATCAACTAAGTGTACTCAACTGTGCTATTTTGACACACACTGAAGATGAACTTAAATATATTTTTAATATACCATTTCAACCTTTAAAAAAATGTATTTTGTTAACACTTTTAGTATATCTAAAACCCATTTTTAATGCATTTTAATTGTACTAATAAATTATTTAAAATATAATAATGATATATTATAAATATATATATATATATATATATATATATATTATACTTAAGGTGTATTTCTTTGTCAAAAAAAAGTACACTAAAATACATTCTTTAAGTGCACTTAGTACACTTCCATAATGTACTTAAAGTGCTCTATTTTCGCGCACTAATGTTGTACCTAATATACTAAAAGCTTAACTTTAGTACTTCTTAAGATAAACTTAAGATCAACTAAGTGTACTCAACTGTGCTATTTTGACACACACTGAAGATTAACTAAAATATGCTTTTAACATACTATTTCAGCTTTAATTTTTTTTATTTTGTTATCCCTTTTAGTACAATTGAACCCATCTTTAATGCATTTTTAAATACACTTATAAATTATTTAAAATATAAGAATATATAATATATACAAATCATATTTATGTATTGCTCACATATTTTTTATATAGTAAATAATTTATTTCAAATATATTTTAACTATGTTAACAGTACCTTTATAAAACAATTAAATAATGGTTTATTTAAAAAGTAGTCAAGTACACTATTACTGTGTTATCAGTAGCATTTTCTGCCTCATTTATGCTAAAATTATACTTGATAAAATTATATTTGATAAAAGTAAATGTAATTCATGTAAATGTAAACACCCATAGTTTAAAAGGATACCACACAATACAGCACAGGTAGGCTATGTAATGTACAAACAAACAGCATCGCTTTCTTGAAAAACACTTTAATTTTTTGAGACGTTATTCACGAACAAGTCCAAACAGACCTTATAGTAGAGGCGGGGGGAAAAGAACACAAGTAGCAAGCTTAAACTAAAATTATTAAACTACAGCATACAGTAGGCCTACGTATCTTAAATATGAACAAAACACGATTTTCTTTTCTTTTTTAAATTTTACAATCCTTTCCCAAACAAACCTTAGGGAAAAAACAACAACAAAAAACAACCAACAACAACAAATAACTTAACAGTGTTTTTTTCCACGACACAAACCTTTCGTTATTGCATTTTCTAACAAGGGTAATAAAGGCAAATATTGGCTAAGAGACCCTTTTCACAGTCCGTGTGTCATCATATCTGATTTGTAATGTAAAGGATGGCTACATTAGCCTACTAAAGAATTCCGTTAATCTTCGAAAGAAAAACTGAGATATTGTAATGAAACCCGAGAGATTTATATCCCTCCGATAAACGATTCACCAAAACTGTTCACGTTTGAAAAAGTTAATCGCAAAAAAAACATCACCTACATATGAATCGCGTGGTTTCCTCCAAGTCCTCTAAAGAAACACGATCGCTATTATACTTTAAAAGTTTAAATGTAGACTTCTAAATCTAATCACATTCAAGGAACATACGCACAGCAACTGAAGCTCGAGTGAAATGAGCTCATAATCATAAGAACCAATCACAGCCGTTCAACGGCTCTGGAACCAATCAGGACTAGTCACAGGTGTTATGCATATTGTTCAAATTTAAACAAGTTCAACATCTTTTATGAAAACATTTAAACATCTTTGGAAAATGTATCTATGATGCATTTCAAATAATATGATGTTAAAATCCTTGTGGGAATTTCAGTTGTATAAATGTATCGTAATGGACAACAGCCTTTTAAGTAGCCTTTAATCAAGTAAAAGTGAACAATATTAATTTTAAGTAGGCTTATTGCAATGCTTAATAATAGTTGACAAATGTTTATAATACATTATAAGTTGGTACATTATAAATGTAATTTTCCCCCCAAAATATTAAAATGATAAATATATAAATATTAAAATATACTGCAGTAGGCCTAAGTGTTTAAAAAGTACTTTAAACATACTAAAAGCTTAACCATTTTGCTATGTTCTTACACAAAGAGCAACATAAGTATGTTTTCTTTAAATACAATAAAACTTCACAAAAATTGTATGATTTAGCATATTTCTTAAAAGTATAATTAAGCATATATTTATTAGTGCATTTGTTAGAAATATATTAAAATTATGCTTGTGTTTAGCATATTTCTTAAAAGTATAATTAAGCATATATTTATTACCAATGTACTTATAGTGCATTTGTTAGAAATATATTAAAATTATGCTTGTGTTTAGCATATTTCTTAAAAGTATAAATAAGCATATATTTAATACCAATGTACTTATATTGCATTTGTTAGAAATATATTAAAGTTATGCTTGTGTTTAGCATATTTCTTAAAAGTATAATTAAGCATATATTTAATACCAATGTACTTATAGTGCATTTGTTTGAATATATATTAAAATTATGCTTGTGTTTAGCATATTTCTTAAAAGTGTAATTAAGCATATATTTATTACCAATGCACTTCTAGTACACTTGTTAGAAATATATTAAAATGCAAAAAAATTGCACTAAAAATACATTTAAAATATCAATGGTATTTAATATACTTTCGCAATTACACTTAAGTACTACTTAAGTAAAAATATACTTTTAATTAGTGTATTTATAGTGCATCATTTTTACAGTTTTCTTTAGCACAAAAAGTAAGAATATACTACAAATATACTTTCTTGTATTTAAGTGTTTTTTTAGTGCACTCAAGTACACTTTTTTTTCACCTGGGTACACACACACACACACACCAGACACACGTCAGCAGCATCTTACATCAGCGGCGGCACTGAACGCGGATCCACAACAGAATCCGAATACACACACACACACACACCAGACACACGTCAGCAGCGTCTTACGTCAGCGGCGGCACTGAACGCGGATCCACAACAGAACCAGAATACACACACACACACACACACCAGACACACGTCAGCAGCGTCTTACGTCAGCGGCGGCACTGAACGCGGATCCACAACAGAACCGGAAGACAATACAATGCTGAATAAAGTCCTAGTTTTTGTTATTTTTGGACCAAAATGTATTTTCGATGCTTCAACACATTTCTTATAAGATCTCGTGAATAAATGTTGATTAAACAGCATCTCTCCTGCAGCCTGACAGGCAGAAAGAATCGTGCTGTGATCACGAAAGATGTTTCCCATTAAAATACATTAGTTTAAAAAAACGTGCGGATGTCACGAAAATAACGAAATAAACGTGCCCGTGTCACGAATCAATAGATTAAATTACGTGACCATATCAGGAATTGCCGTGAGACTGGGTTGCCGAATCAGGGTTTCGTTGATTGGTCGGTTCGGGAACAAATCACACAATCACACAGTATAAAAGTTTTGTCAACGCATTTTCATATCGTGGGTTTTTGTGAGAGGAGTTTGGTTTTGAGATAGCGGATTTTTGGTGATATAGTGACATTTATAGTGCGATTTGTTTAGTTATATTTAGGATTTAATTTACATTTACACATTGACTTAGAGACACACAGAGTACATATAGTGACACATTAATAGATGCATTGATAGAAATATATATATATATATATATATATATATATATATATATATATAGATTAATAGATAGATACATATATTACAGATACATATAGATTATTAGATAGATAGGCGATAGATAGATAGATAGATAGATAGATAGATAGATAGATAGATAGATAGATAGATAGATAGATAGATAGATAGATAGATAGATAGATAGATAGATAGATAGATAGATAGAAATGGAGGCTCCACAGAAGAGATGCCGTACATCTGTGGTGTGGGAGCATTTCCATTTGGAAACCCCAAATAAAGTGAGATGTGTGTATTGTGATCGGCAGCTAGCCTACTGCAACAATACATCATCCATGATGCGCCATTTGAGGAGCATTCATCCTGCCATTCTGCAGGGTGCAGAGGATGGTAGTGTTCCCCCTGTACCAAGGCCTGCTACTGACATCCTGCCAAAGCCCTGGATGCTGAAAAGCACATCACACTGGAGTGTGCTTCACTGATGCGTTCAAACACAACTCCTGGTGAGTTTCAGTCTATGTTATCTTATGTAATGTGATTCATGAAATTTATACTTCATATGTGTTGTCAGTTTATGATTTGTTACTAATTGCCGTTTTCTTTTAATTCAGAACCACAAATGTCAACATCAGGCCCATCATCATCAACACCAGTTGAAACACAAGACAGTTTATGGGAACATTTTGACAATCGTATCCGTGAGACCCAGATGATACACAATCCTACAGCTGATGCCACAGTGGAAGTGAAAAAATACCTCAGCGATGCGTTTTTGCCCAGAACTCATGATCCTCTAACTTACTGGAAAGAGAGAGCAGTAATCTTTCCTCATTTGTATGTCCTAGCTAAAAAATATCTTTGTATGCCAGCAACAAGTGTCCCTTGTGAGAGAATTTTTTCAAAGGCTGGAGAAATTATCTGTAAAAAAAGAAGTAGGCTGAGTCCTTCAACAGCAGAGAAATTAATATTTTTGAATAAAAATCTATAAGAAAGGGAGACATTGTGGCTTGATTTATTTTTATTAATATTCATTTTTCATGACCAAAATCACATTATGCAATGTGAAGAGACTACAGGTTACAAGCTTCATATATTACAAAAATACAATAAAAAAAAAAAAAAAAACACATTTTTTTATTAGCTCTTTGTAAAGGTTGTTTCAGATCAACACCTGCAAGTGACCACTAGGTGTCACCGTGGAGACGGGTTTCGGATTGATTCGAAGCCTCGAAACAAAATGGCACATTTGCTTCGACTGTTTCATTGCTTCACGAAGCCTCGATCTGCCCATCACTAAGTCTCAATACTCTTAACAGTCTCAACTCACAAACTTTCTCTTTCAAATCAAACAAACAAACGGCTACTCAGTCTCAAAACTCTTAACATTCAAATCACAAACTCTCTCTCTGCTCAAAACACAATATCTCCCGACTTCCTGTAAAGGAAGTGATGTCTCTTTTTAAAACAAGCTGCACCAATCAGGATCGAGCAGCAATCATCGTGCAGGAACCAATCAGATGGGCGTTCCAATCATCCTGCAGGAACCAATCAGACGATGTTCCTAAACAGACACACTGAGAGACTGACAAAACAACAGAGATAGCAAGATACAAACCATAGGGTCGTAACAATAGTTAGTCAGGATCAAGCAGGTTGTGTTTCCGCTCTTTTTCTCTCGCTGCCAGAATACGGTCTCCCGTGAATTTGTGGAAAGTTTTGATAAGATTTCGTGAAGATACTGGACAATGAGTGTTTTGACACCATGCAAGTAAATTTTTTCATCATAGGTTTTTTTCGGTTTCTGAGTTGGGTGTGTACGTCACCAAATCTAACTTTATATTACCTTAATCACTGTCTTGTTGGCTAAAACATAGCACCGTTTTGAAACATGTCAGCAACTCCTAGCAACTGTTAGCTAGGCTTACAATATTTTTTACACAACGGGGTTAGTTGTAGCACAGTGCCGCCAACTAAGCCGCCAAGTGTACAATGATAATCAAATGAAAACAGGGAGCCACACAACTTTTCAGGTTTGAGTTTTTATTTATATATTTAACTTTGTTGGACTTTCACAAACAATGTTGGAATTAAAACATTTTTAAATTTAGTTTACTATGCATTGATCACTTTATTAAAAAATATAGCCTGTTTTTAATGCAATAAACCCTTTAAAATTGTATTACCGTATTTTCCGCACTATACGGCGCACCGGATTATAAGGCGCACCTTCAATGAATGACCTATTTTAGAACATTTTTCATACATAGGGCGCACCGGATTATAAGGCGCATAAGATACTGCAGTCAAACGTTTGACTGGGTTTGCGTTATGCATCCACTAGATGTCAACAAATGTCAACAAAAAAGTCAGATAAAGTCCAACTTTATTAAGCTTTCTGACAACTCCGTTCACTCCCATGGTAACGTTGTTCAAACGTTAAAGGAAAACTCCGGTCAATTTTAACATTGAGCTCATTTTTTGTAAATTTGGAGTGCTGTCAGTACAGATAACAACGACATAAACCGGTGTTGCCTACACCGTGTTATCCTCTTTTTAAAATTTGCACCCTGTTGACTTAAACGGGACAAGTTTTAAACCTGCTTTTAGCCTCTTAACAACCTTAATGTGTCATTACAAGTGCACAGCCATGTGAGTGAACACGGTGAATCTGACTCCAGTAAATGTGAAAGATATGAATAAAAATGATGTTTATTCAGCCAGCTCACATACCCGTATTTTCTTCCTGTTTTCGGTCGAAGTCCACCGTAGGCGATTGTCGAGTGCGCGCGCGCGATCATTGGTAACTAAGCAACAGTGGAGACTCAGACTGTCAGCCGATGACGGTGCTGTGTGGTGTTCTGAGAATATCAGCTCAAATGGGTAGTTCATCCGAATCAGATGTTGAACACACGGAGGAGGTTTGATCGCGCGCGCGCGAACTCGACAATCAACTACTGTGGACTTCGACCGAAAACAGGAAGTAAATACGGGTATGTGAGCTGGCTGAATAAAGAGATTATTCCTGCCTTCGTGAAAGCTCGGATGACAGTTGAGACTGATATATCAGCCCAGGCATCCACGATCCATTGGCAGATAGTGGCGTAAGTCGCCCGGCGCTGTCTCCCCGTCTTGCTGAACGTGTGTTCACCATCCATATATAAGGCGCTCCGCATTATAAGGCGCACTGTCGTTTTTTGAGAAAATTAAAGGCTTTTAAGTGCGCCTTATAGTGCGGAAAATACGGTATTATTACTGTTATTATTATCAATAATAATAATTTTGCATGCAACTGCCACACACAAATGTAATTCAATTGCAATTACAATATTTGATGATTTTATTTATTGCTTGCAAAACTGTGCAGCCCTTTCATATCTCTATCCATGATATTGATCCATAATAGAAGGATGATTGGATGAGGGATGGATGTATGGATATCTTACAAACGTTATTAACGTGGCTATAATTCTGGATGATTATTTATTTATACACTTATTATTCATAAGTATGCAGTGTCATAGCTACATCTCTGACATTTATAACAAACCAAACCGTTTGAAAATCGGTAGAAAATTTAGCAAGTTGGTTATTTAAAAAGTACATGCACCATTAAAACACAATGTTATGAGTGAGCGAGCTGCCTGTGACAAGATGGCCACCAGGTGCAGACGTCAACCTCCATTGGCCAGCAGCGCGGACATCTAGCCTTTATTATGGATATTTGTTTATTTGTTTATTTAAAAGGATCCCCATTAGCTGACGCCGAGACGGCAGCTAGTCTTCCTGGGGTCCCTTCCCGGGATATCTATGAAGATAACCATCAGCTCAGCTGGCAAAAATCTTTCCGTGGCAGGAGACTGTTAAACTGTATGTGTGCCTGCAACTTGACCTGTTACCGCTATATACGTCTACCTGGCGATCCGTTATTATAGTTAAATTCGTCATCCTAATGACGACGACCTGTCACAGTTTTGCCTAGTGTCTGACGATCCATCATATTCACCTTTAATGCCCTGGCCTTACTTCTGGACCAAGCACTGCAAGCGTCGATCTCCTCCGAGCCACACAACAGTGTTTCATCAAAGAATTTCCGATTTGAACGAGAAGTTTGAATGAATGACTCACTCATAAAGACAATAACTTGCAACCACCTACTGGCCGTTTTATTTCATATTTAACCTATAACATGGAAGGGCAATGTCGGTCCTGGGTGCAGAGTTTAGCTCCCCCAACCCTAATCAAACACACCTGAACCAGCTAATCATCATCTTTAGGATTATTAATACTGCTAGAGTTGACGCTAAACTCTGCAGGAGCGCGGCACTCCAGAAACGACGTTGCCTATCCCTGATCTTTTCAATAATTTTCATGTTGCTGTATTACAAATTTAAGCTATACACTCACCTAAAGGATTATTAGGAACACCTGTTCAATTTCTCATTAATGCAATTATCTAATCAACCAATCACATGGCAGTTGCTTCAATGCATTTAGGGGTGTGATCCTGGTCAAGACAATCTCCTGAACTCCAAACTAAATGTCAGAATGGGAAAGAAAGGTGATTTAAGCAATTTTGAGCGTGGCATGGTTGTTGGTGCCAGACGGGCCGGTCTGAGTATTTCACAATCTGCTCAGTTACTGGGATTTTCACGCACAACCATTTCTAGTGTTTACAAAGAATGGTGTGAAATGGGAAAAACATCCAGTATGCGGCAGTCCTGTGGGCGAAAATGCCTTGTTGATGCTAGAGGTCAGAGGAGAATGGGCCGACTGATTCAAGCTGATAGAAGAGCAACTTTGACTGAAATAACCACTCGTTACAACCAAGGTATGCAGCAAAGCATTTGTGAAGCCACAACACGCACAACCTTGAGGCGGATGGGCTACAACAGCAGAAGACCCCACCGGGTACCACTCATCTCCACTACAAATAGGAAAAAGAGGCTACAATTTGCAAGAGCTCACCAAAATGGGAAAGTTAAAGACTGGAAAAATGTTGCCTGGTCTGATGAGTCTCGATTTCTGTTGAGACATTCAGATGGTAGAGTCAGAATTTGGCGTAAACAGAATGAGAACATGGATCCATCATGCCTTGTTACCACTGTGCAGGCTGGTGGTGGTGGTGTAATGGTGTGGGGGATGTTTTCTTGGCACACTTTAGGCCCCTTAGTGCCAATTGGGCATCGTTTAAATGCCACAGCCTACCTGAGCATTGTTTCTGACCATGTCCATCCCTTTATGGCCACCATGTACCCATCCTCTGATGGCTACTTCCAGCAGGATAATGCACCATGTCACAAAGCTCGAATCATTTCAAATTGGTTTCTTGAACATGACAATGAGTTCACTGTACTAAAATGGCCCCCACAGTAACCAGATCTCAACCCAATAGAGCATCTTTGGGATGTGGTGGAACGGGAGCTTCGTGCCCTGGATGTGCATCCCACAAATCTCTATCAACTGCAAGATGCTATCCTAATAGGCCAACATTTCTAAAGAATGCTTTCAGCCCCTTGTTGAATCAATGCCACGTAGAATTAAGGCAGTTCTGAAGGTGAAAGGGGTTCAAACACAGTATTATGGCTCGTTTCCACTGAGCGGTACGGTACGGTACAGTTCGGTACGGTACACAATTATTTGCGTTTTCACTGTCAAAAGTTGTGAATGGTACCAAAAAGCCGAACCGTATCGTACCACTTTTTGGGTACCCTTCCATTGGGGTACCTAGCACAGTGGTACGGTACTAAAAGGTGGAGCTAGACTAACTGCAGAACGTTGAATGGTTGACAGAGTATCGTCACTTGCGCGTGCTACAAGGGCATTAGAAGCGCCATTTTTTAATATACAGTTGAAATATAACATACTGTTATTGTGTCACGAAATGTAGTTTTCAGAGTTTTTCAGGCGAGAATGTTGTTTTTTAAAGCTCAAATCTGTGGTTTATTTATAGATTTAGGATAATTTGACTGAGATCCATTCCAAGCAATCACCGGGCTCTCTGCGCTCCAGTACCCCGCCTGGAACAGCCTTTCCTCGGCTAGTTGTTCTGATGTTTGCCGCTGACTCTGACGTCTCTGTAGTTAAACATGAGATATAATTCGTCTTGTATAGACTTAACAGGCGATCTTTGGTCTCGTGAATCTATAATTCGTTCCCTGGCCAATAGTTTTGGCAGAAGGCTAAGTGAAGTTTCATATATTTGAGCGCTGAATTTGTATATTTGACTAAATTGTTTGCTTTATGTTGTTACAGCTTTACTGTATAGCTTTTTATACCTTTTACTTATACTTTTATAATGGCTATTATTGATAAAACTGAAATTTAACAAAAAAAGCTAGGGTTGAGTTTTGTCATTTTTTATTTGATTACAAGACCATCTGTAATGTTGTTTGTTGCAACATTTGTACCAATGCAGATGTTGCCTGGAATATGTTTAATATTTTTAAATTTAAATGAAAAGAGGCAGGGTTGTGTTTTATATTTAGTTTTGTTATAAATATAGGCTACATACATGCAGTGAATATGATCAATAGGATATGCGTTGCCTGAACCACATTTGTGTGCTTATAATGTTTAAAATGTATTTAAATGAAATCGAAAAGAAGCAGAGTGGTGTTTTATAACATATTTCGTTTTATTGTTGCCTAAAATGTACATACAGAGATAACCGGAGTAGCAGAGCGAGCTGATTGGCGCTTTCAAGAACGCGCTGTTCCATTAGCAGAATTACTGGACTCGCGTCCTCGGGAGTCATTCTCCTGAGTCGGACTTTGCGTAGGCTACTTGGTATTGAGAAACGCCTAATGCCGGCGCTTGTTTCTTGTGATAAACATGCCGAGAAGCAAGAACAAGATCTGCAGCATCTGTCATCCATAGTTACTTTATGGCCTCCTGCTGATGCTTGTTTACTGTCGTGGTTTGTGTGCTTGTTGTGTGTTTGTTATTGTATGGTCTTGGAGTTCTGTTGTGTTTGAGGTATTCATGTTCTGCAGAACAGGAACCTGCTGAAAATCAGTTTTATGCTGAGTCAGGCCCGATTGCTCTTAATCTTTTCCTGTTTAAATAAAAAAAAATAAAAAAAAATAGTTGTTTTCTATGTCACTTTCTTCTTCGCGCGAAAATGACGTCGACCGCTTCTTTCCGGCAAACACCACGCCTATCAAGTAAGGGTACTGTTGGCGGTGGAAACGCTAGCCGGATCATGGTTTACCAACCCGAACCGTACTGTACTGTACCGTACCGCTCAGTGGAAACGAGCCAAAGGTATGGTGTTCCTAATAATCCTTTAGGTGAGTGTATATAAAACATTAATCCTAAAGTAATATGCAAATATGTAGCTATGTAAATGAACACAATAAGTAATAAAAATCAAGTCAGGAATCTGGGTGTGTCTCTGGAGTCAGACCTTAGTTTCAGTAGTCATATCAAAGCAATAACTAAATCAGCATACTATCATCTGAAAAATATTTGTTACGCACCCTTAGACAAAAAGTCTTTAAAGGGGCAACATTGAGGTTGTGATCAGACAGTGGTGTAATTAAAATGGCAAGAGACGACACAACAAAATATAGTGAAGAAAAAGTACAGTTTATTGTACTGGTGCAAAAGATGAACAATAATAATAATAATAATAATAATTGTGGACACAAAGAAAAATAAACAAAATAGATACAGAATTGAGAGTTCAAACTAAGTAAATAACCAAAGAGAATAAGGACGTAAATTGTGAAGCCAAATGAAA
The DNA here is from genome assembly GCF_029890125.1 of Rhinichthys klamathensis goyatoka. Lineage (NCBI taxonomy): Eukaryota > Metazoa > Chordata > Actinopteri > Cypriniformes > Leuciscidae > Rhinichthys > Rhinichthys klamathensis. The sequence continues at coordinate 1,462,603 of NW_026606820.1, forward strand.
GAAAAGAACAAAACAAACTCCCGTTAACTAATCCCAACCTCTTAACTAACTAATAACAAAAAGAAAAGAAAAGACAAAATTCTTCAGCGCAAAGCGCCCTCTCTAACTGCTCTAACAGACTGATCTCATGAAATGGCGTATGTATGACACGCCAATTCGTATTTCCATTTTTGGTGTGCTATCAACACGCATAATCGCTTTTCAGCGTGTTTATCAACGCCTTTGACTTAACGTTATATTACTGTATTATGTATATATAAATATATGATCTACCCCAACCCCGTCCCTAAACCTACCCATCACTGGGGTTAATACCATTTATGAGTCTTCTCCTACCATCCTAGGAAAAGAAATATCGCTCCACAGATGTAGATATAGATTTTGCTTCGTTTCGCTCGGACATTTAATGGCGTAGACATACACGCAAAAGATTTCGGCGTGGACATACACGCGGATAGCTCAAAATGCGTATAGATAACACGCCACTTGAATTGAAAGTGGCGTGTATGTTTACGCAAAGTCATGATGTCATGTTGGCTCTAACTAATAACAAAACATCCAAGGGTGGCGTTCACTTCCTTACCTGGTGTTTGTATACATCGAGTTTGCTAAGTGTTGCTTTGTGTACGTCACGTGACATATTACCTGTCCGAATTTCTCTTGGTAACTGCAAAACACGCCATCATGGCAGAACACATTACTCTTGGCAATCTCAAAACATGCCGTCATGGCCGAAAGAAAAAACAACAGGACAATGTCTGTAACCGGAAATAACAAACACAAAAGCGACAAGCAGAGCGACAGAAAGAAACAAGCTGACATGCGCTCCTCTCAGCTTCCTTTTAAACTCGCGTGGTAAACCCGATAGGCTGCGGGAGGAAAGATGACGTCACGACGTAGATGATGATTGACATCTCTCTCAGCCAACAGCGGGCGAGTGGTGACGCAAGCCTAAGAATGTGATGGACAGTAGAGAAAGAGAAACAAAAGAAACACACATGCGCGAGACCACAGGGACGTAACACTCCCACCCTTAAAGGAACACTTCACCCATTTGCATTAGACTTTGTATCTTTAGAAACCCAGTCACTTTTTGGAATGGTCATGGTTTATTCCCTTATTTTCCCCTGAGATGGGAGAAATAAGGATTTAAGTGTTCCACTTCCTGCTTTTTATGACGCAAAAATCGTCATTTTGCGTCATAAAAAGCAGGAAGTCCAATTTCTTTGAATAAGGGTAAGACTACAAACACTAACTCATCATTTATCCAGGGGGTGGGAGCCACTCACGCTACAGACCTATTACAGATCAGTGGGTGGGACTTCACTTGCAGATACAGAAAGCAATATCCGCCATATTGTTTGGAAGCTAAGCTAACAAGCGCTGTGGAACTAGGAGGTTATGACGGAAGAGACAAAACCGGACATGGATGAAGAGGATTTTGAAAATCTGCTGCTCGAATCCGATGTTCGTGGTTATCTTTACGAGCCGCAATATAGTGAAGAGCAGCTGAGGCTGATGGAGGAACAGGAGGCAGCTTCTGCAGCCGAGGCAGGAGACCTGCCTGTCGTGGACGAGGAGCCCGGACTAACGTTACTTCGAGCTGGGGCGGACTGGAGGTGTCTGTGCTCTCACTGTGCACCTACGGACACAGAGATAGAGTCTGTGTGTTGCAACGAATTTCAAAGATGCCAATTTCTATTGGACGAAATCTCCGAAGCGGGCAAGGAGGTTTGTGTTGTGGACCATCCTAGTTTCGGACCACATATGGACAGCGGCGTCCTGGAGACATACTTCAGAATCCCAAAGGTGAACTGGAAAAGACAGCCGAAGCCTGCAGGGACAAACGGACGTCTGACAGTAAAGTGAGTGTTTATATTCTATTATATACTTATACAAACGTGCCACGCTAAGCACAAATATCATGCATCGCTAACTGTGTGCTCAATGTCTTGTAGACAATATCGCCTAACAGCTTACCGACACTTTCTCGAGTGGGTCCTGCAAGGCGAGAGATTGGGCAGAGGCTGTCGTGTCGTTCTACCCGCTTGTGTCGTGCAGGCAATCCGACAGAAATACCCAGCTCCAGATGGCCAGTACTGCGGGCACCAAGAAGTTGAGGACGCTCAGGAGGAACTATAATTTTTATTGTTTACATAATTATTTTTGTTGTTGTTGATATAATTATTTAAATAAATGGTTCTCATTCAGGTTGTTGTTTTCTTTATTAGTGTTTCTCCAAGTGCATGTTAGATAAATAGTCACTGGACGACCAACATTTCAACAATGTTATTACTTACCCACTGTTACCTTACATGACAAAATATAGCAAAATAATGGTCATGCCTAAAAAAAATGTATTATTCTTTTGCAAATCTAAGTTACATTATAAGTTATTTCTAAAATCATTTCCTTCACAACTCTATAATGTTGAACTTTGGTGTAGGCAGAAAGGAGTGAAGAATTGTTTTGTTTTTATTCTCAAATGCAAGAATTGTTTCATGGGTATTCAAATTAAAATAACAATGGCATGAAACAAACAAGCTAATAACAATAACAATAAAAAATAACAAAACAATAACAAATAACAATGGCAAAAATTAACAAGCTGATAATTTATATATACATCCAATATTTACAGAATATAAAAAGGCACAGCTGGTGTTGTCCCAGAAGAGTAGTGAGAGAGATGGAGATTGAGTTTGGTGCTATGTGAAGAGGTCTCAGAAGCGGCTTTTAAACAATGCTTTGGCAGTCTCTTTTGGTGGTTTCGGTACAGGGGCAATGTTGGGTGGCAAATCAGGTTGTGGCAGGGTGAGTAAGGAGCTAGGGTTTTTGAACTTGATGTTCGGATTGAGTCTACTTTCCAGGACCCTCTCGATGAGATCTCCAACAAAGTTTCTTGTGTGTGGCGAGAAGACTTTTCTTAATATCCATTGCTTGGACTTCTTGCAGTACACTTGATTGAAACGTACTTCTCCTGTAAATGACAAGGAATATAATAACACAGAAAATATGAATGAAAATATGAATTTGATTGTAGTACACTTCTCTCCCCAATTAATATATTACACCTTTCAGCAAAGTATGCCAATGTAGTTAGCTGTTAACATTCTAATTTAGGTTATTATACTATTTGAAGAGCGTACATGGTAACAAACCTGTCACAGTGGTTGCTTGTTTCCTTTTCACTATATTTTCGTTATGGTCGAGGATGGCGAGGTGGGACCTCTCCCTCATTCCGTGGTATGAGAAGCCCTGCCGCTTGGGGAGGTATTTCAGCATAGCACTATGGAAGTTCTCCAGTGGCCCTGTGTGCAATTACAAATAGGAAAAGAGGATGGATAGGACTAATTAAAACATGTTGATTTGTTTAGAGAAAAAAATGCAAGAGTAAAAATACTTCTATTCTCACCAGTATGTTTGAAGAGTGCCATATGGTCGAGGTCATTCAAAAGCCTTTTGTCTAAGACCAGAGATGACAGGGCCTGAAATGCCACTGAGTCCTTCTCAATCCACATACGAATCCTCTGGTCCTGGGCGGTAAGAGCAGGATGGTCACACCGATGCCGTTTTCCGTCATCATCTGTCCACTCGTGTTTGTTGCAAACATGGTGTGTAATGCATTTCCACCGATTTTTCAGTGCCTGTGTGAATGTTTTTTTATTTTATTTAATACTAAAGCAAAAAAGAAACACATTATACTTTATTGCAGTTTATGATCCCTTACCTCTATGTTCCCATTGCTTGTGGCACATGCATACCACATGTGGTTTACGACAGACCTGTGAAAGATATTGAATTTAGTCATTTCAAACCTTTTAAACCATGTGAACTTCTGCAAGATAACAAACCAACACTTACCTGGACCATGCGAGAAGTATTGCATTGTCCTTTTTTTTCCCTTTCTTCAGAATTTTATTCCGGAAACCTGTGGTTGTAAATGCAGCACAATTTTGGGCAAACACAGACATTTTCCATTTATTTCTGTATTGTCCACATTCACCCTCTCAAGAGGCATTTATATCCACCTTTTAGTTTGTTTAATTAACTTTTATTTATTTACTTTTGTTAAACTATGTATATGATAGTTGAGTTAACCTCACACCATTCACACCTCACCTAGCGCCAAAGGTTTGCTGCCTTTAGCCAGTGTAGACGAGTGGATTGTTTGTTGTTTTGGTTGAATAAAAAACAAATCACACCTCTACAATGGCTGAGTTCAGCAAGGTTGCACAGATCTGGGAGGGGGTGAGTAGTGACACTATGTGGTGTCAATGGTGGTAGGTCCTGAGAAGTGTGGAGAATTTGTTTTGTGTGTTTACAAGGTTGGAAAAAAAAATACATACCTTTGGCTGTGTGCCAGATGTCAAATTGGTGTTGAATATTAGGATATTGTTCCTTCATTGTCTTCCTTATGGATGAGGAGCGGTCCGTAGTCATCACCTCCACGTCAAGGCCCAAGTCCAGAAGCTCTGTCATTCCCCTTCTAAAACCCAGTGGCTCCATGGCTCCAGAGCTAGTGGCCTCTGTAGACTAAAGATTATAGTTTGACAAGTTTGATGTTATCAAAGTTTAAAACATATTAGCAGTAATTTTACATTTTTGTTATTCTGTATCCATTTATATGTATCTTACCTGCACCAGTTCTGTGTGTAGTATCTCCTTTGTATCGTCCAACATTAACGTGTAGTGTCAGTATTTTGCATTGAAACCTGGCGAGTCACATCGGCCATCACCCGACAAGTGTGGCCTCTTCCCATCCTCCTGTTCCAAAAAAACTCTTGCCAAGATTTCTTTTGTTCTGTATTCATACAAGTTCTCAACAGCAGGGTGCAAATACGTGTTCTGTATGGCATAAAATGTAGTCTGTCCAATCATTTGGAAACCCAGTCTGACAGTTCTGTGTATGTTCCACCTATGAACAGAATAGCTGCCGCAGAAAGGAGATTTACCTCCGGCATTCCTCTAATATCAGGTGAAGATGTCCAAGTCCCCGAATGGCCACCAAGACAAATCCATTTCACCTTCCTCTGTGCCCCAGAATCAAAGATGACCTTTGAAGATATTGTTTTCCCGCACATCTGGCAGAATCTGAAAAGTGACATGAGGCTGGATTCATTGACAATTATCTTCTTTTCACGCCAGTCCTTTACACCTTCTTCTTCTGAAGATGACGATGATGTGGGGGGGATGGTTGACTCAAGCTGATAGCTTTCGTCGGTCGGACAAACTCCAATGCTGCTGGCACTTGTATTGAGGCCTCCAGGTGTACTTGGGCATGGTGACTGTAAAAACAAAAAAAGTTTTATTTTCAATGTTAAATTACACTAATTTCAATTATACAATAGTTTCAGAATTCGGTTAAAGTATGCTATCCAAACTTACAATCACTGCTGTTTGTATAGGGGTAGGTTTCTTCACTGGTGTTGAGGTTAGAAGACATTGTTCATCATCTTCCGACGACGTCGACACCAAGGCAGTAGCAGACACTGTTGGAGTCTGAAATGCCATACGTTCCATAACGTTAAAAACATTAGAACGTCAAACAAGGTTGATTTACATCGATACAAGCAAAATTATATAGCCTAGAACATTTCTGAAGCGTCTTTCTAACGTTACATTGCTAGTTTGCTTCTTCACTGTTGACGATTGGATTTTTAGTGATGACGACACATTACAACTAGCAAGAAAAACATGCTGAAGACGGCAGATTTACATTGTAAACAGCCAACGTATATACAACCAACTCATTTGTGATGCCCTACTTTACTGCAGACGACTGTATTTGTGTGATCAGAAATAGAATCAAGCAACTCTTACCTCCAAGCGAATGCGTTTAGCGGTGCTAGTGCCAGATGTTCCAGGCTGTTCATCGTCATCTTGAGACGTAAACACCGACGGAACTGCGGTATCCAAAATAACTACTTTCTTCATTCCCATGACATTTATTTGGAAGTCTTCATTTTTAAAATGTAGACTGCAAATCTTCTTGTTTTTTAGGTCTTCCACCGATGTGTCTTGCGAATACATCGGGTGGTTAATCGCTCTTAGCCACTGTTTGCATCGCTCAGCATCTCTCGGTAGGAAATGAAAACTTACTTTTTTCCCTTTCCTTGTTCGGACTGAACATCCCGGTACCATGCAGTAATTAACCATTTTAAAAAAAAATAGTAACAAGGAGTATTTCGGCAACAAACTTGATATTTTCTCTGTGAAATTAATTTCAAACTCTGGCGGTAGCTAGCCCTGTAGACGGAATAGTGCTTTCTCTGAATCTGATAGGCGGATACCTCAATAGGCGTTGTTCTGGATTAGTGGGAGTGGCTTGCGGAGCTGTGCAAAGTGGTGCATTGTGGGAGTTGTGGTTTTCCATACAAATTCGCCCTAAAGTTACTTTCTGGCTTTACTCGGTCCAGAAGGCACCAAATTCAAATTTTTTGGTACAGTTCGACTACATATATGACCCACTTTCAATAAAGATTAATGTTCCCACGGGTGAAGTGTCCCTTTAAGAACAAACCTGTTTGTGAAAAACAAGTTAAAACAGACAATATTTTACACTCTCGAAAGAGCGTCAGCCAAAACATTATCAACACCCTTTTTGTGCTTGATCTCCAAATTATAATTGTACATCCTGGATAAAAACACTAGAGGGTTATGATCGGTGAATACTGTAATAAGAAGACTACTGGAACCAAGGTAAACTTCGAAGTGCTAGAGAGCAAGCAAGAGAGCAAGTGCTTCTTTTTCAATGGTAGAATAGTTAAGCTGATGTTTATTAACCTTACGGTAATAATAACTCACAGGATGATCTATACCATTAGTATCCTCCTGAAGAAGAACAGCTCCGGCTCCAACAGCGCTTGCATCGACCTCAAGCTTGAAAGTATGCGTGCAATCAGGCGCAACGAGAACAGGTGCATTACATAAAAGCATTTTGACACAATCAAAAGCATTCTGACACTCCACAGACCATTTAAAAAGATTAGACGGACTAAGCAACGAAGTGAGGGGAGTAACAACGGTTGAGAAGTTTTTACAGAAACTGCGGTAATAACCAGCCATACCTAGGAATCTTCGCAACTCTCGTCGAGTGGTAGGGACTGGAAATTCTGCAATAGCGGTAACCTTAGCCTCCACTGGTCGTACCTGGCCTTGTCCAACCTCTTTACCCAGATAAGTGACAGTCGCTCGACCAAACTCACACTTTGCCAAGTTGAGAGTTAAGTTAGCTGCACGTAGACGTTCGAACACCGTTCTCAACAAGCACACATGTTCCTTCCAATCCACAGAGTATAAAACCAAATCATCGAGATAAGCATTGCAATTAGGTACATCAGTCAAGACAATATTTACAAGACGCTGGAACGTAGCGGGAGCATTTCTGAGACCGAAAGCCATCGCTGTATATTGTAAGAACTTGTCTGGAGTTACAAACGCTGAAATCTCGGATGCTTGCGGAGTAAGTGGAACTTGCCAGTATCCTTTCAACATATCCAGCTTAGTGACAAAACGAGCAGACCCAATATTATCAACACAGTCCTCCATTCGCGGTAACGGATAACTGTCTAGCACCGTTACAGCATTCACTTTTCGAAAATCAGTGCAGAATCTAAACATGCCATCCGGTTTAGGAACGAGAAGACACGGAGAACTCCAGGGACTACAACTAGGTCTGGCTAAATCATTCTCAAGCAGATAATTCACTTCTTGACGCATAATCGACTTCTTAACTGCATTTACGCGGTAAGCATGCTGCTTAATAGGACGAGCATCATTCACAATAATATCATGCTGCAAAACATTCGTTTGTTTAGGAACATCACTAAACAGACAGTTAAAATCAGATATTACGTTAATAATGTCAGTTTCCTGGTTCACAGCCAAATGACTAAGACAAGAGTGAAGATCTTTTAAAATCTCTGAGTTGGCTAACCTTGCGCACTGCTGAGGAGCATTGCGGAGCACAACACCATCCTCGTCAGCCCCCGAAATATCAGCAGGTTTTGACAGATCCACGGCTAGTGCGACAGACGAGACAGCGGGCCCTGCAGTCTCCTCTGAAGTTTTCACCTCAGGCATCTCCCTGTCATGGTAAGCTTTTATCATGTTTATGTGACAAACTCGGGTTTGACGTTTTCTGTCAGGTGTGTAAAGCACATAATCAGTTTCACTCATTTTCTGTTTCACCACATAAGGACCAAAGAAACGGGCAGACAAAGATGATCCTGGAACAGGTAAAAGCACTAACACTTTATCACCGGATGAAAACGAACGCGCAACTGCTCTCTGATCATACTTGCTCTTCATGCCTTTCTGAGCATTTCCTAGAGATTCTTTAGCTAGTGACCAAGCAGTATGCAAGCGATCTCGAAACTTACTTACGTAATCCAGTACATTAGTTTTAGAACTCGAAACAGTGGTTAAAATGTGCTCTTTAAGAACTTTCAAAGATCCTCTCATCTGATGTCCGAATACGAGTTCAGCTGGACTAAAACCAAGAGATTCTTGTACAGTCTCTCTTACCGCGAATAATACTAAGGGAACCCCCTCATCCCAGTCTCTAGCAGTGTCCATGCAGTACTTCTTAAGCATCGACTTAAGTGTCTGGTGAAAGCGTTCAAGTGCGCCCTGACTTTGTGGATGGTACGCACTTGAAACTCGGTGAGATATTGACAAAGACTCCAAGACTTGTTTAAAAAGTCTTGATAAAAAATTCGTGCCCTGATCGCTTTGTACTATTTTCGGAAGACCGAAAGTGGAAAAGAACTTTACTAACACTTTAATGATGACGGGCGCGGTGATTTTCCTCAGTGGAATTGCTTCCGGAAACCTAGTAGACATGCACATTATGGTTAACAAAAACTGGTTACCAGATTTTGTTTTACGCAATGGTCCAACACAGTCTATTATCACATGCTCGAACGGCTCCCCAATAGCTGGTATAGGAAACAGTGGAGCAGGACGAATCACCTGGTTCGGCTTCCCAACAGTTTGACATGTGTGACAAGTACAGCAGTACTGAGCAACATCCTTCTTTAAGCCTGGCCAAAAGAAGTGCCGTAAAATCCTATCATACGTCTTCGTAATTCCTAAGTGACCGGCAAGCTGATGATCATGCGCTAAACATAACACATGTTGACGATAAGGAGAAGGAACGACCACCTGATACACAACATTCCAATCTGAATCGTGTGTGTTAGAACACCACTTTCTCATCAATAACTCATTCTCACAAAAATAAGCAACTTTCTGATCTTTAGCTAAATCAATAGAGACAGCAGAATTAAAAGCAGCAAGGAGAGACTTATCTTCTTTCTGTGCAGAAATAATTTTCTCTCGTGACACGGACATTTTTAATTCTGGTGCGTCAGACACATCTTCTCTGATTGTGATTTATCTAGTTTGGATGACGTAACAGTACACAATGATTCGTCACCAGCAAGAAGAGAGATAAAAACAGAGTCAGACAAATCCCCCATATCACCCACTTTACGCGACTGAGCGCGAGTGACAGCGAATGCGGGAAAAACTTCAGGGTAAGTATGTGACACATCATCTGATTGACTACACACATCTGGTTTTTCAACAACTTCTAACTCAGGCAAGATTTTTCCTCCGGCTAGATCATTTCCAAGGATAAAATCAACGCCCTGAACAGGAAGAGAAGTCGTTTATGCACTGTAAAAAATGATTTGTTAGTTTGACTAAAAAAAGTAAGTTACCTGGTTGCCTTAAAATTTTGAGTTAATTGAAACTAAAAATGTGAGTTTTTACAACAAGTGATTTTGTTGTCCTAACTTAAGATTAAATATTGTATCAACTTATTCAAGCAATTAAAGGGATTAAGTTAACTTACAATTTTAAGTTCACTCAACTTAATCTTATCTACATATAGTTTGTTGTAACAATGAACTAAGAAGTTTACACGGTTGCCTTAAAATTATGAGTTAAATCAACTTCAACACAACTTCCTAAACTTGAGGTTAATCCACTGGAGTCACATGGATTACTTCAATGATGTCTTTATTACCTTTCTGGGGTTTGAAAGTGATAGTTGCATAGGCTGTCAATGGAAGGACAAAAAGCTCTCAGATTGCATTAAAATATCTTAATTTGTGTTCCAAAGACGAATGAATATCTTACAGGTTTGGAACGACATGAGCGCGAGTAATGACAATTTTCATTTTTGGGTGAACTAACCCTGCGAAACAGTTTTCTTCATCTATTCCACATTTTTAAAGACTTACACCAATTCATAACATTTAATAATAAATATTAAGCTTACAACAGTTCAGTTACAAGGATATTCCATTTGAACTCAAAATCTCCGAAAAAAGTGGTTGAATGCAAACACTGTTTTTATATGTAATTCAATGAGTGAGTGTATGTGAAGTGAAATGTGAATGGATGAGCGAGTGCAATGAAAGAAGAAAAAATAAACACTTACATTAATGAAAAGGAGAAAATCATTGTGTTCAATGATATCCAACTTCAGAGCTAGCAAAGAGTTATATTTGTGAGATTTTGTTTTCAAAACAGACGAATAAAAACATGTCAGAATGTCAGTGAGTGTGAGTAGGGGAGAGTAAAATCCTCTTCCACTAAACACTGAACAGTTTGTTCCTTACTCCATGAACTCTGGCCGAACATACCTCGCCACCACTTTTTGGAGTACTTCAAATGTATATTTGACCTCCTTGGGGTAAGTGATGTTCAGAGCATAAAGAAGCCCCATTAGTATAGCAAAGGCATTTGACACGTCCGTTAAGCCATCAAGCACAATCACCTCCTCTAACACCACAGCCACATCGATTATTTCCTTTGGGAGGAGGTTTGCAGTGTTCGCCTCTGTGACCACCAAGAGTCCAACATTCATCCCCTTCACCACCTCTTCCTCATCAGTTGGCTAATAAGAGAACAAGGAAATTACTATGAATCACAAAATTACAAATTTACAAAGCCTTTGTAGGTTAACAATAAATGAGTTTTAAACAGAGGCGTGTTTCCATTAGAATAAGGGTATGTGAATAATCTATAGTACAAGTAATGGTAAATGTTCTTTAATGTTTTAAATATATCAAACCAATAATGCTTTAATAAATGTAGGTCTTGGCCACGTCAGTTTAAATAGCTTAAAACTATTTCAGTTACTCCAAAGAACTTTACAGTACTGTAAAAAGTAATACCTAGATCTAACTTATAAAAAGTGAGGCAAGTGGCTGCATTGGATGTTTTATGTTGATTCAACTTGCAGCCTTTTTTAAGTATATTGAACACTTTAACATTACTTTATACAAACGCAACAAAATCAAGTTGAGTTAACTAATAGTACTAGTATTACTCAGTTAGATAAACCTACTTTTATTGGTACAGGTAACTTATTTATGAGTTGCTACAAGTAACCTGTACTCATTTTAATTAGGTTTTATGAACTTTGTTTTCTTAGTAAAATTAACTTAATCATATGTGAATAAACATTTTAATATATTTTTTTTAATTGTCAATAACAATTACAAATTCAATTGAAGAAGAAAAAGATGAGAAGATAGATTGAAAACAATATATAATTTATTCAATGTCAACCAGTGTCACTTTTAACAGTGACTACAAAACAGCAAATAAATGTGGCCGCACATGTACACTCTAATATAAAACAAACACTGTAGAAGTGTATTTTCAACCTGTTCTGAACAGTACAGTGAAATATCCAAACTGCCCAATCTGAAATGTTTGGATCAAGGTAAATGTGAGCCATAACATCACATTGTATCACACTGGAACTGCAATGTCAAAAATGACATGATGATGGTTTAGGACGCACAGGGTCCAATCCTACAAAAAGCCTCTGATATATCTCAAGTATACACCAGTTTTGAGGGATACTTGAGGTCGAGAGCATAGGTAAGTTCAAACAGGAGGCAGCATGCTTTCGACAGGTTTGGCACACCTCTGACCACGGGCTGTCCTTATATGATAATCCCAATCGTGTCGGGGTGATGGCACATGTAAATTTTCAGTGGGCAACTGCCAAGCTCAGCGTGCACCTCTGTTTCAGCCCGACTCTATTGGTGGAGACAAAAAAGAAACAAGAGTTTGGTCAGACAAATAGGAAATGAGATGAATATTAGCAGACAGGTAGAAGAGATAAGACACAAAGTCCAAATTGTACTTTTGTTGCTAAAGGTGGTGGATACAAGATGGATACTGTGACTAGAACATGTGACCAGAGTGAAGTCTACCATGACAATGCCTTAGAGTGTGGGTACTAAAATATCATGATCTACTCTAGCATGAGTGTTGTATTTTTCTGGTTCAAAGGATGCATTACAATAAAACAAATGCAATTGTCCTTGCCTGTACCTGATTGGTCATCACATTACTGTTAATTAAGCTACAGAGTTTAAATATCTTTCAAGAGCAAACGTAATCACCCCATATCATCACAATATTAATAAACCCACTAAGCAAAATTATGTCCAAAAGACATCTTTTCAACGTCTTTGTCACAAAGACGTACATTGAAAAGACGTCCACTGAGGAGCCAGAATGAAAGTTTTTACGACTTTTTTTAGGTGTTCTGTAATGAACGTTCACGGAAGCTCCTTTCAAGGTTGAAAACTAGTTCAGATGTGGACAATGTGGACAATTTTCAACATCATTTAAGGTCTCATTTGGACAATTTATACTTATTCTAGACCTAATAAACACTCTCAGGATATATTAAATTAAAACTCACATTTATTTCAATGTAATTTCCATGTGTAATTGCAAAGCAATTCACAGACAGTGAAGTTTCTTTTCATGATTTTTGGACAAACACGCACTGACACCTTTAGACAGTTTAGCATCTGTAATTTATACATATTTGGATCGTGAGAGAAATCAGATTCGAACCAGGGACCTTAAGCTGCCTGCCCTAAGTAGACTGTGTGTTTGTCCAAAAATCATGAAATCATTACTGTCTACTTAGGGCAGGCAGCTTAAGGTCCCTGGTTCGAATCTGATTTCTCTCACGATCCAAATATGTATAAATTACAGATGCTAAACTGTCTAAAGGTGTCAGTGTGTGTTTGTCCAAAAATCATGAAATCATTACTGTCTACTTAGGGCAGGCAGCTTAAGGTCCCTGGTTCGAATCTGATTTCTCTCACGATCCAAATATGTATAAATTACAGATGCTAAACTGTCTAAAGGTGTCAGTGTGTGTTTGTCCAAAAATCATGAAATCATTACTGTCTACTTAGGGCAGGCAGCTTAAGGTCCCTGGTTCGAATCTGATTTCTCTCACGATCCAAATATGTATAAATTACAGATGCTAAACTGTCTAAAGGTGTCAGTGTGTGTTTGTCCAAAAATCATGAAATCATTACTCTGTTTGTGAGTTGCTTTGCAATTAGAAATTACGTTGAAATAAACATGAGTTTTAATTTAATGCATCCTGAAGGTGTTTATTTGGTCCAGAAACAGTTTTAATTGTCTAAATGAGACATTAAATTACATAAAATATGTCCACATCTGAACTAGTTTTTAACCTTGTATGGAGGTTCCCTGAACGTCTATTGGACTTACAGAACACGTATAATCTGATCAAATTGTAATTGAATCTATTCTGAAGTTTGTCTTACCTGGATGTGAAGCTCGAAGACCCCAGGTAACAAAAGTGCTTGGGTATCTAAAGACCGGGAAAATGTTAGATGTTAGAAATAAGGTTAAAAAATCAGTTGTAAATGTAACTTCTTTAAGTAATAGATTAGAAATAGTTTAAAAATCTAGACCAAAAATCTGTCATTAATTGACTATGCAGCATTAAAATAACGTGGATCAAATCTCTAAAATCAGACAGACTACTAAACATACATCTCTACAGTCTAATCTGTGCATCTGCTTTAGTAATGCAAAAGTATAATAACATAATCTCTGAGTCCTGTCAGACACACAACACACAAAACAAAGTGTTGTCCATAAAACATCACATCTTACTTTCCCTTATTTGCCCGCACAACTATTGCCTGAAGGCCCGAAATTGCGACCGTTTCGATCGCATATGATCCCGAAATTTTATCTGTGCAATCTAACAATATAACTGAGGGCATTTGTGCAAATAATTATTACATACGTATGTGTTTTTAAACGCTGCTGTTGTCTGCCGATCGACCACACTGTGCAGCCATCTTAGCTTACCATGTGTGCAGGATAGCTAGCTATACAATTTGCAAACCTAACCTCAGCTCCCTAGTGGAGTAAGCGATTTTGCGTGACTTTAGTTTACATCACCAGTCATTCGGCTAAATTTGCTCAACTTACCGTGTTAATCAGACCCTGAAATTCAGATCCGCTGCAGCGAGCAAACAGTTGAAGTGCCGAGGAAGATATTGCATCTGCCTGGAGTCCCCGCCAGTGAAAAAGGGATAATGCCAACTTATAAAATTTAAAATATTTACGTTTGATGAACACACCTGTCACATCGACAGCTGCTCAAATAAATTGTGCATTGTCAACTCACTTTTATAACATTTATTGTACACAACAACCACATACAAATAACTACCCAAATAAATTGCATGGGTTTTATTTAAAATATATTGTTATATAAAAACTGATATATTTTAAGTAAAGAGGAAGTATTTTGATACTTTTTTTGTATAAAACCAATAAAATAAACTAGATTACAAATATTTAAAATATATAAAACCTACTTTGTGGGTGTAGCACTTTTTACAGTGACACCCTCCCCTGAAAAAAAGAAAAGGCATTGGCCTTATTAAAGGCATTATTAAAACAAACATGATATTTACCTCACAAATTTTGATGAACTTGGAGGGTTCCTCTTTGAGGAAGTAAGGAAGCCCACGAAGGACAACTGCTCTTCTACGTTGGTTTGAGCTCTGCAATGAATAACATTGTTTTAAAGGGTTTGAGACTATGTTCATACTGATTGGGCTAAGCCTATGGGTTTTGTAAGAAAAGGTTTAAGAAACAACAAATGCTTTTATAAAATGTTTGATTTAGGGTTAAAACCAACACATACCATTGCGAATATTTGCCTTTGCAGCTGTCCGTCTCCTCGGTTTACTTGTCCTCAAACAATAATGAGCTGACTGAGTCCGAAAGGCCCTTTTGGTCTTTTCAGCTGAAGAAAGAGAAAATAAAATATCATTATTTATAATATATAGGATTATTTCAAGGAAAAAGTACTGATTTAACTTACAAATATAGGATGTTACATTATTAAGCATTAAAAGCATGGTAAGTGTTGTGGTTACTGTGCATTTACAATAAGTAGCCTACTGTATCACAGTAAAACTAATGTTACTATGGTAAAAGCATGGTAAGTGTTGTTTTTACTGTGCTTCTACTACAAATTATATCAAGTCAAGTATATTTATATTTATACAAATGATATGTACTATTATGTACTACTTTAAACCTGATATGATGATTAACTGATTGAAGTTCTAGGCCTATAACGTCACGTGACAGACAGTGTTTAATCACCCTGTTTTGAATTAGAAAGCAATGAAACGCAAAGCCTCCGTGGAGATGACAGATATAATGCAGTGACTGAACGTGATCTAATCTGATTAATATCGACAAACAGAAAATACATTAGCCTATATCAAACATTATTAGGACAGCGTATTTACGACTACTTACCAACATCCGGCACACGTGAACTAATCGGAACTAATGCCAAATATCGCGATGTGTTCGGAATGAGCCTGCTTCAGCGCGATTTCCTGATAAAATATAATTTTAAAAATATCAATAAACAGCAAAGCAATCCAGCTTCCCTGGCAATAAGATCGAAACAATATTATTAAAAGAAATACATAAACCATGATAAGATCTCGTGAATAAATGTTGATTAAACAGCATCTCTCCTGCAGCCTGACAGGCAGAAAGAATCGTGCTGTGATCACGAAAGATGTTTCCCATTGAAATACATTAGTTTAAAAAAACGTGCGGATGTCACGAAAATAACGAAATAAACGTGCCCGTGTCACGAATCAATAGATTAAATTACGTGACCATATCAGGAATTGCCGTGAGACTGGGTTGCAACCACCGGAGGAGCACTCCACCTGATGAAACACTCATGGTGCGTTCACACCGGACGCGAATAGCGCGTCAGGCGCGAGTGATTTCAATGTTAAGTCAATGCAAAGACGCGTTACGCGCGTAAAAAATTCCTGCGGCGCGAATGAGGCGTAGAGCGCGGCGCGGTAGACGCGAATACGCCTCATTCGCGCGTCAAGTTCGCGCGAATGGCGCGAATTGAGCGTCTGGCGCGTTAAGCGCGTTACGCGCGAATGATTTAGTTAGTGCTATTTGTGCATTCACGCGTTTGACGCGAATTCGCGTCTGCCGCCCGAGTTGAAAAATCTGAACTTCTGCGTCAATTCGCGCCGCGTTAACCAATCAGGAGCCTAGCTGCTTGCTGCTGTCACGTGGTGAAGTATCTGGATGCTTCAATAAATTATTTTGTAATATATGACTGTGGTTCTAATGCACAACAAAGCAAATATTTTATCACATAAAACTTGATTTCAATATATGAGACATATTCATTTTGCATTGAATGCTATTTATTCCATATCTAGATTATATGAAATATTATTATAATGTAAAGACAACCAACATATAAGTTCGTGTCTGGACAGTGATGTGTGAGAGAGAGAGAAAAATCACAGGACAGATTAATCACTTTTGGAGGCTGGCTTCATTTATTATCAAAACAAAAATAAATGACAGATTAGGTGGATGCGGGCGAGGGTGAACCTCGCGCCGGGCTGTAGAGCGCGGGCTCGACAGGCATAGCTAGACCACTCGAGGCCGAGGGCTTATACGGCCTACGCTGTCCTCATCAGCGTCCTCACCATTAGGTCCACCAAACCTAGCTCCTGGAGCAAATTGTGAAACTCCTGAAACCCTCCGGAGGTTCTGGTGGACCCGAGTACAGCGACGATGTCCCCTACGGAGCTGCTTCTGCTCTCCAGAGCATATACGAGTGGTGACTCTCTCGAATAATGCTAATGCTAATGCTCGATAAACATCTAAAAAGATGGCCGCCAACGAGTTTCGAAACTTTCGCCTCCGGATTTCGCCTCTGACA
This sequence comes from Rhinichthys klamathensis goyatoka, assembly GCF_029890125.1. NCBI lineage: Eukaryota > Metazoa > Chordata > Actinopteri > Cypriniformes > Leuciscidae > Rhinichthys > Rhinichthys klamathensis. The sequence continues at coordinate 1,479,722 of NW_026606820.1, forward strand.
CGCGAATTAACACAAAGTGGTCAAGCGTCAAACTAGACGCGGTAGACGCGAATTTGACGCGCTATTCGCGTCCGGTGTGAACGCACAGTTAGACGCTTCATTTAGCCGTTGTCACGTGACGTGGGTGTTTTGAATCACGCTTCGGATCAGTGTTTCGAATCATCTTTGCTTCGGGATCTCGCAAAGCTTCGGAACGTCTGTTTCGCGCCAGCCATCCTTATTGAGACTGTGAGTACGGTTTGTTTATTTGTTTTGAAAGCTGTTTGTATCTGAATATCTTCATTGGTATATTTGACCCTTTGCCTGTTTACAGACACTGATTTGGACTGCCCTTTTCAGTTTGTTTGCCTGGCTGTATATATTGTAAATACTGATTGATTTTTGGGAAAGTAGGGAGCTCGACGCCATTTTCTTTATTGTAAACTGTTTAATCTCTGTTTTTGGTTAGGGAGATAGGTTTATTGATTGTATCTTCATTTTCTTTTCTTTTGGGTTAGGGTTTAGGAAAGAGGTTTAAATTTAAGGTTGTTTTGTTTGTTATTTTGGCTTTGTCAGCTCCTGAATCGTAAGTCCCAAATTAAGAAAAATAAATAACTTTTGTTCCAATTGCTCGCTTTTCGTTGACTCTTTCATGTTGCCCCTTTTCCCCTAGACGGGGTGTAACACTATGTAAAAGGTCCGTGTTACATTTAACCCTGCGTTAGGTTGTGCCTCACGCTCCCCTTCTCAGGGTTGGGGACCGCTGGGCTAACGGAAAAGTGTGGAGACAGTTGCTTATACTGACGACACATGATGCGTGTACTGTATATACAAGATTTAAAATGTGCCGCTAACAGAGTGCATAGACTACTTAAACAGATTTTGTGAAAAAAAAAAAAAAAAGGTATTCTGGTGGTCTGCGTGTAAACAGATCAGTATATTTCTCTCCCTCTTTCTCTGGTCAAAACAAGCCAGCATGTGACAGATACCACACTCAGACACAGCTTTACTGTGAAAATAAATTCTCACTTTGCACAGCCGTAAATCGTGATTATGATCAGGGCCGGATTAACCATTAGGGCAACTGGTCACTTGCCCAGGGGCACATGACATCTAAGGGGCCCTGCGTACCGTCAAATATTATGTTAGATCACGTTATAAACGCAGTCCTCACTTTCCTAATTATATGCATATTTTTGCAACCCATTCGATCAAAATATAATGTTAAATCGCGTCAAAAACAGCGTCTGTATTCCTGCGCAGTGAGCGAGAGTGAGCTATCATGTCGACTCGCGTCGCGTGACTTGACGCTCTGAAATTTGAAGTGATGGAGAAGCAGTTGCCTACGGTTGCCTAACATAAAGGTCTCGACTGTTTAGCGTTATATTTTGCCAACGAAGTCAAATTGAAACTGTGATATTGCTTCGTGCCGTTATAAAACAGCAAAAGACTTTAAGTAGCCTATAGGCATTCTGTTTGTGCTGCGTGATTTAAATAGAAGTGCGCACTTTGCTCACGCGATCAGCATGGTGATCTGGTGTTTTCTCCAAAATGAAAGCTCAAGGGTTAATTTCTGGCAATTAAAGAAATTAGGACAAAAGTATTGTACTTTTCCTATACTGTGTAATGTAATGCAAAATACTTTTAGGCTACATTTATAGGAGGTATATGATTTTACGTCATAGGAATAATTATATAAATCATTATTATAATGATTGTTTGGCATCCTAAAACACCAGTGATAATGTAATGCAGACTGAGACTCTATATCATAACTAAAAAGATGTTTGAGCCCTCTTTAATGTCCAGGTACAAGTCCATGCTTTTTCTTTGTTCAATGTGCACAGTTCATGGGTTAAAGCCGGTTGAAGCTCTTAATTGTGAGCTCTCAAAGTGCACCAGATTGATGCATTTAACCTTAAAATGTACAAAATTTTCTTGCGGGGGAGCATGCCCCCGAACCCCCCTAGAGGGATAGAGTTCCACCCAACATAGTTTTATAAAATCCTATGGGAAACACAGATCATTTATGAAGTAATATGTACAACAAAGTTCCTTTTAAGTCAGTAATACAGTTAATGCCAAATTAAAATGTCCTTGGACAAACTACATTTGGCCTGCCTAAGGGGGGGGCCTACAAGACATTGTGCCCAGGGCCCTCTGAATTATTAATCCGGCCCTGATTATGATGCAACTGGGAGTGGCATTTATTTATTTATTTTATTGTCTACCGTCACAACTGTCTCCTTTCACACAGCGCGTTGATCCCGGGAAATCGCCAGAACGCCTTCTGTGTGAACGCAAACACGACCCGGGATTGATGTCTTCTTCTTCGGTAGATTTTCTACTGGCCGCCAAATTATTACCCCCCTAGCATTGGTAGGTTTAGGATTAGTTGTGGGGGAGGGGTTGGGATTAGGCAATCAGGTACTGACTTCAACGAGGGGAGTAAAAATAACATTGCAGTGTTCAGTCCTGGAACGCGCGCTGTGTGAACAAAAGCCGTAATCAATGCCGTGTCGTAATGATGACGCTAAAGTGAAGTGAAAGCAGGCTAGTGAAACGGTATGTAATGCGCTAGTTTATGATCGAATCAGAGAAAAAAAATGCACAAGCGTGGTTTCTCTCTCTCTCTTAACTCAAGACGCTGCTTGCCACATTACATGCCACATCGATGTCACGTGTCTTTACGTGATTTTTACGAGTTGTGTGTGAACGCACTCTCTGATTCTGGAAAATCACTGGCAGTGTGAATGAACCAAAATCAAACAATCCCAGGTCACTTTATCCTAGGGCTGGGCGATATGGCCTAAAAAAAAATCCCCGATTTTTTCACAAAAAATCCGATTTACGATTTAAATCGATTTTTTTCTCTCCCTACTTAAAATCAATCTGTAGATGACAAAGAAATTGTTCAAAACAAGTTTTAACTTTATTTTGTTTTGATATTCCCTTCTGGGATATTATCTGGATTAAAGTGCAATCGGAAACAATAAATCAAAAAGACAGGGCAGGCCCTGTCATTGTAAATAGTGTAAATGTAACATAACATAAAATGGGGGGATTGGGATTGGGGGGATGTGTAAAAAAAAAACTTGCATCACAATGTTTATTGTGATTGTCAAATTATTTGGTAACTAAACATAATTTTATCAAGTTTATTAACTATGTAAACACAATGTTTACATGGTACAAAGACTGGTATGCTACTGTTTTTATTATTGCTTAACACAAATTTCACAATTTCAATTCAATTCTTGTGATTTGATTCGGATACTGATTCAATATCAATTCCTTTGGGTAAATATTAGGTACAGTAGATAGCCTACCTTAATGTGTTATGTTAATTGTTCTCCAAAAATAAATCACCTAATGCTGTAGACATACAGAGAGACCCTGTCAGGTGGTATTATTAAAGGTTAAAACTAACTCAAATTAAATATAATTTGTGTTTTTATAATAACAAACAACGTTATAATATTTTAATGATATAGGTAAAAATATAATAAATGTGTAATATAGTTATCATATTTAGCAAAATACTCCTCTCTATAGCAATTATTTTAAGTCCAACTAACATGCGTGCTATGGGTAATTAAAAGGCATTCCTGAGGTAAATGTAACGTTACGTGACATATGTTGTTCTCCAGCTGTTTTATGGACATCTTTCCGCGGTTGAAAAACACTGATCGATCGATTTTATTACATTTCGGTAAGTTAGTAGGTGAAGAGTAACAGATGATCGGTTCACGTGCCGCTTGAACTGAGATCTGTCAGCGATCTTTCACGTCACATTTACAAGCGCCAAAACGGTGTTTATTGTTTGAATTTCGTAATAAAATTGACAGAATCTGAGAGCTGAGAATCTGTTTCATATCAATAGTAACCTGCTCTGTCTAGTCTGTCGGTGTCAGTATGCTCTTTGCCTCGCGATTTTTCTCTGCGTGAGAAAATGCATGTGTGCGTGAGAGCGTGTAAAAAGTGACAATTGCGTCTCTCACAGTGAACTCGTGAGAGTTGACAGCCCTGCAGATTCAGTTTGTAAATGTTTTCGGCGGGTGTGCTTCTGCTGCCGCGGTCTTGTTCATTTGCCATGTTGTTTGTGTATCTCTATCATGGCAAGCGCTGAGCCCGGTCGGAACTACGGGAGCCCAGATGGGCGCGTCAGCGGTTGTTAAAGAGAAAACCGATTTTCATTAAAAAAAATCGTCGTAAACTACACATTCGAGTTAATCGATAAAATCGATTTATCGCCCAGCCCTACTTTATCCATGTATTTTCCGGATTCTCTGTGTGAAAGGGTTTAGAGTCAGCCACACTGTCAAAGCCCCAATCATCACCCAATCACCAGGACCCGCCCACTCGTTCACAATCACCAAATTACTAACTCGCTGCACCTGCACTCTCGAGATGATGTCCTGGATCCGTTCCACGAGGATCACCCTGACCGTCCAGCCCCCAGAGGTCGAGGCCGACCCCGTCACCGAGTCCGTCAGCCATCAGGAGCCGGCCGTGGAGGAGGGGGTAGGCTACTGTCACAGAGTCAGCCGCACAGTCACACCCCCAATCATCACCCAATCACCAGGACCCGCCCACTCGTTCACAATCACCAGATTACTGACTCGCTGCACCTGCACTCCATCATCAACACAGCCTATATATTCACAGTTCACCATCCACTCATTGTCTGGTCTCGTCGCAGCATACACTGCTTTCTGTCAGTCTCCTTACCACTCTACTCACCTGAGATCGTCTCCCGTCTCTCCAGTCTCGATCCAGATCTCTTGTCTTCGTGTTCACTCATCACCTGCACAGAGAATCCACTTCAGTCATCGCCAACTAAGTCACCACCATCATTCAGCAAGTCACCATCGTCTGGTTCCCGCTGTTTCACCACTCTGCTTCAATAAACACTGTTTGCACTTTAACACCTGTCTGTCTCCTTTTGTGCTGTGACAACAACGTTGTGGGTAAACAGATCTTTGTTTTATATGCTATCAAAAGATAACGATATATGCTATCAAAAGGTGTTTTTAAAGTATCTCAACAAATGGTGATTAATCTGGTTAACAGTGTGGATAGTACATGAAGTATAAAGAAGTTATTTGCAAGAAAACTATTCCCTGTTTGAAAAATTAAATGGACAGCAGAAAAATTGTTATAGTAATTTTACAATGATTCCTTGGCCATTTGTTACTGTTTGTATAATGCGTAAGTCATGTTTATTTTTGTACTTATTTAAACCTCTCTAATGAAATGTTTATTTTAAATGATTTCATAGAGCAAACATATTGTTGATTAATAATTTATTTATACTGAATATCCAGTAGTATGGACATTTCATGTCTTAACCTGTGGACGTTATCAGTTTTTTCAGGCACTGCACATCATATTCATCAGCCAAATAAAGTCATAACTGTGGCACTTGGCAACACTGTGACTCTGCAGTGTTATGCACTTGGGGTTGGAGATAACAAATTTTGGTATAAGCAAATTGCTGGACGACAACCTCAAGTCAAATCAGCATTTTTGAAATTGTCAGAACCCATATTTTATGAAGAATTCAAAAATGATCGATTCTGGGGCAAGAGATTGGGCAGCAACTCTAATCTGACCATTTCAGGCATCACTCAGTCAGATGGAGCAGTGTACTATTGAGGATTAAGAGCATATTGAGTTTGGAAGTGGAACACATCTGATAATTAAAGGTAAAACAACTTAAATGAAATGACCTGATTCAAAAACAATGTATGCATTATAATGATTTAATTTAGTCTATCATGTACATCTGTAAAATAAGAAATATTTATGCATTTCTAAAACAATGAGTTAAAGACATTTCTTAACCATTTGGGTGTTTGATTGTAGGAGAACAAAATGTAGCATCAAAGATTTCAACATCTGATCATCTAAATGACTACATGGAGTGTCAACAAAAATGAAAACAGTACAAATCAAGTCAAGAATGGTAAACAGATTTTATTGCTTTTGTGACAGAAATGTATTTATTATAACAATCTCTTATGTATTCATAATAAACATTTAGTGTGCATATTTCAGAAGAAAATCTCTATCTGGCAGTGCTTGGGTTGGCATGTGGTTAAGGATTTTGTGGAGTTCTAGTTTTTGCTCTCATGGCTTTCATATTTAGGATAGTTAAGTCTGGAAGTAGTTTTTGTTCTTTATTTTTGCATTTGTCTTTGAAAATGCTTATGATTGTTTCTGCATCTTTTTCATACAGTGCGAGACTCTGGACAAGACAACCAAGTTAGCGGGCAGTCAAATGCTCAGGTTAGAGGATGATTTGCTATCTGTAATAAAGCGGAATCTATAGTTTTAGTAATGCAGTAGTTTAGTTTAGTTTAGTTTAGTTTGTAGCAGAACAGACACTTCTAGACAAGTCCCTTCACAGACCACTTTAAGTGCTGCCAAAGGGTGTGTTTTGTTCAGCACCAACCACATAATTGTATTTAATTACATATATATGTGTGTACACATCTAATTCTTTAAATGTTCAGTAGGAGAGCTATCTGTTATATTCTGCTGTATAAGATGTAAAATGATGAGTTGAATAAATAGTGTTATTCCATTGTGATTTAGTCAACATGAAGTGTATTTTTATTCATCACTTACATTGGTCCTGTCATTTTCCCTCCACAATATTTTAAGTCTCATTAGCAAAAAATTGTATACAGTATATGATATATATAAGCATTGATAATAAATGATATGCCTTTATAAGTCCTATTACAACTGTTAACAGAAGGACTAAGAAATAAATGCCAGTGTTTAATCTCAAAATACATTTAAAAGATTATCTTCAGGTAAACTAAATATAAATCTAATTGAAACAATACACTTGAAAGAATAAGAGGGCTAACCAACCACAAATCAATTTCATGCATGTTTGTTGATAAGATGCACAAATACTTTTTATACTCTTCTCAGACTCAGCAGCTGATGTAGCAGTGAATGGAATATTTCTTCTGCCCTTTAAACGCAAAGTTAGCATGAGGGTGTTGCTGTGCACAAATGTGTGATTGCTGCTCTGATGATTGTGTGGTAATGGTGTGTTCCGTTGTAGCTGAAAATTGGAATAAACTGGACTGAACTCTTCAGTGAGCACTGGTTACATTAGTTTGCTACTGTAAGCTTTCATGTGGGCTTGTCTTGATCAAGGTAATGACCATCAGAAGGAAAGGGGGTCAGTCAATTATAATATGGCTACTTAAAAGTGAGTGAATTAGTCGCACATTAAAATTGTAAATGGGTTAAAAAAACAGAACACTTACCACAATGACTTTAATTTAGTAATCTGGAACAGGACAGCTTTGCAAACTGTTTTTCTAGTTTTTGACAGTTAATAGTCAAATATTCCCTAGCTATGGAGCTAGAAATGTATGGAGCTAGAAATGTGTCTTTATTATATGCGAGAAAACAAATGATCTGAGAGAAAAAAAAAAGTTTGAGAGAAAAAGTTATCACACTGATAGCAAAAAAGCATTTCATGAGAGAAAAAATGATATTTGAGAGAAAAAGTTTTTATACCAAAAGTAAATGCACGACGACGAAGCCATCACTGCAGCGCTCGTGTTAATTCTTTTATCTGCTTTATACTTCTTTTCAGGTAACTACAAATACTTCGGTTTTGAGTATAAGCAGTGTTTAATACAATGCTGATGAGTTTTGTGTGTTTAAAGCACTTTACTACATGAATAGTGTGTCATGAGTTTGGTATGCCTGAGCACATGGTTAGCATGGGTGCTTCGCAATTAGCGCGATGGCCCGCTATTCAGTATAAATGGTCATTAGGTAAATGTTATTTGAGTATATAAGAGTTCATTATGTTTTTTTTTCAGTTTATGAGTTACTTTAAACTTACATATGTGGGCAGATTAATACTTTCATGTCTGATAACCGAGTTAGGCATTTCATTAGCCTTGATTAATCTGGTATGTGACTTAATAGTAGAAAATATATCAGACACGATGGAGTGAACATTGTTTGAACATGAAATATGAAGTTAATACTGTCATTTTGTGGTTAAGAGTATATTCAGTCTGAAAATGTTTATTTTGTAAGAATATGAGATTTGAGTGTCAGTTGTAAATGCCACATGTCTCTAGTGTTTTGAGAAATGCTTGAAGCCAGTACAGACAGTCATTACTGTTAAGAAAAGTGATGTGCACTGAGAATGTATACATGTAACGTTATTGCCTTTCATTGTTATTCATTCAAAATAAATACACGACGACGAAGCCATCACTGCAGCGCTCGTGTTAATTCTTTTATCTGCTTTATACTTCTTTTCAGGGGTATTACACATACACGCACACACATACACACATATGCACATACTCACTCCCCGCTCCCTTCCAGCCTTAATTAAGCCGGTCATAAACCTTGCGGTTATGTACTTGTGCAGAAGATGACTGGCTTCTTTGATTTAGATAGTTTATGGATCGTTAGGTAGAGCTCACAGCGGGTGATCGGTCAGAATCACACAAGATGTCTTCATTGAAAGCATTTATTGGATTTACAACTGCATGGTTGAATGTACATTGAAGTGTATGTGTGTGTGTGTGGTTCTGAAAACAAATAGAAGAAATAAACAAACAATTAGTTAAATGCAAACTAATGATTATCATGCAACAACCTCTATTTGTATCAACTGTATCCTATTCTAATAATATAGCAGGAATAAAATACAGTAATATTTTAACATAACCGAAACTGGGATTAACAGAATGAAAAGGCTGTTCTGTAGATCTAAACAACTACAATTGTAACAATGACAAAGGATAAACCATTCGCAATACAATGACTCCCTCTGCTGGTCACATAAATAACTAAACCAAGCCGCTCCGAGAGGTGTCACGTGATGACCAGTGTATATGCGGGAGGCGCGCGCCCTATAACCAATTAACTGGACTGAAGGCAAATATCGCCGCGATAGCTTACAAACTATGCACAAAAAGTGTTTAACTGGTATTTCACAATGTATAACCAAAGAATAATGCCCGAGTGGCAACTTATACATCAATAGAAAGAATCATCACGACACGAAGACTAGCTGAGCAGGAAAGCCTGAGCTTACATTTAGCAATACTAAACAGACGAAACACTACCAATCTAGCCTTTGCAATGCCAGTAAAAGATCAACAAAATACAGATTCTTACTTGTAAAGACGCACACAGAATAAAGCAGTTGAATCAAGGCGGGTTGTAAGTCCGTGCGGTTCGCGTACACTACTGACAAAACCTCTGACAGAATAATACTCGCGCGCAGCGATCCTGAATCAACTTGTGATTGGCTAAGAGTCCAGGTGAAGCGAGGCTTCTTCCAGTAGGAGAGAGAAAGTCACAGTAAAATATCTGATGCTTAGATTCCACAAGGGGGCCTTTTTTACAGCCGCCCCCAGATTACTGAAGGGAATCTGCAGAAGAAGAAAAGGCGCCCACTCGTCCGGTAGTGGTTAGTCTGACAACTTTGGAAGCTGGATGAGTCGAGCCACAGGGCGGGTGTACGACCGGTCTCCGACCTTCACTTCCGCAGATCGTACTTTACCGTCGAGGCCAGGGAAGATGCTGGTCACTGTACCCACTGGCCACAGTGAGCGAGGGAGCTGGGGGTCGATGATGAGAACCGTCTTGCCGATGTGCAGGTTTGGGTTTTCAGTATTCCACTTCTGTCGGGCCTGGAGTCGAGCCACAGGGCGGGTGTACGACCGGTCTCCGACCTTCACTTCCGCAGATCGTACTTTACCGTCGAGGCCAGGGAAGATGCTGGTCACTGTACCCACTGGCCACAGTGAGCGAGGGAGCTGGGGGTCGATGATGAGAACCGTCTTGCCGATGTGCAGGTTTGGGTTTTCAGTATTCCACTTCTGTCGGGCCTGGAGGCTGGGCAGATAGAAACGAATAAAGTGCTTCCAGAAGTGGTCAGCCAATAGCTGGCTATGGCGCCAACGCCTACTGCTTAGGAGCTCGGAGTCAGAATACACCACCTGTGGGAGAGAAGCATCTGGCCGCCCAATGAGCAAGGAGTTGGGAGTTATTGGATCAGAGTCGGCGATGTCTGCAGATGTGTAGCCTAATGGTTTGGAATTGAGAATCCCCTCAATCTCAACTAGTAGGGTTCTCAGTACCTCATCTGTCACAAGCTGAGCTCCAAGGGTTACTTGTAGGGCTTGCTTTACTGAGCGTATCTCGCGCTCCCAGCAGCCGCCAAAGTGGGGGGTGTTAGGTGGATTAAACTTCCAGTCGATCTGCTGAGAGGCGAGTTGAGCTTTGACGTCTGGAGCCAGGTCGGCGAATGCTTCCCGGAGCTCTCGATCGCCACCTCTGAAGTTAGTCCCCTGGTCTGAGATTAGCTCGAACGGCTTTCCTCTGCGGGCGATGAACCGCCTCAGAGCCATGAGGAATGAGTCTGCATTCAAACTGGAGAGCAGATCGATATGCACAGCTCGGGTGGTCATGCATTTAAAGATTATTCCCCAGCGCTTTTCACTCCTCCTTCCAATCACTACCGAGTATGGGCCGAAGCAGTCTACTCCTAGGGAAGCCGTTCAAAGGGAATCCCTTTGGCTTCCTGTTTGGCGCTGCTCTGTGGCTGCCTCGCTGCTTTCACGTTAGGCATTTGTTTTGTTTGTTTGTTTTTTTGTTTGTTTTTTTGCCACTTTAGTATCATAATGGATTTTATTTTATGGTATGTGATTGGACTGTTTGCTGTGGTCTTAAACACATACTTTGCTCAAGGAAGCAACCTCGACAATGCTGCTGGCGGCGAATCCTGCGAAATACGATACAGCAGAGAATTCTTACTGTTGTACCGCAATCACATTCCCCCGGACTATTTAACTGTTGTGGACTTGATACCGAACTGTCTTAAATCAAATCCTAAGGAAGGGAATATTCGGTCGAAACGTAAACGCGGACGTAAGGGTGGTATTCGACTTCGATTAAAGAGGCTGAAAAACAAACTCCCTCTGCCTACTACACTGCTCATCAACGCGCAATCACTGAGAGCGAAGACAGACGAGTTATCGGCTAACACCCGCTTCCTGTACGAGTATAGGAGCGCGTGTGTCTTGGCAATCACTGAGACTTGGCTGGACAGTAACATCGCGTCCAGTGAGGTGGAACCTTCAGGCTTCTCGGCGTTTAGGACCGACCGAGACCCCAACATCACCGGGAAGGCTCGCGGAGGCGGAGTCTGTCTCCTCATCAGGGACGAGTGGTGTCGGGCAGTTATGGTGAGAGAGAAACTTTGTACTCTTGACATCGAGCTGCTGTGTGTCTCTTTGCGACCCTTCTATCTGCCCAGGGAGTTTCTTCAAATTTTCCTTACAGTGGTATATATACACCCAAAGGCAAATGTCAACAAAGCATCAGAGATTCTTTTTAACCTCTCACAGAAACTGGAGTCACTTTCACCTGATGCTCCTAAGTTTATTCTGGGAGATTTTAATAACTGTTCCCTTAAAAATTACCTGCGCACATACTATCAGTATGTTAATTGTTTTACTAGGAAAAACAAGTCATTAGACATGTGTTATGGAACCGTCAAAGACGCCTGCACAGCATCCCAGCTACCACCACTAGGGGCGTCTGATCATAGTGTGTTTCATCTTCGGCCTGCCTATAAGAGGCTACTGGAGAGGGAGAAGCCTCAAAAAAGGTCTGTCAAATTGTGGAACAATAACAGCATAATGGCTCTGCAGGGGTGTTTTGACTGTACAGCATGGGATGTTTTTAAGAGCCCTGATATAAATGATCATGTTGTAGCAGTGTCTGACTATATTAACTTTTGTGTAGATTCTGTGATACCTACCAAGACTTTTAAAGTATTTCCCAATGACAAGCCATGGGTGTCGAACAAACTAAAGAATCTCATAATTCAAAAGAAAAAAGCCTATAGAAACCAGGATGAAACAGCGAGAAGGGACTCACAGAGGCAGATTAAAAGACAAATACAGCTGGATAAGTACAGCTATAAACAAAAGATAGAGGTCACCCTGGCATCTGGTAATCCTAGAGAGATATGGCAAGGAATTAAAATTATGACCAATGTTCCACACAAGGGCAGGGGAAATTCACCACTGGTTTTACAGAGTAGTGAGGAACTTGATCTGGCTAACCAGTTAAATACATTCTTTTGTCGGTTTGAGAGGGGCAATAGTACGGAAGCAACAACTGGGATACCCCTACCCCTCCCTCTCCTCCCCCTCTCATCTAACTTCACTATCAATGAATGAGAAGTCCTCCAGCTTTTTAGAAAATGTAATTCTCGAAAAAGCTCAGGACCAGATAACATATGTGGAAGGGTCATAAAACACTGTGCTGAACAGCTAGCACCAGTGTTCACTGACCTCTTTAGATCTTCTTTTAACCTTCACAAGGTCCCAACCCTGTGGAAAACATCTATAATTATACCAGTGCCAAAAATTCAGCGACCCACTGGACCAAATGACTTTCGACCAATTGCACTAACATCGCTGGTCATGAAGTGCTTTGAGCGTTTAGTGAAGAGGTACATTGTATCTGAAACTCAGCACCTCATGGACCCCTTGCAATTTGCCTATCAGGCCTCCAGGGGAGTTGAAGATGCCATTGGGACACTATTGCACTTATTGCACACTCACCTTGAGAAACCAAAGACCCATGCTAAGATTTTATTTGTGGACTTTTCCTCGGCTTTTAATACTATTCAGCCCAGTATCTTGGCGGATAGATTGGTCTCAGAATTTTCACTTGAACCTAGCTTGATTCTATGGATTGTTGATTTTCTTAGCTGTAGAATCCAGCAAGTCAGGGCAGGAACTTCTCTCTCTGCCAAAATGTCCACTTGCACAGGCTCTCCTCAGGGATGTGTTTTATCTCCTTTATTGTTTATTTTATATACTAATTCTTGTACCAGCACTTTACCAAACAGGCACCTTATTAAGTATGCAGATAATACTGCCTTGTTAAGTCTATTATATGATGATGAGGAGGAGCATGGGCCAGTTCTTGATTATTTCCTAAAGTGGTGTGAAAAGTCAAGCCTCCTTCTAAACACTACCAAAACAAAAGAAATGTTTATTGATTTTAGAATGAGTCAATCATCAAATTCAACTTTTATCAACGGGGAGGCTATACAATCAGTTACAAATCATAAATATCTTGGCATTGTGATTGACCATAAGCTTAAATGGGATCTGTGGTCTGACCTCATCAGCACTAAGACACAACAAAGAATGTACTTTTTAAAGAAACTGTTATCTTTTAATGTTCTTTAACAAAATGCTGCAGATGTTCTATTGTTCTTTTATTGAAAGTGTTTTGGCTTTCTGCATCACCTGCTGGTTTGGTAATGCTACTGAGGCACAGAAGAAGTCTGTAAGAAAAACAGTAACAATGGCCAGTAAACTACCAGGGATCAAGTTACCAAGTGTGGAATGCATTTACAGGGAAAGAGTAATGAACAAGGCAAAATCCATTGTGGGAGACAAGAGGGACCCCCTTGCCTCTTCGTTCGGACTGCTGCCTTCTGGGCGACGATATTGCCTCCCTCTGTTTACCAAAAATAGATCAAAATCTTCATTTGTGCCTCAAGCAATTAAGTTTTTAAACATGTAAGTTAAATAGGTAGGATACTTAGCTGGTCTGGTAAGCCTAATTTAATCAGTAGTAAAGTGCGGGGTATGGGTAAATATGTGTTAAGTGTATTAGTAGGTGTCTTTGTATGTTTAAAGGTTCTCCTTTGGTGTATGATGTATGTTGTAATGCCTACCTGATAGCCATGCAAACAAATTTCCTTACGGGGACAAATAAATGTACTTTACTCCTGTTGAGTAGAATGCTGGCTTGAAAAGTCGGACTCTGGATGGAGGAAGGTCTGCCATTTTAGGGATTTGTGGCTTTCCACGCCATTTCTGACACTCTTGGCACTTTCGCTGAAAGCGGCGGATAGCCTCTCGCCCTCCTGGTAGCCAATACTTGCGGCGCATCTCTGAGAAGACCCTCTCTGGTCCTGGATGATGCAGATGGCAATCATACTCTTGGATGAGCAGCTGCGTGACTGGGTGTTTGGCATCCAGCACCACCGGGTGAACAGTATTCAGTTCCAGCTGGTTACTATGGCGCAGACGTCCGCCAACACGAATGAGCTGGTCCCTGTGGTCGAACTCTGGTGCCAGCTTGAGAAGTCTGCTGCTCTTGGCGACTGGTTTTCCTGACTGCAGCTGGGCATAGTCAATAGGAAAACTGTCTTGTTGGACCTGTTGTAGCAGAGTCAGCTGGGCTTGCCGGTAGGCTGTGACGTTGCCTGGGGCCGCCCCATGTAGAGTCTTAGTTGTGGCGGTCAGGAGGTCCTTGAAGGAAGAGAAATGGAAGCTCTAGCGTTAAGTTCTGCCAGGAAGACTCAATTGCTACGTCACTTATTACCTTCTCATCTATCCAATCGTGTCTAAGACTTGTGGTATAAAAGACCAGTACTTACACATGTCTGAGTTCGCAGATGCTGACGCTTTCATGCATCCAGGAGAATTTACTTCACCTACCAATACATTCGATCCAGCCCGCGGTCTTTCCTTTTCAGATTTATTTTTTTTCCCTAATTTTTTCACACTCTTTCTTAAACATTCTAAGAACGACTCCAAAGGTTCAGGCGTTACTTTAACGATCTCTAAAACCAGTAGCGAATTTTGCCCCTTCTCTTCTATGGCTAAATTCCTTAAAATCCGTCCCAGACATTCCGGTATCTCTCCCCTCTTCATTCTACCCAACGGAGCACCTCTCTCTCAAAACCGGTTCAGGTCCTACCTCAATTCTGTTCTCAAAAGCTGCAGCTTATCCCCCTCTCAGTTCACTGGACATTCCTTCAGGATTGGAGCCGCTACTACAGCAGCCGAGCGTGGCATCTCTCCAGCTGCTATTAAAATCCTGGGCAGGTGGTCCTCCTCGGCTTTTGAATCCTACATAAGGCCAGATTCAAAATCTATTCTCGAAGCTCAGCAAGCTCTCCAGTCATGATCTAGGTAAATTCCTATTTATCTACTGGTGGTGGTGTTTTTGCCAAAGTGGCTGGCACTTTTTATGATAGCATGGTTTAGCTACTAAACCAAGATGGCCTGCGGGCTAAGTGTCTGCTTTAACGGCGTTTCACACTATAGTTCTAGACGGCCCGCGGCCATGTGTCCCATCTAGATGGCCTGTGGCCCACGTGTTCTTCCAAAAGATGGCCTGTGGCTCATGTGTCCTATCAAAAGATGGCCTGTGGCCCATGTGTCCTATCAAAAGATGGCCTGTGGCCCATGTGTCCTATCAAAAGATGGCCTGTGGCCCATGTGTCCTATCAAAAGATGGCCTGTGGCCCATGTGTCCTATCAAAAGATGGCCTGTGGCCCATGTGTCCTATCAAAAGATGGCCTGTGGCCCATGTGTCCTATCAAAAGATGGCCTGTGGCCCATGTGTCTTATCAAAAGATGGCCTGTGGCCCATGTGTTCTATCAAAAGATGGCCTCCGGCCCATGTGTCCTATCAAAAGATAGCCCGTGGCCACGCGACTCTTCAAAGATGGCTATATAAAATATAAAAAAAATAAAATAAAAAAAAACACTAATTCTAATTTCTTTTTTATTTTAGGATCTCCAGGATTCACGACCGGTGGGTTTACTTCCTCTACCGTTCTTTGGGGGTGGGCTCCGTCCCGGTGGATTATTATTCCACCTACTTCTGGGGGTCGGCTGCGCCCCTGCCTTCGTCTTCAGGCAGGAAATGCAGAGTACGGACCCTCGGATTGCGAGCTATGGACGGGGCCTACGCCAAAGAACTTTATTGCTTGCTGGGCTATCAATAAATGTATTTATTGTTACAGTATTTATTCTCCCGAGTCTTTCTGGTAGAAATGGAAGCTCTAGCGTTAAGTTCTGCCAGGAAGACTCAATTGCTACGTCACTTATTACCTTCTCATCTATCCAATCGTGTCTAAGACTTGTGGTATAAAAGACCAGTACTTACACATGTCTGAGTTCGCAGATGCTGACGCTTTCATGCACCTCCATCCTCCCCACCACCACCAGGATGGTCCCTTCCCCTCCATCCTCCATCCTCCCCACCACCACCAGGATGGCCCCTTCCTATACCTCACGGGGGGTCGGCTGCGCCCCTGCCTTCGTCTTCAGGCAGGAAATGCAGAGTACGGACCCTCGGATTGCGAGCTATGGACGGGGCCTACGCCAAAGAACTTTATTGCTTGCTGGGCTATCAATAAATGTATTTATTGTTACAGTATTTATTCTCCCGAGTCTTTCTGGTAGAACTGCTTAACGTCAGGGAGATGACTTGGCATTGTAGTAGTGAGGCCGCAGAATGGAGATTTCTTGAGCTCTTCACCCTGATCTACCTCTGTCTGAATCTGAGGACTTTGTGGCCATTTGTCTGGGTCACACCACAAGAAGGTTGGGCCTTGACCCCAACGGCTGTCTGGTGTCAATGTGTTGAGAGGTTTACCACGCGTTATGTCGTCGGCAGGGTTCTGTGCAGAGTCCACGTACCACCATGTGTCGCCCTCGGTGAGATCTTGAATCTCTGCAACACGTGTGCCGACAAACACTTTGAATCGGCATGACTCCGACTGCAGCCACTGGAGCACGGTAGTAGAGTTCGACCAAAGCACCACCCGCTGAATGGTCAGTGTGAGTTCAGATTTGAGGATCCGAGCCATTTGTGCTCCGGTCAGAGCAGCACATAACTCCAAGCGAGGGATTGACTGCTGCTTTCTTGGAGCAACTCTTGATCTTGCAGTGACGAAAGCTACTTGGATGACTCCATGAGGATTCTCGGTTCGGAGGTATGCCACAGAGCCATAGGCTCGCTCTGAGGCATCACAGAACACGTGGATCTCACGTTCACAGGTAGGAGAGTCTAACTCACGGCTGGTGTAACACCTCGGAACTGCTATGCTCTGTAGTTGAGGTAACTCATCCTCCCACTCTCTCCATGCGGCTAGCAAGTGATCCGGCAGAGCAGGGTCGTCGCAGTCCCGCTTCTTGTCCCAGAGGTGTTGGATGACCGCTTTGGCCCTGGTGGTGTAAGGTACTAGAAAGCCAAGGGGGTCATATTGGCTTGCCACCACTTTGTAGATGGAGCGCATAGTGACAACTTCTTCAGTGGCTACAGCCTCTCGACACTTGAAGGATAGGGTGTCTTCTTGACAGTCCCACTGCAGGCCCAGGGCTGATTCTTCTTGACCTGGGTGACCTTGGGCGATCCACTTTTCAGCACTAGCCGATCTCGCCTCAGCAGGGAGGTGACGGATGGTGTCTGGATGGGTGCTGGCCCACTGGCGTAACTCAAAGCCTCCCTCGGCAAGGAGAGTCTGCAGCTTGTCGATGATGGGCTTGGCATCTTCAACTGTAGGCACACTCTGAAGACAGTTATCCACGTAGAAATGTCTTAACACAGAGTCTCTCACTGCATCAGTTGGCTGAGTATGGTCAGTGACGTGCTTCTGTAGGGCGTATGTAGCACAGCAGGGGCTACAGGTAGTGCCGAAGGGAAGCACCTTCCACTGGTAGACTGTGGGTTGTTCATCACGCTTGAGCTCCCTCCAGAGGAAGCGGAGGAGAGGCTCATCCTCCGGAAGGAGCCTGACTTGGTGAAACATCCCCCGTATGTCACTGCTGAAGGCCACACAATGTTCTCTGAAGCGCAAGAGAACTGAAAGGAGAGGTGAACCAAGCGTTGGACCAGGGAGCAAGAGTTTGTTCAAGTCAGTGGCGCTATACTGGAAAGAGCAATTAAAAACCACTCTGTGCTTGCCATTATGCTCGACAAGGTGATGAGGGATGTACCAGCTGCTTGAGGTGTTCTCTGTGCCATGGGTTAGTTTCGCCACATAGCCGGCCTGTTCAAGTCTCTGAATCTCCGCGTTGTAGACTTGGGCTGCCTCCGGGTTCTTCGACAGCCGCCTTTCCGTATTTCGAAGCTGAGGAAGTACTGCCTCCTTTGGTGCGCAGAGCTGGGGAAAGTTCTTAACGCGGAGGAGAGGAGTAGCATAGCGATGGACACCATCAACATCTACTCGCACCGTCTGTTTATCCAAGCATTCAAGGGCCTCCTTATCCTGCCGTGACCTCGTACTGGCCTTTTCGCTGCGCCATGGGAGGATGTCCAGCTGCCACAGTCTCTCGACGTGCTGGTAGATGTCAGCTGGAGGTGCCCCGAAGGTGGTGAAAAGACAGCGTTGTTCGACAAGGTACTGCTTTAGAGTATTGGTCGGACCTTGCAGCGTCCACCCGAGACGGGTGCGGACAGCAACTGGTGCACCAGGGGGACCAAAGATGACTGGCTCAACTGGAGTCAACAAGTGAGGATGATCTGAGCCAATGAGCAATAGCGGGGCAATCTCCTTGAATGAAGGAATAGAAAGCTTCTTCAAATGTCTGTATTTGCTCTGCAGTGCTTTGAAGGGATACGTGTGCTGGCCTAGACCAAGCTTGGGTGCGGTAAAGGCTCCTTGGATGTTGTATACCATGGCTGGAGAACAGGCTGGAGAGATGCTAAATGAGACAGCCGCCCCGTGAAGCGTTTGCAGCTCCTGTCTGACGGTACGCAGTGGCAAATCCTCGGGGTGGCCTTTAAGTCCCAGTTGTTGGACAGCCGGTTGGAGGAGCAGGGTGCGCTCAGAGCCGTCATCTAGCACAGCGTATGTCTCCAGAGTCTGGTCACCATGGCGAAGGATAACTTTACTGACCTTAAGAAGCACACGATGGCCCTGCGGTGGCTTGCCAATGTATAGCACTTGGTCTGCACTAGGCAAAGGTTTGTTCTCACTCGACTTCACCTGGTCAGGCCTTCTCTCAGCTTTGTCAGTCTTGTCTAAACTTCTCTCGCTGACATCGTGCAGAGCGAGCAGGTGTCTGCTGTTACATGTTTTACAGCACATCTTCAGATCACATTCAGCTGATCTGTGTTCTCTGCCGCATCACCAACATCGGTTATTGTCCTGAATCCAGTTACGTTTCTGGGTGGGGCTGAGCAGTTTGAAATTCGCACAACTATTCAGAGTGTGCTTGTAGTTCTCACAGAATGAGCAGAACTTCTTTGCATCTAGACTGGTTGGAGGAGTGGATTTGGCCGGCTCCCTGACTGGTTTGGGTTCAGCCCCCAGCATGAGGACTGAGGCCCTAGGTGACGACTTGACAGTACGCTTAGAGTCTCTGGGCTTAGGTCCAGTGTCCTTTCCCGCTCGATATTGTGCGATATCCTCCTGGATCTGGAGCTCGTATTCCAACCAATCTGCTAGATCCAGAAGAGTAGGAATAGGAATGCGGAGAGGGTGGATGTAGCGCCTGAAACTGGATCTCAGGTCGTGCGGTAGCTTACCCAGCAGACGGGTGACATGAGAACCAAAGTCCAGCTCAACTTGCCCCTTTAAACCGATTTGCTCCAACATGCTCACCAGGGATCTTACGTTCAGGGCGAACAACCTGAATGACTTGATGTCTCCACTCTGAATGTCGGGGCCATCCATCAATTCAGCAATACGCTGAAGGGCGAGTTGGTGTGGCTGCCCGTACTGTTGGTTTAAAGCTGCCATAGTGTCAGTGAAGGGGTAATCAGAGTTGCTATAGGAATCTGCCACCAGCAATGCTTCCTCCAGCTTCAGATGATCCACTAATATCTGGAACTTGAAACGTTCAGTAGCATCTCTAGGAAGGAGATTGTCTAGAGCAATACGGAGTCTCGCAAAGTCTCTTGGGTTTGGACGGTTGAAGTTCGGGATTGTAGGAGTGGGCCCTCTGTATGTTCTTTCCTGTCCACCAGGGGGAGTCATTGATCGTCGGCGCCTGGGCCCGTGTCGAGGTGAAGGGGGACTACGTCTCTCACGCCGGTCTGGAGAGTAGCTGCAGCGGCGTGTAGGAGAGTAGTCGTCTCGGCGTGATGGTTTTCTGTATTCTCTGAAGGAATAACAAGAATCTCTGTAGCTGGCGTGGCTCTCAGGTGAGCGGCGGTGACTGGACAGCTCATAATTATAATGAGAACTGTAGCGCCCTTCCCTGGGCTCATAGCTTCGTCGCAGGGCCTGGTGCTTGTTGCGTACTAGCTCGGGGGAGCGCTTAGGTGAGGGAGAGTCATACCTGGGTGATTCCCTGTAGTCCTTTGTCTCTCTGCGGTAGTCACGACGACTGTCCGAGGACCGTTGTGGTGGTGTCTCCCTGTCCCAGAAGTAGACTGATTTATACCGGGTTGAAGCACCTCCATAATCCAGCCCTTCTCGGTAAAGTCTATCTCTGGCCGTTACCGTACGTGGCTCTGAACGGGAATTACTGGGCTCCGCTCTGGCTCTGAGCTGCTCGTTCTGTATTTTCAATTCCTCCATTAATGCTAGGAGATCTTCCCTTTCACGCTCTAATATGTGGCACTCCCTTCTCCACTCATCCGCAGAAGATTCCCCTTTATCGGTATCTAACACTCGCGCTGAGCTGTGGTGCAGCTGACCTTCTGGGGATGCAGAGCGTGCTTCAGGTCTGCTATGGTCCTCTTCATCTTGCCGCTCTCTGGACTGTGACTCAGAAGACTTCTGGATTTGAGATCTGGACGGGAGATCAGACAAATCATAATCTTGCAAGTAGTTAGGGAAGGACCGCTGCCTCCTAGATCGTGCACTAGACTCTTTATCCGAGGTGGTAGACATCTTGATCCGCTGCAGCCTCTGGATCCGGCTCGAAGGACCACTTTGTGCAGAAGATGACTGGCTTCTTTGATTTAGATAGTTTATGGATCGTTAGGTAGAGCTCACAGCGGGTGATCGGTCAGAATCACACAAGATGTCTTCATTGAAAGCATTTATTGGATTTACAACTGCATGGTTGAATGTACATTGACGTGTATGTGTGTGTGTGGTTCTGAAAACAAATAGAAGAAATAAACAAACAATTAGTTAAATGCAAACTAATGATTATCATGCAACAACCTCTATTTGTATCAACTGTATCCTATTCTAATAATATAGCAGGAATAAAATACAGTAATATTTTAACATAACCGAAACTGGGATTAACAGAATGAAAAGGCTGTTCTGTAGATCTAAACAACTACAATTGTAACAATGACAAAGGATAAACCATTCGCAATACAATGACTCCCTCTGCTGGTCACATAAATAACTAAACCAAGCCGCTCCGAGAGGTGTCACGTGATGACCAGTGTATATGCGGGAGGCGCGCGCCCTATAACCGATTAACTGGACTGAAGGCAAATATCGCCGCGATAGCTTACAAACTATGCACAAAAAGTGTTTAACTGGTATTTCACAATGTATAACCAAAGAATAATGCCCGAGTGGCAACTTATACATCAATAGAAAGAATCATCACGACCAGTGATGGGAATAACGGCGTTATAAATAAACGGCGTTACTAACGGCGTTATCTTTTTCAGTAACGAGTAATCAAACGAATTACTGTTTCCCCCGTTACAACGCAGTTACCGTTACTGACAAAAAAAATGTGGCGTTACTATAATTGAACTCACTGAAGCGGCTTTCATCCGAGTAGGCTCTCTCTCCGCCATAAAGTTTTTTTCTCTGGTGTGTGTGTGTGTGTTTATGAGGCGCCGGAGAGGACAAAAGCGAAGCGATTGGCGCGAGCGCGCTCAATGCGCGAGAGAGACCGAATGTGTCCGAGAGCGCGCCCAACAGTTGCGCAAGAGAGACCACGGGTGTCCGAGCATTATATAGTTTGTTTATAAATAAATGACACATATCTGGAACGTTAATTAATTTACATGGTTATACAAATACAATCTAAAAAATTACCGTCAGGTAACGTTCTGTTTAGGTTATAAAATAAACCCGAAAATAACCTGCAGGCAACATTCACAGAAAACATCTTTGTTTGACCGGTTGTAAACACGTGCGGCAAACATGTCTAGAATTTGGTTTAAATAATCTCTGATGATGACGTTCGCTATAGGTTATAAAAATAAACCCCCAAAATATTATATTTTAGTATTATTATTTTTTTTTTTTGGTAAATTGTTTAGTATTATATTGAGAGAGCACTTGTTAAACTGTTTACTTTTGTTAGGAAGAAAATACTCAGGCTACAGTATGTCTACTAGTTGTGAAGTTGTGTAACAGTTTTATCATTTTAATATGCACAAAGAGTATGTATATTTTTTTATTATTATTTATTCATTTTTGGTACATTTCTTAAGAAGCATAATTTATTTTTAAACTTATTTGTTGGCCAGTTGGGGTCTGTGCGATATTAAGTAAACCATCTATAATGTTTTATTGTTCTACTATAGTAATGCTAATATTTAGAATAATATATTGAATTTAATAGTCGTCTCTCACATTGTCCCACAGCAACATTAAAATAGAATAAATTATTATTATAAAACATTGAACACTAATCTACTCTATTAAGTGTCCATTTCATTAATTTAACATATTTAATACTGGGGGCATCCAAATTATTTGACATAGGCCTATTTGATTTTTTTTTTTTTTTAAGTAACGCAATAGTTACTTTCTCTGGTAATTAGTTACTTTTATAATGATGTAACTCAGTTACTAACTCAGTTACTATTTGTGAGAAGTAACTAGTAACTATAACTAATTACTTTTTTTAAGTAACATGCTCAACACTGATCACGACACGAAGACTAGCTGAGCAGGAAAGCCTGAGCTTACATTTAGCAATACTAAACAGACGAAACACTACCAATCTAGCCTTTGCAATGCCAGTAAAAGATCAACAAAATACAGATTCTTACTTGTAAAGACGCACACAGAATAAAGCAGTTGAATCAAGGCGGGTTGTAAGTCCGTGCGGTTCGCGTACACTACTGACAAAACCTCTGACAGAATAATACTCGCGCGCAGCGATCCTGAATCAACTTGTGATTGGCTAAGAGTCCAGGTGAATCGAGGCTTCTTCCAGTAGGAGAGAGAAAGTCACAGTAAAATATCTGACGCTTAGATTCCACAAGGGGGCCTTTTTTACAGTACTTTTCTTCTACTGTTTAAGTAGCGCGATCAAGGGTGCACACTTGGTAGTTCTACTTTTCTTTAAGGATACATTTAAACAAACATCATAAACACTTACTATGTGCCGAGATGCATTGCAGGTTTGCTCTGTTTCCCATCCAGTTTGGCTAAACAGAAACGTAACATTTCCGCCTTTTAAATAGTGTGATTGTCGCGCGTTTTCATGGTCACGTGAACTGCATAATTATGGTTTTTGGGTTGTAATAATAATTTGCGATGCAAGTAACTGTTTCAGGGGAAGGGAAATGTTTGTGGAGATGGTTGTAATTATTGTTGAAAGATGTAATTCCTTTTCTGGAGTTAGTACAATGTGTTGATGATATTGTGTAATTGATGGTTAAGCCTAAAGGGAGGGGCTACTGTTACGACCCTATGGTTTGTATTTTGCTATCTCTGTTGTTTTGTCAGTCTCTCAGTATGTCTGTTTAGGAACGTCGTCTGATTGGTTCCTGCAGGATGATTGGAACGCCCATCTGATTGGTTCCTGCACGATGATTGCTGCTCGATCCTGATTGGTGCAGCTTGTTTTAAAAAGAGACATCACTTCCTTTACAGGAAGTCGGGAGATATTGTGTTTTGAGCAGAGAGAGAGTTTGTGATTTGAATGTTAAGAGTTTTTGAGACTGAGTACCCTTTTTGTTTGTTTGTTTGATTTGAAAGAGAAAGTTTGTGATTTGAGACTGTTAAGAGTATTGAGACTGTGAGTACTGTTTGTTTATTTGTTTTGAAAGCTGTTTGTATCTGAATATCCTCATTGGTATATTTGACCCTTTGCCTGTTTACCGACACTGATTTGGACTGCCCTTTTCAGTTTGTTTGCCTGGCTGTATATATTGTAAATACTGATTGATTTTTTGGGAAAGTAGGGAGCTCGACGCCCTTTTCTTTATTGTAAACTGTTTAATCTCTGTTTTTGGTTAGGGAGATAGGTTTATTGATTGTATCTTCATTTTCTTTTCTTTTGGGTTAGGGTTTAGGAAAGAGGTTTAAATTTAAGGTTGTTTTGTTTGTTATTTTGGCTTTGTCAGCTCCTGAATCGTAAGTCCCAAATTAAAAATAAATAACTTTTGTTCCAATTCCTCGCCTTTTGTTGACTCTTTCATGTTGCCCCTTTTCCCCTAGACGGGGTGTAACACTACTGGCTTTAAAAGTCGCAGCTTTGGGCCTGTGAAGTCAGTCTTGGTCTGGTTACAGAGCAGGTAACTAGTGATTTGTATTTTTTTGTGTGTGTATAACTTTATTATAGTGAGTTATTTTTTTATTTTTTTTAAATAGTTTTTTTTCCCCTCTTGCAAGTTTTTTTTCCCCACTATTTGTATTTTGGAGGCCGGCATAATAAAAATCACGTCACTATTTTTCGACTACGCCTGTGATTTTACTATTTGTGAGGAGTTTGGAAGAGGACCCCGCAACAGTGCCCTAGAATTTGAAATTGAATTTATCTTGGCATAGTTATATAACAAGAGTTCAGTACATGGACATGACATACAGTGAGTCTCAAACACCATTGTTTTCTCCTTCTTATTTAAATCTCGTTTTTGAAAAACACCCCTGAAAAATAGGCGAATCTCCACATAACACCGACTGTGACGCAACAGTTGGCATCGTTAGTATGTACGCCTCCAAAAATTTGCATATGCCAGCCCATGTTCAATGCCAGGCGAAACTGCGCAGCCGAATCATCTGAAGTTCTGCAGGTGAAGAAACAAGCGAGGATCTTAGGGAAAATGGCAGATCATGGAAACAAATGTTATGTTCCAGGCTGTGCAGGGGATGTGAGGACTTTTCATACCCTTCCCACAGAAAAGAAATGTCAACAGGTGTGGTTGATGTTTAACTATATTGTTAGTTTGCTCTGCCCATTTCACCACGGACTTATTTTCTAACCTGGGACAATATCAAGCAGGCTTCTCTCAGCGTCTCATACTGAAGAAGGGGGCAATTCCAACTATATTCCCGCAAGCGATAAGTAGTGATTTTATTAACGATAATTTACAGTGTTATCTAGATCCAGCGCAAGATCCTAGTACAGTAACAATAGCAAACTCCAAGTAACGAGCATACATAACTAAATAGTATGACAAAGTATTTACGCTGAGGTTAATATTTCTTGCCTGTGTTTTCATATAAATCTACAAAATAATACTGTAGATACATATGTAAATTCCCTTTTGTCAAATAATTTTACTTTCGTCTATTTCATCAACAACACGTCAGGGGCTAACTACGTTAGTTTAGTTGCTCACCGATAGTGTTAGCTCGCTTTATTCTTCTAGGTAACGTCACATTCTTCACCACATAAGTTGAAGCTATATTTATTTGACAAGGCATCTAACGTTAGTCCATTTGTTTCACTGAGCCCCCAGTGAAACAGCCAATCAGAGCAGAACTCCTCATTACTATTCATGACCCTTCCAAATAAGGTAAAAACAGACCATTTCATTCTAGGGCCAATTTCTAGAGTTGAAAATGGACATGTAAAACGAATCGGTTACCTAACGTAACCTCGGTTCTCTCTAGAAGAGGGAACGAGTATTGCGTAAGCTAGCTTACGCTGCGGGAAAGATTCATCTTTGCTGAGATATTGAAGCCAAAAAATTATTTCATAATTTGTATCCATTGACAACGCAGTTCCTCTGCGGCAGACCTAGAGCAGGCTAGCTAGCAGCTCATTGGTTCGCTCAGAGAGAACTGCTTAAGCCTATGGGAGAGCGGGGCTGAACCCGCTTCCAATGAGAGGCGCCCGCGCGCTCATTGCGTCATGGCTATGGTGTATATAACAGTCTCTCCCAGGCTTATATGTTGATTTATTTCAGCGTGAAGCGAAATGCTAGTAGCGCAAGCACGGCCGGGAACGCAATACTCGTTCCCTCTTCTAGAGAGAACCGAGGTTACGTTAGGTAACCGATTCGTTCTCTTACGAGAGGTTCTCTCGTATTGCGTAAGCTAGCTTACGCTGCGGGAACACCTGGTCAACCCCGTGCGCGCTATGAATCCACTCATGAATCCCAGGGTGATACCGGGGGATTTTTAACGTGGAGTGAATGTATTATGAGGCCGGCAGAGCGGGCACATGAAGTGTATACATAAGCATGTATGAGGCCGGCAGAGCGGGCACATGAAGTGTATAAGCATTTAAGGAGAGCACAAGGGGCGAACCGGTTGTGTGAGGGACTCCCAGTAATGCAGCTTCTTAGGGAGCTGGTCGTTTAGACAGCTAGTAATTTTGCCTGCAAGGCGGGAACTTCCAAGTTGTAAAATCTGACAAAAGTGGACGGGGAGGCCCATCCCGCGGCCACACAAATGTCATGAATGGAAATTCCACAGGACCATGCCCACGATGAGGCCATGCCTCTAGTGGAGTGCGCCCTGATGCCCAGAGGGCAGGGCAGGCATTTAGATGCGTAAGCAGAGGCGATAGCGTCTACTATCCATCTAGACAGTGTCTGTTTAGAGGCGGCCAGACCTTTGGTGCGCCCCCCAAACGACACGAAAAGCTGCTCAGCGCGTCTGAACGCGGCAGCGCGCGTAGTGTACAATCTCAGAGCCCGCACCGGGCAGAGGAGATTGGCGTCGCGCTCACTATCGGATGAAGGCAGAGCCGATAGGGAAATAATCTGAGCCCTGAACGGGGTACCAATCGCCTTCGGGACATAGCCATGTCTAGGTTTGAGAATGACAACAGAATCATTCGGACCAAACTCGAGACACGCGGCGCTGGATGAGAGCGCGTGAAGATCCCCCACGCGTTTTACTGAGGACAGAGCCGTCAGAAAAACGGTTTTGAGCGAGAGGTATTTTAGGTCCACAGACTCGAGCGGTTCGAACGGGGGTGCTTTCATAGCTTCGAGAACTATAGAAAGATCCCAGATAGGAACCGAAGGGGGGCGCGGAGGGTTCATCCTCTTAGCTCCCCTGAGGAAGCGGATGACTAACTCGTCTTTGCCCAGGTACTGAGCGCGTCGGGGTTCAGAGAACGCCGCGACGGCTGCCACGTAAACCTTGAGAGTGGAGGGGGACCTGCCCTTGTCCAGCATCTCTTGAAGGAAAACAAGCAAAGACGGCACCTCGCATGACCGTGGGTCCAGATGTTTGTCGGTGCACCATTTTGAGAACACAGACCATTTAGACGCATAGAGCCTTCTCGTGGAAGGTGCTCTAGCCTGTATGATAGTGTTTCTTACTCCTTCTGGCAAATCAACGAATAGTTGTTGATCACCCATGCATGTAGCGCCCAGCGCCGTGGATGGGGGTGCCAGATCGTGCCGCGAGCCTGAGAGAGGAGATCTGCTCTGACTGGGATGGGCCACGGGGCTGTCTGCGACAGCTGAGTGAGCTCCGGAACCCAATTCTGACTCTCCCAACGCGGGGCTATGAGGAGCACCGAGTGGCGTGTGTCCCTGATCCTCTGAATTACCTGTGGTAGCAGAGCGATCGGAGGGAATGCATAGAGCGGGCGGCGAGGCCATTCCTGGGCTAGCGCGTCCTCGCTCCTTGAGAAAAATATTGGGCAGTGAGCGTTCTCTTCTGACGCGAAGAGGTCCACCTCTGCTCTGCCGAATAGCCGCCACAGTATTTGGACCGTTTGTGTGATCAGGGACCATTCTCCTGAGGAGATGAGGTTCCTGGACAGTATGTCTGGACCGTCGTTCAGATGGCCCGGCACATGCGTCGCTCTGAGCGAGAGCAGGCGGCTCTGAGACCAAACTAAAATGCGGTGTGTCAGTAGGAAGAGATTCCTGGACCTGACACCGCCCTGACGGTTGAGATAGGAGACCACAGCCATGTTGTCCGAACGGATCAGGACGTGGTGTCCCCGAATGAGCGAGAGGAAGCGCGAAAGCGCGTTCTCGACCGCAAGCATTTCCAGACAGTTTATGTGTAAGGGGCTTTCCTGTGTCGACCAATGGCCGAAGGCCGGTGAGCCCTCGCAGACTGCACCCCAACCCGTGTTGGATGCATCTGTCGAGATGACTTTTCGGCGAGAAAAGGTCCCCATCGTGACGCCCTGTCGAAACCATTCTGCTACTGTCCATGGCTGCAGCGCCGTGAGACATGTCTGCGTAACTCTGATCAGCTGGCGGCCCGTGTTCCACGCGCGGTGGGGTACACGGCTGTTTAACCAAAGCTGAAGCGGACGCATGTGCAGAAGCACAGCGGAGGCTGAGGCCATGTAACCCAGCATCCTCTGAAAAGTTTTCAGAGGTGAGCGGGTGCCCATCTGAAACGAGGCGGCCAGTCACTGTACACTGCGCGCGCGCTGTGTAGACAGGCGAGCCGTCATCGTGACCGAGTTCAAATCTATTCCTAGAAAGGAAATCGATTGACTGGGTTGAAGGGAGCTCTTTGTCCAGTTGACAGAGAGGCCCAGCGTTTTCAGATGGTCGAGGAGAACTGCGCGGTGCGACAGAAGCTCCGTCCGTGATTGGGCCAAAATCAGCCAGTCGTCCAGATAATTCAATATGCGCAGCCCCTGGCTCCGCAGGGGGGCGAGCGCCGTATCCATGCACTTCGTAAATGTGCGGGGCGCCAGAGATAAGCCGAACGGGAGAACGGCGTATTGATAAACATGACCCTCGAAGGCGAAACGTAAGAATGGCCTGTGACGGGGATTTATCTGGATCTGAAAATAGGCGTCTTTCAGGTCTAGAGAGATGAACCAGTCCCCCTGGCGCACCTGCGCGAGGAGTTTCCTGGTAGTGAGCATCTTGAACGGTCTCTTCATGAGCACTTTGTTCAAAGACCTGAGATCTAAAATCGGTCTGAGGCCGCCGTCTTTCTTGGGAACCAGAAAATAACGGCCGTAAAACCCTGACTCGCTCATAGATAGAGGAACTCTCTCTATAGCCCTTTTGCACAATAGCTTTTGCTATCTCTGAACGGAGCAGAGTCACTGCTTCTGGGTTCACAATAGTTTCTAGCCGCGCTCGGAAACCTGGAGGGCGGCGGTGGAACTGTAAGCAATAGCCTAGCCTTATTGTGTTTAGCACCCACTGGGAAATTCCCGGAATAGCTTCCCACGCTTGAAGCGTAACGCTAAGGGGTGAATGGCTACATGGTCCCCGTTGCTGCACACAGCGGGCCGCGCGGGCGCGCTCATAGTGTTTATGACAGCGGGACTTACACTCAGAGAGGAGTTTAAGGGCCATGTAACAGAGAGAGCAGAGGTGGGACGCGCACACGGGCTCGTGGGCGCGCTTATGCACTCTGAAACTCGAGCGGGTTGGAACCGCTTTATGAGAGTGGGCTCTGTGAGACACACGGGAACTGAAAAGCTTTTGTGTATGAGTGAACACAGTGTTGTGGGCACATTTTCTACACGTGAGGCTTTTATGCTCTTTTTGAGCTATCTCTGGGACGCCGTGAAAACGGTGTTTGTGCACATGCAGTGCTTTGTGTATGAGTGAACACAGTGTTGTGGGCACATTTTCTACACAAGAGGCTTTTGTTACCGAGGAGTAACCGTTCCTTCCAACAAGGGAGATAAAAAAACTAACTTCAATGTACTCACAAAAAAAGGGATTTATTGATAAATAAACAATACATATCAAATCAAAGAAAAGGTACATTGTAGAACAGAAAACTCATTCCCCCTACACGGATGTTACCAACCAGCCAACCCCCTACAAACCCCAATACAATCCCAACTTGGTCACACAGGACAATTCAAAATAAAACAAAATACATTACACAAACAACCCCAAAATCATATTAAATAAAAGTACCGCACACTCAAAACAAACCAAAAAACAATGACACTACAACCTTAAGTCTCATGCAAATAAATAGTTTATGTGTTTTAAAGCGTCAATATAGTACAGAGAGTACAAGGGTTGGCTAGCAACACGAGGCTGGGAAGTGATATACAAACAAGGAACAAGAAAAAAAGAAAACACCCCGTTAGCCAGTACGATTCACAACATCTATACACTCATTGCGCTGGAGGCATACAGCGCACATGCAGGTACTGGCTAAACGGGGAAATCAAAACAAAAAACAAACACACGAGGAACAGCGATCAACTAAACCTAATACAAAAATACAAAAACACAATTAACAATACACAAAAATAACCACAAAACGTATTTTGTTTACTTTAATCTCATTAGAAAAATAAAATCAAGACACTTACAAGCACTGTATAAAAAAACCTCACATTACCTGCGACACAGCCCCAAACCCTGGACTAACTTCCAAGATAGGAACGGGCGTGACCAAATGACCTACAAATACACAATGTTTGCGTCTGCATTAAAAACAATTCCCTAATTAATAAAACAAGGCGTCCTAAATAGGAAACAAAACAATCACTATTTATTTAGCCTACCTGCTCATCAGACCGATCACGCACAAACCAACATGAACGTCACAGGACAGCACGATGTTTGTGTCTGCACTTAAAACATAATTCAGTAAAAAACAAGCTTTGTAAACCTAACACAACACAATAAATATTTGCTTGGCCTACCTGCTCAACCAGACCGCGTCTGTGCACCAACACACAAAGAAGTGCTACCAAACAGCACAACTCCAAAAAAGATTGGACCTCCTCTCTAGGCCTCCCTACAGGTGCCTGCTTAAAAACCCTACCTGGCCACACCCTCTACTAATTGCCACCTCACCGGCTACATTCTTCCCCCCAGAAATTAATCGGCGACCCGCCGATGCACACACAAAGAAGTGTTCTCATTACCATAAACAGCATATCACATCTGTCTCTGGGACTACAACTCCTCCCCAACTACGGGTGCAACTGCAGCTCGAGGCAATCTATAAGGGTTTGAATGCCGACCCGCTGTACTTCTCCTAGAACGCCTCGGCTCTAGGGGTTGAGCCTCTGATACAGGGGAACCCTCCAAGGCACTATCCTCACCCGTCCTAGGAGGTGACCCATCACAATCATCTTGCAATAATATACATGAGGCCGAATCACTATCTGAATCAGTGGTAGACCCACTATTCAAGCCAACCGCTTCGGACACAGTCGAGTCTACATCATCTAAGACAGGGTCAATAAACGCCTTTCGCATTTCCATCCGATGGACCTGCTTCACAGGCCCAGCCTGAAACACAGGAGCAACAGAATACACAACGCCCTGCTCTCCTGGTTCACGCACCACCTTATACAGACATGAATCATACACATCCTGAATTTTATGTCGTCCACGATGATGGCTTTTGAGATAGACCAACTCGCCTTCTCCAAGACCCTTATCATTTACTCTATCCTCATCACGTCTGTTACGACGGGCAACCTTTTCTCTCAGTCTCTCCTGTACCTCACCGTATGCTGCCTGAAGCCTACCTTGATGTTCCACGATCCACTGCTCAGGTGTCTCTGCAGTCTCTTCCAATTGATTATTTAACAAGAAATCAACTGGTAATTTGGGTTCACATCCAAACATTAAAAAATACGGGCTCATACCAGTGGAGTAATGCACTGTGGTGTTATAAGCGTAAACAAGCTGTGGCAGATGTTGAGGCCACCGCCTCTTTTTCTCTGGAGGCAAAGTCCGCAACAAATCATGGAGAGTACGATTAAACCGTTCGCACTGCCCATTTCCCTGTGGATGGTACGGGGTAGTGCGACTCTTCTGTATACCATAAACCTTACATAACTGACTAATAAGGTTACTTTCAAAATTTCGCCCTTGGTCAGAATGCAGACGACAAGGGACCCCAAATAAATGGAACCAATGCCGGACCAAAACCTCCGCCACAGTACTTGCTCGCTGATCCCGAGTAGGGATGGCCTGAGTGAACTTAGAAAAAACATCAGTGAGCACCAACACATTCTCCCTCCCATCACTTGCAGGTTCCAACACGGTAAAATCGACAGCCAAAATTTCATGAGGCCGGGATGCTTGTAGTGTTCCCATAAAAGACCTCACTTTTGGTTGAACCGCTTTAGCGAGGATGCACCGCTGACATTCCCGACACCACTGCTCCACATCTCTCACCATCCCTGGCCAGTAACAGCGACGCTTCACTAATTCTACCGTTCGGTCTCTTCCTTGATGCCCATGACTGTCATGCAAACTACAAAACACCTCCCTTTGAAGTTTTTGAGGTAACAGTAACTGATATATCTCTCGATGACCATCAGGTGTGTACACTAAACGATATAAGCACCCATCCTTCTCACACAATCGGTCCCACTGCCTAGCCAGTTCCTTTACCTCTCGACCCCCACCAGTAAACTCTGAAGAACGCAAAACGCTACCTGCCTCCCAAGCCTTGGCAATAGGGCCGATAACTGGGTCTGCCTTCTGCAAATGAGAAAGATCTACCTGTGAACATCCAGGCAATGCAGCAACCTCACTGCCACTCACCACTACCCGCTCTGGAGATCTTCCCCTCACCTGCTGCTGTAACAGTTGGGGAAGTTTGGTTCCTGGAAACACATTGTTCATGGCCTGTCGAGACAGTGCGTCCGCATTTTGATTAACCCTTCCTGGGCGGTACTTCATCACAAAATTAAAAGAAGCCAACTGGGATAACCATCGCTGTTCAAGAGCACCCAACTTTGAGGTCTGCAGGTGACAGAGAGGATTATTGTCGGTATAAATAACAAAGTCATTCCCCAACAAATATTCTCTAAACTTATCACATACAGCCCATTTTAGGGCCAAACACTCCAGTTTCATGGAGCTATAGTTCTCCATATTCCGCTCTGTCCTCCGCAGACCCCTACTGGCATAAGCAATGGGACGAAGCTTACCACTCTGCTCCTGGGATAAAACTGCCCCCAAACCCTGATGGCTTGCGTCTATCTCCAGAACAAATGGCTTACGGAAATCTGCATAAGCAAGCACAGGTGCAGTAACCAGCTTTGTCTTTAATGTTTGGAAACTGTTCTCACACTCTGCATCCCACACAGAGGCTAAAGGCAGCCTTGGAGTCTTGCCCTTTCTTGCAGAACCACTCAATCTTGTTACCAATTCATGAAGAGGCTTAGCCAGCTTAGCAAATCCATCAATAAACCGGCGATAATAGCTGGCAAAACCTAAAAATGAACGAAGCTCTGCCAAGTGTACTGGGCAACTCCATTCTTTTACTGCTGCCACTTTGTCGGGGTCAGTGGAAACCCCCTGCTCAGACACTAGGTGCCCCAAATACTTCACCTGCTTCTGAAAAAAACTGCATTTGCTCAATTTAATCTTAAGACCTTCCATCTGCAATCGCTTAAAGACCTCCTCCAGCCGTGACAAATGCTCCTGTACAGAAGAGGAAAATACAATTATATCATCCAGATACAAAAGCAAAGAAGAGAACCGCTTATCCCCAAACAGCCGTTCCATGAGTCTTTGGAATGTCCCTGGGGCATTACACAGCCCAAAGGGCATACGGTTAAATTCGAACAACCCAAAGGGAGTACAAAAAGCTGTCTTTGCCTTATCTGCCTCAGCTACCTCAACCTGATTGTACCCACTTACTAAATCTAAGGTGGAAAACCACCTTGCCCCAGTCAGAGCATCCAAAGACTCTTCAATTCTCGGCAGTGGATAAGCGTCCTTTCTAGTTTTCGTATTCAATTGACGATAGTCAACACACATCCTAATTGTTCCATCCCGCTTCTGCACCAGAACAATCGGGGACGAGTAAGGACTACTACTCTCCCTTATCACCTTACTGTCCAAAAGCTGCTGAATATGAGCCCTTACGGACTCATACTGAGAGGGAGGGATTCGTCTATATGGCTGTCTAACTGGTTTATCGTCCTCCAACGGAATCTCATGTTTAATCAGAGCTGTACAACCTATATCGCCCTCAGTAGTGGAAAAAATGACCTGATATTTATTTAATAGCTGCTTTGCCAGTTCTGCTTCCTGTTCAGTAAGTCCTTTACAGGAAGGAAGATCAATGTTACCACCAGACAACTGCTCAGCCACATGAACAGACACCTGAGCACTATAAACATTTTCAGGACATATTTGTAATGTCGGCCCTGTGGCAGTAACCACGTTCACCACTTGGACTGTACCTATAATACGACGTGGTGCCACCCATACCTCCGTACTACCTACATTAACAATGGGTGCATACACTAACCCTCTCTCTGCATATACCAGCGAAGGAGACAACAGCAAACCCTCTGGAAGGGCATTTTCCTCTGGCCCCAAAGGTTCTAAGAGAAACTCTATCACAGCCCCTGAAACTTGTGGACAGGTCACCGGAACCATAGTCATGGTACCTGCAGCAACACGGACAGGGTTTTTACCCTGAACTCTCACCTTAAATTCAGAAGAAGAATGTGACACAGCTTCAATTTTTTGACAACAGCGGAGTGCCTGTTTCCATGCTGGGGTAGCTGCTCGTATTTGGGGAATCTGAAAAAGCTCTGTACCATGTTCATTAAATAAATTAACATAACACTCTCGGATAATATTCATACCCAGTACAGCTGGAATCTTCTCCTTCTGAGCATACATACTAGGTGAACAGGCATCTTTTACAATCAAAATCCCTTTCCTAGGTAATGTAACCCCAAATAAACTAACATCAAGTTCTACATACCCCACACATGGAATATCCATCCCATTTGCAGCTTTCAATGCCAACCATGCACAGTCACGGAGATCCCCTTCCCCCAAATCCGAAAAATAATGGTTAAAATAACTCTCTGTTACAGTGGTAACCATAGACCCTGTGTCTAGTAAGCACAACACCTCAACCGTTCCCATTTTAATCTTTAATGTTGGACAAGACCCTACTAAACTAGAAAAAGCATGAGAATCAATTTTTGAGCCTAATGTCCTCATCTCCAGTGTGTGGCTCTGCACCCTGGAGGGCTCTAGTTTTCCGCCGACGAGACAGACTCCACAACTGCCCCACCACTAGAACCCACAGCCGGCACAGGCCTAGTTTGTATATTGGTTGTACAATATCTTGCTATATGACCAGCTTTATTACATTTGATACATATGGGTTGGCCATCAGGTGTTCTACGAAATCTACTAGGTCTAGGGAATCTATTAACATTACTTGCAGCCCCTTCTGGAGTACTCAAAGTTTTAAGAATCAAATCCAATTGTGCCTGCTGTCGTAGGACCATATCTTTCAATTCAGCAAATTCAGAACCAACCACACGGTTCTCTTCACATGTAGTAACAGCTTGAGTTTCAAATGAGTGAGGAACTACTCTACTTGATCGGTTTCTTTGAGGCTGTCCCTCCTCCACCCAACGCATTGCCTCCTTGCGTAGGTCAAGGAGAGTTAAAGAAAGATTCTGCCTCACCAACCTCTTTAGTTCTCTACGAAGGGTATGGTCCTGAACATTTTCACAAAATTGATCTCGCAGAACCACCTGATAGTCAGACACAGCATTAGGGTTAGCTTTTCGTACCTTGTCCATAAGATCCATTAATGCATGAGAAAACTGTTGTAAAGATTCCCCCTCCTTCTGTTTTCTGTCAAAAAACTGCTGTTGAAGGATTACATAGGGAGAAGAAGAACAATACAGTTCACGCAACACTGAAAATATCTCAGTGGAGTTCTCTTTAACTTCCTCAGGCCTAAACTTAATTTCAGTCCGAGCCTCTCCCTCTAAATGATCATAAACAAACATGGCTTTGTCTGATTCAGATATATGTCTCCCTCTAATACAACTCTCCACCTCTTCAATCCAATCCTCCAGAGAAAGAGAGCCAGGGGACAATTTACCAGAGAAATTCGAACATTTTCTTTCTCTAGGCACATATATAGCGGCCTGTTCACGCCGCTGTCCATTACCTTCTGGGACCGAACTCGACACACCAATTGCTGAACCTCCAGCTTGAGGCTGTCGTCTTAGTCTTTCATTTTCAATTCGCAGTTGATCTAACTGCTCCCGTAGTTGCTGCAGCTCCTCCGCCATAACTGCAGTAGACCAATCCGATGTCGCCAGAAGCAGTCGTCCCACGAGCTGATCGCTGTTCCTCCCTACCAAAAACAAAAAACAAAAAAACCATCCACTTCCCAGCCTTTAATACCACAAAAGAAACTGGTTACCCTGCCGACTTACGCCAAAATGTTACCGAGGAGTAACCGTTCCTTCCAACAAGGGAGATAAAAAAACTAACTTCAATGTACTCACAAAAAAAGGGATTTATTGATAAATAAACAATACATATCAAATCAAAGAAAAGGTACATTGTAGAACAGAAAACTCATTCCCCCTACACGGATGTTACCAACCAGCCAACCCCCTACAAACCCCAATACAATCCCAACTTGGTCACACAGGACAATTCAAAATAAAACAAAATACATTACACAAACAACCCCAAAATCATATTAAATAAAAGTACCGCACACTCAAAACAAACCAAAAAACAATGACACTACAACCTTAAATCTCATGCAAATAAATAGTTTATGTGTTTTAAAGCGTCAATATAGTACAGAGAGTACAAGGGTTGGCTAGCAACACGAGGCTGGGAAGTGATATACAAACAAGGAACAAGAAAAAAAGAAAACACCCCGTTAGCCAGTACGATTCACAACATCTATACACTCATTGCGCTGGAGGCATACAGCGCACATGCAGGTACTGGCTAAACGGGGAAATCAAAACAAAAAACAAACACACGAGGAACAGCGATCAACTAAACCTAATACAAAAATACAAAAACACAATTAACAATACACAAAAATAACCACAAAACGTATTTTGTTTACTTTAATCTCATTAGAAAAATAAAATCAAGACACTTACAAGCACTGTATAAAAAAACCTCACATTACCTGCGACACAGCCCCAAACCCTGGACTAACTTCCAAGATAGGAACGGGCGTGACCAAATGACCTACAAATACACAATGTTTGCGTCTGCATTAAAAACAATTCCCTAATTAATAAAACAAGGCGTCCTAAATAGGAAACAAAACAATCACTATTTATTTAGCCTACCTGCTCATCAGACCGATCACGCACAAACCAACATGAACGTCACAGGACAGCACGATGTTTGTGTCTGCACTTAAAACATAATTCAGTAAAAAACAAGCTTTGTAAACCTAACACAACACAATAAGTATTTGCTTGGCCTACCTGCTCAACCAGACCGCGTCTGTGCACCAACACACAAAGAAGTGCTACCAAACAGCACAACTCCAAAAAAGATTGGACCTCCTCTCTAGGCCTCCCTACAGGTGCCTGCTTAAAAACCCTACCTGGCCACACCCTCTACTAATTGCCACCTCACCGGCTACACTTTTATGCACTTTTTTTTTTTTTTTTTTTTTTTTTTGGATTTCTCTGGGACGAGGTAAAAACGGCGTTTGTGCACATGCAAGCGGGAAAAGAGACCGGCTTGTTGATGGCGGTGTACACTGCTGCAGTAGCCGTGTGAACGGGGACTGACAGAGGGCGAAACCTTGATGGCGGTTCAGCTAACCCTTTTCTCAGCTGAGGCTGGTCACGTGAGCGGCCTGCAGCGGGATATATATATAGCCTGAAATCGCTGCACTTGTGACGCGCGTCGCAAGTGCGTGTTAGAAACGTGAGCGCTGCAAACGGGCACGAGACTATTTTTAGCCTGCAGAGGCTGGACTTGTGACGGCATAAAAATTATCTGCGAGAGCCGGAATCGAACGCGGGTCTCTGGCGCGAAAAGCTTTGTGATACACCACTGAGCCACAGGGGTAATGACACAAGCACAGTAGCGCGAGCAGATAAGAGGGCGTGATAGCAGTAACAGGTTCGGCCTCAGCGGAACTAACACACTATAACCCATTTGTCCAGCTTTATGCTCGGAAATGAGAACGTTTCTCATGAGCGCGGGAGAGCGCGGCCGCTTTCTGTCACGTGAGAGAGCTGGGCGCGAGCTCAGAGCTGCATAAAGATTATCTGCGAGAGCCGGAATCGAACACGGATCTCTGGCGCGAAAAGCTTTGTGTTCCACCACTGAGCCAGGGGTAAAGACACAAACATAACAGCGCGAGCAGATAAGAGGGCGTGATAGCAGAAACAGGTTCGGCCTCAGCGGAACTGATACACTATAAACGCTTTATGTAGCGGCGTTATATGCAGGCGGGAGAGCGCGGCCGCTTTCTGTAACGTAAGAAAGCTAGCCGAGAGCTCAGAGCTGCATAAAAAATTATCTGCGAGAGCCGGAATCGAACACGGGTCTCTGGCGCGAAAAGCTTTGTGTTCCACCACTGAGCTAGGGGGAAGACACAGGCTTAATAGCGCGAGCAGATAAGAGGGTGTGATAGCAGCGACTAGTTCGGCCTCGACGGAACTTAACGCACTATAAACCCACTTGCCGGTGACGCGTATGCATGGGGCCGGGCTAGCTCTCTTGTAAAGTAAAGAAAGCTAGCCGCGGTTGGCACAGCTGTAAGCGGCTCGTCCCCCATTCAGCGCTCGTAGGCGGTGAGAGGGGGAGGCGGCGTAACGCTTCGAGTCGAGCCCGCAGGGTCAACAACAGAAGCCCAATCGCAGAGGAAACATCCGCCGTTGGCGAGAGAAAGCTCTGCGTGTCCCAGTCCCAGGCAGAGAGCGCAGAAGAAGGCGGGCTCTGGCGCTGAGAGGGACGCGGCATGAGCCGCAGGTGTGCGAGGCATCTTAAAAAAGACGCTCGCTGCTCTTTTAGATACACACACACAATACAAGAAGCTTTTTGGTAAAGGATATGAATCCGTCGGATGGCGCTAGCTTGCAGGACGGCTGAAGGTGGCGAAGACGGCCGGCTTCCTCAGACTCCCAGATGCTCGCTAGAAGGTGCCTTTTTCCACGACGGCGGCTTTTCTCAGGACAGCAGAAGCGTGTAGCTCGCTGAAGATGAAATGAATCAACATATAAGCCTGGGAGAGACTGTTATATACACCATAGCCACGCCCATTCTGGCGGGCCATGACGCAATGAGCGCGCGGGCGCCTCTTATTGGAAGCGGGTTCAGCCCCGCTCTCCCATAGGCTTAAGCAGTTCTCTCTGAGCGAACCAATGAGCTGCTAGCTAGCCTGCTCTAGGTCTGCCGCAGAGGAACTGCGTTGTCAATGGATACAAATTATGAAATAATTTTTTGGCTTCAATATCTCAGCAAAGATGAATCTTTCCCGCAGCGTAAGCTAGCTTACGCAATACGAGAGAACCTCTCGTAAGAGAACCAGATCTGGACATTTTAAATGCCCTTAAAGGGGTCATATAATGCCATTTTTGTACAAGCTAGTATGATTCTTTAGGGTCTAAATTAAAAGTTTGTAATGTACTTTAATTAAAAATTCTCATTAGTATTGTAAGAAAACACTTATTTTACTTGGTCAAAAACAGCTCTGTTTTTAGCATGCCGTTTCAGTGCATATGACTTTAAATGATAATGAGCTTTGCTCACCCCGCCTCTCTGTTCTGTGTGTGCACCGTTTGTAACACAATAACACAATAACCATAACGCGTTGTTCAGTATAAACGTGGGATTATGAATTATATTGAGAACATCATACATAGAAAACATGCC
Organism: Rhinichthys klamathensis goyatoka; assembly: GCF_029890125.1. Taxonomy (NCBI): domain Eukaryota; kingdom Metazoa; phylum Chordata; class Actinopteri; order Cypriniformes; family Leuciscidae; genus Rhinichthys; species Rhinichthys klamathensis. The sequence continues at coordinate 1,519,185 of NW_026606820.1, forward strand.
GTAATGTACCCTGAGTGTAAACCTTAGACGCATTCATTGTGAAGCGTGCAGCTAGGGATTTGCAAAGATTAATATAAATATTAATATAAAGTTTAATAAAACGTTACACTCACTTCAGTTGTTCTAGAGCAGTGGTTCTCAACCCTGTCCTGGCGTACCCCCAACACTGCATGTTTTCTTTGTCTCCCTAATCAAACACACCTGATTCAACTCATCGATGAGTTGAATCAGGTGTGTTTGATTAGGGAGACAAAGAAAACGTGCAGTGTTGGGGGTACGCCAGGACAGGGTTGAGAACCACTGTTCTAGAGGTTCAGCAGGAACACGAATAGCTGGTACCGATCCTTTTTTCATGAGCAGCTTCTTAGCAAAACCAGCTCATACTGACCCTCGTTTATAAAACAGTCTGGTGAGAAATGATTCGCACAAACATGAGAGCATTGACGTTGCTCGTGGGGAATATTCCCTTCGAAAACAAACTCAGCCACTGCGTCTTCAGCGGTTCGGATTTAGGAACATTAAAATGACTGCTGTGTTCGTTATTACACCCAAGAACAGAACACCACAATCGCTTAGACGCCATTCTGCTCATAGACAGTGCTCCAGCATATCAACAACGACCGCGCCGGTCCGCGCAGACTATGATTGACAGCTCTCTCACGAGCGAGGGCGGGTTCGTGTTGAAACGATGCTGTCAATCAACAATCGTGGGAAGGGCTTCCGAGCGTGTGACGTAACAAAATCGAACGGCTCAATTTGAGGCAGGGGAAAACATATAAGGAGATTAAAACAAAAACACTGGATGGATTTGTATCATTTTATGATGGTTGTGTACAGGCACTGCCAACACACATTTCAGTACAACATACCTGTCAACACTCCCGTTTTTCCCGGGTTTCTCCCGTTTTTTAGCCCTATCTCCCAGACCCCTCCCGGTTTGTTATTTCTCCCGATAAACTCCCGTAATGTGCATGGCCCAAACTCCTTTATGAATAATCGGACCAATATGTTTGTCTAATGTTGACCAGTTGCCAGATCTTGTATTAAATGCATTATATTCACACAATATACACACCATATACAATTTCAACCCGTTTGTCATCTCAACCTGGCAACCTATAACCCAGTTGCGCAGTCGCGGAAAGCTTAACCCAAGCGAGCGCCGAACGGTCCCCAGCACACAAATCTCCCGGATTTTGAAAACCAAATGTTGACAGCTATGCAGTACAATCAACTTGTAAAAGTGCATGTACCATTATATGACCCCTTTAAATAAGCCACATACCCTCTATGTAGATATCAGAGACAAAATTAAAATATTATTTCAACACATTCTAGGGCACCTTTAAAGCTACAATATGTTTGGTTTTTTTCGCCGCTAGGGGTCGCTAACCTCTTACAATAACAAAGGCGTAGGTTAATGACGCATAAGCGGAATTATGGAATTTGTCGTCATGCCAATGGATCTAATAATGTGTATGGATGAGTGAAAACATTCATGTTTTTATCATGACTGTGGTATGAAGCAGGACACAATTGCTAATGAGAGACAGATATCAGCGCCACATGCAGTCCCGCGGATATAAAGGAATAAGGACATTTCATTCTACCGAACTACACGCAAGTGCTGAATTAATACTCACACAGGTCAGTTTATTAGACTAATGAAACTTGTGAGGTAACGCAGCGCTGTTTCACTTGGCCTAACGTTACACTATCACACTAAACTGCATTTGAGTGCGTTGAAAGTTATAATGTTATTCTATGTGTTACTTTGTTGGCTGTATGAGACCAGCAGTAAGCTAGATCAACATTAGAATAACATACTGATCATATTCTATCATTTCATCATGTAGTTGAGCTATATAACATTGATTTGTTTTATGTACATTTGCTCACCTGTCTAATAAAGTACATGCAAGAGCGGCGTCTCGTCAAGTTGAAGTTAGTCACGGGCGTGAAGCTCTTGGCATCTCAAAAACGCCACGCCAATATTGATCCTCGTTTTAGTTCTCCTTTTGTCCCAAAGTCTGCTTGCCATGGCATAATGTTTGAACGAAACAACAACAGCGTGCGCGTGCCGCTAGACGTAATGCAGTTGTCCACGTCTGTCGCCACGGTTACTATGGCAGTACAAGCAGAAACCAGGGATAACGCGGATATTATGTCATTGACAGGCGACAATGACCAGGGACGAGCCATTATTTAAAATTGGAATTTCTCTGAAAAAAAAAAATTGTTGGGAACTTTTGGGATATTGTAAGTACACAACTGCAGGAAATATTTTTTTACAAAAATCTTACATATTGTACCTTTAATAAATGCTGAAGAAGTATTGTTCATTCTTAGTTCATAATAACTAATGTTATCTAATGTAAATCATGTTAACTAATGAACCTTATTGTAAAGTGTTACCATAATATTTAAGTTTGTTACGTGTTACATGCTGCTTGCAATTTAAGATTTGTTTTATTTAATTGTTTGGAACATTTTCTTCCACAAAATGAGGAATTAAGAATGTTTCCTTGCCTTGTAACCTGCCAAACAAATTAAATAAATAAAGCTTAGAGCTTCAAGCTTTCATCTTTTTAAAAAATTTAATGTTATACACAATACACCACCTATCTGAACTTGTGATTATGAGAGGAAGGGTTAAAATTCAGTCTTGACTTAGGCTCCGCCTCCAACACTGTGCATGGCTGAAACACCAATCTTGGTTTCTAGTGTTTCAAAGTCTGCTATTTGTTAAGTGTGTTAGCCTGACCTCAGTTTCTCAGACAGGCCATTAGTATTTGTCATTTTCAAGAGAGAAATAAAAACAACATTATATAAATATATTATATAAACATAACACTAGCAGTGTTGGTAAAAAGTCCATCCTGTTTTATGAATGTCACTAGTTCTGACCCCAACACACACAAATAAGAGAGCAAAACAAGATGTTGTGTCTCTTGGGACCATCAAATGTAAACTTCTGTTAAAGATATGAAATGCATGCATGTTTTAAAATATCAACTTGTGTTCGGGGTGCGCTGTTGAAGTGGCCTTGCATGTGTGAATTATTGTTTTTATGAGCATGGGCTTCTATCTGTGCAGGAGTGCATCTGTGCTTATACGTGTGAGTGTGTGTGAGGTTTTGCAGATCATGAGACCTGTTATTTTAAGCGGTTTCATTGTACCGCTCCTGTCCTCCTGTCACCCATACCCTCACTTAAGTTTCCCATGACCACTCATCTCTACCGACTTACACCATCCTCAGTGGGTTTCTCAGTAAACAACTCACTTGCCGCAACAACTTTTAAAGTTTCCACAGGATGTACAGCTATTTTTGTCACAGTTAAAGTTAGTAGTGCTCAAATGCATGCTGTAATTTAAGGGAATAGGCTACTTTAAAAAAGTAATCTCTTAGAAGCACTTTTTATACTTTTATATTAATCAATTTTAAATTAGAGTATTAGTAGACTGTAGGGGTAAGTTTAGGGTTAGTTGACATGTACTTAAAAAATTACTTTTAGTCAGTTGTAGAATGTCTGTTGGGGGACCATTAAAATAAAGAGTTAGCAGATATTAAGCAGACAGTCAACTAATACTCTAATGAGAGTTAGTTGACGTGCACTGTAGGTGCAACGTTACTTATAGTAAACAGAATGTGTTGAAAATAAGAAAAAATAAATCTTTACCATTATTTGTCATTTGCATGTTGTTGACCATCCGGAAGGCAGCTTGCGAGACCTTATACCTTTCAGTGCTAAAACCACAATGATGCCTAAGTTTCCAAACCATGGCCACTATGTGCAGAGACTCAATAATGTAATGCAAAACAAAGGTCAAACTACTGCACCATCATACCAGGACTAGTTGTCACACATGGAATTTGTTTGTCACATAATTGAACTTCTTTTCTGTAACTTTTTTTCTAGCATTCCAAAATCCACGCATTTTGTGAATTATGAAACTCAATATAGTTACATAGTAACACAAACCTACGGTGGCCGAGAGAGCTCAACGCGATGCAACTGAAGCAAACACATGCAAATAGAAAAAAACGCATGCAAATAAAAAATAAACACATGCAAGTAGAAAAAAACGCATGCAAATAGAAAAAAACACCTGCAAATAAAAAAAAACATCATCATCAGTTTCACAACACACGTGTGCTCCAAATACAAAAACGCGCTGCAAAAGTTCACAACACAACCAAATACAGAAACGCGCTGCAAATAACACAGACCACAACGGAAATGTTTCCAGGGGAACCAAATAAGTGACGAACCCGGCTGGGACGTGCTTATTGCTCGTGAGCTTCCCTATCCTATAGGCCCTGTCCCAAATGGCGCGCTTCATGCGGACTTTCGGTCTCATGGACTTAAATTGCGCGTGCTCGCCGAGTCTACGAGTCCGTAGGCCGTCCCATTTAGCATTTTAACGCTCTGAAGTGTGCTCAGCAGCGCCCCCTTTGTACACTTGAAGCGGTCTTCCACGAAGCCCGCATAGATGCAGGGTCCACACACTTTAACTACCCAGGAATCCTTGCGAAAGGCCAATCAGACAACGGATGGGAGGAGATTTCGCTCACGGACAATTGTTAACATGGCTGAGAAGAAAATATTTAAGTGTAATTATCATTACGGTTTTTATGACAAGTTTATACAAACATTATGATCATCGACCAGTGGTTGATGTCTCAAACATAGGCTAATAATAGCGAGCTAAATAATACGATCGCATTATGATTCATTAAATAAATAGAACAGAATGTCAGGGGTTTACTGAGTCATATGTAAACACAACAACAATAGGCAGCATATTTCCCCGAACCTGTAGCTCCTGTCCATAACAACAATCAGACCGTCTTCCTGTTTCCGGCGTGACGATCGAGTCTGTCCCAAAAATACCTCTCAATGCGCCCTCGCGGACTCGCGCTAAGGGCCCTATATAGGTCTGCACTACATGACGTCACCGAAGTGTGGACTCTGAGGAAGTTCACAAGTCCGGAGTGTGCCATTTGGGACAGGGCCAATATCCCTTCGCAGGGCAGACGGCAGAGCCCTTAAAGTGGGACTTTGGAGTGAGCAGGGCTCTAGTGTGCTGTTATATAGCCGTGTGGAACGCACTTGATGAAGGAGCAGCGAAAGACAGCGTAATTCCTCATTATTTTCACCTGGGATGTTCATGACAACGCAGCACGGCGTCCATCAGCTTAAAGGCTGATCTTACGACAGAAATATAATGCTGTTAACATAACGGTTGCAAATACATTTTTATTTTTACTTTACAAAAAAGCTTTTAAAATATGCGTGTATGCGTGTACTTTAAAACTTTGGACCCTACATTACCTAACATTTCTTATGAAACTTTTCTTTATGAAAATTTAAACATAACATGAAACAATTTGTACAGTGTAACTGATGAAAGATAAATATATTTTCTTTCATGTTCTTCTTGCTATCTTTTTTATTTATTTATTTTAGTTTTCAACTCATTGTTCTTTTCACATTGGTATTCTGATTCTGACATTGAACATATTGTTAATACATTTTGTATTGTATACAAGGTGTATGTCATAAAAATGTAATCTCTGTATGTTTTGCAAAAATAAATAAATAAAGTAGAATTTAAGCTGTAAGCACCAGCACGTCCCAGTCGGGTTCGTCACTTATTTGGTTCCCCTGGAAACATTTCCGTTGTGGTCTGTGTTATTTGTAGCGCGTTTCTGTATTTGTGTTGTGAGCTTTTGCAGCGCGTTTCTGTATTTGGGTGGTGTTGTGAGTATTTGGAGCTCACATGTGTTGTGAAACTGATGAAGATTTGCGGGTGTTTTTTCTATTTGCATGCGTTTTTTTTTTTTTTTTTTTTTTTATGCGTTTTCTTCTATTTGCATGTGTTTTCTTCAGTTGAGCTTTCTCGGCCACCGTACAAACCCACATCAATAGCATCCATTTAGACCAAAATAAACAATAATGATTTTAGATTTTAACCCATTCAATTTTAACATTTTAGGGGTATTTTTCCTAGATGTAGAGTTGGGGCAAGAGTTATCACTTTTTCGTTTTATTTGAAATGAAATAAATGAATACAACATACAATTGTTTCATTTTGCAGTCATCATGGCAGTTAAAGGGATATGTCACCAAAAACATTTTATTTGGTCATCATTTACTCACCCTCAAGTTGTTCCAAACCTGTATGAGTTTCTTTCTACTGTTGAACACAAAATATTTTAAAGAATATTGGTTAACACAGACAGGTGTGACTGTAGCCATTGACTTCCATAGTATTTTTTTCCTATTGTGGAAGTCAGGCTACAGTCGACAATCCAGTCTGGAAATCTCTAGCGCCATCTTTTGGTGCAATGTCTTTTATCTGTCCGGACAAAAACAATTTTAATTTGCATTAAGACAAACAAAAAACAACACAATTTGATTTGGCTTAAAGGTAGGCCTGTGTTTTGTTTGTTTTTAAATCATGTCTCTGTGGTTTCTTTCTCATTGCAAATTGCACCGTCATAACATATTGATTCTTATCTTGAACTTGACTAAACTCCCAGGATATGATTGAGGATTAAAGGGCGTGTGTTCACGTTTCCTTTGCAGGTAAACATTAACTTTCTTTACTGTACAGTTGGTCTTATCCACACCCTAAGAACATAAATCAGCCAAGGCTATATATTCGTCACATCGCCTCACCCTACAGTGATAGTTTTTCTGCTGGAGTAGATCTCTTAGCCCATTTCCAGCTCCAGAGAGGTCCATCATCATGTTGTTCAGTCAGTGGAGTCTCCTCCTGACCGTGTGGATGTTTCGGCCACCGCAGGTTTCTGCTTTTAACCTGGACACACAGAACGTGATAAAGAAGCGTGGAGAAGCAGACACTTTGTTTGGGTTTTCTATGGCCATGCACCATCAACTCAAACCTGCAGAGGAGCGCGTGTGAGAAACCTTTTTTTTTTAAGCGAACACGTGATAATTGTTTAAATTACTGCAGAACTTTGTAGCATTGTGTTACATCAATATATATATATATATATATATATATATATATTTTTTTTTTTTTTTTTTTTTTTTTTTACATGTTCAGCAGCACAAATTTGGGCAACGCTTTGTAGCAACCTAGGCCTACGTCTCTCACATGCATTTGTAGGATAGGCTACAATTTGTAGCTATAAATTTTAATAATTAGATATTGTTCAATTATGATACTTTCATTTAGGTCTATATTTGTAGCCTACAAATATAGGCCTAAATGAAAGTATCATAATTGAACAATATCTAATTATTAAAATTCATATTAGATAATGATACGCAATACATAACGGTTATCTATCTATCTATCTATCTATCTATCTATCTATCTATCTATCTATCTATCTATCTATCTATCTATCGGTATCTATCTGTCTATCTATCTATTGACATCACTTGCATCTTCAGATTGCTGATTGGAGCGCCTCATGCTAGAGCATTTCCCGTTCAAAATGCCAATATATCCGGAGGTCTGTACAAATGCAAATTCACAACACAATCTGATGACTGTGAACGCATTGCCGTTGATACAGAAGGTTGGTTGTGGTTTACATGATTTATGTTTTGTTTCTTTATTTCTCAATTTTGTAATGATCAAATACTTTTTTATTATGTGTATTATTTAATAATACAAGCAGTTTAAGTATCCCTAAAAAAGCATTCTAAACTCACTTTTCTATACTGCCAGCTCGTCCTATGGATAGGACAGGAGTAGACTATAGAGAAAACCAATGGCTAGGTGTTCGTGTCCAAAGTCAGGGCCGAGGAGGCAAAGTAGTGGTAAAGTGTGCTTTTCATTTTAACTGGTTCTAATTCATTGAGAAACTATTTTATTTAAAGTTGACACCTCAAATGTAAACTCTATATTTGTGTACATATGTTTATATCTTAATGTTTTAATTGACGCTATGTGTAATGAATATGCTCTGTTTTATTTAGACTTGTGCCCACAGGTACCAGGATTGGAGTTTTACCAACCAGCAGTTATTGGGCAGATGTTTTGTCCTGGAACAGGACCTTAAATTGGTGACGGATGGAGTGGGCACAAGATCATTTTGTAGGAATCGGGAATCAGATAAGCGCAAGTTTGGATACTGTCAACAGGGTCTCTCTGTAGCGTTTTCCAAAGACAGCAAATATCTTGTTTATGGAGCTCCAGGAGCCTATGACTGGAAAGGTACTGCAAAGCTTTTTTTATTGATAATGTTTAACTTCACACATTCATTAACAGTAAAGTCTGTAGTATTGAGTATTACCTCGCAGTCGCAACCTATCATTTATAATGACTTCTTCTCCTTTTCACACTTAAGGCATTGTGCACATGGAGCCTGTAGATAACTTCTCTCTAGAGATCTATGAAACAGGAGATCATAACCAACAACAACACGAGCTTATTCCTGTGGACATCAGCAGCTTTCTAGGTGATCACGGTCAACCTACTACTGTGTACCAGAGGGCAATCTATAGCACAATTGTCTAGAATGCAGATCTGTTCAAAATAAAATATTACTTTAAATCTTGACTTATCTGATGCAGAAGTTAGCAATAGATTAGCAACTATAAAATGAGGAATAGATTTTCTTTAAATCATACTGTAACTTTCAGAAGTTTCAAAGAGCATTTATTAAAAATAAGCTACAAAAATGACTCATTCTGAACTTACTAGTGAGTATTAGTGGACTTCAGGGGAAACATTTAATGATAAAATAAGTATTTTATGACTCTTAAATCTGATATCATCCATTTATCAACAGTTTTCCTTCTGTTATTTCTCAGGCTTTGCTTTAGATACTGGGATGAACCTTACGAAGAAGGGAGAGTTGAATGTTGTGGCGGGGGCTCCACGCTCATACCACAGTGGAGAGGTTTTGTTGCTAAGACCGGATGAAAAGGCAGAAACAAGGAACTTGAAAGCTGAACACATCCTTCGAGGTCCAGGTTTGGCCTCCTCCTTTGGCTATGACCTCGCTGTTCTTGACTTAAATGCAGATGGGTGAGTTTACACTAGAAACGGATACAATTATGACTAAACAGGATGTGATTGTAAAGTTTATTATGTAATCACAGGTAATTATTGTTTTACAAGTTTAGTCTGTAGAAATGACAATGTTCTCATTGACTCAGGTGGGATGACATTGTGGTGGGTGCACCTGAGTTCTCTGCAAAAAACATGGATGAAGATGTAGGAGGGGCCGTGTACATTTACATCAACCAGGCCAATGGACAACGCTGGAACCAAATCGAACCAGTGTGTCTGTACGGGAAAAGGGACTCCATGTTTGGACTAGCAGTGGCGCACATTGGGGATATAAATCAAGATGGATACCAAGGTTGAACAAAAGGTTATATATACACTTCAGTCTTGAGCCTCAGTTTTACAGTACATCTGACAGATGATCTTTTCTGATGAACAGATTTTGCAGTGAGCGCTCCCAATGAGGATACAGGGAGAGGTCGAGTGTACATACATCATGGTTCAGCTGCAGGCTTTCATCAAAAACCAGTGGTTCGCAAAAGGACTCGCATAATTATAATCTCTATAATATACATTTTTATCAGTTATTTTGCTTTAGATTTAAATTGTAATTAAAATATATTTTTAACACTTTTTAATTTCATAATATTATATATTATATTTACAAAATATTACAAATTATATTATATTGTATTATATTATATTATATCATATTATAATAATATAATAACTTTTTTCAAAGTGACTCTGTTAAAACAATCTCTGTTTATAGGTTTTAGATGCTGGAGACCACGGTATCAAATTGTTTGGCTATTCCATGGCTGGAAACATGGATATGGACGGTAACGGCTATCCAGACCTTGCTGTGGGTTCACTTTCAGATACTGTTCTGGTTTACAGGTTGGATGCTTCCCACTCTGCTAAAAATATAGATTCAATGCTGATCAGATCTTTTGCATTCATATAATTCATCATATGAAGTGAAAGAATAACCAGACACATCCCACAAAGATAGTTTCATTAAATATCATTTTGTAGGATCTGTACATTTTAGAATTCTAAATGAATTACGTTAATATTTTTAATAAATAATATGTTCTTATTTTTAAGGACTAAACCAGTGGTAAACATAGAAAAGACGTTGACATTAACACCGAATAATATTGACTTCAAGGCACAGGACTGCAAGAAATATCCATGGTGAGATAACAGCAAAATCTAACACTAATATATATATATATATATATATATATATATATATATATATATATATATATATATATATATATATTAAAATAATACTAATTTGAGCTATATACATATGTGTGTGTACACATATATATATATATATATATATATATATATATATATATATATATAGAGAGAGAGAGAGAGAGAGAGAGAGAGAGAGAGAGAGAGAGAGAGAGAGAGAGAGAGAATTTTAAAACATATATTATTTTTTATTATTATTTATTTTTTGTTTCTTTCGTCTTCTTTTTTTTGTGAAAATCTTTTAGCATTATTACAGCTCAGTCCTGTTTCACTTACACTGCCCAGCCACCTACATACAATCCCAAACTGAGTGAGTCTATTTCCTGTTCTCCATACTGCATTAAATATCAAAACAAGAATGAATGTCCCCCACCAATCTGTCATTCCAGCTGGGTGTGTTTGATTAGTTATTATAACTTGGCAAACAGCTTCATGTCAAAGCAATTCCTTGAAACTTTTTGAGGCATGTGAAATTGCATTTGATAGTCACCTTTCTGTAGGGATCGAGTACAAGCTAAAGGCTGATACAGTGCGCAGAGAGAGGGGTCTTCCTTCACGAGTGGTCTTTGTGAATTCTGAGGCTGCGCAGGGAGACCAGGAACTGCCTGGCCAGGGCAAACGAGAGTGTGTCCAGACCAAGCTCAGGCTGCTGGTACTATCTACTCACACTCTGATTTGCTGGTTTCAAGAACTGAAAGTGAGACTTTATGATTAAAAACCATTGTACTGTGTTTTAGGGAGATATCCAGGACAAGCTGACCAGCATTTCCATCAGCTTATCTTTTTCTTTGCCATCTGACAATCCAAAACAGACCATCAGAAACCTCCCTGACTTAGAGCCAGTTCTAAACGCTCTACAAGAAAACACAACCAAAGCAGAGGTATATTGCCATATCACTTCCTTTATTGCTGTAAAATCCCACTGTCTCAAACACGGCTTTCTTTACCACAAACCTCTTATCTCCCAGGTCACCTTTAGGAATGCCGACTGTGGAAGTGACAACATCTGCCACAGTAACCTGCAGCTCCAGTATAGCTTCTGCACCAAAGACCAACAACAAGAAAAATGTGACCCTCTATCCATGTAATATCATTATCTATGTGGCTTGTGCAATATTTAGAACAATACACTACTGTTTTTTTTACATTTCAAAGACCACATGATTGATATTTGGCATGCATTTTGAATGAAGCTAAAGTTTTGTTGCTGTAACTGCAAAACATGTACTGACAAATCAGGACCAAATCAGGAGTTTAAATATATCAGGGGTATAGTGTGCAAATCCATTAATTGCATCAAGTAATAATCATATTGTGTAAGAACTACGCAATGCATATTGCATATTAGCTACATATTTGACACGTGTTTAGCCTTCTTGTAATATAGACTTAAAGGGGTCATATAATGCCATTTTTGTACAAGCTAATATGATTCTTTAGGGTCTAAATTAAAAGTTTGTAATATACTTTAATTAAAAATTCTCATTAGTATTGTAAGAAAACACTTATTTTACCTGGTCAAAAACAGCTCTGTTTTCAGCACGCCGTTTCAGTGCATATGCCTTTAAATGATAATGAGCTTTGCTCACCCCGCCTCTCTGTTCTGTGCGTACACCATTTTTAACTCAATAACACAATAACCATAACGCGTTGTTCAGTATAAACGTGGGATTATGAATTATATTGAGAACGTCATACATAGAAAACATGCCGTAATGTACTCTGAGTGTAAACCTTAGACGCATTCATTGTGAAGCGTGCAGCTAGTGATTTGCAAAGATTAATATATTAATATAAAGTTTAATAAAACGTTACACTCACTTCCGTTCTTCTGGAGATTCAGCAGGAACACGAATATCCGGTACCAATCCTTTTTTCATGAGCAGCTTCTTAGCAAATCCAGCTTTATACTGATCCTCGTTTATAAAGCAGTCTGGTGAGAAATGATTCGCGCAAACATGAGAGCATTGACGTTGCTCGTGGGGAATATTCCCTTCGAAAACAAACTCAGCCACTGCGTCTTCAGCGGTTTGGATTTAGGAACATTAAAATGACTGCTGTGTTCGTTATTACACCCAAGAACAGAACACCACAATCGCTTAGACGCCATTCTGCTTATAGACAGTGCTCCAGCATATCAACAATGACCGCGCCGCGCAGACTATGATTGACAGCTCCCTCATGAGCGAGGGCGGGTCTGTGTTGAAACGCTCTGTCAATCAACAATCGTGGGAGGGGCGTGCGAGCTTGTGACGTCACAGGCTCGAACGGCTCGATTTGAGGCAGGGGAAAACATATAAGGAGATTAAAACAAAACCACTGGATGGATTTTTATCATTATATGATGGTTGTGTACAGACACTGCCAACACACATTTCAGTACAATCGACTTGTAAAAGTGCATGTACCATTATATGACCCCTTTAAGAAGCCTTCCTTGGAATAGCTTAATTTGGGTGTATCTTTGTGTGTTGAAGGGAAAATGGTGTTTCTGTCATTTCTCCTGGTGATGAGAACGTCGCCCTGGAGGTCACTGTAACCAACATAGGTGGAGAAGATGCACACCAGAGTCAACTGTCTGTGACGTTTCCAGAATTTCTGCACCTATCATCAGTCATGCCAAAGAAGAATAGTGTGAGAGTCCTATTTCACGGAAAAAAAAATTCTTAACAAGTTTATATCAACAAGTCTGATTGTGTTTTGCTTTTTACTGTAAGATAGACACATTTGTATAATGCTCTATTGCATCTGTTTAGAAGGAATGTCATATTCAGGCCTAGACTTGTACACTCGAAAAAATAGAAGGTTGGATTTAAAAAAAGTCTCAGATTGTTCCATACAACTGTGTAAAGTAGTTCCTAAATTAAATTATATGCACTAAAGAAAGTTTAAGATAACTACTAGCTAGCAATGGTACATGTTAGAATGCTAAATATAAGTTAGTTATAATTGTTTTGGTTCTTAAAATGTTAAATTTTTAAATGTTGCTCATTATGATGTTCTCATTCTGTCTTATATTTATCATTTCACTCACTAAACACTGACTGAACAAACACTTGTCAAGTAAAGCTGACAAAATAATTTATTTCATTGAAATAAATTTGTTAAATTAAGTTCACTTGATTACGCACTTTTTTTTTTTAGTGTACACTTTCAGATTTTGCATAATAGATGTTTTCAAATACCATTTGTTTTCGGTTTTATCGCTGTGCAGGAAACCCAGGTGCAGTGTAACCCCAATGAACACAAAACACAGGCTGACTGCCAACTTGGAAATCCTTTTAAAAGAGACTCAGAGGTATGAAGAGTAATTAAAATTCTCTCAACCCCTCAAGCATGCTTTCATTATAATCAAATCTGTCAGTCTCCTAACCTAGGTTCTTTTTAACACTTTCAGGTTTCATTCTACCTGATACTAAACACGGAAAGGCTTTCCTTGAGAGTGACAAGCGCTAATGTGACTATGTCCCTTAAAACGTAAGAAGAGTCTAATGGTATCTTCTAGGTACCTCTAGTTTAACAGTTTTAAATCAAAATAATACATTTATAGAAGTAGTACTATAGAGTTTTATTGCAGGAAAAACTGTTTACAAGCTAATGAAGTTTTAGTGTGTGTGTGTCTGTGTGTGTTTGTTTCTCCTGGTAAACCCTGTAGAAATATTTTCTATGATTCAGAGTTTTCTATGATGGGTAGGTGTAGGGTTAGGGGATAAAATACATAGTTTGATTAGTATATAAATCCTTGTTTCTATGGAAAGTCCCCTTAAAACCTGGAAACCCAATATGTGTGTACATGTTTGATTTTTTTTTTTTTTTTTATAGGATTAGCATTCAAGATATTCCAAAAGTTGTTGCAGAAGCGAAAATTATCTTTGAACTGCATCTGAATGTCACTGGGTAAGTCTTATTATTTGTTTTTAAAAATGATATACAATACCATTTAAAAGTTTGCAGGCAGATTTTTTTTTTTTTTTTATGTATTTTTTTATTTAGCCAGGACGCATTAAATTGATCAAAAGATTTCAAATTAATGTTGTTCCATTGAACTTTTGTCACGTTTTGGTTTGTTTATGTCATGTTCCATGTCTGTCATGTGATTCCCTGTTTGTCATGTTATCCTGCCATGTGTCTTGTCATTAGTTAATCGTCCCTTGTCTTGTCATTAGTCTGTGTATTTAAGCCGTCATGTTTGCCATGTGTCTTTGTCAAGTTTTGTTTCCCTATAACCACTGTTGGTAAGTGTCATGTTTTTGTTTCATGTTAAAATCTTGTATGTAATAAACTGCACTTGGGTTCTTCTCTACAACTTGCCTTCAGTGGATCCATTACAACTTTCTATTTATCCAAAAAAAAAATCCTTTACAAACACAAAAGCATACTGAATAGTTGTTTTATGATGTATTTTGTCTTTGTAGTGTTGCTAAACCTTCCCAGTTGTACTTTGGAGGAAAAGTGAAAGATGATAAATCAATGAAATCAGAAGATGATATTGGCTCTTTGGTCCAGTATGAGTTCAGGGTTGGTGTCTCAGTCCACCTAATATTACAGTGATGAATTTCTCTGTTTTACTATTCATTAACTGTAATTTAATCTGGCATAATCCCTTACACTTGCTAGTTGCTAGGTTTACAAAATGAATGGTTATAATAATAGCCTAAATTGTAGATATTATCATATTTATATCTCCAATCAAAAATAAATCAGTAGCTTATCACAGAGAGTGCTATTGCATTTATGACTGTAAATATGCAGTATTTAGATGTATATTATACTTATTGGGTTTAGTACAATTAAAAGCCTGTTGATTTTGTGCTTCTTGTGCTTGTACTTTCTATGTCAGATTATTAACATTGGTCGGCCTCTAAAGTCCTTCGGTTCTGCAGTGCTGAACATTCAGTGGCCAAAAGCAACCAAGGAGGGAAAATGGCTCATGTACCTTGTGCAAATCAGCGATCTAGGAAAGAATATTATTCACTGCACACCATCAGAGGCTATAAACCCACTCAGATTTATCAAGGTAATTCCTTTATGGGATATAAAGTTAAATAACTATCAATTATTAACATCAGCTCCCACTGGTTCTACTTTGCAGCTTTCTGTATTTGATGAATGATAAATCCTTGACTCAGACACAATATGACTTCTGGCACTGTGGGAGAGGTCACTGATTCTTTGTGCTCACTTCTTAGGCGTCATCCAGAGGAAGGCGTGAACTAGAGCGTGAATCAGGCCAGAAGGCTCTTGCCTCCACTACTGATTTTTTTCCCTTTTTGGGCAACGAAAGAAAGTATAAAACTCTGGTAATTTCACTTTACACCTGATTTTATACAATTCCACTGACCACTGCTTTATTTTCATTTCACTATTATCACTAGTTATATACTAGTATATTGTACCTTTAAAACAAATATCAAAGGTTTTAAAGTACTTACCTTTGGCGAGTTCTTGCAAATGTATCTCTACCTTTCATGTTGCCGCCCCAGACGTGTGCTGACGACTTAAAATGTGTGGAGATAAAGTGCCCTCTTGAGGCACTGGACAGCACTGCAGGCATCGTCCTTCATGCTCGCTTATGGAACAATACTTTTCTTGAGGTACACTTCCTCACATTCTTTTTTATTTCTGCACTGTAAGACTTAACAGTGAAATTTACAGAATGAATCGATGTTCAATTCATTTAAATAATATTGAATGTTTATTGCACGTAGTAGAAAAAAGAACTCAAACTGAAAGAGAAATTTTATTTTCAATTCTAATGACTTATACAGCATTTCATTTGGTTTAGTAGCATATGTGTAAAAAAAATGCTGTTTGCTCAATCTATGTCGATTAATACAGCATATTCCTCAATATTTGAAAGTCGTGGTAGCATATGCATGTGTGCTATTTCCAGATAATAATTAACAAGATTTGTTTTTTTTAATTTAAGTGTTAGTTCACCCAAAAATGAAAGTGATACTCTTACTTGTTTCAAAACGTACTTAAGTATCAAAATGTAAATGCATTGTTTTATTGTTGCATTATTGTTGCATTGTTGTATGTAATACTTACAGTAATGCCTCTGAATCTATGCCTGCTACCTACCCTTGTAGTGTTCATATCAATATAAAATTTATTTCTAGAACACAGTTCCAGTAGTGGGATTGAATGTGAGATTGAATAAGTGCATTCAATAACGTCCACAATGGTTTCGGACACCCAAATGGCTGTTCCCTCAAAGTGTCCTATTTAAAGTTTTTTAGCTTTTAGTATGAATATGTTAGCCTTACTGTTATCTATAAGCTAGTGTGCTCCAAAACAATGACAAAATTCCCATTTAGAAGACCAAACCCAACGTTGAAAATGATATCAGGTTGACGTCAGAATCTAACGCCAGATTGACATTAATCTCCAACGTTGGACAGACGTTGTATTGTGGTTGAAAATGAAAATCGGGTTGACATCAGAAACCAACATCAGTCGGGTTCTGACGTCAACCCGACTTTCATTTCCAACCAAAATTCATCGTCTATCCGACGTCGGATGCAGACGTCAATCAGACGTCTGGTTCTGGCGTCAATCTGACGTCTGGTTCTGACGTCAACCCGACTTTCATTTCCAAACTTATATTTGTCTTTCAAATGTAGTGAAGTTAAAGTAAAAAGTTTCCAGAAAAAATAATACTCAAGTAAAGTACAGATACTCAAAAAGTGTACTTAAGTACAGTACTAAAAGTAAATGCACTGTTACTGTCCACTGGCAACAAATGTATTCTAACTAGTTGATTATTGACAAGATGGCTTCTTTTACAGGAGTATAACTCATTGAACTACTTGGATATTGTACTGGATGCATCTCTGACCCTTAATGGGACTCAGGAGAATATTGGGATCCAGCCATCCAATACTAAGGTTACGTGTCATGTAGATTAGTATATACTTAAGCATATTAGATAAGCTATTTTTATTTGATGTAGTAGTGATTAATAAAAAGTGTATTAGGCAAAGTGTTTTAAACGCAGTGTTTTAATGACTGATATAGGTGAAGCTAACTGTTTTTCGTGAAAGCAAGCCTGCTTTGCTCAGTCGAGTCCCGTGGTGGGTCATTCTGCTCAGCATACTGACAGCCCTGCTGTTTCTAGCTTTGCTGTTCTACTTGTTGTGGAAGGTAAGGTGACCCTTTTCATACAATATCTTAATTAAAACTAATATTTTATTTACCAGAAGCAATTCATACGGTTACATTGTGGATAAAAATATAGAAAAACAAGTGTAGTTACATGTTAAAAAAAGGTGTTAAGTTGCTTCCATATTGCTGTTTTTGACTGAACCGTGTTGTATTTTTTGTGCTCCTCAGTTTGAATGCTTAACTTGTGGAATATGTGCCAAAGAGAAGAATGGTTAAGAATCAAGAGAGGAAAATATGACCAAACAGAGGTGTCTCTTCTCAAAGATGGACAAAACAGTCTTCTGATTCTGTGGAATTGTTTTTCTGCACAGGTCAAAAAAAGATTAGCTTTTTTTTGTAAACTGTTTTTTAATATTGTCTACAAACAACAGATGTCTTACAAAATAAAGTTGTAAACAGCATGTTGTATCACTTAGGACAGGTGATGCTACTCTGCACATTGTTGGTCATCTTATGATGTTAATCATAAATCTGATTATTTAATGCAGTGAAAGAACAAATTACTTCTACATAGTAATGTGCGCTGTCTTCACTATTATTGGAAGGACAATAATATTCCCTTTTGTAATGTGATGGATTTGACTGTAATTCTGGACGTCTCATGGAGAAGGAGGTGGGGGGGTGCTCAGGAACATCTTCAGGGCAGGTGTAAAGATGAGGATGGTGCCAAGAACAGATACAGTGAGGAATGCCCAGAGGAAAATCCTGTCCAGCACCTGGGCCACAAACTTCCAGTCCTGTACTACCTGCAAGAGCCAAAGGATTCACTAACACTTTACTATAAGGTTCCATAAGTTAACAGGAACTAACCATGAAAAATACTTCTAAAGCATTTATTAATCTTGTTTAATGTTCATTTCAAACTTTGCTACTATATTATTCAAATCGAAGTTTGTATCTGTTAATATTATTTAATGGAAGTGAACATGAACTAACAATGAACAGTTGTATTATTATTATTAATACTGTGTAACGCATGTATTTCTCAGTGTTAGTTAATGCAACTATTGGGACCTTATTGTAATATTCATTGCATCATAATTGTCACGACTGGCATATTCATCATCAAATAATAGTCAGCATAACACTTGATTAGCGTTAACATTTTTATTCCTGACTTTATCCTTAGCATCAACAGTATATGCCAGAGGAACCTTATTCCTGCAAAGCATCATTAACTTTATACAATAATATATTTTCTGGCCAAAATATATTTAAAATATATGATAAATATATAAAGTATTCAGAGCAGCTTAAGAAATAATTTTTCAAACAGAAAACAGTTTTATACATTTTTTTATAAACTTTCAAATGCCAAAATAGCCTATATTAAAGAATGTTATTGAATAAAGATTCAATTTAAAAAAATAAAAATTTGGGCAAATGCAAAATGTGTTTTGGACAAGATAAATATATTTAGATTTACACACTATACTGTTAAACTTGGGGTCATTTTTATGCTTTTAAAAGAAGTCTCTAGTGGAAACCGTGGATTTTTTCCTTTTCAGGATTCTTTAGTAAATAGAATGGTGAAAATAACAGCATTTATTTCAAATAGAAATCTTTTATAACAATGTAAATGTCTTTACTGTCACTTTGATCAATTTATTGCATCCTTTGTGAATAAAATGTTTATTTGTTTGTTTGTTATTTGAAAGTTTGTTTGTGACAACTGAACTTAAACTGTAAGGTATATCTAAAAATAGCTTTGTTTCTATTAATATTTGCAGTCATTCACTTTACATTCATCTTAAGACATTTTCAAGTCCTTACCTCTCTAATAAAATGCTCCTTCTTAATGTGACTTGAGATGTAGCGAACCGAGTTGGTGGCTTGTTCCAGCATATTAATCAGAGCCTGGCCTTCTCCTTCAGGGCCTTTCTTGTTCCTGGGCTTCAGGTCAGGGCTGTGGGGCTCCAGCTCTGGGTACTGGTAGCGGTCAGTGTTCCCCCTCATGCAGAGCAAATGTGGCAGTCGCTGGAGGAACAGCGTACGCACCCATGGAGACATCGGGTGGTAAGTAGCTGAAGAGCGGTGGTGTACGTTGATGACAAACACTGTCACGATGATGGAGAGAGTGACAAAGATCATGATAAAAAGCAGGTACTCTCCAATCAGCGGGATAACCTTAGAGGAAGAAGGGATGATCTCATCAATGACGAGGAGGAAGACGGTGAGAGACACCAGGACGGAGGTGGAGAGGGAGACTTTTTCCCCTTCATCGGATGGAAGGTAGAAAACCAGCACTGTTAGGAAGGACAAGCCCAGGCATGGAATAATGAGGAAGAGTGTGTAGAAGAGAGGAAGACGTTTCAGGATGAACGAATATGTGATGTACGGGTAGAAGAGGTGGCCGTCTCGCCGGCTTCCTTTGACCCCAGTCGCACTGAGAATCTCCCATTCGCCATTATCAAAGAAGTCCCTTCTGTCCACCTGCTGGTTGAGGAGCACTAGTTCAACCATGTTCCCATCATATGTCCAAGAGCCAAACTTCATAGAGCAGTTCTGGCGATCGAACGGGAAGAACGTCACATCCATGGTGCAGGCTGATTTGTAGCTAGAAGGGGGGGTCCAAGTGATCATGCCATTGTACCTCACAATGACTTTGGTCATAAGTGAGCCTTCAAAACGTCCATCAGCACTAAAAGTGAGTGGACAGGATGACATGTTTAATATTCCAAAATGATGAATTATTGTCGTATTAGATAGCCACACAAACTTACTTCTCGTATAAAACAATGTCTGGGAGCCAGACGGTCTCTGACGGGACTCTGATAGAGGTGATGCCACTATAATTATCAGGGTTCCAACGCAGTTTATAATCCAGCCATTCCTACAAAGAGTTTATTATGACAAACATATCCAATTTTCCAATGTTTGTTTCATTACTTTTCTATTGTCAATGAAAATGTCTATATGTATCATTCGCAGAGAACTGCTAATTTAGTCTTTCACATCATATGCATTTTCTGTTATTTTCAATAATGTTGCTAGAAACAAGCACATGATATGTATGTTTGGGGATTTGTACCATCAGAATTTGAGGAAATTATTTTATATTTTTCGATATTTTAAATAAGAACAAAACACTAGACTTGGTTAAGGTATTTATCGGACAAAATTATTTGGCAAAAAAGGATAAACTACAGCTACAGGTTTTATTCTATGCAACAACAAAATGCAAAGAAAAGCTAAATGCTCACAGGAAAAAGCATACATTGACTATAACATAATTCGTTGTTTATATTTCATTGGTTCTATCTTGGTTTTGCATGTGTTCATTTCTTTGTATAACAGCCTGGGCAAAAATACTACTTTTGACTTGAATATAACCAATTAATTTATCTATCTGTATACAGCACATTATTAATTTACCAGGCGAAACATTTTTACAGGGATGTTTGAGGTTATTTACCTGCCATAGCCACACATTAGTGGTCATGAGTTGGTTTTTCTCATCCTAAATTCATAAACAGAGAAGAATGAAAGAAAACACCATAAACATCTGAGATATATATGTGAAATTCACACAAAGAACCACAAAAGACACATCAATCAAACAAACAGAATTATATTATTATCTATTTTTCTTAGATTATGAGACAGTTGAGGCAGAGTGGTGCTGAGAGGGGTGACTGGAGCCCACATAATAATAGCTGTCTTTATTTGTTTTCCATAGCCCTCAAAATCATTGGCTATATCTTTTGATAAACGTCCAGCATAACCACTTTCAAAGCCATCTTATACTTTGAATTACGAGGCACTTGGGCACCTGTGCCTTCAGGCCGTTTTTAAATCAATAACATCAAACAGGCACATCTGAGCCCTTATCAAGTAAATCAAATTGCAAGATGTACAACAACAGTAAGTTGACGTCATCTTTTTTTATTATTATCATCATTGAGAGAAACAATTAGCCCTAATGGCGCACCTTTGTTTAATATTACTAATTTGTTTTGTCGACACATTAATAAAATGCACATTGAAGCTGAGAGCTTTCACTCAGGCCAGCATCATACATTAAAGGTTTTATCCATAGAGCACATTATTTGCTCATTCAGGCTCAAATCATATTGGATCACTACTGCATTGGATGTTAGTTTGTGTCTGTGCATTTGTTTGAGCTAGCAATCACATGAGATAAAATGAATACCTGCAGCATTTACTTAGCAAATATAATTTCTTCAGGCTGAATTCCTGTCAATTTATTTTGTATAATTTAATCACAAAGGTACACCGATGGATTTGTGTGGAGTGTGTGCACTCTGTTAAAGACGTGAAAGCTCTCTGGATCTCTCCGCTCTTAATAATTCAGATGCCCATCATATGAGTCTTCAGAACAGCAAAACCCTTTCAGAGAAAGAGCAAGGCAAAATAAAACCAGGAGAATGTGAAAAAAAAGTTGGAGGAGGGGAGCAGCAGTAAGGCAATATTTCTATTTATAGACTCTAAGGAAGCAGATGCCCCTAATATATGCCTAATGTAGAGAGATGTATTGACTTCATAAGTGGACACCATGGACAGCTCCCGCTGCTGTATTTCAGCACCATGGACAGAGACCAACTGAGTACTGTCACAGTTAGGCTTCCAAATGAAGTTTAAAATAGCTGGATCTGTATGTTTGTCTTACCACATCCACTAGCTGAGATATCTTCAAGCCAAAGCGGACCTTCACAGAGTGGTTTGCGTGCAGAACAGGCCTGACCCAGCGTTGGTACCCCTGAAACAAGTCCCTGAGCAGAGCATCTTCTCTTTCTGCCAGAGATACAAACTCTCTAGCTGCTAACACACACAGTTATCACATTACATTATTGATATAATTTCTACAACAATCAGTTTATACTATCTCAATTTATAAGGTATCAATGTTACATTCTGGTAGATAAAATAATAGTGTTCTTTCTTTAATGAACTATTAAACAGTCCTGTTATAAAATTGAGTCTCATAAGTACACTAAGTGTAATGATACACACAAGGACATACAGAAACCAGACACTTTCATAGACATGGCAGTCAGCAGAAGTCCGCTCACTGCGTCCTCCACAATTTGTTTACTGACCTCAACTGAGGACATGTGCACTCATCAGCTACACATAGCGAACAAATAGCATTTTGAGATACATTAAAGTAAATCAAATAGAATCACAAATCTATCCATCTATAAGATTTCTTATCATTTGTAGATTTTATTGCTGATACAACGAACCAAACTTTGTTCAACGACTCATTCAATGTGTGCGGTATATGCAAGGCATGAACATAAATCATTCTGATGATAAATAATTAACGATTACAAATTGGTTTCAGACAATAAAATAACTCATCTCTTTAGTAACATGCATTATAGTCTATAACTCATAAATAAACTATTAAAAAAGGATGCTAAACACACTAACATAACCAAGAAAGTACTTTACAGGGCAGAGAGACAAGGATTGGTTTGCACTTACCCGGCGTGGTGGCGATGATGCTGATAAACAGGGTGAAAAGACCAACGACTGCCAACGTCATTTCGAAAGAAAGTATTTTATATTGGCGTGACAGATGACAACGCATTAACTGCTCTTTAAAAACAAGTTTTCATAGCAAGAGATAAAAGTTTATAGTTGTTATTTGCTGTTAGTAAAAGCAGAGGATGGGAGCGAATCACTCCCAGAGAGAATCCATCCAGGTGCGCGCGCCCGCGCTCCTGTCCCACAGTAGGAGAGGAGGAGCGCGCACCGTGCCAGTTTAAAGGGACAGATGAATGTATCGCTTCGCCAAGTAGATCACCACCATCCACAGAAAATGCAGGTGTCATTTTTGACCAGCCAAAAACCGCACAATTCAAGTGAACGTAAATTGCATTTTTTTAAAAGAAAATCGAAAAAGATTTTTAAAAGTTAGTGAAAAAAATTGCTACTCAACAACACCCTATTGAAAGTTGCATTTAACAAAACAACTATTTAGAATAATTTTTTAGACAATATTTAAGATATTAAATACATTCAAATGTGTTAAACAGTTTATAATAGACATTTTGGAGAAGTAATTGCATAAAGTTATAATAAATGCACTTTCTAATGTAAATTAATCACACAAGGTTGTTTTTTTCTCACACTGGTCATAAATGCGACCACTGATAAGTTTACATGTATTTTGAGCATGATTTATATGAGGCATGAGATAGATAGAGCAATCTTAATACACTAATAACAGACCCTTTAAATATATGTTCCAGAAATGGTAGTTGTATATATTATATGTTTCCTTTTATGGAATTTTGACATGGGCATGTGGGCACAAAGGCATGTGAAAATGAAAATGAAATATAGTTGTCAACAACTCTTTTTGCATCATTCAAACACAAATGTGGATGGATGGATGAATGGATGATTTTGGACCAGGAAAAATAAGAATATCAACAGACCACTTAGGTAACACAATGTAATTTGTTGTAAATACAGAATATTATGCTGCAGCGGATGATAAGAATAGCCTTTCTTCAGCTTTGGCCAGTTTTGTATAAAAAAAATGTAATGTTTCTTTTTGTTATATGCACTCGTGTAGAGAGTGTTTGTTTACAACAACCTTGCAGACAAATTCAAATAAAAACTCAGCGGTGTCTCTTGTGTAAACACTCACACTGAGTCCAAGCAGCAGCTCAGGCAAACATATCTCCTCAGCATTCATGGCTACTGTCTGAGCTCAGATGATTTTCTGCTCCAGTTGGAACCAGCTGTGGCCTCCGTGAGGGTCTGTGTCACTTTTCTCTCACGCCATTGCATGTTATTCTGTATCATTCGGTACATGGTAAAAACTTCACTGGATAACAAAAACATGGTCACATGTTCTGATACACATCAGAACTCTCAGTTGGAATCAAAAATGCACTGATACAATCAGAAAACAACATTGCAATAGCAAAGTTATGTGAAGTCTACGTTGGCATTATTGCACTTGGCATTATGCTTTAATGGTTGCTGACTCACATTCTGTGCTTATTAGCTTGCTTCATCCACACTGCATGTCTGCATGCATCTGAACATAGACTGCTGTCTTTAGAAGACAGCAAAACAGACTGGAAAATGACTTAAATATTCATACACTCCTTTAAATAATGCATCTCAGCCTCCATTTGCACACTTCCCTGACTTCACTGTCACCACCTGTCAGATCAGCAGAGCCACAGTCATGTTGAGTTAACACACTAAAAATATCTCAAAGTCCTGAGAAATGAATACAGCAATAATACAGTCCTAAACCGCAGCAAGAAGGATTGGTGATTAAAGTACTGAAAAGGTGAAAAGGCCCCCTTCTGCATTGCAGATGCATGCTTTGTATTTTTATTTACTAGTGTAGTGTTAAAAGCAGTCATGTGGAAGCACAGAAAAAAAACATTGTTTTAACAGATTCTCTTTTCTAGTGTTATTTTATGGTTTTATAACACCGTGTATTTAGCATAGTATTAAAAAAAGACTGATTATCTTGATTGTCAAACTGTTAATAAAAAGTTCATGTTCATGTTAGTTCACACTAGCTAATGTTACCAGACGCAACTTTCGGTACAAATATATTATTACATAACATTTACAAATATTCGTAAATGTTGAAATTAACATTGACTAAGATTAATCAGTAACACTTTACAATAAGGTTCATTAGTTAACATTAGTTAATGTATTAACTAACATGAACTAACAATGAGCAATACATTTGTTACAGTATTTATTCATCTTTGTTAATGTTAGTTAATAAAAACACAGCTGTTCATTGTTTGTTCATGTTAGTTCACAGTGCATTAACTAATGTTAACAAATACAACCTTTGGTTTTAATAATGTATTAGTAAATGTTGAAACTAATATTAACTAAGATTAATAAATGCTGTAGAAGTATTGTTTATTCTTAGTTCATGTTAACTAAGGTAGTTAACTAATGTTAACTAATTAAGCTTATTGTTAAGTGTACCGATTAATAAATGCAGTAGTAATACTGTTCGTGGTTAGTTCAAGTGAACAAATGAAACCGTATTGTAAAGTGTTACCAAATTACCTGAAGAGATTTTTCCTTGCCCTTATGACTAAAGATAAATGAATTATATGCATACAACACATCAGCAGTAAAATATACGTAAATGAAAGCGCAAACATTACACAATTTTGTATGGTTTTAATTTACTTTTCTCAATATATCACATAATCATCATAATAAAATGACATGATAATTTTATGTTAAGCACTCATCAGTAATTCCAACGACAGCACGTTCAAAAATCTGTCTGTAAATCTGTCAATCAAAATGCTATTGCAAGAAGCTGCCTATGTAACTTTTAAACCAATCTAACAGTATAATGGGGGGGGGGGGGTCTTGAAAATGTGTGTTAAAGAATGGTACATGCATGTGTGTACAGGTGTGAAATCTATGTTCCAGTAAACAGCTTATTATTATTATTATTATTATTATTATTATTATTATAGCCACGTCGCTATTGAGCTAGGATTGACTTTTTTTTTAATACAGTATATACTGTAGTCTTGATGCATCAAAGCATCTTAAACAGGTTTCAAGTCTATAATGAGTTCCTCATCCTGCACATGAACATTTCTGAGAATTACTGAAAATTAGAATACGTTTCAGAAAAACAGTTTTGATAAATCGAGTCAAGAGGAGTGTTGGTTTGGAGCCATTTTGGGATTTGGGGAGTTATTTTCTATGAGAGGTTAGAGAATGCTGAGGCCTCTAGGGCTAAATGTTGTGGATGAATGACAGCTCTGAAGGGTTTTTGAGTTCGGGTCAGTGTTAGAGGCAGATAAATATTCAGTGTGTGTCCAGTATTGTGCTCTGACTCAACGCCATCTAAGAACTTTGTGTCATTGTGCATTGAATGGTACACAGAGCTTAACGCTTCATGAAATGTGTCAGGTTTGAAGTCCATTGTTCGGTTTGCTACAGTATTTAATAAAATAAGCAGGATGTCATGTCAAGTTCATGATAAGTCTGGGTTGTGCACTGAAAATAAACATATGTGGGTTGGGTTGAAGCTGGTCTGACTTTATGTGATCTACAAATCATCAGTGGCAGGTGTGTTATAGCTCTTGAAGAGCGGCTGCGTAAAGAGGCCGAGGGTTCCTGTAACACACACTAAAACAAAGATCCAGAGAAACAGACGGTCAATCACCATAGCCACGTATTTCCAGTCCTCGACAATCTGTGAGAAAGATAGAATATGCACTGATTAATTTGAATTCATTTGTGAAATATATGTATCTGAAAAACTCAAAAGAAATTATCTGTATTGTTTAGTAGTGCCCATGTTATAGCGTTATATATACAGTATATCCAAACAGATGAATATATATATATATATATAGTATATATATATACTGTATATTATACATATAAACAGATTAATATACACTCACCGGCCACTTTATTAGGTACACCTGTCCAACTGCTCGTTAACACTTAATTTCTAAGCAGCCAATCACATGGCGGCAACTCAGTGCATTTAGGCATGTAGACATGGTCAAGACAATCTCCTGCAGTTCAAACCAAGCATCAGTATGGGGAAGAAAGTTGATTTGAGTGACTTTGAACGTGGCATAATTGTTGGTGCCAGAAGGGCTGGTCTGAGTATTTCAGAAACTGCTAATCTACTGGGATTTTCACGCACAACCATCTCTAGGGTTTACAGAGAATGGTCCGAAAAAGAAAAAACATCCAGTGAGCGGCAGTTCTGTGGGCGGAAATGCCTTGTTGATGCCAGAGGTCAGAGGAGAATGGCCAGACTGGTTCAAGCTGATAGAAGGGCAACAGTGACTGAAATAACCACTCGTTACAACCGAGGTATGCAGCAAAGCATTTGTGAAGCCACAACACGCACAACCTTGAGGCGGATGGGCTACAACAGCAGAAGACTCCACCGGGTACCACTCATCTCCACTACAAATAGGAAAAAGAGGCTACAATTTGCAAGAGCTCACCAAAATTGAACAGTTGAAGACTGGAAAAATGTTGCCTGGTCTGATGAGTCTCGATTTCTGTTGAGACATTCAGATGTTAGAGTCAGAATTTGGCGTAAACAGAATGAGAACATGAAACCATCATGCCTTGTTACCACTGTGCAGGCTGGTGGTGGTGGTGTAATGGTGTGTTTTCCTGGCACACTTTAGGCCCCTTAGTGCCAATTGGGCATCGTTTAAATGCCACGGCCTACCTGAGCATTGTTTCTGACCATGTCCATCCCTTTATGGCCACCATGTACCCATCCTCTGATGGCTACTTCCACCATGTCACAAAGCTCTAATCATTTCAAATTGGTTTCTTGAACATGACAATGAGTTCACTGTACTAAAATGGCCTCCACAGTCACCAGATCTCAACCCAATAGAGCATCTTTGGGATGTGGTGGAACGGGAGATTCGCATCATGGATGTGCAGCCGACAAATCTGTGGCAACTGTGTGATGCCATCATGTCAATATGGACCAAACTCCCTGAGGAATGCTTCCAGCACCTTGTTGAATCTATGCCACGAAGAATTGAGGCAGTTCTGAAGGCAAAAGGGGGTCCAACCCGTTACTAGCATGGGGTACCTAATAAAGTGGCCGGTGAGTGTATATATGTTTGTGTGTATATATATATATATATACACATACATGATATAATATAGAGAATAAAAAAATAGAATATATTGTTAAAAATATATTTTTATTTTACACATAAAATAATATATATATATATATATATATATATATATATATATATATATATATATATAAAGCGTGTGTATACATACATATATATTATTATTATTAGTTTAAATCGCTGAGAACAGATGTCCTCAATTTAATTTGGTCAATTGATCCTTTTTTTCTGTATATTTGAGTGAAAACCAATCCAGCACTCACCCCTTCATCATCATCCTCACTCTTC
This sequence comes from Rhinichthys klamathensis goyatoka, assembly GCF_029890125.1. Classification (NCBI taxonomy): domain Eukaryota; kingdom Metazoa; phylum Chordata; class Actinopteri; order Cypriniformes; family Leuciscidae; genus Rhinichthys; species Rhinichthys klamathensis. Next base: position 1,547,537 of record NW_026606820.1, read on the forward strand.
ATCTTGTCAGCAATGTATCGGACTCCCTTCACAGCCTCCTCTATGTCCACAGGGCACTTTACTGCCATTCGCTTACGAAACTCTATGTTTTCCTGCAACTCTCCAGGTCTCCAACCAATGTGTTTGGCAGAATCTTCATTGACAAAGAAGGTAGAATCAGTCTCATCAGTCTCACTTTTTGCTGGGAGATCAGATGAAGAGCACTGCTCGTGCTTCATGCGAAATTTCTCTCGTTTGTTGGACTCTCCTGGTCGTCGCATGAAGAGGAAATCAGGCAAACGGCTCAGGAAGTAGTATTTGACCCACTTGGGCATATTGTGTGTGCTTGGGGACCGATGGTGCACATTTAGCACACACACACTTGTAACAATTGAAAAAGTCACCAACACCATTGCAAACATCAAGTACTTTCCAATGAGGGGCACAGCGAGTGAGGTCGGAGGTACGATTTTGGAAATCAGTAAGAGGAACACAGTTAAGGCCAGAAGAACAGAAATACACAAAGTCATTTTCTCCCCACAGTCTGATGGTAGGTAAAAAACTAAGATGGCCAGTGAAGTGATAAGAACACAGGGGATGATTAGGTTAATTGTGTAGAACAGAGGTTTGCGTCTGATGATAAAATCGTAAGTTATATCCAAATACGTGATGTCATTAGGGTCTTCGTTTTTGCGACCAGGCAAGGAGACAATATCCCACTCACCGCTTGGCTTGAAGTCATCTCGGCTGGCAAAGTCTGACAGCAAGATGAGGTCGATTTCTGTGTGGTCATAAGTCCATGAGCGGAACTTGAGTGTGCAGTTTTGCTGGTCAAAGGGAAAGTCCCGGACCTCAATTTTACAGGCACTCTTATAAATGGCTGGTGGTAGCCAGGCAACCTCACCGTTATTTGACACGACTGCATTGGAGTAGAAAGACACTTCATATGTCCCATCAGCACTAAAAATGACAAACACTTTGTTTTAAATTTGTTGTTTTAAATAAAAATAAAAAAAAGCTAAGTATCCTATTTTGCCTTTGTGAATGATAAAGTGCATAATAAAGGTGAAACTCAAAGCTGATACTATTATCCCGAGTGCCAGCTCATCATCATGCAAAAAACTCTGTCATTCTAATCTCTGTCTCAGTTCCTGAGATTAAAGCAATAACTGTCCTTGGAAAAAATTAAACCCTGCCCAAATCCTGCGTCAATACAGCATTGTAAAAATATTACAAAATAAATCACCTGCTGCCACCTGTATTTTTTTATAAGGATTCAACCTTTGCATAAATAAAACCTCTTCTAAATTATTTAAAGAGATAGTTCAGCAGCACACAACAGATGTTTTGAAAATGACTTCTTTTTTTTTTGCCCAAACAAATGAAAGTCAATGAGGTCCAGTGTGGTTTTTGACCCCACTGACTTTAGGGGTTTTCACAATTTAAATAGTTAACCCTGGGTCTATAAAGGTAAGAATGAAACGGTCTCTTCTTCAGTCCAATTGTCATGTTTTCTGTCGCCATTTTTCCCCTCAAACTACTGTTTATGCAGCATGCTATGTTTCCCTGACTGTCCACAGCACATGAATAACACCACAAAAGCAGTGCTAACACTACTTTGGAGCAGGGTTTCATAACCCAGGGTAAAAAGCGGTGCTAACCCCATTTCTAAATTACAATTGTGAAACGTTATACTTTATCCGGGCTTAAAGGCAGTTTATAAACCAACAATAACTCGGGATCAAGTGCCATGTGAAAAAATTTCAACAGTTTGTTTTTCACAGAAGAAACTCATTCAGGTTTGGAATGACATGAGTGTAAAGTAAATTTCATTTTTGGGTGAATTGTCCCTCTAACCCTTTAAGTGCTAGAAAGTTTCTCACTTGTTGTACAGGACAATGTCAGGCAGCCATATATGCTGGGAAGGAAGGCGGACTTTCCTGATCCCTTCATACTCCTCTGGATCCCACATCAACCGGTAATCATTCCATACCTGCAAAAGACACACGCCTTAGAAAGACTTTTATTTTGAAAAACAAATACTACCCAAACACAAAAAGTTCCACTGCTTATACCTGAGTTAGCCAACAGTTGGTGGTCATGATCTGCTCTCTTTCATTCTGAAATACAAACATTAACATATGGTATAACATTGATATAATCAAATAAGCAATGTGAGGCAGCTTTTCACGTTTCAACCCACCACACTGATGAGCTGGGCAAGAGACACTTGGATTGCAATGGTGACCTGCTGGCTCTTGTTGATCGCCGGCCGTATCAGCTTGTTGTATCGGTCAGGGGAGAGTAAATAGTTTATCAACCGCTCCTCCACCTCTGCACAGCATACAGCTGAAAATCACAGACATAAACCGTTTTTTTTTTTTATGTTTTTCTAAAAGAGGTGTTGAATTTGAAATGTAAATAATTGTTTATTTGGGATTTATCTAAATAACCTACACATACGCATGTAATAACCACAGAATTTCAAACACCATCAATATATTATACTCTACCGGTATAAGATTAAGATTTTTTTCTATATTTTTAATCACAATAAAAACAAAAACAAAAAACTCCAAATAACAGCAAATTAAATTCATGGTCATATGTATAGAATTATAATTTAGGGAAATAATATGAAAAATAGTTTGATGGCAAATAAAAACTTATGACTGATAGATTTTCTAAATGTACCCATTATTAGCAGATGTACCAAAAGGGTCATTTTAAACACTATGTTACACTTTATTTTAAGGTGTTCTTGTTACAGTGTAATTATCCATTTAAAGTCCCACTGCAGTCAATAATTTTATCCCATAAAACTCCAACACCAAAATTACATATTTAAAAGTTTTTACCTTGGAAAAAAAAATCTTCATGCTTTAAAATAACTCTACACCCCTTGCCTAATTTAGTACGCAGTTCTATGAATATGCAAATTAACCAGCTTGGAGATCACCTCGTTGACGATCACACATGGATGTGATTGGTTAAAAGGTCATTTGCGACGTCAAAATTTTGAGTATGTACTGTCTTTGGTTCACTGCAGTTTTAAGGAGAAAATACTCCGCAATGGTGTTGAGTTGTGAATTTGTAACAATGGTTTGTCTTAAAGGATATTAAAAACACCACATAGACATATAAACAACATTAAAAGCTTGATTTTCACCACAGGGGGACTTTAAGTACTAAATACTCATTAAAGGTGCCCTAGAATGTGTTGAAATAATATTTTAATTTTGTCTCTGATATCTACATAGAGGGTGTGGCTTATTTAAGGGCATTTCAAATGTCCAGATATGGTTTTACAGGTCCATTTTCAACTCTAGAAATTGGTCTGTTTTTACCTTATTTGGAGGGGTCATGAATAGTAATGAGGAAACAGTGAAACAAATGGACTAATGTTAGATGCCGTGTCAAATAAATATAGCTTCAACTTATGTGGTGGAGAATGTGACGTTAGCTAGAAGGATCAAGCGAGCTAACACTATCGGTGAGCAACTAAACTAACATAGTTAGCCCCTGACGTATTGTTGATGAAAGACGAAAGTAAAATTATTTGACAAAAGGGAATTTACATATGTATCTACAGTATTATTTTGTAGATTTATATGAAAACACAGGCAAGAAATATTAACCTCAGCATAAATACTTTGTCATACTATTTAGTTATGTATGCTCGTTACTTGGAGTTTGCTATTTGTTACTGATCTTGCGCTGGATCTAGATAACACAGTGTAAATTACCGATAATAAAATCACTAGTTTACCGCTTGCGGGAATATAGTTGGAATTGCCCCCTTCTTCAGTATGAGACGCTGAGAGAAGCCTGCTTGATATTGTCCCAGGTTAGAAAATAAGTCCGTGGTGAAATGGGCAGAGCAAACTAACAACTTCGAATTAAACTGTTGCGGTAACGTTATCCGATCAACCACGCCTGTTGACATTCCTTTTCTGTGGGAAGGGTATGAAAAGTCCTCACATCCCCTGCACAGCCTGGAACATAACATTTGTTTCCATGATCTGCTATTTTCCCTAAGATCCTCGCTTGTTTCTTCACCTGCAGAACTTCAGATGATTCGGCTGTGCAGTTTCGCCTGGCATTGAACATGGGCTGGCATATGCAAATTTTTGGAGGCGTACATACTAATGATCCCGACTGTTGCGTCACAGTCGATGTTATGTGGAGATTCGCCTATTTTTTCATGCATTTTTTCATGCATTTACTATAGGCCCTAGGATTAGACTAGGTTTGGATTAGGGCTAGTTGCTTGCAATTATGCATTATTTACATGTAACGTGTAACAAAGACTGTAAAATAAAATAAAAATGTTACCGGACACTATATGCACATCAAAATAGGGAGGCCAAAAAGTAAGTTTCAGAAAGAAGCAAAAGAGAACGCCCAAAACTCTACTGGTGTTGCTGTACCACTGTCTCTAAGGGACAGCAAGTCAGGACAAATGACATCACTCTGCGGACAAGCAGTGCGCTGTGGGGACAACGAGTACAGACACTACAAGATTAAAGTTGACAGAAGAAGCACTGGGGCAGCAGTCAGCATTCAACACACAATCACCCAGCCTGTGCTCAGCGAGACATACTCCATCTGACTAATAGCTCAACAAGTACAGCTGAAACATGCGAGAAATTAAATGAACACCATAGGCAATTTTGGGAGCCATGTGCAAACGAAGCAGAACCTCTGAAACTCTCCTAGAATATCTCAAAAATGAGAGTAAAAATGATCTTAGTCAACCATCTTTTGAGAACACTTTTTTTATGTTGTTGAAATGCCAAAGGCCCCAGACTGCATATGTTCAGATAAATTAACTATTTTAACCCTTGGCTTTCACACGTAAGTTTAAAATATTCGAACTGACCCCCCAGCGTGAGTTTTCAAGGCGACCGTTATTTAGAACTTGTCACTTTAATGTTTCCATGGTGACGCGTCATTGCTTGTCACGTGACACAGCGCAACACAACACAGAATGAATGATGATCTGCTTTTATGTCATTTTTCCTTTTTTATTAAAAATATTCACAAATGTATTAGCTATAGCATGAAACACTGATATTCCGATTGTCAAATATGTGCAAGTGGATGGGTTTTGTTGTTTAAACATCTGTATAACGATCGCGTTAGTTGAGCTGTATGCACAATGGGCGGCGCCATTTTAGTTTGTTTTACAGTTCAGAGAATCGGATCTGTTGGATTTACAGCACGTCAATTCCTCCACTTCTCACAAAACACATGAAAGTAAGTGGCCGGTGAACTGGGAGAAGAATAGGGTCAAATGTAAAGCTATTTACACAATGTGTATCTGATATGAATAAAACGTGTGGTCTTATTATAATGGAAAGGATTATTATTGCCGCTTCCATAGACATCAGTGTGTATTTTACAAACTCAAAATCATTGTTTTCCTAGTACTTATGTGTATTTAAATCTCTGAAACCTAAAATAAACATTATGTGGTTGAAAACACTCAATAGTTGTCATATATATCAGCACAGAGGGCGTCTATCTCTGGCTCAGCGCCAGCCAACGCGCGAAAGCACCTTTGAATTTAGCAGTTGATCACGTGATGCACTGACCGTTCTAATCACACCGGTGTGATCGTACACGTGAAAGGGTTAACTACTAAAGACACAATATTTTTTTCAATGCTTTATGGCTTGTCTTAAAGCCAGGGATACTCTACTGGTTTTTCATATTAAACTATGTTATTCCCTTAACTAAGACGAGTTGATACGTAACCTCTCTCATCTCAGTGTGTGCACTACATCGCTGTCTTGCGGCGAAACTTTGTTAGATCTTATCTCAGCCCTGTTCATTCAATACGTGCCAAGAAGAGAAGCGACCAAACACCTCCACGTTTTCCCTATTTAAAAACAGTTACTAGAGTAGTGTAACTCGACCAAGAACGGTGAAACAAAATAAAACGTTGTGCTTTTCTAAGCGTGTAAAATGGATAATGTATGGCAGAATACCATAAAGTGCTTGGGAGCACTTCGACTCGGCGCAGTGATATCATCACTTGTGAAAAATCCTCTCCCCCCGCTCCCTCTCCTCCTCCCTCTCATTTCAACGGGAGCGGACTTTTCACGAGTGATGATATTACTACTTCTCTTCTTGGCACGTATTGAATGAACAGGGCTGAGATAAGATCTAACGAAGTTTCGCCGCAAGACAGCGATGTAGTGCACGCACTGAGACGAGAGAGGTATGTATCAACTCGTCTTAGTTAAGGGAATAACACTTTAATATGAAAAACCAGTAGAGTATCCCTTTAATAATGTATTTAGCTTCTGTATTTCTTCTCAGCAAATAGTGACATATGAAATGATTATATACATGGGCCGATGGGCGTCAGTTTGGTTTGAAATGTGCTGGGGTTTTGGTTCCGGTTTGTTGTCAGTTGAGGTCATGGGTCGGTAGGGAATTTTTTTTTTTTTTTTTTTTTTTTTTTTTTTTTTTCAGTGGCAGCAAGGGATAGGTAGGAAATTATTCAGGGCTCGACCTTAAGCCTTTTCATGTGCTTGCCCTCCGAACAAGTAAATCTGTCATTCACATCAAAAAAGTTGCTTGTCCAGATTTTTTTTAATTTTATTTATTTATTCTGAAGCAATATTCTCATCAGTGTTCAATCAGCTTTGATATTTAAATTGGCATATTGTAATATCTGCACCTTTGAAGGGCATCCCCTCCCCCAATCTTATTAAATGCCCTATAGTGTCGTCTTATTCTAAATAATTGAATTTATTGATCAAATTTAGGAATTTAAAATGAAAGATGAAGCATACTGTTACCCTAGGTAGGGCTGATCAAATTAAATAATTTACACTGAAAAATTACAATTGCATAAAATAATGTTATGAAATTGATTTAAATGTACAAATAAGAAACATTGGAAAGAAGTAGGCTACTTATAAACATAACAATAAACTGCCAATAGGTGGCGGCAGGCGGCCGTATTAATGAGTGAGTCATTGATTCATTCATTCAAATGATTCGTTTAAACGGTTGATTCATTCAAGAATGAGACAGATGTTAATGAATGGGTCATTGAATCTCTGACTCAACCGATTCGGTCAAAATGCTGAATCATTCAGTAATGAAAACAGGTCGAGTGTTCCTGTGATGTGCCGTGGTTCTGCTGTGATTTTTGTTTGGAACTATTTTCGCTGCTGAAACAGAACAAAAACAGCCAATATTCATTGCATCTAAAATGTAAGTGACTTATTTTAACTGTTTATTGAACTGTTGTAGGAAATCAATGTCACATTTTCAATCGTGATATGGTATTCGGGAAAAATAATTGAGGCTGCTTAAAATATAGAAAGTCCAGATTTTTTAGAGGCAGTATGTTGTTAACTGTGTGTGTGTGTGTGTGTGTGTGTGTGTGTGTGTGTGTGTGTGTGTGTGTGTGTGTGTGTGTGTGTGTGTGTGTGTGTGTGTGTGTGTGTGTGTGTGTGTGTGTGTGGCCTGGTAAACCCTACGTTATGGGGACAAAATGTCCCCACAAGGATGGCAATATCCGAAATCCTTGTTCGTGTGGGGACATTTTTTGGTCCCCATGAGGAAATCAGCTTATAAATCATACTAAGTGATGTTGTTTGAAAATGTAAAAATGCAGAATCTTTCCTGTGATGGGTAGGTTTAGGGATAGGGGCAGTGTAAGGGAATAGAATATACAGTCTGTACAGTATAAAAATCATTATGTCTATTGTGTGTGTGTGTGTGCTGCGCTCATGTGTGTAGATTTCTCCTCGAGAGGCTGCGCGAGCGTCAACAGCGCAACCTCACCGTCAGCATGATCGCAACTTACAATAAATGTAATAAAATCAGAATCATTCTCTCGGTTTAGTGATTCCCTAGTTATTTTTTTGTTTGTTATTGTTGTTCTAATCAGGCTACTTGTCCGTTCGGGCAATTAAAATTCTCTTTTACTTGTCCTTCTAAAATCCATTTGTCCCGGACAAGCGGACAAGTTAGACGGGCTCTGGAGATACGAAGTGCGGCAGGTTAGAGTGTTTTGGATTGCATAAAATAATAAAAGAAACGAACAAATACATGGCGAAAGAAGTGGTAGACAGCAGAAGAGGGTATTGGGATTTGGGATGATTTTTAATGAAACTCGGGAGGCGGATGGAGGTTACTCTTTAACGCATCATGTGGTGTGTGCGTGCCTATGAATGCATACATTTGTATGTGTGCGTAATGCGTATATGAATAAAAGTGTCCTAAATGACACCAAAAAAAAAAGACTTGTGTATGTATTATTGTTCAGTTTGACGAACGATGTGTGAACGACCATGTAGCTGCCTCGTTTGTTTTGCTGGAGGACAAGCATCTTGCATCGCGTGCTATAAAAATACGGTGCTGTACAAAAACGTAAATTATAGTTCGCCTCAAAGTTTTGTATTTGTGTATTTATTTAATTTTTATTATTTCTTCCCCAAGCTCATAAAATAAATTTGGGTCGCACATAAATTGACAGGGTCGGTCGGAAACCGGAACGAAACTAAAAAAAGTTTCGTTCCGGTTTCCGACCGGAACGAAACCCCCCCCCCCCCCCCTAACTTTGATGATCCAAAAAATAGGCTACTTGTAAAAACAACCCGCAAGCTTCTCAAAACAGTGAACTAAACGATTCATTTACCAAAAGTGAACAATTTAATTTTTATTAAAGCCCCTCCCCCCTGCCCCTCAAATAGTACGTTCCTGATTCAAACGTACAGAGCGGCGTTCGCTCAGTCTGGCTCACACACACAGCGAGTCTGCTTCGGTGCGCTGGCCCTGCAACCCGACTGGAGAGACTGAGGTGCCTCAGAGCCTCTGAAGGTGAAGTGAGTTTCCCCAGGTGTAGTTAAACACACGTTTAACTTAAAGTTACATTTGTTATGAATGTATTGTAGGCCTATGCTAAAGACGATTCAGTATCAGCAAAAACAGCGAGTCTGTTACGTTAGCCAAAATCAGCGGTCAAATCGCTCCCTCGTGATTTGTAAGAGCACTCCCTTTGATTAGCCTAATTTTGATTTTAGTAAAGACAAGAACAGCTTAATAAAAAATATAAATTGTTTGTATCCATAACGTTTACTGAAGGGCGCCGTTATGCCGACGTTACGTTACAACACACAATACAGTGCCGGAGATAGATCATTTGATTAGCTAAGCAAATCCAATTCCTCTCAGGTAACACAGCAATGAAATCAGTCTTACAACTGGAGAAATAACAAATACAATTAGGATTATTATATTAAGTAGCCTACTCTAAACATAACTGGTCTGTGTGTATGTGATAAATCTTTCTGATTTTATATTTGTTATATAGGCTACTTGTAATGTAATACAAGGATAACCAGAGGTTTTCACATATTTACTTTTGCAGGCAAGAGTAGTTGAAGAAAGTAGCTGAAGCCTAACCATTAAAAGTCCTTGGACACAATTATTGTACTTTTTTATATTTTCATTTTGCTTTTTATACTTGGTAACAATTTACTTGAAGGGGTGTGCATAAGACTGACATGACACCTTCATAATCATGACATGACACAAGTCATGAATATGAAGTAGGGTTTATGCATGTTTATGACAACTGTCATTAAGTGTCTTTCGCTCAATAATGACATTTTGAATGCAAATATGACATTGTTTAAGATGTCTTTGTAATGACATCTTGACATAACCATAACATCATAACCTAGTGTCTTTGTCATGACAACTTGACATTAAATTAAGTTAGACTGTCATGTGGTTGGTTTTGACATTGGCTGTCATGAGGCCATTATAACTGTGTCATGAATATTTTTCGTGACCTCAACTACCAACTACAGTGGTACAAATTGAATTTGTCATTAAAAAGTTATAATGGCTTCATGACAGCCTATGTCAAAACCAACCGCCTGACAGTTTAATGTAATGTTAACCATAAAGTGGTTTCTTAAGTTTGATAATTAATCTGCTATGTCATGTTTATGACAGGTTGTGTTGTCTAAGTAATGTCAGGTTGTCATGACAAAGACACTGACAGGTTATGATGTATTGGTTTATGTCAAGGTGTCATAACAAAGACATCTCAAACAATCTCATATTTGCATTAAAAATGTCATAATTGAGCGAATGACACTTAATGACAGTTGTCATAAACATGCATAAAACTTCCTTCATATTCATAACATGTGTCATGTCATGATTATGAAGGTGTCATGTCAGTCTTATGCACACCCCTTCAAGTAAAGTGTTACCCTAAAAACCTTTGTAGTGTGTAAGGGCATGATTAAACTAACTACTGTGTTTTTGTGTTTGTAAGGGATTCCCACCGTCTACCCCTGCCACCCTGCCAAGACCTCTTGCCACCTCTTTGCCCCCCCCCCCCCCCCCCATGTAAAATTTTCTAGATCCGCCACTGCAAAGAAGTGATGATGTCCGACCAAAAATGTGATGGGTGGGGGGGTTAAATAGTAGACTATACTTTGGGTTTAATTGGTCGTACAATGAGATCTAATATGTTGTTAGTGTCAATGTATGTATGTACTGTAATGGTCCAGTGGGAGAATTTTTGCCAAGCGTGTCGGAGGTTCTGGGTTCTAATCCGCACTCGAATAGTTTTTTTTTCCCCTCATAAAAACCGATAATGTTTATCAGTGGTTGTATATCAAGCAGGGACGCGTTTGTTTGCATTTTGTTTTGCGATTTCACCGGAACGAATAGAGAATCTCCGGATTGAAGCGCGCGTCCGAGTGAAGACATTGCGGCGCGTGCGCGAGCCACAACAGAACACTGTATCCGCGCCACTGATCACAGAGGCAACAAGCACATGATCACTTGATTAAAAAACAACACATGTTAGCGCTAGATCGCCTCTTATTTAACAAACGAACGAAACGAATGCTCTGCTATTTAACTGGAGATGTTTTACTTGTATTGGTACATCCGTACCACGAGATGTTTCAAAAGTGGTGGGGACAAAATCGACCCTGGCAAATAGTGGTGGGGACATGTCCCCCCCGTCCCCCCGTAAATGACGCCTATGATTATATAATTAATTATCAATTGACAGCTCTATTAGAAACATATCTCCAAAAACAAGGCAATAACAATCTGTTTTATGAATCTCTCTAAGCGCATGTTGATGCTACCTGTGATAAATGTCTCTTTAAAATGTCAAATTACATTACCCCCTCAAAAGAACTGACACATCCAATATGAATCCAGACAGTTACATAATGAGCCCCATTCATTTGTAAATAAGATGCACAGAAGCAACAATCCTTGTGATTCATGGACAGCTTGCAGAGGGTCATAGAAGCCCTATGCCACATCACTCATTAAGACCCTATGGGGACGACCATTCTTTAATGCCAAACATGAGTCAGCAGTTCAGCCCATCACTGCCCCATCAGCACACATTCTCTTTATCACAAGCTCTCATATTACAGCATATGAAAGCAGAGTCTGACAGTAATTATCATAATGAGGGGTTAGTGAGCAAAATGGCATGACCATAAATGAACACTACAAACAAAGCAGTAACCATGTTAGTTTTTGTTTTCAGTTGCATCATCTTATGCATTATGGGAAACATACTGGAACAGCTTAGTCAATAGTAAATATCAGATTACTATAAGATATTTAAATATTTTTTTTAAAGTTTTGAAGTAAGTGACATCAAGTAAAAGATTTTCATTGTGAATTTGAATGTAAATCAATACCTTCTCTTAATTGTTTTGTGTTTGTTTGTTTGTTTGTTTGTTTACTTATCTTGCATCAAAATATAAATATAATATAACCTAATAAGCCTTAGTGTAGTCCAAAATATTGATATTTCGATATGTATCGATACTGAAATATCTGAAACGGTTCCAATACTCCTTTTCTGCAGTATCGATACACAGATACGAGCAGCGCATTCTCACCCTCTCTTCTCTCAAACGCGAATAGACACAAAACCGCCTCCTCTCCCTCACTCGTCTCATTCACTCCAGTTGAATTGTGCTTGTAGTGCACATAATTTTAGTCATTCTCGCAGGTTTCACGCTTAAACCAAAAGTGCATGCACCACTGATCTACGTATATACAAGTGGAGATCTCATAAAGCCACCTTTCGAACAGCTCACGGGTACCAAATTGACTACGGTCAAATTACTTAAACATTCAAATACACTGAACAAAATTATAAACGCAACACTTTTGTTTTTGCCCCCATTTTTCATGAGCTGAACTCAAAGATCTAAGACTTTTTCTATGTACACAAAAGACCTATTTCTCTCAAATATTGTTCACAAATCTGTCTAAATCGGTGTTAGTGAGCACTTCTCCTTTGCCGAGATTATCCATCCACCTCACAGGTGTGGCATATCAAGATGCTGATTAGACAGCATGATTATTGCACAGGTGTGCCTTAGGCTGGCCACAATAAAAGGCCACTCTAAAATGTGCAGTTTTACTGTATTTGGGGGGGTCCGAAAACCATTTGCCTCACGCAGTGCAATACATCTCCTTCACATAGAGTTGATCAGGTTGTTGATTGTGGCCTGTGGAATGTTGGTCCACTCCTCTTCAATGGCAGTGCGAAGTTGCTGGATATTGGCAGGACCTGGAACACCCTGTCGTATACGCCGATCCAGAGCATCCCAAACATGCTCAATGGGTGACATGTCCGGTGAGTATGCTGGCCATGCAAGAACTGGGATGTTTTCAGCTTCCAGGAATTGTGTACAGATCCTTGCAAAATGGGGCCATGCATTATCATGCTGCAACATGAGGTGATGGTCGTGGATGAATGGCACAACAATGGGCCTCAGGATCTCGTCACGGTATCTCTGTGCATTCAAAATGCCACCAATAAAATGCACCTGTGTTCGTTGTCCATAGCATACGCCTGCCCATACCATAACCCCACCGCCACTATGGGCCACTCGATTCACAACGTTGACATCAGCAAACCGCTCACCCACACGACGCCATACACGCTGTCTGCCATCTGTCCTGTGCAGTGAAAACCGAGATTCATCCGTGAGAGAACACCTCTCCAAAGTGCCAGATACCATTGAATATGAGCATTTGCCCACTTAAGTCGGTTATGACGACAGACTGCAGTCAGGTCGAGACCCCGATGAGGTCGACGAGCATGCAGATGAGCTTCCCTGAGACGGCTTTTAGAGTGGCCTTTTATTGTGGCCAGCCTGAGGCACACCTGTGCAATAATCATGCTGTCTAATTAGCATCGTGATATGCCACACCTGTGAGGTGGATGGATTATCTCAGCAAAGGAGAAGTGCTCACTAACACAGATTTAGACAGATTTGTGAACAATATTTGAGAGAAATAGGTATTTTGTGTACATAGAAAAAGTCTTAGTCAAAAAGTCAGTTCTTCAGCTACCCAGATCTGAAGGGGGTTTAGCTCTGCCAAATTTTCGATACTACTTTTGGGCATGTAACATTCACAAATTACTATATTGGGTTGGCCTTAAAAGTTGTGCCTGGGTGCATATAGAGATATCTTCCTTTTGTTATTTACTTTCTAATATCTGCTCCCAGCTTCCCCTTGGGGTACACAGAATCTAGAGCAATCCAATAGTTATTAATACTATTAAGATTTGGCATCAATTAAGAAAACAATTTGGTCTACATAGAGCATCGATTCATATGCCAATTTCAAATAATCACTTATTTTCCCCGTCCCTTGCAGACAGTTTCTTTGATATTTGGGCAGCTAAGGGTCTCTCTACTCTAAACGACCTGTATGAAAACGAAGTCTTCTCCTCTTTCTCTTCTTTATCAGCTAAATTTAACCTTCCTAATTGTCATATTTTGTTTTTTTTCCAAGTGAGGCACTTTATTCAAAAGTTATTTTCCCAATCGTCCACCCAAATCAAAAATCAGAAATTGATTCAATTCTCACTTTCGACTCTGGTCAAAGACGACTGATTTCAACCATTTATGGTAAAAAAAAAATCTCCTTAACCCCTTCTCCGATTGACTCCCTTAAGCTAACGTGGAAGCAAGATTTGGGCATTGACATTTCCGAGGACCAGTGGAAAAACATTCTCAGTTTAGTTCACTCTTCATCTATTTGTGCTAGACATGCCCTAATACAATGTAAAGTGCTTCACAGAGCCCATTTCACTAATGCCAGACTGGCTAAAAATGTTACTAACAGAAGTGATGCCTGTAACAGATGCAGACAATCCCCAGCCGATCATATTTACATGTTCTGGTCGTGCCCGGTGCTATCAGACTATTGGTCCGACATTTTCAGGCTCTCACAGGCCCTCAATTACACTTTTGTCCCTAATTCCTTGACTGTCCTGTTCGGCCTTTCCCCAATCACATGTATACCAGCTACAGCGCACCGTCATTGCCTTTACTACTTTGCTGGCCAGGTGTGCCATCCTCCTTAAATGGAAGCATGCTTCTCCTCAATCACATGACGGTTGGATAAGAGAGGTATTGCAATGCATCCACCTTGAAAAAATTAGACATTCTCTTAAAGGTTCGCTGAGATCATTTCATAAAACTTGGCGCCCTGTACTGACTACTATTGAAGGCCTTATCGGGATGTCAGGACCTCCTGGTCAGACTTCTGTGGGGAGGGGGAGACTTTTCTTCTTTTGTTTACTGTCTTATAATTTTTTTTTATTTATCTACTTTGAGGTGATTGGTGAGGGTCTATATTGATGTTTGGAACTGTTCTGTTGATTTTCTTTTTCTTTCAGACACCCTGTTTCATTTTACATCTTTTGTAACACCCTTTATATGTCTGCAGAAAACTTTAAAAAAAGAAATTAGAAAAAGTCTTAGATCTTTGAGTTCAGCTCATGAAAAATGGGGGCAAAAACAAAAGTGTTGCGTTTATAATTTTGTTCAGTGTACATACAAAATTGTGTCAAAATGCCCGTCTTGCCGAGTATTCATGTAAATACAGTCAGTTTTGGAATGGAAATAGTTGAGAGGAAACGCATGTTGTGTAACAGTATATTGGATCTGTGCATATTATAAGCTATTAAAGTTATAACAACTTCAACTCTTCATAAAATGGTTGAATCATTATAACAAGGGGAGTTGACTATTGTTTCCTTTTACTCTTGATCAAAACCACTTCACAAAAGCAGCATGATTGCAAAGACAGCAAAGTCCCCAAAAAACATTGTATTGAAAATATAAAGGCAACTTAGACGCACACAAAAACATAACATAAAGCTGTTGACTCTTTGTATAAAACTCAAAGAAAATAGTCCATATAGAGAAAGTTCAAGAGTAGTAAGTCCGTGCAAGCAAAATATAAATAACAAAGACAATACTCAACAGTCCTGTCTCAGTCCTTTTCTGCTTTGGGGTAGGTAGGCAAATTAAAGTCCGGATAAAAAAAACAATGTCCCCAAAAAGAGGAAAAAGTATAAATCCACTGGTTCAAGGCCCCACAAAAAAACAGGTTATCCTCCACCTGGAAAAAAGTCCCCAAAGTATAGTCCACCACGTATATCCCAGACCAGAGCGTGCGCAGATGAAACAGTTCCAACGTCTAATACACCAAGACACTCCTTTTTGGGCCACCTTTTAGTGAGCTAGGTTAGCCCAAAAAGATAACCTGCCACCTCATCAAAAAAACACCTTTCAAAATGGCCACCCCTTCCTTTACCCTAGGCTCCTCATAATAAGAGTCCAACAAAAGTTCCCCCTATTCCCCCTCCAACAAAAAAACATAGGCAAATGCTCAAAATCAACATACAGGCAAATTAGAAAAAATAAAAGATAAACATTTTGGCATGGCACATATACATACAGTTTACAATATATATATTATATATATTAACTTAAAGCAACACCAAGGAACTTTTCCTCAGCGGTCGCCCTACAGGTTGGAAGCGGAATTGTCCATTACCGCTGTCGTAAATAATTTAGCCTACCGCAGCCTACGGTCGCACGCGCACGCTCGCTGTTTATCCAGCACCGGCTTTGGAATCAACAATGGCAGACATCCCAACCTGCAAGAAGTCATTTCAGGGAGGTATATCTTGACTGGATTGTTGACGGGGGGGGCGGCGGGTGACGGGTGGCGGGTTGACTAGCTTTCGTGAGGCACACTCGCAAGGTCTCTCGCTCTCTCCCTCTCTGCCGTACTCGCGCTATATATGTTATGCGCGCAGTATGTTTTGTCTCGCATGCGCGCTCTAGATTACGGGAGATTTGAACTAATTTTCGGGCATCAGGGAGATGCTATCAATATACGGGAGACTCCCGGGAGACTTGGGATGTCTGCAATGGCCACAGACAATTTGAGGAAGTGGTGGGGGAAGTGACGTATGCCATAAAGCAGTCGAATTTTGTAGTTCTTTTTGTGCACGGGTTCCTACCCGAAACCCGAAGTTACATAGTGCCAGTAAAAGCGATACAGACCATCAGGCTATGGCAGACGTGTCATTTAACTTATTTTAAGTCGATGAACCATCACAAGGGTCTTGGAAATATATTATGAAGGTTGAAAAACTACTTAGTGTTACTTTAAGTGAGCATCGTGCAGGGCTTTACTGTGGCAGTGTCACAGAGTGACAGCAGCCTAATAAACCTGCTGACATCTGTCATGTTAATCAAAGAACAAAAGACAACGAGAAAATCACTGCGCTTGACTGAATAACTTTTGTAACTTTAATTGTAAGCATTAATCTGCATTTAATTTTGATAATGGAAACTATCCAGTTTTATTTTATATTTGATTACTTTAGTATTTCTTACCGGAATACTGTTTGACCCACCTGAAAAACTTAAAGCCATGTTTATTTCATTGGTCTCTTTATTCTATTATATATATTTGTGCTATCGTTTGCAATTTGTTTATTTATTCTTATTTTATTACTGACTGTTTACTTGTCTTTTTTTTTTGTATTGTAGTTCAACGATAGTAGTTAAAGCTTCCCTGTGCTGTGTGTAAG
This sequence comes from Rhinichthys klamathensis goyatoka, assembly GCF_029890125.1. NCBI lineage: Eukaryota > Metazoa > Chordata > Actinopteri > Cypriniformes > Leuciscidae > Rhinichthys > Rhinichthys klamathensis. Next base: position 1,564,458 of record NW_026606820.1, read on the forward strand.
TTATTACAAACAATTAGGGCTGGGCGGTATGACGGTATATCGTTACCGCGGTAGAAAATGTCAACAGTAACAGATTTTTTTATTACGTGTATACCGACATGTAAATAAGTGGGCGTGGTTAACTCGCGTGAAGCGTGCGTGAGACTGAGACACTGAGATTTGTCAAAGAAACATGGAGAAAGCAGATCAAGAGGATCCACAAAGGAATTACATTTTCTAAAGGGTTGTTGTTTAATACAAACTTGCCAACCTTGAGACCTCAGAATTAGGGAGATATTCAAAAGAACGGGGGGGGGGGGGATATGTAATTCATTCATTTATTTTACAAATTCAATTCCTTAAGGCCTCTCCTCAGGAGGTTAGACCCTTTTTTTTAACAATATTTTTTGTATATATATATATATATATATATATATGTATTGTATTATGGTCTTATAAAATAATTATGAGTTACAATTTGCAAATAATTTTACTTTTAAATTTAAATTTTTTAAAATATTTAAAATTCTTAAATATAACGTTGACGTTAGAATATAATGCTCGCATGAGCAATCGTCGATTAAAATAGTGTATAGACGCTTATACAACAAAGTTATGAAGATTAATATGATTATTTTACCAACTTATAGTTGTTAAAATGTATGCGTTTTATATTAGAAATGACTCCTCCTTAACTGTCCGAAACACAGTGAGTAGAAGGAAGGCATCCCCAGAGACAGACGAGCCAATCAGGTTTATCTTTCCGCGGAATGATATCTTACGGGACGTTTTACTGTGCAAAGTGTCCGGAATACAGTGAGTCTACGTTAGCAATATTGTTGACCGGGTGGAAATCGTGAGAAATTCAGGAGAAAGGTCGGTCCGGGAGATTTTCGGGAGGGGCTTTGAAATTCGGGAGTCTCCCGGAAAAATCGGGAGGGTTGGCATGTGTGGTTTAATATATTTAGCTATCAAAATAGTTTACCAAAGAAACAATTTACCAAATAAGAGAAAAAGAAAACAATGTGAAGTACGTGAATTAGAATTTTGGCCATACCACCCACCCCTACAAACAATTACCCAAATGATAAAAAAATTATGAGATAACAAATTATCTGTAAGGCGGTATATATCCATGGTATCGAAAATGGTATTGAATATCAATATTTTTCAAGGTATCGTATCGAAATTGTAAATTCCAGTATCGTGACAACACTAAGTAATGTAACAGTTAGAGATTACACCATCCTCAGCATAAATACAATAACTTGACATGACTATTCATTGTGGATGATGCTGTCTACAGTGGTGACTAATATCTATGGAAAACCCTATGAAAAAAGTGTTACAAAAACACTTGACTTGCTCAGACAAGCCCCGTGTCCTGCTTCAGGGCTCTTCCCAAAAATACACACACTCCTAAACAACCGAGGCAGGACAGGCCATGGCCTTGGAAAGAAACACAAACTTGCACCATTTTAAGATTATACAAAACACACACACACACAGTTGCATGCACTGAGCTTTTCCACCCTGGTGCACTTCAGCTTCGTGAATAATTCAGCTGCACTAAAATAAAACCTGCCTCATCACACAGACAGCAACAACAGATACACACACCAACACAGACAAACGCACACAGACCTAGTCTAACTCTCAGAATACTTTACTGGGCATAGCATAGCATTCACATAATGCGCATAAACACTTCCCAATCTGAGTTAAAAAAAATACAGTTCAATACAGTGCTCTATGACAGGGTGGTGCTTAACCAGTGTGTATCAGCAAATGTGTTATTGTTTGAATGGCATAAATATCCACCAACTAAATTATTAAAAGCTACTCCATCTTTACTGCATCAAACAACTTACACGTGCATTTATACACATATTCAGTAGCTGTGGCCCTACAGTTGCCCTAGTGCCGCAGTTTATGGAAGTGGCTTGGGCAGTGTGTGAGTGTCAATTCCACTTCATGCTACCCTTTAACTCTAAAAGAGAGCGTTTTGAGCTTTCTCTCACTCTCGATCAGACGCTTTCTTTCTGCTGAAGGCTTTTCCCCACATTTCAGTTTACATTAAGAATCTGAGTCTATGTGGGGGTTTAAGTATGTGTCACACATTTTCTGCAATAACAGAATATATTTTCTCAATTCCAACAGATAAGAGATTATAACCTGACCAAATTGTAGAAAACCTGGTTCAGGTAACCTGACTTCCATTTATTGGGCAAAGCATGTGGTTTCAAGCCTTTCTAAGGTGTTAATAGACTAATTGACAGGTCATTGTTGCATTAAAAACAACTTTAGATGACTAGTAAAAGGAATTTCCCTACATGACAGCCAAACAAAATGTTTTTATATTTTATATAATATATTGTTGTTATTATCACTTTATCTTTTTAACTACCATAATAACTACACTTTTACAACTAATGTTTGGCATATATATATATATATATATATATATATATATATATATATATATATATACACAGTATATAAGTCAACATTTGAAGTGGATCAAAAAAGTTCATCAATCCTCCTAAGGCAAGAACGGGTATTGTTCAAAACCCATGTATAACTTTGATGAAAGGTTTTGATCCACTTCAAATGTTGAATACTGTATGTGTATATAATATACACACTAAAATTCAAAGTATGAGGTCACTAAGTCTTTTTTTTTTCAAAAGGGATTAATACATTAAAATGATAAAAGTGATAGTAAATACATTGAATCTGTTAAAAACATTACTATATATAAATGCTGTTTGTTTAAACTTTCTCTTCATCAAAGAATTCTGAAAAATTGTTGGTTTCCACAAAAATATTAAGCAGCACAACGGTTTTCAACAGTTAATAATAAGAATGTTTTGAGCACCAAATCAATATATGATCCTTCCGAATCAGAAATCATTCTATTGTGACTGAAGACCGGAGTAATGGCTGCTGAAATTCAGCTGTGACGTCACAGAAATAAATGACATATAAAAATATATGAATTCTTAAAATATTTGAAACTACTTTATATATAAAAATATATTTTTTTTAAACATATGTATTAATGCATGTGTGCGTTTTCTCATATCATGACCTTGATAGCCTCTGTGTAATTGACCCACTGCTTAATGAGTGGAAATACTTCAGCAATAAAAATCATTAATGGGAGCACTGATACAGTGATCAATACTGCTAATGGCAATCACAACAGATGGAAATGGAGCCCAGTCCTTATCCATAGCTTATGCAAGGGCTTAGTTTACTTTTTGTTAGAATGCAATGCCTAATACATAATTAATCATTATTAGAGTTCAGTTAAGACACTGCCTCTTCACCATCACCACAAAAAAAAACATCTCTTCTTAGTTCAGCCAGTCAAAATAACAGTGTGTACAACTGTGGGGTTTGATCATACAAGCCCAAATCAAGAAAAGTTGGGACATTTGGTAAAATGCAATAAAATCTGTGATTTGTTAATTCTTTCAACTTTATTTAACTGACAAAAGTAAGAAAAGATTTCCAATGTTTTTACTGAACAACTTAACTGTATTTTGTAAATATGAAAGTTTTTTCTTTATTTTGATGGCTGCAACACACTCCAAAAAAGTTGTGACAGAGGCATGTTTACCACTGTGTCTCATCACCTTTCCTTTTAATTACACCATTTAATATTTTGGGAATTAGGGATACTAATTGTTGCAGTTTTACAAGTGGATTTTTTGCACAATATCGCCTGATAAGACGAAGTCACCCATTGCATTTGCACTATACATCCCCATTCCGTTACAGAGGCTTGCTTATACCTGTCGCTGATGAAAGTCTGGATGGTCACTTTCGACTTTGAGACTGAAAACTCAATATCTGTTTTTCCCCAAAAACAGCTGAAACGTGAACTCATCTGACCACAGCACACTGTGTCACACTGTTTCCACTGTGTTTTGGATCATCTGAGATGAACTCAGGCACAGAGAACTCGTCGGCATCTCTGCATAAAACTGATGTATAGATTTCTCCTTGCGTAACAGATTCAAGAGGCATTTCTTGATGCAGCGTCAGACTGTGTTCAGTGACAGCAGTTATTCAAAGTCCTCCTGAGCACATGTGGCTGTATTTAACAGAGCAGCATGATGGTTTCTCATGCAATGCCATGTGACGACTAAAACGGTCAAGCACATTCATCAGAGGTCTCCTGCATTGCACAGACTGAGATTGGTAGATGGTGAAAGACCTAAATTCGTTGCAATCTTCCATTGAGAAATGTGATTTTTGAATTGACAATTCTCTCATGATATTTGGCACAAAGTGATGAGCCATGACCATCTTTGCTTGCAAAGACTGAGATGCTCCTTTTACACTCAATCACAATCCCCTCACAATTCAGCTGCTTATTGTGGACGGTTTCAAAAAAGTTTAACTTGGATATTCTATAAGCTTTTCACTTTTATTTTCCCTCTATCCCATCTTTTTTAGAGTGTGTAGCAGCCATCATATATATATATATATATATATATATATATATATATATATATATATATATATATATTTACAAAATACAATAAAGCTGTTCAGTGAAAACATCGGAAATGTTTTCTTTATACTTTAATCAGTTAAAGTTGAAAGAGAATTAACAACTCACAGATTCTTGATTTTATTTTACAAAATGTCCCAACTTTTCTGGATTTGGGGTTGTACATGGAATGTTTAAGCAATAAAGCAAGTCAATTCAGGCATTTAATGACAAAATACATTCAAAGAAGTTTTGTTCATAGTGCATGTGGAAAGAAAGCAGCGCAAGAAATGCATTCAAAACAAGCGGTCCACAGAAACAAGCTGTTCTGAAGTTCTGTTCTCTATGTGTGTGTACGCGCATTCATGAACACGTTTAAGAGACCCTCTGCAACTCTGACTCACTGAGCAAAAGATCTAATCAGAGTTATGACAGAGTTAGCATGCCTCAAGAACCAAAACACACACACACACACACACATATACACATGCTATTACCATGCATGCCCTGAAACTGCCTGAAAAAGACACTCTAATACTGAATTGTACATTTGCTCAAGTTTACCTGCACTATTGTGGATCATGCAAATGCATGATGACCATGTAATCTTTTGGTGGCAACCTAACTGTAAATAATCATTATTTAATGTTCAGTGTGAGCCTGATCGATGATTTTAAATGATTAAAAGTCAAGACTTCATCATTCGTACTCGATGAAACATGATGCACTCACAAAAGACTGCTGTGTGGGCACTGTGATACCTTTCACAGTTGGAAACGGATATGTGAGTGAACTGAGTATGGGGCACAGAGAACGTGTGGACTGACCCAATTTAACCCCTTTAATCCCACTGTTTACAGATCTAAAGACACTTGCTGATTTAATTTGCAAAGAGTTGTCAACTATAAATGAAAGCAGACTGTTTTGAAAAGTCATGTGAATCTTTTACATGTCTGGTGTAAATAGTCACAAACCCAGAGCCATTTAATTCTTGTTTTCCCTTCTGAAAAAAATATGTCTGTCAAAACTTCACAAAAGAAAGCAATACCTACCTGTCCTGCCAACTAGCGTCATATAATATTATGTAAGGTCTATTATTAATTCAATATAAAAATAGATCTATATTCGTCATGCCCATAATACATACAAATTTCATTTCACTATTTGTGACAAGTGGGAAAACAGTCAACTGAGTGATTCTTTTTTGCATTTTCCACATAGTTGCTTGTTATAAAATATATTTAAATATTACAAAATAATGTGCTAAATTATTGTTCTCAATTCTCTTATGGGCAATTTTTGACCGACAAATTTTGACCAGAAAAAAAAAACACGCTTTCACTAACCATATTAAAAAACTTAAATACAAAAAATGTTGCACATTTAAAACTTCATCGTAACCATATAAAATAGAGGTTACGAGCGTACATTTTAATGATAATGCATTTGACCATTGAAAGTAACACACACCAATGGAAAAAAGAGCTGCTTGCTTACTCGCCACGGTGAGCGCGACAAACCAAAGTCCTGAAGCCATCGGAACTGCCATCTCACGAGCCTCCCCGTCCACACTTACGTCAACTGACAGACAAAGATCGTGCCTTTTAAAGATCCATTTTCCCCGTACACTACACGACAGTCCCTCCGAACAGATTTGGATACGAGACAATGAGGAATCCAGGCTTGTTATGCGCTCAGAGTGGCGCTTCTTACGCCGGAAGAGTTGTCCTGTTCCTTTTCAGTGATAATCGCCCACAAACACGTGCGTAATGATAAAAGATCTTTGGGATTTTCTTTTCTGCACGCGAACTGACTCACGCGCTCTCGGCAGACTGTGCGCTTCTCTTGCGCGCGCGGGAGACTTGACATCCGCAAACGCAATCAAGTCATGAACTTATGAGATAACAAGGCTTCTAAAACTTAAATACATTTCACAGTCCGTTTGTTTTCCCCATATGTCCAATGTCATTGATTTTAATGTCGTTTTAAATATTATAGCCAAGCATTTAGAGAGAGAGAGCAAGTGTTGGTGGCCTGGTGCGGTAATATAAGTTATGGTAATTACTCAACTGCACATGTTAAAAGGACTATAAATTGCCATGGTGTCTTGCATGGGCAATTGGCTAAGTGTGCGTCACGGGGGAGGAGAGTTTACTGGTTGTGTGTTCTGCACCATGAAGCATAAGACAACACTTCATTAAATAGCCTACATATAGTTGGTTGTTCACTTTGTCACATTATGGAAGACACTGGCATCCAAACTTTCCAATATCATATTTTTTTGCTATATCTGCTGAGTAAACAGGAAAAACCATAAACCCACAATGTCATACATTCAGACAGGAGTCAACTAAACAAGGTAGGCCTACTTCTATGAGCAGTTTGTCACACGAGTTTTATAAGTTGCAGGTCAAAACATTCGTTCAATATTTTTCACTGTTATTTTTGCCGTTTCATTCTGCATTTCATAATTGTTTTCCTTTTTAAATGTTGCTGAATTGCCTATAATAGACTGTTTAATAGCAGGTTGTTATAGTGACAACTTACCCCATGTAGTGTGACGCTAGTCAACATGTCAAATAAACAGCATCATTTTGGTGGCCAATAACGAAGGAAATAATCCCAAAAATTGTAGTCAAGACTTTAATATGCCACTACAGAAACTGACTTTCAGTTTGCAGCTAAATTAAAGTTTTATTTGCAAGTACTGATAGTGTGCGGGAGTTCCTGTTTGTAGAATTAAACCTAAGAAATCACTGTAAAAGAGTGATTGCCCAATTCTTGCCAGTCACTTTTTTGTGTCTCTGGTTAATTGTTGTCTTCATCCATAGACGAGAGCTTAGTGTCAAGTTCCGAATGAGGAGAGCTTATTGCAGTTTACTGCAGTTTTTCATAAAATAGCTGCTCTCTTCAAAGGATAAATATATAGCTAGACAAGCATTGTTTCCTTAATTAACTTTCGATGAACTTAATTAACCATGAAAACCCCAATCACGCAGGCAAATTAATCTCTCACACATAAAATCTCACGGGGAAAGACATCACACAAAACGGCGCAAAGCAGTGGACCCTTGAAGCGAGATATAAGGCAGAGACCTGACGTTATAGTCCTAGCACAGGACAAAATAGGACTCCTGTTTTCCCACAAACCCTGTGCAGTGTGAGAGAAATCAAGAAAGCATGAGAAGAATGAGGGAAAGGACAAGGGAGATTTGTTTGTGTGGAGGCAAAAGGAGGCTTTAAGGACAGTGTTTCTACAAAGTGCATGGCTATGATCTTTAAACTCCCTAGCCGTGCATGCATGCACAAACACATACTTCAAGGCTCTCTCACTCAGCCATGACCAAATGTTACAGCCATCAGTGTTGGGCAAATGGCTGTTAATTTAATTTAGTCTGAGTGAAAGAGGATCTCACATAATGTTACCTGATACAAACAGAAATAATTAAATACACAAACAATGCACAGCCTTTCTTTTGTTTAAGGACATATATCAGAGATGTATTTTCTGGGACCGACAGTAACAATGTAAAACAGCTTCTCGAACAAGAACAAGAAAATGTAGGGCTAGACTTGATTTTCTCCTATGGGAATTGATTGGATCGTTGTGGTTTACTATTGCTGTCATATAATGTGAGTGACAGGTTGTAAATGCATGTGTCTGCATACACATAAATATACCTACACAGACATTCACTGCTATATTGCCCTTTACTGACTGTCTGCAGCACTGTGTGGTTAGCCATCCCGCTCATGCTCCAATTCCCCCATTGGAAGGTGTTTGGGGACTGAAGCAGACTGCAGTATAAAGATTTAAACGCTAAACTGACATTAGCTCACCATTCTGATGCCTTATGTTTACACATCAAAAGCACTCATCCATGGACTTTCAACATGTTCCAACTTCCAACACAGCATTTACTATACCACATATCCAAGATAAACCACTTTACTCTTCAGCATCTGTTGGCTGATGGTTACTCACTTCAGTCATCTGATCTCCAGTGGGTGAAATTTGCTCCATTCATTCTCTGCTTGGGCTGAAATACTAGCCAAACGTATCAGTCTGAGAAGAAAAAAAATATATTTAAAATAGTCTCTACATAATATTAAAATGAATTGCACACAAACCTTTCAAACACAGTGTAAACAAATATTGTTGGTTTAACTTAAGTTAATACAACGAAGGAGATTAGTTTAATCAACAGAAACTCAAAAGATATGATCTGAACCACATTAATTATCTAAGTTGATTTGACAAAAGAAAAAAAGTGATAAATCATGAAGATATATTTTTTTTTACAGTGTAGCCACATGAAATAAACAAATAAATACTCACTTACATATACTTGCTTGTTTGAAAATCGAACTGAACAATGTAGGCTACAATGATGATTGCAGTTTAAAGTTCATTCCTCACTTTTAGTCTTGGAGGCTTACACATTCTTGCCAATAACCAGGCCAAACATTTACCAGCCGTAGATCACTATTCAATCAAAACAATCTTAGCAACTATCATTGTAAGAAATCTAATGCTAGCCTCTAACCCTTTTGTAACAGGTCAACTATTTTTTAGTTGGGAGCTAAAAACATACCAAGTGTAAGATCTGCTAATAATAACCAAACCATGACATGTGAATAATGTGCCTGATTTGGAAGACTGCTACAGGCAATTATGAAAGACACGGGGGAAAGAAAAATCTACCTAAAGCGTGATAAAACAACATAATATGGATTTTTACGAAGAAGACGAATTTCTGCACAATCATAAGCAATTAATTTAACTTGCACGCGGTCACATCATTGCGTGGCACATTCACGTCTTTGTCTTATAGCGCCACCTTGTGGTGAAACGTTGTTACACTGTCCCTGACCAAAACTTCCTTCCAACGAATTGAACGAAAAAAATATTATTATTATTTTTTAATTCTTCATTTCCCAGACAGTGAGGATAAACAAGGATTTAGATTTTGTTCTTAACATCCTGCTGCTGTCACTTGGGAAGTTTTTAGATACGTGCAGATGCTTTGAATTTAAGCCCAACTTTAACCAGTGGGAGAGTTAGCCTAACTTAGTAAAATCACTGAAACTTATTAAAGACGAGAAAGCCCTTAAGTTGATTTCACTTTTGGATAAGTATAAGCTCATTTGAAAATGGGCCACCATTTATTTATTTGTTTGTTTGTTTGTTTGTCCTTCAACATATTTCAACCGGATAGAGATGATTTATTTATATTTTAGATGTAGCATGCATTTGTTTGTTAATTTTTAAAGAATTTGATTTAAAACAAAATAATTCCAATCAAATATTTAACATTAAAAACTATTCAAGTAACAATAAATACTACCTCCATTGATAAAACTCTTTTTGCTATGCTGTTATGCGTATACTTTGTTTTATTGCTTGTTCCACAATGACTTTTGTTTAGCCTACTGCGTGAACCCTTTAGAGTAATTTGCAAGTATTTAAGTTTTATCAGAATCAATTCAAACGGACTAAACGGAGAACAATATTTTTTCCTCTATTTTTTTTTTTTTTTTTACTTTTATATATGTATGTCCATTTAAATGTTATATTTATAGCTTTCCCAGACTAGATGCCAGTCCTTTATCTTGGTATCGGGACTTCCTGTCGGGAAAAGACTCCACTGCACCATCCTCACCCTTCAGTTCACAAAACTTTGCCAACTCGCAGTCTCGCACTCCAATCAGCAACTTTTCCTTCAGCACTCTACATCGAAAAATCCTGTCGCCAGCCAGATCCGCTGGGAAAACAAAAGCAGAAATGTCCCCTCCATCCGAACGTTTGCAAACCAAACCCGTGATAACGTGTCTGAAGACATTTCTCATCTCGTACAGTCTTATTTTCTGGGTGAGTTTGTGTTTTCATCAGCTTTGCGTTAGCTTGAGGCGGCTACATCTGCACAGCTAACGTTAACTCTGAACAATGGGCTCAGCCAACTAACAAGTCTTACTCTTAGTTTGATCCTAATTTAGACTTTAACTAGATACGTTTTTCTTTTACAAAAACAAGATGCCATTCTAGGTTTTAATTAGTTGTTTATTTACTTCTGATTAGCAAAAGACTTTGCATAAATCCAGTCGACGACCTTTTATTGTTTACCGGCTTGTTTAAGATGTGTCGATTAATTGTATGTTTTTCCTGCATTTTACATTTTATATATCAAAAGTATAGAGTAAAACATAATTTTAGGAAACAAGTTATAATTTATTCCAGAGGAAGATCTATGAAACTTCAGCCTTTTTGTACTTTGGGAAGTAACGTAACGTTAACGGTCACAGCTGTTTTGATCGATCTTCAAATATATTGATCTATTAAAATGTTCAATAAGGAAACTGATACAAATAATAGTTAATCAAACGTGTCCCAAATGGGTGCGAACTAGTCCGATGCAGCACTTTTATCTCGCCTATTTATTGCTTATCACGGTGATTTTCAGCAGGCAGGGGACAGATGGTCATGTTTACAACCCCCGCTGAGAAAGGAAAGTGGATAAAGAAAAGTAGACGCAATCAGTTGCTTACGGTCGAAAATTTAACCCCATTTTTTTCTATGCATTATAAAACTATATTTTTAGCCAAATACATAAAGTGTATTCACGTTAAGAAACTATATACTAACAAATCTCAAGTGCTTGATTGTTTATAATCGCAAAATGTAAACTTTATCACACAGCACTCTATATAAGGTTGGGTATAAAAGTTTACCCACACACAATATATGTACATAACGCAATGTATAGCAAATCTCGACGGCTTGATTTGTTTATAGTGTTGCAAAATGTATAACTATTATAGGCAAGCTCTAATCTGCTAAATGTGACATTAATACCAACATCATGATTTTTATCAAGAAAAGCACTACCCAATACATTTTTACTTTACTTGGCTTTTATTTATTTTGACCAGTTTCTAAATAGGTCAAGGAGGCTTATATTTGCTAACAACAGTTGTCAGGGATCTTGAGCATTCCCAGATTCCCTGTTTTTATTTAATTAAGCTGAAATTACAAGGTTGCAAGGGTGTTATCAAGAATCAGGATGTGCAAGACACAGTGCCGTAATCCCTCGGGCAAATCCATAAACACGTTTTGAATATGTCTAAGAGTTTTTAACTTTATTTGTAGTTCACAGGAGTGATCCTGTTGGCTGTTGGAGTATGGGGAAAGGTTAATTTGGAGTTCGACCTCCTGCTGAGTTCAGACAAGGGCACTAATGCACCATATGTCCTCATTGGGACCGGAGCCATCATCATTATCTTCGGATTGTTCGGTTGCTTCGCGACCTGCCGTGGAAGTCCATGGATGCTAAAGCTGGTACGTTCTAAAATAAATAAAACAAGTTTCATATATGTGAAAAAAGTTGGAGCACATTTTATGAATAGGGTACACTTTGATGGCTTAAGTGATAATTCTCTTATATGACATAAAATTGACCTACCAAGAAAAATGCACGTAATGTCCCCTTTAAATGGTCACTTCAACCTACAAACCTGTTAAAAAAAACTTTTTTCTTTTTTTATTACTGCCTGCAGACCATAGACTGAAGAAAAGAAAAACTTCCACTTCCTTCCACTATAGAAAAATGAAGCCAAAACATTCCATAAATAACCGTTGACATGTTGCACTGATTACATCATTTGGAGCCTGAGTCTGCGCAGTAGTGATCCTGAGGTGGAGCCGCGGTATCAAGGTCCCGCACATACTCCCCCTCCCACAGATTCAATCACAAGCACAGCTGTAAATTGTTACACCTGGTTTTTATAACATTACTTACTAAATCGAACACTTGAACATGCGTCAGCGTGATACTACCTAAAATGACAGAAACCGTCTTTAGAAGAAAATATTTGAAGTGTAAATATTTTTTTTTGGTCTCATTCAATTACATGGAGAGGGCTGGGTTTATGACCTATATTGCAGCCAACCACCAGAGGGCGATCAAAATGTTTTGGCTTCACTTTTCCAGATGTGTGCAGAGACCAACATTTTTTTTTTTTACAGTCTATGGTGGGTGAACGTGATTTCACCAAGTACCACATGTTCCGGGATCAACATCTTTGTTGATCCTGGATCAACTTTCCAATCAACCAAGCAGATTTGAGGGACAAGTTTACAGTTTATGTCAAGTTTAGGCTTAGAACCCGGGTGAAGTACTTAAACATCAGTGCTATTCACCTTTCATTACCCTCTGATTTTAGGGAAAAGTTATGGGTAGGGTTAGGTTTAGGGGTAGGGATTGGGTAAGGACTACATTTTGGGACAGGAATGTTGATCCAGGATCAACAAAATATGTTGATCCAGGACCATGTCTTACTTGGCAAAATCACGGTGACTGTCTAGGGTGCAGACCAACATTTGGTCACAGACTAGCTAGCCCTACTGAGTGACAGCTTAATTTAGTGTTTATATATATATATATATAAATTATGGTTTTGTCTGTCCTGAGACCCTGCGGCCTCTTATGAGGACATTACATTTTTGCCTCTTGACACAATGATAGTCAAATTTGTAAATCTTAGACATGTTGGCCACATTTAGGGGCACTGCCCACACCATCTTGTAGTGATATCACAACATTACACCAATGTCAGTGAGAAGAAAATGACCCTAACCCTAACACTTCTACACCAGTTCCCGAAAGAAAAATGACCCAGGTAAAAAATCTATTCAAATTATATGAATGAAACAAATGTATCTATGTACAATACTGTCTCTATCATCATATGGGGATTAAAATTTGACATATTTTAGTAATAGTAGCACTCTAGGACATCAGTGAATATGAAGTACTCGTTTGAGGACATTGGGACTATATTACGTTATCCCCTTAAGTTAAGTGTCACCGTCCCACGTGGGACGTTTGCCCATATATATTTAGAACAATAATATCTTAGTAAAAACCTAAAGTAATATTGACAAACTAAATATCATTTGAAAGCTTACAATCTCTAGTTTTCATATTTGGTGGCTGTTTTTTAAAATAAATTACAGAATAGCAGTAATTTATCAATTTGCAACAAGAATATTTCATATTCATTAGGCGTGTTTAGGCCTTTATTTTGAAATAGAAAAAAAAACATGAAAAATCATGAAAGATTGGTAGAAACCTCAGTTTGTTTTCATGCCAAGAGTTCAAAAGATAACACTAATTAAATGTTATGAGAAAAAAAGGTCTGAATTTTTAGAATATAAAGAAATATATTACGATTTCTCGATTTGTGATGCAGCAGCGAGCTATAATGCACATATGTGCTCTTTTTATGTTTATTAGAGGTTGAAATCAAATCAAATACTGCCAAAACACCCATACTATTTCTGAATAGGATGTATACTTAATAAATTGTATGAAATTATGGAAAGACATGGTTCAGATCACTCAAAACATATGAAAATGGAGACACCCTTATATGGTCAGTAAGGAAGCTGGCTGTCCATCTAGTGAAAAAGTTTGGTACTACGCCCAAATAAAATCTTACTGAAAGCTCATTTTCTGAGATATCAACCTAAAATTTGGAACACAACTTGTTTAGATTTTTGGCTTTAATTTTCTAGCAGTTTTAGAGTAAAATATATTTTATAATATATATATTTTATATAAAATATAAATAATTATATTTTTACATTCTATATTTTCATAAACTCAAACTTATATAACTTTTTTTCTGTTTCACTTTCATAATTTATTTCACTTCTACAATAATCTGGCAAATGTCTTCTTAAAAACAAGACCAACCATATGTCTATATTCCAAAGCATTCTTGAATTACAACCATTTTACAACCACAAGTTTTTTTTTTTATTGCTAGTACTGTGTCCTCACACGAGGACATCATATGGTAAATCATAGACCCACTGTCCTCACATGAGGACATCATTTTCTGCAAAAACTACTTCCTGTACAAAAACAAATTTTAGTTATTATATTTATTAGGTCCTACTTATCCCAAATAGCAAGAACAATTATAAAATGCACACCAGGCAAACTCTCGGGTCTCAGGAGGTTAACTTTGGTAAAAGAGGTGGAAAAATTTCAAGCCTCGTATAAAATGAATAGAAATCAAAACGGTGTATTTAGTTTGACGATTGACATTTTCTGAAAGATCTGAATATTTTTAGATATCCAGGCTGTATTTTGTTGAAATTCTATTTATTGAAAGTGCATTGTGTTTTCAATCAACATTATTGTTAATTGTTTTTAAGCATGTTCCCTTTCTCCCTCCTCTCTTGTAGTATGCTATGTTCCTGATTCTTGTGTTCTTAGCCGAAATAGTGGCAGGTATATCTGGCTTTATTTTCAGACATGAGGTAATTAATTTTTTTTACCTTTACATATTCATATGCCATCTGTTATCTACAGCCAAATAATTTTTGTACTCTTTTTAGATTAAAGCAGTGCTTAAAGATGGCTATAAACGTGCTGAATTAACCTACACTGGTAAAGACACTGAAGATCTGGACCGGATCCAGAGAACAGTAAGCATGTATTACTGGAAGCAGTACAAAATTAGGAATTGTTCGATACCACTTTTTCATGTAACCATGAGTATAGATGCCTATCTCATACCAGTACTATATATATATGTGTGTGTGAGAGATATAAAGTCATAACAAAAAATAGTTCACAATTACCTATCATACCTATTAATGTGATTTAAAATAAAATCACATTAAGCTATATCTGATTTGTTTATTTTTTTAAACTTATTGCTTATTGTTTATTGTTTATTGTTCCAGTGAAAATCTTATATCCAGCAATAATCTTGTACAATAAAAATTAAGTGAATGTGAGTTTACATTTTTACATGTGGTAAAAATCTTAATTTAAAAAAAAAAAATACTATTACAAATTCAAATTACTATTTGTGCTACATGTATGAAAAATCCTATGAACAATTTATTTGTGATGGTTATTACTACATGAATTTACATATTATAAAAAGCATTTCTTTGGAATGTATGGCACAGAAATAAGACAACAGACATGATAGAACCAATATATGGGCTACACATGAACAAATATATAGGCTACACATGAAAGTCTTCAATGCAGAGCGGCACAAAATCACTTTTGTGCATTCTGGCCTCATGATGATGCTTAAAGCAAACCTAAGTGTACATACATGTACCATTTACGGTGAAAGCATGTAAAAGCACATTTATGGTGCTTTTATAATACTTACAACCAAAACAGTAACAACCATTATGCACAGTATTGAATTTGGATTGGTCCCATGGTCTGACCGATACCCGATTCAACAAAAAAAAAAGGTCTGTGTCAGATTGGCACGTCTCTATACAAAACATCAGGACTAACATAAAACTTCCCTAATCTGCTTAAATGTTTTGAGGAGCGTAATTCAACATTTTGTTCTTCGTAGCTGCAATGCTGTGGAGAGAAGAACTACACCAGCTGGGAAAACACTGATTACTTCAAAATACACGGCATCCCCAAAAGCTGCTGTAACGTGACTGCTGGTGTAAACTGTACATCTGCAGAACTTACAGATCTTAAAACAGCTGCATCAGTGGTATATCAGCGGGTAAGAACTGTTTCTGAATACTCCTAAATCAACAAAATCATTAGCCTTATTTGCAATTCTGGAATAAAAAAAAATGCCTCCTGTTGTTAGGGCTGCTTCGCTCTGATGACTACAACGATGGAGGCCAATCTTGGTATTATTGCTGGAATTTCTTTTGGAATTGCATTCTTCCAGGTACTAGACAAGCCCAGTTATTGTTTTAAATGTTTCTGGTCTGTAATGCACCTAATAATGTCTTTTATGTGACATTCAATTCCTCAGCTCATTGGGATATTCTTGGCATGCTGCCTGTCTCGCTATATCACCAACAACCAATATGAGATGGTGTAGCGATTCTCCTCCACAGGTACATTTTCTTACTCTTCCCTGTAGGGTGTTCTTTTTGAAATGCCACAATTTTGTGTTCTATTACATGTCATTTTAGTAATTATTATTATTGAACAAAATGCATTACTAGGTTATTATCTAGGGGTTCTTATTCTCACTTCTGTCTGTTTACAGGGTATCATCTGCAGATCACAGAGGGCTGAACATGACACAAAGGGAAACCATTTAGTTTCAGTGTTTTGTATGTGTGCCTTAGCTAAACATTTCATTTTAGAGGATTTGTGACTGCTTTTTAAAGAATATTTCTTGTTGGTTATTACATTGAAGGGAAATGACCCATTCCAAAGGGATAAGATTGTTTTGCATTTGTGTTGCCCGAGTGTAAATGTAATAGTGTTTAGATATACAGATGTTTGTAGAAAGTGCATATGTTTTAAACCAGTGTTAAACCAGGAACACACAGTCAGTTATGAAGTAAACAGTGTGTTGTACACCTTGACTTTTGTTTCATTGGAATTAACACATGCTAAAACTTTGCATCTAGTAAACACATTTGTAACCTTTCTTGCATACAACCTTAAAGTTCAACATTTTCCAAAAAGGATGTTTTGAAAATGACCTGATAGTAATTTGGGTCATTAAGGTGTTATCCACTTCACATGTTACATATGGAGTTCTGTTTATCATCACCAGTTCATTTTCAAGAACTAGTTTTAATACATGTATGTCCATTTCTATTTGGACTGCTTTGAAAATTATGTGTTTTTTTGCAATTTCTTTGCTGTCTTTATTAATGTAGCAGTGATAGTGTTTATTATAAGGTTGTTGAAAGTCATGGCTGTAATGCGCTGAACAGAAAATGTGGAGTGTCTCTTTAACTTTGTCTGTGAAATGTGAAATCTGTTGTCGCTCTGGTTGATCAGGTAACAATATTTAACATGTACATAAAAGGCTACTACAACTATCAAAATTATCCATGCCAGGGTTGAAAAGTATTTAAATCATCCTTGCATTTGTAAGGAAAGTAAGGTAATGTATAATCCAGATTATGTTTGGAACTATTCTTTTCTCAGCATATGTCAGCATATTCATGCTCATTCATTTTTGTCATAAGTCAGAGAAACCACCCTCTGCGCTTTGTCAGTTAGTGGATTTATTT
Source organism: Rhinichthys klamathensis goyatoka (assembly GCF_029890125.1). Classification (NCBI taxonomy): domain Eukaryota; kingdom Metazoa; phylum Chordata; class Actinopteri; order Cypriniformes; family Leuciscidae; genus Rhinichthys; species Rhinichthys klamathensis. The sequence goes on from NW_026606820.1 coordinate 1,581,989, forward strand.
TTGAGCATGTGCACGTCAAATACTAAAGATATTTATATCTTTGTAAGACAACATTTTCAACAGCCTTTTCGTATGTTTGTTTTTTTATTTTTCATTTTTGCAAAGCAAACTGTATAATGCATAGGAATAATAAACTCTTTTTATATGCGCATAGGCTTCAGACGTAGAGTCACTAGATGACGCTATTGGTTTGTTTTTTTAACCTGTACTCTGCATGCATGGTTCAGAAGAACAGAGGAAGACTTTAATATAAAGAAATGTTAGTAGCTAGCTAGCCTATTACTATCACTAATAATGAAAACACAGCAAAGTTACTGTAGTAGAAATAGTATTTTTAAAAGAAGGTCGCATTCTTGATGAACGACTATACTGGGGAAATATTAGTTTGTGGGTTATCTCACTATTTCTTTAATCACCACGAGCAATTTTAAATTAAAACTGTTCACTGCGTTAAGAGTACTACATGTAAAGAGGTTGTATTTTGTAAAAGATAACGACAAACATGGATGTGGATGAAAAGCAGGCGCTTGATTGGTTCGATGCCCTGTCAATCACTTGCATCGCGGTATAATCATTGGACATGAGGCTTCCCCGCCTGACGTCAACAGTATAAAGTTTGTCGGTCTCCCCCTGCACCCGCAGAAGAAGGGAACTTTCTTCTCTATTGGAACGATATAAAGCGTTGGGAACTTAGTCAGTCTTTTGTAGTTTATTATTGGGCTATACCAGTCAATTACCAGGTTTCAATCAGGTAAGTCAATTGCATCCTTTTTTAGATTTATTGTCTTTGCAAGGTCGGTGAAGCGATGCTTGTCTCCTGTAACGTTAAAATTTGAAACGCAAGGTTCTTTAGTAGTGTTGCGTTGTTCTGTACTAACTTACCGGTTTAATATCTGAAAATCTACAATATCAATGCAATATGTCCATCTGCACTAGCGACGCGAATAACTAAAACTAATTTTTATTTAGAGAACGAATCGTTCATTTTAGATCGCTGTTTTACAATGACTCGATTGAACCGCTTAAACCCGGAACGAAATGGTCGCTCTGAATCTTTCTGCGTGGTTCTCTGGTGAAAATACGCCGAGTTGGTTTCATTTAAATCGCGCTTTATTCAAACGTTTTAACGCCTTTCTACTGAAACGTAAATTAATTCGTGTTTAAAATAAATGCAAATTAGATTTCATATTTCGAGCTGCATCATGGCTGCAACAAACTGAACTAGGGCCCGTTAAACTACAATAAACTGCTTTATTGTACTGTTTTAGAGCATTTAATGGGCAATACTGGTATGTCAGGGACAATGTCATGCCGTAACTTTATGACCTAAAAGAATCAGTTTATCACACGTCGATTTATAATGGTTTTAGTTGCAAGAGATTATAGCATTGAGTTTACACTTCGTGCATCGCAATGCGTTTTGAAGTTCTGAATGTTTCACCTTTTAATTTCAGCTTTGCCATGATGCAGCTCAGCAACGACACACACTGCAACAAGCACTCGCTGCTCAACGTCATGAACCGGTTCATCGCCGCTGCCAACAACATGGACGAGACCATCATGGTGCCAAGCTTACTGCGGGACGTGCCTCTGGAGGACCAGGACAGCCAAGCCTCTGTTAGCCACAACAACAACGACCCCCCTTTCCCCAGCAAACAGAGGGATATGTATGAGCACTACCTGCTGGTGAAGTCTCTTAAGAACGACATGGAATGGGGCCTGCTGAAGAGGGAGATGGGTGGTGGTGCCAGCTTTCTAGAGATGGCAGTGAAGCAAGAAGAGCCACCACAGGTGAACGGAGGAGCCGCGGAGGAGGGCTCCGATCTGGAGGGCCAGTTCCACTACCACCTCCATGGACTGTTTGCTGTTCTGTCCAAGCTCACGGTCCAGGCTGACCATCTCACAAGTCGTTACAAGAGAGAAATTGGCGGAGGTAGCCTTTTGCGATAGGATTGATTCGTTAACATCTAATGGACAATTTATGAACTGTTGGACTGGGAAGTGAATGTGCAGCAGAGGACTTAAAGGGCTCTAGATTCCCCTCTGCCATCAAAAGGGGTTTTACCCAAATTAGTTGTCACGTTGCTTGTTTTGGCAGTCTCTGGTGCTTTCAGGAAGTTTCCACTGGAAGTTAAAGGGCTATGAGAGTAAGGTTGTTTTTTTTGTTTGTTTTTGTTTTTTAACTTAACATTTCAGCATCGTGAATCTATTCCAGCTAGTTTTGGGTTTCGTTTTTTTTAAATCTCTGTATGCCAAGTCAGAAAGCCCTTGACATTTGTCATTTTGAAGCTGTAGAAGAATGTGAATGCTGGTAATTCAGTTCTTCATATTAGCCAATTTGCCTTTTTAATGAGGGGGGTTTTATGCATTGATGCTGCTCTTGTGCACTTGTCCATGTGTCATGGCGTGCCTTCTGTCTTCACTTCCCACTTGTGCTGTTCAAGTATGTGTGCTTGTCATGCATTGTTTCCTTTTGAACAGGACCTATTTGAGTCCGTAATGCCACTGGTTTTGTTTTTTGTTCTAAAAGATTTCAAGTTTTATATTGTGCTGTTCTGTAATATAGTGACTTATAAATAAAGTATTAACTTAAACTGTCTCAATGCACTGTCTTCCTCCGTGGCTTCTCTCAAGTGCAATAAGATGCCAACATTTACCAGCGGGCTGGGTCAAATATCTAATCCTGAATGGAGTTAGTGAGTGTCTGCTAATCTGGTTTCGTAAGAGTTGCATTGTGTGACGACTGTTTTGCAAAGGCAGGTTTGAGCTTGATTTCATTAAAGGTGTTCTCTTGTTTGTAACGTCTTGAGGGGGTGGTAAATTCTGCTACTCAAATTTGCAAAAGGAGTGTAAACCAACAGTTTTTGGTTACTGACTTTTTGTCTGTATGGATATTACCAAAATTTCTCAAGTTCTATAGAAGTCAAACAAGTTTATAACTAAATGAATGTGAGTGATAATTCATTTTTGGCCAAAGTATCTTATTCTCCATTCTCAACCGTTTTGACTCCCCTTAAAATACATGAAAACCAGTGTCGTAAACGCTAATGCAGACAATTCCTTGAGACATGACATAATTCTTATTGGTTCAAAGTGTATTAGACCCATATAAAAATGTCTGATTGAGCTTATCAGTTCATGACCTTAATCGAATTAGGAATGTATATCTAGTCCTTTAAGACAGTTTTAATCTTCAGTTCTCATATGTTTTGAGTGTTTGAAACTCAATTACATCTCAAAAGATGTAAGCCTTGGTTTCACAGGCAGGGCTTCGATTAAGCCAGGATTAGGCCTTAGTTCAATTATGACATTTAGGTAGCATGTCTTTGAAAAAGAAACCATTACTGGTGTCCATCTTGAGACAAAACAATGGCACTGACATGTTTTAAGATATGTCTGTGCAAGTTGCTTTTAGTTAAAACAGCTCAAATATGTGTTTTAGACTGGGGCTAGGCCTAGGCATAAGCCTTGTCTGAAACCTAGGGGGTGATGTTTAAGAAGTTATTTTTGCATTTCCCTATCATGCATTTTATATTCCTGACTTTATCCTTTGTGATTGGATATTGACTTTCTGATTTTGAAAACCCTCTCACCTTTCTTAACCAAAGTTGTGTTTTCATCTTATACTAAACATTCACTGAGCCATGAACAATACAATAATCTAACCGCCCAAGCCACAATCATGGTAGCACCCATCCTTTGAAGTAATGTAGGTGCATAGAAACAAAGAATAGACAAAAGCAAAGCAAATCTGAGAATCGCCGTATATATTAAATATCAAAATGGCTGCTGTAGCTACAGAGGGGCATTATGGTATGTCAGACCAAGTGTAGTCCAACGATCTGACCATTCATGTGAAATAGGTCAGCGTGAGATGCGCAAACTGCCAGGCGGTCAAAGGAACAAATCTGCATGATGCATAAACTAGCAACTAAATAAGGGATTTGCAGTTGTCTTAAAATGTCATTTTGAGGCTTGAACGAACATGTAACATTTTTTAAAAAGGCATTTATGTCGTTTCATCCACCCAGAGAGCATATTTACAGGATCCACATACTCATGTATAATAGAGAATGTAAAGGTTATTATGCTGTGGAAAAACGTTATCTAGCCTATATATGATAGTGCTGTCAAAGCAATTAATCGTATCTAACTTAAAAGTTTGTGTTTATATAATATGTGTGTATATATATATGTGTGTGTGTATATACTGTACATATACACACACATGTATTATATAAACAGAATTTTTATATATATATATATATATATATATATATATATGTTAAATTTGCTTAAACAAGATTTCCTTTTTGATGTGCACAAACTGTTTTATCAGGGATATGCAACCGTGACAGACTGGCATGACGATAAAACCATCATAAATCATAAAGGGACTCGTAAAAGCATAAATCAGTTTCTAAATGTTTGGCTGGATCAGCTCTTCCCCATGCCATGGTGCATTGAGCGACTACGTGATAAGGCAATCCAGACTTGGCCGGGCACATCCAGTCTTCTGGATGATATCTAGCAGCTGCCCTTTTACGTGGTCCAGAGCGTCTTGGAACCCGCAAGGGAACGTTGCTAAACAAATCTAATGCTGGTGATCAGATTTATGGTATGGGTCAAACTGATTTAAACAGATTATTTATATATATATATATTTATTTAAAGGCTGACAAGCTAAAAACTTGAATCAATCAAAATTGATATTAAAATGATAATAAAATTAAATAATACATTTAAACCTTTCCCGTATGAGAGAGAACCACTTGGGACGAACCGATTCAGTGGAATGAATCAGACTTGTAATTGTACACGTAAGAGAGGACCGTTTATGATGAACCAATTCACTAGAATTAATCAAACTTTTCAACAAGAGATCGAGGTTAATTTAGATGAGCATGTCTACTTGTTACAGCTATACACTTTTAAGGCCAATTCACACTGCACAGACAAACGCCAACAAATCAGGTTTTGTCGGATCAGTGTGTTACCCCTATCGGCGTCTGTTGCCGTTGGTCGGGGTTTGTTTTCACCTGACTGAACATGTTCAATCAGCATTTGTCTCTTCCTGTTGGCGCAGTGTGAACATGACAGTTCTTTTTCAAAAAATTCTAAATCCAATGGCCAACTTGTTTGTTGGCGTTTGTCTGTGCCGTGTGAATTGGCCTTTAAAAATAAAGGTTCTTTTTTTGGCATTTAAGGTTCCATGAAGAACCTTTAGAATCCATGGAACCTTTCCATTGCAAAAGGTTCTTTAGAGTGGAAATGGGTTCTTTAGATTATTAAAATGTTCTCTACACTAAGAAAAAAATGGGCTTTTTAAGAACCTTTCACTGAAAAGGTATTTGGGGAACTAAAAATGGTTCTTCTATGGCATAGCTGAGAAAACCCCTTTTTGGAACCTTCATTTTTAAGAATGTAGCATTTAATCAAGCTACTCAATGAAAAAAGAAGCATGTTACTTGACAAGGTACACTAAACAGTTTAAATGAATAGTTCAGCCATGAAACTCTATTCGATTTCTCTATTTGATTTTCCACAGACAGACAAACAATTTTACATATCTATTACTACTTCCCTTTATAACCACGATGTATCCAAAAGAATGCACTCTGCAGGCTATGCAAATTCTTGTTCTAGTCCTCCGCCTCCCCAGCACCACCTGCCTAGATCTGCTATGGGGGTCCCCCTCTCTCTAGCAGCAGGAGCTTGTTTCCATTCATTTTATGTTCTGAGCATTTAGCGGAAGCAAGCTGTACTTGCTCTGCAACAGCAGTACAATAGCTATAGTCCACCAAGACCAAATCTATGTACATTCCATTTAAATTAATAAAATGTTTATAAAGAGAGTCATGAAAAAACTACTGTCGTAAGTGAAAGGCGTAGTAACTGTACAGTTGTAGTCAAAATTATTCAACCCCCATTGCGAATCAGGCTTATTGGCAAAATTTACAGACTTTCAGTTGTTTGCAATGAACAAATCAAACAAAAGTCATTAAAATAGCTCAACACAACAAATGCCTCAAGTGGTTTGCCCAAATTCAACTGAAAATGCTACTTTTAATGACTTCTGCAGGTTAAAAATTATTCAACCCCTTCATGGCAAGCATCTTTAGTACTTAGTAGAACACCCTTTTGCTATTATGACCTGCTGCAAACGAGATGTATAAGCAGACACCAGCTTCTGACAGCGTTTCTGAGGAATCTTAGCCCATTTCTCATGAGCAATGGCCTCCAGCTCAGTAATATTCTTGAGTTTGCGTGCGGCACCCGCCCACCTTCAAAACCCACCAGAGATTTTCTATGGGGTTCAAGTCAGGTGACTGTGATGGCCACTGTAGTATCTTCCAGGACTTCTTCTGCAATCAAACCTTGGTGGAATTTGAGGTATGCTTGGGGTCATTGTCCTGTTGGAAGGTCCAATGATGCCCAAGCTTCCGCATTCCTCACTGACTGCAGGACGTTTTCTCCTAGGATTTCCTGATATAGAAAAATTAACCCATCTTGCTGCAGGTTTCCGGTGCCAGAGGATGCAAAGCAGCCCCAGAGCATCACAGAGCCACCATGCTTAAGGCCGCGTGTCCACCAAAGCGTTTTTTTATGCGCCTGGTGTATTTTTTTCAATAGTTTTTAATGGGAGCGCCGCGTTTTTAAAACGCCATGAGCGTAATGAGGCGCTGAGCATTTTTTTCACGCTGAAGCTCTGAGCGCTGTATGAAACAGTAAGTATGAAACAAATTATCTGTGAAATCAGTTACAAGTAAACTGTACTGCGGATATTCTGCATCATAGCAAAGAAGCATCTCAACTGAAACGCTGCGCTGCCAAAACGCTCTCAAGCGCTCACAGCTAGGCGTTTTCAGCTGGCTAAAAACGCTTTGGTGGACACACGGCTAACTGTAGGCAGAGTGTTCTTTTCAGCATATGCTTCATTCTTCTTCCTCCAGACATACCGCTGATCCATAGGGCTGAAAAGTTCCACGTTTTGTTTCATCGCTCCACAGAACAGAATCCCCACTTCTGTGACTTATTTATATGATTTTGAGCAAATTGGAGCCAACTTTTCTTGTGCTTTTGGCTCAGTAGTGGTGTACGTCTTGGAGTTCTGGCATGGAAACTGCATGCGTTTAGTACGCGCCTTACTGTGCAAGCTGAAACCTCAGTGCCTGTTGCCACCAAGTCTTGCTGCAGGTCTTTTGCAGTCACTCGAGGGTTTTTCTGAACCTGCCTAAATCTGGTTGCAGCCGTTGAATAGTTTCCTTTTTCTGCCCCGTCCAAGTGTAACTGCTGTCTCTTTAACTTTGAACTTGCAAACTATCCTTCCAATGGTGTCTCTAGGAGCATTTAGTGCCTTTGCTATCTTTTTGTATCCTGTTGCTTGTTTGTGAAGGGAGATAATATCTTCTCTTAAAAAATTTTTGGACTATTCTTTTTACTTTAGCCATATTTCTAACATGCAGTCAAACGTGACTCAACAAACCTAGCCAGTTCAGATATTTCATGTGTTCTAGCTCAAGCACATCTGGTGCAACTAATGAAGCCCTTGATGAAGACCTGTTTTGCAGATTTGTGCTGTTGTGAGAGATTCTGTCCAGGGGGTTGAATAATTTTGAGACTGCATAAGTGATTAAAAGTTGAATTTTCAGTTGAATTTGGGGAAACCACTTGAAACATTTGTTGTGTTGAGCTATTTCGATTACTTTTGTTTGATTTGTTCATTGCAAACAGCTGAAAGTCTGTAAATTTTGCCAATAAACCTGATTTGCTACGGGAGTTGAATAGTTTTGATTACAACTGTACGTTAATAATGTCGCTACACTACTATTCAATGTTGTGGTCCTGGATAATTTGTTAATGGCATAATGTTGGGTGGCTGATAGCTGTTAGTGATGCTATGGTTAGATGATCAGCTGGGTAAGGAGATGCTCACCCCACTCAGCCTTACAATACTAAGCCTTGTGTTATATAATGAGAGCCTGTGTGCTCCATTAAAGCATTACCAATCTCTCTCTGTTTGCGACCTCTCAGTGCTAGAGGCCGAGCTTTCACACCATTCACGTAGCACAAAATTCAGCTAGGGATATGCCTTATGGTACTGTTTTTTCATTGTGATTTTTAGGAGATGCATGACAGTTGTGTGGCAATATCTCTTGTGTCTGCAAGTAGCATGTCCCTGACAGAGCAATAGAGGTATGATTTCATAAAAATGCAATAAAGCAACAGTTCCTAAGCAATAGTTCCGTTTTTATTGTGCCCTATTTCTTAAGAAGTCAGTGTAAAATCAGAGTTGGTAGATAAACTCTTAGGTGTGATGCGTTGCTCTGTAATTTGAGTAGCCTATGTAAAATACACAGCATTATGTTTCTATGGAAGCCCATTTCTGAGTTGGAACACAATATAAATGTTTATTGTGACTCTAAATCTCACACTGATTGGAGTGAAAGCCAATGTCATTAGGTTCTATGGAAGCCCATTCATTCCATGGGTTCTATGGAAGCCCCAAATATTGTATTGTTTATATATTAATATAATATGTATTCATTATATGAGTTATAGCTTTTATTTTGATATACAGTGTTCAGTTTAAGTCATTGTCATTTTCATTTTTTTTTTATATATATATTTCTATTTACAGTAGCTTTATTTTTATTTACATTTTAGTTTTAGTAATCAACGCTGTCTCACAGTTGTGACTTTATTTATTACTTTAAACTCTATCTCACTACTATATATATATTTTTTTTAATTGTCTGAAGAAGAAACAGGCTTCCATGCGTTTCCCACCTTATATCTTAATATATTTATGAGCAGTGCTAAAACAAGTTTCATGACACTTTAACTAATTCGGATGCTTATATAATGACCTTCAGACTGCAGACTATTTTTTTTCCTCTGATATATTTATCGAGTTTTTTTGTGCATGCATGGTGCAAGGCTGAAGTGCAAACCCTTCCTCTATCTTTCACAGGAAACAGAGCCTGCAGAAAGTGCAAAGGTGTATGTTAACAAACAATCAGCAAAGAATAAGTGTTTAGTGACCCTTAAAAACTTCTAATGTTGACATTGCATTGAATGCAAGCTATCTTATCATGGAATGTTTGTTCTCTTCGTGCCGCACTGCAACACTGCAAATGAAAGATTATGTGAAAAAATATTAGACATGCTGTCATTCAACAGAGTCAGAGAGGGCAAAGAATTCATCCTGCAGCTGTCTTGGTGTACATGATCAGCTCATGCAGACAGGGTGCTCTGTGGAAAACGTGGAGCTGTAAGAATGTTCAGGGCAGCTGAGGTTACATAACACGGTAGGTGTGGCGCTTAGCTGGAACGTTTTCAACCTGACAGGGAGTGTTGCATTGGTTCCCTCCACCCATACAGCCAATAACTCATGCAGATCTGCTATTACTTAGAATAATCAGCATATCTGTTAAGTTCACTCTCTGGTAAAATGAGTGTGCTCACCCATTCACTGGAACACATTCCTTTTTTGTGATTATTCTTTGTCTGTTGGGATTTTGGGAAATGCATTTCTTGTGCATTTATACAAAATATTCAAGAAAAAGATTGACTATTTACTCTTCTCAGCCTGTTATCCTCATAAATTGAATGGTATGTCATCAGAAAGGGTCGAGCTGACTCCTTCACTTGCTTTAATCTAATCTGAAAGACAAGAGGAACATTAGGTATTGTCAGTCATGTCCTACAATGCTACGTTATATGAAACTTTTAATTCAAGGATTCAACTTTTAATAATTGAACTCAAGCACTGAAATTGTATCTCTTTAAAATACATGTGTATACACACCCTATGCTGCTATATGGCTGCCATATATTTCCCACTTTTATGTCCCAGGGGTTTATTATTATTTTCGTTTTATTATTTTATTTTATTTTATTTTGTTTATTTTTTTGTTATATGAGGGTCACATTAAAACTGTCTTGGAAAAATGTTATTATGCTTTTGTAATTTATTTTTGCTTTATTTCAAATGACTTTAATGTATAGATTTGATTGCTTTACTCTAGTCCCAAACTCAGACTTTATGAAACCATTATAAAAATAGAAATTATCGTGTGATTAAAACTACACTCATCGGCCACTTTATTAGGTACCCCATGCTAGTAACGGGTTGGACCCCCTTTTGCCTTCAGAACTGCCTCAATTCTTCGTGGCATAGATTCAACAAGGTGCTGGAAGCATTCCTCAGGGAGTTTGGTCCATATTGACATGATGGCATCACACAGTTGCCGCAGATTTGTCGGCTGCACATCCATGATGCGAATCTCCCGTTCCACCACATCCCAAAGATGCTCTATTGGGTTGAGATCTGGTGACTGTGGAGGCCATTTTAGTACAGTGAACTCATTGTCATGTTCAAGAAACCAATTTGAAATGATTAGAGCTTTGTGACATGGTGGAAGTAGCCATCAGAGGATGGGTACATGGTGGCCATAAAGGGATGGACATGGTCAGAAACAATGCTCAGGTAGGCCGTGGCATTTAAACAATGCCCAATTGGCACTAAGGGGCCTAAAGTGTGCCAGGAAAACATCCCCCACACCATTACACCACCACCACCAGCCTGCACAGTGGTAACAAGGCATGATGGTTCCATGTTCTCATTCTGTTTACGCCAAATTCTGACTCTAACATCTGAATGTCTCAACAGAAATCGAGACTCATCAGACCAGGCAACATTTTTCCAGTCTTCAACTGTTCAATTTTGGTGAGCTCTTGCAAATTGTAGCCTCTTTTTCCTATTTGTAGTGGAGATGAGTGGTACCCGGTGGAGTCTTCTGCTGTTGTAGCCCATCCGCCTCAAGGTTGTGCGTGTTGTGGCTTCACAAATGCTTTGCTGCATACCTCGGTTGTAACGAGTGGTTATTTCAGTCACTGTTGCCCTTCTATCAGCTCGAACCAGTCTGGCCATTCTCCTCTGACCTCTGGCATCAACAAGGCATTTCCGCCCACAGAACTGCCGCTCACTGGATGTTTTTTCTTTTTCGGACCATTCTCTGTAAACCCTAGAGATGGTTGTGCGTGAAAATCCCAGTAGATTAGCAGTTTCTGAAATACTCAGACCAGCCCTTCTGGCACCAACAATCATGCCACGTTCAAAGTCACTCAAATCAACTTTCTTCCCCATACTGATGCTCGGTTTGAACTGCAGGAGATTGTCTTGACCATGTCTACATGCCTAAATGCACTGAGTTGCCGCCATGTGATTGGCTGCTTAGAAATTAAGTGTTAACGAGCAGTTGGACAGGTGTACCTAATAAAGTGGCCGGTGAGTGTATAAGATAACATAAACAAGGAGTGGCATCAACACAGTACATTTCAATATTGTTTAAAATATATGTGCTTATTTTTATTTTATAGATTCAATATTTCCACACACAAAAAGCTGTCCCTAGTTGTTAGTTTCCACAACAAACATTTTTACCAAGGAGTTAACAATGTCAATATGGAGCGTATTTGAGATTAAATTAGAGATTTGTCAAGAAAATAAAGTAAACTCAAGTTAAATATCAATATTTTTATTGTGCATCATTTCCAAACAAGCTCTAATTTTGTGAACGTATGCAAAGAATATGAAAATAATATTGTGGATTTAGGATAAATATCTAGGATGCTAGGTTTGAAATCTGCCATTTTTATAGCATAATTGAGGAAACACCTGTATATTGCACCAAACCTCGTGAACTGGCAGTGTGAAAGTTTGCACATGGTCACACTATTCATGTGTGTGATCTGTGCGTGATCAGTGATCTTGATTCACAAGGGCAACATGTCATGATGTTTGAATGACACTCTATACTTAACATCCAGGAATATTTGTCCCTGGCAGAGATGAGTCAATTCAGAATAGCAACAGATTAAGGAGCCATGCAAGGCTATAAATAATTATAAAGAATGGAATTAGCAGCACTGATCAGTGACGGTATTGCTCAGTCATTACTCAGCATGTCTGGAGAGCTAAACTAATACCAGGTCAGCTCTAACATCTGTTTAAGATACATAAGAACAGAGTGTTCCTAAGTGAATAGATCTCTGCGCATTGCTTTAAAATACTGTAAACCCTGATGAAACTGAATCTGGGTTAACCAGGGCAAGGAGAAAGGGTATCTTAATTAACATGTAAGCAGTGCCCGCAGGTTGTCTGGCTTCTCTAACTGTTGCTGTTTCTCTATAAAAGTAGAATGCTAAAAGGGAAGTTCCCTGGTGGTGTTTCAGAGAAGCAAAGCTGGCAGGACCGCCTCTTTGTGGGAAAGCTCTTACATAATCTCAGTTTGAACAAAGGCGAAAACTTCTTGTCCCCCTGTACGCAGATATTTAAGATGGGAGGATAAACCACTAATGTAATCAAGTGACTTTTAGACTGTAGTGTTGGTCAGTTGTTTCAAGGTTTATCTGATGAGTAACTTTGCCATTAGCTCACTCCAGCTGAGTTTAGCTGATATTTAGTCAATGCATTTAGTCAAAGACGTGGATTATTTTATTATTTTAATAAATAATACTGTATTAGGGAAAAATAAATACCGCATTAGGCTGGTTTGAAACAATTTTCCTTTAGTTATGTTATTTTTAACACTGCAGTTACTTTCATATGTCCGCATGTGCATACATAACTGTCAGTATGTCTTGTCAAGACGTGCCCTAGATTTAGACCAATCACGGTTTAGCTCCAAAAGGGCCAACCAATGGCAGGTAGTAGATCTTGTGGGTTTGGTAAAGGAGTGGCTCTGAAATCTGAGTCCACATATGATGCAATTGGGCTTGTAAGAGAAAAAGACATGACTGGTCATTTTGGTTAATTCTAACACACTTTAATATCATGTCAATAAGCCAAGGTTTGGAACGATAAAGTGGAAGTCGGTTTTATAATAACTATGTGTGACACCAGTGAACTGTAGTAACCTCCAGTAGTTAATTTGCTTTGCTTTGTAAAGCAATCCCAGAAGGTTTGCATGCATGTTTTTGTGAACTAAAACTATTAAAAATCATTTTAGGTAACTGAAATAAATCTGAAATGAAATAAAATATAAATATGAGAAATTAGAAAATTATAAACTTAAACTTGAAAAACTTAAATTAAAAAAATAATAAAGGTTGCCTTGGCAACTAACTGAAATAAATAGCCTATGTTTAAAGGTACAATGAATATTTTTTTTATGGAATATTGTAGAGTTTAGTATACACGATGTACACGTGCACATCATTATTTTAAAAAAAACATGTACCTTCTTAATCTTTACTCAAAATAACTCTTGATTACGACTCTTCTCTGATGACGAGTCTTCTGACGCGAGGGCAGGACAACGTGTCTCTCACAGCAATAGCAAACTACAATGAGCCAACAATCTAATCAAATTGATGGACAAAAAAGCCAGCCCTGCCCTAAGAAAAGACTATAGGCTTGTTCAACTTCGTACAGCGCTGCGCAGACCGATCAGTGTCTGAAATTTTGTCTGATTTGAGACAGTGCCGATGGCACGACTGTGACGTATGGCATCAAAGTACCACTAGAGCGATTCGAGAGCAGACGGTTGACTCAGCCGCCGCAGCTTCTCAAGAGCCGCACAAGCTCTGATGACGACACAACACAGCCGTTTCACGATTGGCTGGATTCACCGCATGAGAACGATCACGTGTTTCGTGTTCATTCAGTTCACCCTCAGTTGCTCAATTATCTGCATTTTTTATAACATGCAGTAAAAGCTCTTTTCATGTGGTCACAATGTTATATTGTGTCATGTTTATCAAAATAAAACTGAAAAAAACGTGACTCCACTTCATTGGTAGACTATTTAAATAGAATAGGCTTATGTAGAACTTTATTCTTGTACAAACAGATGCTGTATCAAGCAGTAGGCCTACATAAAGAATTCAATGAAAACGTCTCTGAAACTTCTGTGTATTTGATAATTATTGCATTTATTCCACTTTAGCTGTGATAAAGTATGCAAACAGCGCAAGCGTCACTATGGGAAGCAGAAAGTGTCCGACTTCACGTCTCTGTTTTCAGCTCCTCGCCCGATGGGTTACATCCAGCTGTAGACGATGTCGAATGCACCTTTCGTTTAGTAGACACCCAGCGAGGATGAGTGAATGTAATTTGGGCCTAATGGGTGGAGCTAGAATATTCACACACCCTAACCCTACCCACAACTCTATCCTTCCAGCCCGCGAACTTCAGGCGTGTGCATGTGATTGTAACGTGCGCGAGGGGTGGCGTGTGCCCGATCTGTGATTGACAGTCAGATGATCTCACACCCCCCTGCGCTGATTGGACATGATGAACCGGGAGCTGTGGATTTTTGCAAAACAAATAACACGCTCCAGGTGGAGTAGCTCGGGTTTTTTTCTAAAACCACTTTATTTATGTTGTTCTGTCAGATTATAGTGTCGATTTCACTGAATATGATCAAAAAAAATTTGCCGACGGCAGCTTTAAAGGCACACTGTGGAACTTTTCAACCTTTATAATATATTACCAAAACCCATTGAGATGGTACATCGACTTACAATAGGTTGAATGACACGTCTGCCGAAGCCTGAAGGTGTCTGTATCGCTTTTACCAGCACTATGTAACTTCGGGTTTCGGGTAGGAACCCGAGCACAAAAAGAACTACAAAATTCGACCGCTTTACGGCATACGTCACTTCCCCCACCACCCCAACTTCCTAACGTGAGAGCTCAACTCGCGTTTGATTGCCGGCGTCTGTATGTTGTCGTCATGGCTGAATCAACAGCTACTCGGAAGAAAGCGAAGAAAGCAAAGATTTTGTCAGAGGAGACCAAAAAAAGAAAAAGGGAGAGTTTAAAATAAACATCGGCATAAAAGTGTATATATAATGTAATATTTACTGCGAATTCGTGTAACAAAACTGATATAAGTCACAACATACTGCCGTATACAAATGTAAATGTTTTTTTTTTCCTTTCAGCTCATATATGTTTGTATTTGTGTAAAAGGAAAAACAAACTGAAGACTACAAATAACAGAAATATGTAGTGAGTTATATCAGTTTTGTTACACGATTTCCCGACTACTCGATTTCATCTCCAACCCATTGCAAAGAGATCCTGAAGACGTTAATTGTTTGCTTCAGGTGTGTTTAATTAGGGTTGGAGATGAAGTGTGCAGGACAGACGATCGGCAGGAGCAGGATTGGGCAACCCGGATGTTTTTTCCCTCAAAGCTACGGAGAGCAGTCGGTGTTTGTGTTTGAAAGCTCCGTCGAATCAATTCATTAATCCTTGATTTTCTTTTTTACCACTCATTTATAAACAAGCACTTTCTATTTTTATATCATGGGAACTTATCCTCGATACTATTCCTTATAAAAAACAATCGGATTGCTTTGATATCGCTACTTAGACCCAACTTTGCGAATCTCGGCTACTAGCCTTTAGTCCGCTAGCATTTCACGCGTGGCCTCGCGCCTATTGACCGTCTGATTTTACACCCGTTTCACTGAAAGGATACAGGTTATATCCAGCATTTCAGTCCTAAATTACTAGTGATATTGGTAGTATCACTACTAATCTACTGTTCATCTGTTATGGCGAACATATCAGATGTGTGTCTAACGTTACCTCTGAGTGCAGGTGAGGACACATTCGAACTCATTTCGGTACGATTGGAGCTTGAATCAGTGGAGAAACAGATCCGTGGTCTGCTAGAGAGGCAAGCCGAGCTGCGGGATCGGCGATCAGCGCTTGAAACGTCACGCGCCGATGCACACAAGTCAGTGGTTAGTAACTTTTTGACTCCGACTTCGTCCACTCCGTGCGTTTCTCTGCCCAGGAGGACGCGATCATCTCTGGCATCATTCACTCCGGCACCAACCCAACACAATGGACCCTGGGTGATCCCACAGCGGAAGACACGAGCCAGGACCAGAGCAAGAACCTCTCCGCCCCTCCCGGTCTTCGAGATCTCCACCCGGAACCGCTTCTCCCCTCTTCGCGAGTCGGAACGCGACGACGCCGTGATCATCGGCACTTCCATGGTCCGTCATGTCCGCGCTACCTCAGGTAAGGGTAAGGTGCGCACTCACTGCCTTCCTGGTGCTCGTGTTCTTGATGTCGCCGCACAGGTTCCCGAAATCCTGAACGGTGACGAGCGCGTCGGAGCTGTGGTGCTTCACGCTGGAACAAACGATATCAGGCTGCGGCAGACGGAGGTTCTGAAGAAGGACTACAGGAGCCTGATCGAAACGGTACGCAGCACAGCGCCTGAGGCAACGATCATCGTGTCTGGACCGCTTCCCACGTACCGACAAGGACAGGAAAGGTTCAGTAGATTATTTGCACTTAATGAATGGTTAATGTCATTGTGTAATGAACAAAAACTGCTCTTTGTAAATAATTGGAATCTGTTCTGGGAGCGACCTAGGCTCTACCGTGCTGATGGCCTGCACCCCAGCAGAGCCGGAGCGGCTGTTCTGTCGGACAATATCTCCAAGACGTTACACACCGTATGACTAGAAAATCAAATTCCAAATCACAGTCTTTGCTGTGCCAATTTAATTGATATAAGTAGTGTAGAATATTATATAGAAACTGTGTCTATTCCTCGTTTAGTGAGGCCAAATAATAAATCCACTGTAGGATCCAGGAAAAATCTTATTGTAATTAAACCTGAAAATCTAAATATCAGTGAACAAAAACAATTTCTAAAACTAGGTCTTCTAAACATTAGATCGCTCACACCGAAGGCGGTTATTGTAAATGAAATGGTCACAGATAATAGCTTCGATGTACTTTGCCTTACTGAAACCTGGCTTAAACCAAACGAGTATTTCGGTCTAAATGAGTCTACTCCACCAGGATACTGTTATAAGCATGAGCCCCGTCTGATCGGTCGTGGCGGCGGTGTTGCAACAATCTATAGAGATATTCTTAATGTAACTCAGAAAACAGGTCACAGGTTTAATTCCTTTGAGGTACTTGTGCTAAACGTTGCGCTCTTAGATGTAAGAAATAAATCCCTATTATCTCTAGCCTTGGCTACTGTATATAGACCTCCAGGACCATATGCTGATTTCCTAAAAGAGTTTGCAGACTTTCTCTCAGATCTATTGGTCAATGCCGATAAAGCAATAATTGTTGGAGATTTTAACATACACGTAGATAACACAAACGATGCGTTAGGGACTGCGTTTACAGATTTATTAAACTCCTTTGGGGTCAAGCAGAATGTCAGTGGTCCCACTCATCGTCTAAATCATACACTAGATTTAATTATATCATACGGAACCAATCCAACCGATATAGATATTATACCGCAAAGTGACGATCTCACCGATCATCACATGGTAACTTGTATAATACGCACTGCTGAAATTTGTCATGTTGCGCCACGTTATAGACCAGGCAGAACAATCCTTCCAACCACTATAGATAGATTCTCAAATAGCTTACCTGATCTATCTCAGCTGCTCAGTGAACCCAAACAAACAGATGAACTAGAGGAAATGACTAGCAGTTTGAGCACCATTTTCTCTAGTACATTAGATATTGTTGCACCAATTAGATCAAAAAAGGTTAGAGAGAAAACTAAAGCACCATGGTACAACAGTGCTACGCATGCTATCAAGAGAGAAACTCGTAACCTAGAGCGTAAATGGAAACAAACTAATTTAGAGGTCTTTAGAATCGCGTGGAAAGACAGTATGTCTCGTTATAAAAAAGCTCTAAAAGCAGCCAGGGCTGAGCATCTCCGCAAACTAATAGAAAATAACCAAAATAATCCAAGGTTTTTATTTAACACCGTGGCTAGACTAACAAATAAACAGACATCACCCGAGCAAATTATTCCGTTACAGTATAGCTGTAATGATTTTATGAACTACTTCAATGAGAAAATAGAAAGCATCCGAAACACAATTGTAAATGTACAATCCTCTATGGTGTCTTATGATTCAGCCTCAACTATCGCCCCTCAAGAACAACTACACCGCTTTACAACTATAGGACAGGAAGAGCTAAATAAACTTATCATTGCATCTAAACCAACAACATGTTTATTAGATCCAATACCAACTAAATTTCTGAAAGAAGTGTTACCTGTAGTGGAAGAGCCTCTTCTTAATATTATTAACTCGTCTTTATCTTTAGGTCATGTTCCAAAAATATTCAAGCTGGCAGTAATAAAACCTCTCATTAAGAAACCGCAATTAGATCCAAATAACTTAGCAAATTACAGACCGATTTCAAATCTTCCATTTATGTCTAAAATACTAGAAAAGACTGTGTCCGCTCAATTGTGCTCTTTCATGCAAGAAAATGAGATATATGAAAAATTTCAGTCAGGATTCAGACCGCATCATAGCACAGAAACTGCGCTAGTTAAAATTACAAATGATTTACTTTTAGCTTCTGACCAAGGCTGTATCTCAATACTAGTTCTACTCGATCTTAGTGCTGCGTTTGACACTATCGATCATAAAATACTCTTGGATCGACTACAAAACTACACTGGTGTTCAGGGACAGGCATTAAGCTGGTTCAGATCGTATTTATCAGACCGTTACCATTTTGTTTGTTTAAATGGGGAAAAATCGAAGATAACGTCAGTAGACTATGGAGTGCCGCAAGGATCGGTGTTAGGCCCTCTGCTATTCTCAATATATATGCTGCCACTTGGTAATATTATAAGAAAACATGGAATTAATTTCCACTGTTATGCCGATGACACTCAATTATATATTTCATCACGGCCAGATGAAAACACTAACTCATCAAAATTGACAGAGTGTCTTAAAGATATAAAATGCTGGATGACGCATAATTTCCTGCTACTAAATCCAGATAAAACGGAGGTATTACTTGTTGGTCCAAAAAACTATCCACAAAACCACTTACAATACAACTTTAATATAGAAGGATGTCCTGTTACTTTATCCTCTACGGTAAAAGACCTGGGAGTTATACTAGACCACAACTTGTCTTTCGAAAATCATATTTCATATGTTACAAGAACGGCCTTTTTCCATCTTAGAAACATTGCTAAATTACGTAACATGCTATCTGTTTCCGATGCAGAAAAGTTAGTTCATGCATTCATGACCTCGAGACTAGATTACTGTAATGCTTTATTAGCCGGTTGTCCTGCATCCTCAATAAACAAGCTACAGTTAGTGCAAAATGCAGCTGCTAGAGTTCTTACTAGGTCAAGAAAATATGATCATATAACACCAATTTTATCATCTCTACACTGGTTACCTATCAAGTTCCGTATCAATTACAAAGTACTATTACTGACCTATAAAGCCCTAAATGGTCTAGCTCCTGTGTATTTAATGGACCTTCTATCGCCCTACAATCCATCGCGTTCTTTAAGATCACTAAATTCGAGGCTTCTAGTCATTCCTAGGATATCTAAGTCCACTAAAGGAGGGAGGGCGTTCTCACATTTAGCTCCTAAACTCTGGAATAGCCTTCCTGATATTGTTCGAGGCTCTGACTCGCTGTCCCAGTTTAAAACTAGATTAAAGACGCATCTTTTTAGCCAAGCATTTACATAATGCTTACCTTTTATTATACTGCTGAATCAGGTCAAATGCATTTAATACTATAAAACTTGAAGAGACTGTAGGTTATCTGTATAGGTTGCATAGTATTTGCAGTCATTACGTTCCTGTGTATATTGCGTGAATGACGGGTGGTTGGGCAGATATTGTGTTGCGGTAGGTAGTATGCCATACGGAACCGTTGTCCACTGAAACTGCCTATTCACGCACCAGTGGGGCTCGACAGCCTTAGTCAACGGGTTGGCGCGTATGGTTGGGTTGCGGAGAGATTGTGAGATTGTGGTTAGGTCTCAGCAGCAGGAGGGACGTAGAGGTCAGTAAGCTGGGCTGAGTTGAGTGGGGGACGGAGGGGGGTGATTTTGGGACGCAAGAGTCACTGTATTCATGTTTTGTCTTTTACGCCTGTGTTATGGAAATCATCATTATGAACAGCAGCTACGCTAATTATTTTCCCTTTGCTTTTCTGCTGTTATCTCGGGACGCGAGTCCCGAGAAAATGGCGTTCGTCAGCTCCAGTTTGTATCCAGCCTCTCACGGAGACTTCAGATGCTCCAATCACAAAGCCTATGAAGTGACGACTTAACACGGGCGATATGGACTCTCTATGGTGGACGCCACTGATCCTCAACAACTCGTCTTAAGACCGGCGTGCATACTTGGACTTCCAAAAAATACTCTAAATGTTCCGATCCAATCTGACTTGTAATGCTGCCCGAATCATGCACTGTTCCTTCGTTGGCCAGAGGAGAACTGGCCCCCCGACTGAGTCTGGTTTCTCCCAAGGTTTTTTTCTCCATTCTGTCACCTGATGGAGTTTTGGTTCCTTGCCACTGTTGCCTTGGCTTTTGGCTTGCTTAGTTGGGGACATTTAACATTTAATATTCAATAATATTATTGATCTGCCTTACTTAAGGTGGACGTTGACGCAATTTCTTTTAGAAACAAACTTTGTTATATTGTTATATTGTTTTTGTTATATTGTTTTCATGTTATCACTGTGAAGCGCTTTGATACAATCTGTATTGTAAAAAGCGCTATATAAATAAAGGTGACTTGACTTGACTTGACTTGTCAATGCGACTTACCTGATCAGACATTGTTTTCTGCGTATGGTACTTTTATTCAATTTGTTTTCTTTATAGGATTTATATTATTCATCTTATATTTATATTATTATTTTGGTCAGTAGTGAATCGATTAACTTTCTCCAACATACAAATCAAATGCCGTCTGCACACAAATAAAGACACTGGAGGTTGACCGGTTGACTGTTTGTTGACTTCTGCGACAATGCTGCGGCGCTTGTGGCCTCTAGGGGCACTAGACGTGAAAATTACAGGTCGAGCGCACCCTAGTGGCCAAAAATTCCACAGTGTGCCTTTAAGTTGCAGTTAATTAAAATAAAGATGATCTGAATAGAAATTAAAAAAGGAAAATTACAAAAGTATAACAAAAAAAATGTATTAACTTAAATGAAAGCTGAAAATCTAAAACTAAAGATAATGATGCATATTCATTAATATATAATAAATAGCAGCCTATAAATAACATTTTTTATTATTATTATTTAAGATTACAGAACAGTAGGCCTACAAATCTGTTAAGTGACTTAAGGATTCTGAAGAAATCTGACTGACTGACTGACTGAATGAATGAATGGACGTTTCGTTTTCCATGAGGCGCCGATACAGAGTTACAGTCGAGGTGTTAATTGAAGCATGTCGTCATTTCGTTGCATTCTGCTTTAATTCGGTCTCAGCCTGTCCCCAGCGGCATCCTTAACTCATCTTCCTCATGATGACTCTCCCACACACCTCACCGGTGTACCGTGCTGCGATTTCTATTCGCTCTTTTGCATATAAATGGCCCCCAGCCACTCAGCATTCTCTTCCATCCCACTGCTTCAATTCAGCACCAGGCAACCAAACGAACCGACAGCTGAGTTAGGCTACGCAGTTGCGCATGTTATTTAGCATTTTCTGTGGTTTTTAAAGGTGAGGGCATATAAAGAAGCACTGATACATTCCAAACTTACCGACTCATAAGCTGAGAAATATATGAGGGTGAACGAAGTTATTTTATGGAGGATTGACTTGAAATTAATCAAGCTAAACATGGCATTCGACTTAATTTGTGTGATTCATTTAGGCATGCTGCCTGCGACTGCGTTATCTGTTAACTCTCGGATATAAAACGTAGATAGCGTAAGAGAGGTAATATTACAGGACTGTTTTATTATTTAATTACTTTTTATAACAGTAAAGCATGTGGCCCTGCTGCAGAAAAGCCTGACTCAAGAATTATCTGACTTCCTCACCTCAGCATAACCCGGTCTCCTGAGGCCATAGTCTACGCAGACAACTCTCATTTCTAAATGCTGTCTCGTCTCTTTCCCCATGAGTAGGCTACTACAGTGCACTAGTTTCTCAACAAATTGATTGTCCCTTCCTCCAAAAACCAGCATCACCTACTTTGACTGACCTTTTACCGCAGCGAACTGCCCTCCAAACATTTGAATTGCGTGTAGGCAACTTGAAAGAAATCTTTTGCTCACATAGAGTGAATACAGTAAACCTACAGTAAAACATTGTGAATATTAGCCTATAATTTTAAATAATTGTTTCTACTTATCTTTTAAAATGTAGGCTAATTTATTCCTGTGATGGCAAAGCTGAATTTTCAGCATCATTACACTCTTCAGTGTCACACGATCCTTCAGAAATCATTGATTTGGTGCTCAAGAAACATTTTCTTATTATTCTCAATGTTGAAAACAGTTGTGCTGCTTAGTATTTGTGTGGAAAACGTGATTCAAAGAATTCAAATGATTAAAATGTTTTTTATTTGAGATATACATCTTTTGTAGCCTTCTTTTGATCAATTTAATGCATCCATGCTGAATAATGAATTCCTTTTAAGAAACGGTCCCAGAAACGTAGTGCATCGTGTTAAAATAGGTAAATATATAGCTTATTTCATATTTATGTAATAATTTAAACGATTTAATTAAACAAAATCAATTAAAATTAAATGAATCTTCAGTTTAAAACGTGCACTTTGATTCCCCTCTCAGATCATAGCGCGTTTAAGTAATGTTGTTAGTAACTAGTGCCCCCTTGAGGACAGTGCTCTTTTTGATATCGATGTTTTCTTTTCCAAAATGATTAAATTACATATTAATGGTTGGCGACATAATTTCTAATATGCAGTGTGGGTAAAATCTATATGAATGATTTTTATTAATATAGATTAATACAGAATTTGACTGTAAAAAGCTAAACATCACTTCTGATTTGTATTAATACATTAAATTACTGATATTTGTCATCTTTCATCATATTGGTCTTAAATCATAATGCAAAACATGCAAACTTACTACAAGTAAGAGTGGAAACTTCACCTTATCCGGTGTTACAAACACACAGCAGATCACAAGCAAGACTTGACAATCATGCTTTATTCTGGTTGATTTCTTAAAAAAAAAGAATCAAATAAACAGCTCTCCTCTTTGAACAGAGATCACTGAAGCAATATGCCTTCTTTAATCAAAACCCAAGTACTTTCTTCATGTCTCGTGGTATTTCCATAAGTAGTGAAACTAAACTCTATCTTTACATCTCTGTCTCTTCATTTAAATATTTATTGGTTTCAGTTCAAACAAAACTTCATTGATTGTCAACACAAAATCTAGCTTAGCACCAGTACAATAAAACTGTACTTTAGCCTGTTAAAATACTGTTCGCAGTGTGGGAAAACAAAACAACCTCAGGATAAAGGGATCATTATTTGTACACTGTCAAATAAAGCACCAACCATACAAAGCAATTTTCATATATCATTTGTCTGATACACACAAAAAAGGTCAAATATATTAATGACTATTAAATTAAGCACAAACAACAATCAGTGTAAATAAAACACACCACGCGCCACAAAGCACGCTGGAATCTGGTACACCAGGAAAACCTTGGAGAGGACCCCTTCCAGAAGCACTGGAAAGCAGTTCAAGACGGATTCTAGAAAAACAGCTCTAGAAAAACCTTTTAAAAAAACACACTCCACAGGCTCTTTTTTTGTTTACCACTTAACTGTCAAGGTTGATATCGGCTGATTCTGCTGATATCTTAAAATAAATAAACCAGCGGATAAAACCAACAGCTCATTAACCTGCCGATTTCCAAAGCAAAAAACGAAGCGACGTCGGATGTCACAGGAACACAATCCCGTGCCTGCTACGTCACAAACGAAATAAAGAGAAGGTGTAATGGTCCTGGCAGAGTAATGGCAGAGCTGCAGTGGTGCTGAGGTAAAGAGGGCCGGGGATGAGGAACATATGCTGTAGGTTAGGGGGCTTCTGGGAGCCGAGAGAGGCTCGATGGTTTACACAGGAACCATCTGGCCCAAAGGCATTCCTGCCACTGTTAGCTTGATGTAAGCCTCTTAGCTACACACATGTATTTTACCAAGATAAAAAAAGACTCGGATTACCACTCCTTCTAAAGGACAGTCAATAATAAGTGAACATAAAAACATGTTAATGATAAGTTACAACCAGTTGCGTTCACCCTGATGTCAAGATATACATATATATTTACTTATACATATAGGTTTATTTAAAAAAAAAAAAAAAAAAATTTGAATACTGAAAAAACAAAACCCTACAGAGGGAACCTGAAAGCTGCTTCCCAGTGGAGTCAGTCCCCAGCCTTTCTCCCTGGGGTGAGGGCATGGAAAAGTCGCTCCCTAGGGCCCCTTTCACTGCTCAGGGCGTCTGTGAGAAGAGTGTCTGTGAGGAAATAGGACCTTTCTGGCTGATTCTGAACATACAAAGTGCTGGTACTGGTAACAGGCCATCGGTTGCAATGGACCTCGCACGACTGCGGACGGCACCTCGCTGTAGGGCAGGAGTCGCTATCGACTGCAGGGTCTGGTGTTGACCTCTGAATTGTCGTCATCATCTTCTTGAAGGATCTGTATGGTGGAGCCTAGCTGCCCCTGTAACTCTGGCACGCAGCGCACCAGCTCCACGGTCTCCTCTCCGTCTTCATCGTCGCCCGGCTGGAGCTCGTCCGAAGCGGTGCACGTTTGACTGACGGAGATCTGCTTCCACAGCTCTGCCTGAGCGATGCTGGCCACCTCGAACTGAGGGTATCGAGCCCGGAAAATGCGTGCCGACATCTTTAGGCGCTTCAGCACGTCTGCCAGCAAGAACCAGTTACAAAAACTGTGGAGAGGAAACAAATAGATTAGGTGTTGTCATGATCATGTTGAAAAAACTATTTCCGCTGCCACTTACCCCTGCGTTAGTGATACTTGGACATGGTAGCAGGGTAGGAGGGGCTCAGAGGAAAACTCGAACAGAAGACAGTCAGTGTCAGCGTCTCTCTCCTTCACCTGCTCGCTCAAGCTGTCCCCACCTTCTTCCTCACGCTGAGACAACAGGAAGTCCCAGCAAGGTTCCTTTTCTGTCTCTGTATAAGTTTATAACAAATAGAGACAAAAGCCAACCTCTAGTCACAAGACCTCACCACAGCGTGTTTATAGTGCTTCTGCTACCCTCTAGTGGACAGCTACGTCACTGAAAACCTGGATCACTTCCAGCTTGAATTAGGGGACGCTTGGACAATCGATTGTGCTTACTTGTTACACCACCATTATTGAGCGATTTTGAGAAAAGATTATTAAAAAATTAAATACAATAATGTCTGAGACCATATTAAAATCTGGGATCCAAAATTGAAACTAAAATTACATTTATTTATTTATTTTTTCTTGATATTATGTATTGTGAATAAGAAATATTTAATATGCTGCATTATTCATTGGTACTAATCAAAACTATTGCTGGACATTGAACAAAATAGGTCAGATTTTCTTGTTTCTATTCTCAAATCATCAGAGCGATACCAGTTAAAGCCAATACTGAACCAAACTGATGTAAATTTTTCAAATAAACTTTACTTACATTTTTATGCTGCTGATGGTAACAAAAAAAATATTTTTGCAAATTAAATCGCAAAAATGAAATAAAAGCTTTTCACGAGTGGTCTCTGACTTTAAATCCACTACACATTACCATTCAAAAATACAATTAAATTCAAATAAATTAAATTCGACTTTTTTAATTGTTTTTGAAAGAAGTCTCTCATGCTCGCCAAGGCTGCATTTATTTGATCACAAATACAGTAAAAATACAGTTTAATGTTTTATATTTTAAAACTATTTATTCCTGTGATGCAAAGCTGTATTTTCAGCATCATTAATCCAGTCTTCAGTGTCACGTGATCCTTCAGGAATCCTATTAACATGCTGATATGGTGCTCAAGAAACTTTTCTTATGTTGTAAACAGTGCTGATTAATATTTTTGTGGAAACCATGATACTTTTTTTTCAGGTTCTTGAACCGAATGTTCAAAAGAAAAGCATTTATTTGCAATTTAATTTTATTCTGCAATTTAGATTGTTAGACCAAATGTTCAAAATACTAGTTTATTTTATTTTTACTTACTAACCCCAAACTTTTGAACAGTAGTGTATTTAATTTGAATTTCTTACCAAATACAGAGCTACTGTAGAAATCCCAATGTAGACTAGGATCTTGGTCTACCCGTCCCTCTAAATCAGAGAAGTACTCTGTGGATAAACAATCACAAAGACAGTTTAAATCTAAACAATGTTCCAGAAGGATTTTTGAGATAATGCTGCAAAAATTGTTTGAAAATGAAGCGGCTTTACCTTTGAGGAACGTTTTCATCCCGGGACTCTGGGCTAGTTTAACTGCGGTCTGACCAGAGTAGGTTGCCAGTGTGGGATCTGCTCCATGATTTAACAGCATCCAGACTGCTGCCAGATTGTCAGCTGCTACAGCATCATGAATTGGGCTACAAAGGTTTGAAAGACAAGTCAGTACATAATATACTGAATTCCCTATCTAAAATTAAGCTTATTGTTACTGCAGATGGGCTGCCATGATGAAGAAAGCATGGAAAAGCAAACTCGGACATGGCAAAACTCTTAGAGGAAGTGGTAGGAGGAAGCATAGTTTCATACAGTATGGTTATTGGACACAGTTTGTTGGACACATTGTAGCTGTGGGTGGACAAATATAATCTTAGTTTGTAGAGTCTGATTCTAAAAATACTCTCCCAAATCTGACATGGCCCATTAGCTACCTATCTCAAAACTGTCATTATACAACTAAAAAAGGAGTAGCCCAAAGCTGAATTTGGTGCCCTTCAGTGGCATTAGGTACTTTTAATGAATATTTCAAGCAATAAATAAAGCGCTGATTCTATCTGTATCATCCTATCATATCCTGACTGTAACCTGCTGCTCACCGCGTTCCGTCCTGTGCGCTGCAGTTAACATCTGCGCCGTGCTTCAGCAGCACCTGCACAATGTGCGTCCAGCCACGTGCACAGGCCTCATGCAGTGCCGTGTATCCCGCATTGTCACGACGGTTCACCTCTCGCACATCCTTTTCCAAGCAATATAAAACCACATCCTGAAAATAAACATTTATATAAATAATGATTGATTGATCCAAAATTCATATTTTTAGGGATGTAAAGCAAATTATTTACATAAGCGTTTCCCAAACTGTGACCTGCAAGGGGTTTATGAACTGATGAAAAGCTAATAATTAATTAAATCATAAAAATGTAAAATTAAAATAAACATTTAAAAATAACAAAAAATAAGAAATAAAACAATTACTAAAAAGGTAAATGTGTTTATCTGCATGTCACGTGACCATAAATCGACATCAGCGAACAGTCAACTTGCAAATTTGTTGTTAAATTACTGAAATATTAACTTAAAATAAGTTCGGCTCACAAAAAATGAATTGAATATAATGAATTGAATCACACTGGATTCACTTTTTTAATTGATAGAACTTTTCTGAAATTTACAATAAATATGAATATATTTAATAATAAACATTACAATGTCAGCTAACAACCAAAAGGGTTGCTTTACCTGGTAACCTAATCTAGCAGCTCTCTGCAACAGCGTCTCTCCTGCATTCTTATTCACAATCAATCGACGGACTTCTGGAGGCACTGGACGGCTTGGAGTAGTTTCAGGGATTCCTGTTTTCCCAGCTGTTCCTTTTTTACCAGACAGTGGAGAGTTTGACTGCTTGGGAGTAGTATAAGAAAGAGTTGGGGTTTTCTTGGCGGCTGGACTGTCCTCATCTGGCATGAGGGGCCCTGTGCGTTTGCCCAAGCTGCCTTTCTTAGTCTTGAGCTGAAACAAAGACATAAAGACAAAGAGAGTCATGCATGAGGGATGTGACATTGTGGGGAGGGCAACAGTTACATGGTCCCAATAAAAACAGCTGCTGTAGGAAAGTGCTTTAGTGACTCAAAATGCCACTAGGGGGCAGCATAAGACTAATTGAAAATAGGTATACCTTTGCAATGGAAAAAAAAAAACCTTGATATCACAATTTTCAGTTGAATTGGTCTAGTTTCAAAATGCTTCAAAGTTTGATAAGATGCTTCAGCTAACCTTTTTCTGCTCGTCTGTGTCACATAAGTGTTTACTTTTGAACTTCCTCTTCCCTGAGGGTTTGTCATTAGTATGTGTGGCGGGAGGACACTCTTGAGGTCGTGCCGAGCCAGAACGTGTGAATTGGGTCCGCTTAGGGCTGATGTCTGGACTGGGCACTTCGCTGGTCAGCGTGGCACTGAGACAAGGGTACACACCCATCTTCTCATCTGCAATGGCATAGACTGACATTTTTATTACATAATTCCTAAAGCAGTATAGATAAACAAAGTCTATCCAAATTGTGACATATCCGAGTGAACCGACTTCTCGAATGAGAAAAAAAAGCCAGGGCAGGACTTGATTTTGTCCTTCGGGAATTGATTGGATCGTTGTCATTTGCTATTGCTGCGATCTCATGTGAGTGACAGGTTGCTGGAGAGGAGAGGTTTTTGTCCTGCCCTCGTGCTAGTGAACACATCATCAGAGCAGAGATGTCGTAGTAAGGGGAAGTGGATGGTATATTTATTAAATATTATGTTGGCACATGAATAAAAAAAAATGAGGATGTGCAAGGGAAAAAAATTACAATAAACATTCCAATATTTCATAAAAAAACAAGAATTGTCCATTTTGATTTTGTGGTAACTTTAAATAAATCGCTTTCAATAATAAGCAATTATCAAAAATAAACTTTAGCTAAATAACCAAAACATGCCTACCTCAGCCCTATTCAAACAGGACTATTTTTTTTTCCTGAGAAGGTCAGGTAAATTTGTAATTCACAGACATACAGACCTTTGGTAACGCCCACATTCAGACATTGGACACTCCTATTTTAGTAATAGCTACACCGATCTATCTTATTCCCAGTACGTGAACATCTTCACATTCAATAACAGTCAATAATTGTAACTTAAAGGTTTTTTTGAAAGTTTGAATCATGCTAGGTATTGCTCCCCAACGGAATTTCTTTTTGACATTTTAATTATGCTACCCTCAGCTGCAGCCCATGGACTAAATATCAAGACCAGGGAAATTACAGAATGACGTTCTCAGCAAAATGTTCACCAAGCCTCAGACATCTTTACTCAATAGTGGCCTTACCATCTTCCACGCCCAGCTTCTCCTCCTCTCCATCTGCCACCTTATCCTTCTCTGTGATGTATTCCCCGTTCTGATATTTACGATTCTTGCAGCGTTTCCTTTTCTTTATTGAAGAGGTGTCTCCACCCTCAGTGGGCCTGTCCTTGTCCGCATCCACCTCCTCAGGCAGAGGATTGATTCGAGGCCTGCCGCGCGGCCGGCGGACTGGTACAGTGGGTGGTGGGGTAGGGGGTGGTGTAGAGGGGGGATCGAGAGGGGGAGGAGTAGGTGGAGTAGCAAAGCTCCAGTCTCGGAGCAACGCTTCATCAGTCCGTCTGCGCCCTCGCCTCAGCCGTGGAGAGGCCTCCTCTTGGGAGTCTGATTCCTTACTAGGCCAGGCCGGACTGCTGAAAGAGCCCGAATCTCTGTCAACCTGAGGACTTCTGCATGGACTGCTCTCTGATTCGGTGATAAACCCTGGTGACAATTCACAATTATCCATGAGAAATACTTTGGTATCTGAAAAACCATCCCACTGTCTTAAATATGACAAAAGAGCAAAAACATCTTTTTAAGTATTAAATCACCCCAAAATGTCGATTCAGTCATTTCTTACTCACTCTTGTCATTTCAAACCTGTATGTTGTTATATTGTGGTGGAATCTTTAACACAGGTCTTTTCCATACATGTTTATAGTGACCACAGCTTTTGCTAAGCTTTAAAAAATGACAATACAAAAAACACCAATTTTTACACTAGTTGTTCACTGTATTCCAGATCTTATGCAGCCGATCGAGTTAGAAAGTAGAACTAGATCAGTGCATTAATTGTTCTTTTGAGCTGGTTCTTGTCAATGATCTAGTTGATCCAGCTCACACATCGGGCTGAAAAATTTATTTATTTCTCTTGTCACTTAACAGCCAAGGTCACCATCACTGTTAGAAAAATATCATTTTCTTTAATACAGAAGATAGGCCTAGGTATGGAAAGACATAAGAGTGAGTAAATGATGACGAGGTGCCCCATGGGTGAACTACCCTTTAACTACGAGCTGGGTCAGTACCTATTTTGTTTGGATCCGAGTGTTCCATATTAGCTGGACAGATTTTCCCTTTGCGAGTCTTTCCCCCTACTTTGGGGGCTGCGCCTGTTCCATCTTTCAGCACATATTTTCCCACTCCAGGCAATGCATCTTTCTTCTGATAAAGTACAACACAATGGTTTAAAAAAAAAAATCATAAAGCATTTTGTCTGTCAATAACACATGCATATTTGTAATTTAGATTAATGGCTATTTAAACAAAGCAAAAATGTAATTGTCTATAAACCCATCACTGGCTCATAATGGTAATGCTATCATCTCTCAGCTTTCACAGGGCTTAGACACATGCAGCTCATTTGCCCAGCAGAACACACGTCACTAGGCTACTCCCGCAATAATCTCACGAGAACTATTTTAATTTCCTTCCAGAATTCCCCCAAAATGTTCTTTGATGTAGCTGAATTGTGTAGGTCTAAATTTTGGGGGAAACCTGATTTGGATTGATACCCTGGTTTTGATTGAGGTAAAATATTGTTTTAAAAAATGTTCAAAAAACATACATAATTATTTTAGATCATGAATATGCTTTCACTCTGTCACTGACTAGATATATTTAAAATAATGTAGGGCACTTTTTCTGGTAACAGAAGACATTTGGCATTATCAGGACACAAATATTCCCCCATTGCATTTATTATGCATTATATTCAACATTATATATAGTTGTTTAATGTAGTGCTGACACTAAAACGTTGTAAACTTGGAATTTTTTCCTCACACTGTAATTATCATTTTGGGTGAACTATAGAACACATATTACAAAACAAAGTATAACCACAAAACTTTAACATTGTATGATAAAATTGCTTACTAAACTCCAGTTGTGACCATATACCACAGACTGTCTACATGGGGAAAGAACACCCATAGGAATTACATTGTAACTCATGATGAGAATAACACCACCAGTACAATTTAGACAGATCAAATGAAAAAAAGAATAATTAATATAAACTCTTATAATTAACTAAACCACAAGCTTCCTATTTATGTTTTAAAATCCTCTAAGATGTCTTGTCAACTCTAAAAGCCCGTTTACACCAAGAACAATAACTACAAAGATTACAATAACCATAACTGTATTAGTGTTCACACCAGCGGGCGATATAGTTCTGTTTATTAGAAGCACCGCTGGAGTTTTGTCATCTGCCACTTTAAATGTTGGTGCTCTTAAAACAGAATGGATTTTGATTGGTGATTCCAACGATATAATTTCTCAGTGCCATTATCGTTATAGTTGTGGTGTGGATTTCACTATTTTTTTATATTTAGAACAATTTTTAGAACTATATCTTTATCGTTATAGTTGTTGTTCTTGATGTGAACAGGCCTTACGAAAAAACTGACTGACAAATCAAAATGATTTTGTTAATACATATTAATTTATTTTGAACACAAAACAATCCTAAAGGAGAGTTGACTCAATTTTTACTATGAAGGGTCAAAAAATAGAATTTGACCGAGGACCATGGGCTGAAAGTAAATGTTGCATTATCTCAAACTTTATTATTTTAACAATTACATTTAAAAAAAATCTAATTTACTTATATTCTCTACATTTCAATGCAAACATAAAACAAAAAGTTAAAACAAAAAGATGAGTCTTTTGTTTTGAACTCAAATGTTAATTAAAGTTGTTTTTCATTGACACAGTTTGCATCTTTTCCATCAAGGTTCAAATAAAAAGAGAAAATAATCAAATGAGATAAAGCACATTTCATTTTTCAAGTATTTAATTTACTAGATGATAAACCGACATTATCACATGTTTTTAAACCATTCTTGGCTGAATGTCTAGCAGAAATGACTATTTTGTCATATACTTTTCTTGCGACAAAATCACTAATGCTGTAATATCAGATTTTGCTCATACTCTCACCCTTAAGGTCCTTTCACACTGGACGCGATTTTGACGCACGAATAATTCGCGCGATGGTTTTATTTTTTGATCAGCTGTTTGTGTAATGAGTGCTTCCACACCGAACACGAATGTGCTGCGGCGGGAAAACGACTTTTATTTTTTTCGCTTCGATGTTGATTTTTTTTTTACTTTTGCGGCGACAGAAAAGGCTTGAGCCAATCACACACAAGGAAACAAAGGTGACGTCACAGCAACAATGACGCATCTTCTTCTTACTAATGGATTGTTTATTTTATTGCAATGTAAACGTAGCCCCTGATGATTTTAAGAGGACAGCTCACTACTGTACGTTCACACCGCCGCCGACTTGAGCGGCAAAGAAGCTCTGGCCGCTCTGTCGAGGACGCTTGTCAAAAAGTACGGGGAAGCTTGTTGACGCTTTGGCCTCTCTGACATAGCAGCATTATGTTCGAGAGAAGAGAAGTGTCACAACATGAAATGTAAACAAAAAACAAGCAATACATTGAAACTAGAAACCTTTTATAATGACATCATTTTTATATTGCCTATTCCGCATCTCAACGCACGCATAAAGCTTGCCACAAAAAACCAGCCAAAGTAAGGATTATGCATTAAACATTTGAATTGTTTATTAATAAACTAGGGTTTTTTGTCAGTTTTCGGTTCATTTATGGGACACTCCAGTTCACGCGCCGACGCCTCCGTGTCCTAATTATATTGTATACTATATTTAATTATTATTTATTAATCCAGGCAATTTGTTGACGAAACATTGTTTAAAATTAAGATACAGTTTATACAAAACGAAATTCACTTTAAAGAAAGGCTTTCTACAAAACAAAACTTAAAAAGTGGTCAAAATTATGTCTGACCCATTCCAAATGTTTTCGATATATTGGTCATCTTATGATCCTATCTTTCTCATCTCATGCGGTTCCCTTTTCATATAGGTAATCAATGAAATAAAAAAAATAACATTATATTATTTAAACATATATATGAAACGTATGTTTAAGTTTTTTAACTTATATTTAAGCGTCACACTGCTCTGCTTTACTCACATGCTCTGGTGTGTGGCCTATACATGCATGCAAAAATAATATGAAACACAACCATGAATGTTGAAAATATTCTAAATCAATTATTTCCCTAGTCAAAAATATTATAAATCATCAGCACACACTTCATCAACTCAACAGAGACACCAACTATCCCAGCTATTTTATCCCATGCCTCGTTCTTTTGTAACTGGTCAAACGTCATGTCATAGGCTAAATGATAGGAAAAGCCAGCTTCCCTTCCAATGAAAATGTATGACTTCCGGTAGCTTTGGAAGCTCAAGTCAGCGGCGGTGTGAACATACAGTAAGCAGACTGCCAGACGCTGCTCCGGATCGATTGGTTCCCTGAAGTTTGTGTCTGAAGCCAAGAGCTCCCCAAATTGTCCCACAGACATCCGAAAGTAAGTGCGGAAAAAACGCCATGACAAAGTTTTAACTCCTGTACAAGATTAGCATACTCCCCTTCAGACTCTCTGTTCTTTAAGATTGGGTGCACCCAACCTTCTTTTCTGTCTTTTAAAGAAAATGAAAAGCTCGTCTTCACTGGATGATGATGATGAAGTGTCCATGTTTTCTCAGCTGTCGACACGAAAGTTTTGGAATGTTGAAGCTCTGAACGTCGCAAATTCGCGTCGCGCATGATGTGAATGGTTTTGACGCGAACTATTCGCTTTTTCGTTACGCGTGCGCGTGCGGTGTGAAAGGGCCTTTAGACTGAATTAAGGGGATAATTCACCCAAATATGAAAATCCTTTCACTCACAAAAATTCATAGAGGCTAATAACAACTTGAGGGTGAGTAAATTATGACATACGACAGAATTTAAATTTTTGAGTGAACTATCCCTTTAAGGTACATTTTAACGTAATCACTAATCAGTCATGGGTTATGCAATTGTTGACAATATTACACACACGAGCTATAATAAAAATGAACCACTAAATTGATCAGAGTAAAATAAATCTTACCTTTTTATGGTAGGGACCTTGCTTGACTGATGGTCTGTCTTTATCTTTTTGCTTTTTAGTTACTGTAATAGTCTTTTTTTGAGCTTCAGAAGGTGTCTTCTCCTTGGCAGGCTTTTTCAGCTTCTTCTGTTTGGTGGTGGATACTTTGCCTTTGGAAGGTATCTCCTCTTTGGCTCCATTCATTTTTGCCTCTCCTTCTGCTTCTACAGTCTGGCTCTGAAGGAGGGAAAAGGCTTTTCCTTCTACCTTAACATGAGAAGCCTTCCTCTCTGATGCTTTCTCCTCTTTTGTCGTCTCATCCTCTAACTGTTGAGACAATTTCCTTTTAAAACTGGGAGCAGTCCTTTTACTAGGGGTAGTAGATTTCTTTTTTTGTCTACCATCAGACACTAGATTTTCTGTCTCTTTTGCCTTTTTTTCTCGTCCCTTATTCTTGGTCACAGGAGCGGTTGTGATCTCCGGTCTGCTCAGAGCTGCTGTAGCATCTGTTTGTGGAGAGGTTCTGTCTGACTTGTTGACCTGTTCTTCTATGGCCCTAAATGGAGAACCAGTTGTAAGAGTCTGCTGCAACGTGGAGTCCTGACACCTGTTCTGCATGCTGGCTACCTCAGGTCTCTTGGATCCCACACAAGACAGATTACAGTAGTTCTCACCAGTAAGTGCAGTGGTCTCAAGAGTTTTCTGCTTCACTATCGACTCCAGGTTGGACAGGGGGGATTTGGCTTTCTCCCACTTTTCATCCTCTACTTTAATTGGGCTTAAATGGGACTTATGGAACAGGGCTCTCTCACAACCAAGGGTGCTCTTAGTCTTTGGGACCTGAGTCTGACTTGGCCTCTTCTGCAGAGATGATCCTTGGGAAAGAACACAAGGTGGCTGCCACAAGGATTTAACAGGAGGTGTAAACAGGGTCCCTTCTTTTCCACCAACAGACTTTCGGTGGGCCTGTGAATTTGCTGTAGTAGATAATTGGGTAGATAAAAAACCTTGTTGAGTTCCTGTCGAGAGCTTGCCTCCCTTATTATGCTTATCCTTATTAACAACAAATGGTGCTTTCCTCTCTCTACAAACCGGCTGTTCTCCTTGGTCAATGATGGAGATGGTTTCCTGTTTGGCAAACGTCTGAAAATCTTCAACAAAAGCAGCACTTTTTCCATCTTTGCTACGTAAAGTAGATGCTAGAATGGGGCTTGCCACTCCAACATATGTACCAGGGAGAATATTTAAGGAACCAGGAGATGAGCCTTTGGCCCAGGATGTGTTGGGTTCCAAAGCATGGTGATTCGTTAGTTTTGAAGATGATTTTTGTGTTGCACCATTTCTATGGGTGTCATATGTACTGGATGACCCAAAAGAAGCAGAATTAATTTTTTTAGAACCAGCAACGTTTTTCTGATGAGAGTCAGCAGAATGCTGTTCCGTGGCCAATGATGGGTGGTTCTGGGTATCTTTAATGTTTTTTTGTCGCTTGGACTTTGCAGACAGATCAAGGGGCACATCCCTTGACTCAACGGGGCAGGAAACATTATGCTCCTCTGGAGTGGACAGAGTTTTTGGTTTCAGATACGCTAAAGAGGTCTTTTCAGCACCTCGGTACGTCGAACCTTTTTCTACAAGGCTAAGCAGCCGACTTTGAGTGGTGATATTTGCCAGAGCTGGGCTGCAGCAGATGGCAGCAGAGGGAGAAATGGTATAATGGGTTTGTGGAGCTGAGCCCTGTGTGGCTTGCTGTACTGGAAGGGCTAGAGCTGGGGCAGCTACAGAAGACATTGTGGCTTTATGCTCAGATCCACCTTGAAAGCCCTTGGACAAAGAGTCACACCTGACTTTGGATCCTGAAGACTGAGGCTTCTTCTCAACGCCGGGTCCTCTCCCTACCGAAAAGTGATACGGGTATGTTTTAAGCATAGGTGTCGTGCTCGAACAAGAGCTTTGCGCTGGGCAGTCCTTTTGAAACTGGCTAGCAGTGGCTTCTCGCAGTGCTGCAATCTGACCTAACCCTGGTGGCAGTGTGATCTTACAGAGAGGAGAAGAAAAATTGGAAGGGGGAAGGAAAGCAACAGGCTGGCCGGGTTTAAACAGCGTGGAGCACTGGAACCCTAAAGGAACGCTTATCACAGGCTGGGTGGGTGCTGGTGCGTTAGTCTTCTTGTTTAGGTTTATACTAGAATGAACAGAGTTCACAGGGTCCTCTGCGGTGACCTTTTTATCACAAGGCCACTGATGAGTCGAGTAGATGCCAGCACTGTCAACCTTGCCTTTGGAAACCTCAGTCCGATCAGGCAACGGTGTGCTCACGGGATCAGTGCTAAACACATTGCTGTGGGGTTGAACTTGGGGACAATGATTTGAATTGCTGGATTCTGAGCAGACGTCGGGTGTTTTACAGTCTGTGGTCGCCCTCAACTTGTTCTGCTGACTTTGAGGTATGTCACCTCTAAGTTCAAGAGGCAGTGTCTGCTGTGGATTTCCCACCATGCTCTCAGACACGTGGGTAGGGGCACTGCTCTCTCTGCTCACCGTCCCTCCATCCCCTACATTCATTGGTGAGGGATCCACCTGAGCAAAGAAACAGGAAAGAAAGTTTGACTTAGGGGGAAAGTGAAAAAACAAAAAACATGAAAGAGACAGAGGGGAGACTATAACAATGAAATATATGTTACCTGCATAGGCGTTTTCTCAACACATTACTCAGTGTGTGTGGACAAGTGACTCTTTATGGGATTCTCCTCTGGGTAGTTTGCAGTTCTGTAGTAGAATTAGATCATTTAAAAAACAGCTTTAAAAAGTGCACAAATTGAGTATGTAAAATTATATCAAATGAAAAGTTACAATTTGGAACATAAAAAATAGCACTTTTTTAAAATAAAGATAAATCATTCATTGATCAGTTAATAATCTGCTGCTATTGGACAACATTCTGACCCTTTCAAATTATGTTTGCTTCATCAGACAGAAAAAGTATAGCTAAGCCATACTGTTGATTTTTCACTCATTTTCACTTCATTCTTTTTTTTAATGTACCTATAACTGATTGCAGAGGATAAATGTTGTGTAGTTCAGCCAAGGTCAACTCAGACCTCATTAACTAAAGCAAATGTAAAATAGATCACTGCACTCTCTACATTACACATTGGAAACAGGGATTTGAACTATAAGGCAACTAAACTCTTGTTAGCACATTCATTAAAAATGGTTTAGCCTAGTTGGTTATACTTTCCCCTAACATTCTTACAACTGTTACACCCTATTAGTAGTGCAGAACTACATGTATCATGCACATTACTTTCAAGAACTTTTCAATTATTTTGAGAGATATGAAATATTTCTAGTCATCCTTCTCATTTGTCAGAAATAAAATAAAAGCAAGCAACTCCACTCAAAATGACTAAAATAAACACTTCTATAATTTTAACAAAAGATGGACATGGATTAGCTTTAATGTTTTAAGTCTCTTTCCCTGTAATCCGAAAAAAATGACACTCTAACCATGAGGCCACAACATCACTTCTCTTGTTACTGTCAGTGATATGAGACAGGCTGGAAACTTCCTGTGAGTAACAGAGGTTTCCTTAGTCAAGATGTCACAATTTCCTTAAGACCACGGCTTGAGGAGGAATAGATATTAAACTTATAGCATTCAGATTTAAATAATGGATTTGAAAAGAATGCAATGATCTCTGAACTGTCTACCAGCGATTTACATTTTTAATTATAAGTTTGCAAATACATGGTCATCTTCTGCTGTAGGAGAGACCAATGAGATGAAAAACGCTGAGTTTGACCCATTTGACTCTCTCTGAGATTGTGAGCAAATCAATTTCAAGTACACAAACATAAACACCAAAAACTCAGTTGAAACAGAGAAGAGTAAAAACCTCAGCTTCCACAGCTGAGGGGACAGTTTTTACTGCAACAACATCCTCTTAACCCACATTGCACATGGTCTAAGTCTGCATCCTCTAATTACCCCCTTTTTAAAGAAGCAAAGCACCCTACTGATCAGATCCCAAACCCTCACACAGCTCAATGGAGGGGAATGGTCGAGTGCACGACAGGCCACAAATGCCAGGGGTTGAGGATAAAGGATGCAGGGCCATGCGATAGTTGATGCAGGTTTTACTGCCTCATTACCTCAGTGGGACAAACTGCAGTAGATCAAGACAACATCAACAGTGCAGATAGAACAGAGCAACCATTAATGTGACGCTGTGCCTAACACAGGCGCTTTACTCTTTACAGGCATTAGATAAAGGCGAAGCAACTCATGTCCACAGTCACAGAGTGTGCATTACTAAAATGTTTACTCATAATGAGGTGGTCAAGCTGTGATTGAATCTAATTCTAACAGTGCTGTGGGGCCTTGCAAAACTCCTATCAGAGCCCAACAGTTCAAATCAATATAGGGTTCCCTTCCCACACTTTTTGACAAATTCATTTAAGTAACCTTTTCAGTTATGCATAATTAGTGAATAGGGATTTTTAAATCATTTTAAAAACTGTGATGGTAGATTTCGATTTCTACTTCACATAATAGCTTTTCAAATTATCATAATTATTTGTCTCTATAACAAAACGGTAAATTCTGGTTTTACTAAATATAAAGGCAATGCAATATAGAGCAGAGCATAAAATGGATTTTTGGATTTCCATGCAGGTGGGAATCAAACCGAATGTTGTGAGCTCGAAATGAAGTTGCACCTTGTTGCATTCGAGACGAAATCATCCAAATCTATCTCTCGAGGTTGTGTTGTTAATTGAAAAAAAAAAAGCCATGAATAAGACCGGATATTACTTAGGAAAATCAAACGACATACATAACCACCACAAATAACCAAAACAAAACACCGGAGTAGTCCCATATGCAAACAACATGAACGCCGTAAACTCGCATCAGAATGCAGGTGAGCGCAGCAGTCGCACCACGTTGACGATACAGGTGACAGCTGTCTTAAAATATGAACTGCTTATCTTTCTGACTTAAAATGAGATCAAACTGATGTCGGTAACTTGCACTTAAAGTGTCTCTATGGCATAACCAAGCCGTATAGGCCTTTAGCAAAAGTCTGATAATTGGAAAGTTTATGATGTGTTTTATGCGTGATTATATCTGCTGCTAAAGATAGAACCGATCATTTTCGTTGGGACATTTTTCATCTTAAGGCATCTCAATTATTGAAAACACAGGATCAGTGGGAGCGGGAGCCCGTGTTTTCTTCAGCCCTCGTTCTTTTGAATGGGGTTACCAGCGCAATGATAAACGGAGACGAGGAAATAAGCATCGTCTCTCCTCTCTAGACTGGAGCTCAGCACACTCGCGGTCTCCCGGTCAGTCCGTCGTCGGAGCTCCGCAGCCCGGAGCTTAACGTTATAGATGCACAAAGGATGATGCAGAAAAGCAGTCGATGATCAGCCAATGTCACGTATCCACAGCCAGCTTAATATTAGGGCAGAGCATCGTCCTAAAACAGACCAAAATATTTGTTTCTCTGGCCAACCCACTCGCTCGTTCTAGCTGGAGCTAACGTACTAAAAACCGTATCACACAATACAAGAGACTCTCAGGTGACACGAAGCGCCTCGCGTGCTGAAATGGGAGTCAGTGATAAATAACGCCGCTGTTTAAACACAAAAACAACAAAATGTTGGTCCCGCGAGCTGGGATTAGCCGAAAAAGACGTTTCCTTCGGATAAAGAATCGAAAGCCTACACAGTTCGTGTGGCCACAATGTAGCCCAACTAACCGACGCGTTCGTACTGGCCGAATCCTGTCAAACTATAAAGTGACCGTTGGTTTTTCGCTAAGCGCGAGCCGAGCTATGACGTCTGAATTAGAACTCGACAAAAAATACACGGGCAAAGAAATGTCACGCGCACATTTAGGTTGGATGATATATCCTTCACGAGGAAACATCGTACTTTGGCTGTCTCTCTCCACATTGCCCTCGAAAGAGTGTTTGGAAACTAATAGGGTCACCGAGTTTTCCATTCGCTCCTTATTATTATCGTCACTTGTGCTGCGTGACACGCGGGGAGAGCGTTATTTAGTACGGAGCAAGGTGTACGAAACTGAAGGAGCGATTTTCAGATCCCTGCGCAGCGAAGTCTCCCCTCTAACAACTCGGTCTGCATTACTCTGCCACCGTACGACATGAAATGTTTCCATTGCGAAGCAGCTCCAACAATCAAAGTGTTATGACATGCCACAGCCCCAGAACCGACTCCTTCGTCTATACAACCCTGAATAATTCCAAAAGGCAATTAGCGAGCCAAATAACGATGTCAGATTGTACAAACGTGCACCAACCCGTTTGACCGACATTTGGAAGATGTTTGCGCATCAAGATAAGGGCTTTAATCCGGTCTTCCGTTCTTGTCTCTCGCAGTTCACTAATCTCGACGATTTTCGGTTCTGAAAGTCCGGGGGGTTCGTACCGTATCTCTCTGTCTCTGGTCTGGTGGGAGAGAGAGAGGGGCAGATGGAGTCGAGCTCGTGTGGGAGTTGTAGTGCTCCGACATCCACGCCCTGACCGCGTTCGCCCTGAGAAGGGAGGAGCGAGGACTGCAGGTCCCAGCATGCACCGCGAGAATCCAGCCGCTCAAGGGGAAAGGGGATCGCAACGGTGCGCTAAACTGCAAACCATACCCGAGCAACAAAGTGAAAATACACCCTCTCTCTCAATTATACCGTTGTTCTCGGACGCAACACGCGAGGGTCGCGGAGTAGCACTTGCATGTTTGTATAATCTCGTTTTCAGATTCGCACACGTGGGCCGTCACAAAAAGAGTTGAGACAAACATTGCAGCGGAATTAATAAAAACCCTGCTGGGTCTCGAACTATTTCAGTAGAGCCACGAGACCGATGTCTACTACCGGACACCCAGGGAACGATCATCAATAGTAGAGGCACGTGAAGATCCACACTGATGTGTTTATTTATATGTTCAACCTAAATGAAACAGATTCTTCTCAGTAGGCTACGAGAAACCTTTTTTTTTTTTTTTTGTAAAAACATGCTGCGCAATTAGGCTACATCCCCATGCCTAAGAGCTTTTACACGCAAGTTAAATAAAACACCATCATGAGGCCTAACCAAATCTCTTTTAGGTGAACAGGAATCATGCTTAAAGAATTAAAACTGGGATCCTCAGGTGGATTTACCCTTCTTAATTTCTAAAAAAAAAAAAAAAAAAAGCCCACCACTGACCTTAACATTTTAGTTTTTTTTTTTTTTAGTTTTTTTTTTTTGCCAGGTGACAACTAGCATCAGCTGTTGCAAAATATCTCTGAAGCTTCACTTTATGTTTCAACTGTGCTGGACTGTTACTAGGTTACTCTTCAGTTGCTGTTGAACAAAATATATTGCTATTTTTATTGAATCTGCGAATCCAGCTGAGCAATTTCCCTCATTTGAAGGCTAAATCATGTCACTTATAAGATCAAGCAGTAAAGTTTTTCTGTTTCAGGGATTTAATGCAAACAAGACCTGGAGACGATACAAAAACAACCTTGTCATTAGATTTGGTGCAGCTCATTACAATGGCTATCTATTTTGACATTAAAACAGGAGGAATTCAAAAGGAATTTAGCATTATTATGCCATTCTTTAATAATTCATGTTTAATGAAGTGTTTGGAAACAAGAAAACTGGTCATATTTGTTTTCCTGTAAGAATATGATGATAACTAAATAATACAAACATACAATTCTCCTGTGAATCTAAAGTCTGTTCTCGCCATATTTTTTTAATTGGGTGAATGCTTATTTTTTCTGCCTGTCATGTTTATCTTTAAATAATCAGTCACTTTTTCAGCAGTGAGACAAACAATCTGGGGTTATCTTCCTTGTATCAAGACAAGAAAATGATGATAGCTAAATCAGGTCCATCAGCTGTCCAGTATCCATTCGCTGTATGGCTTCTTTGATCTCAGGTTTAACAAGCAACCCTTACTTTTCAGCCTCAGACACTGTGCATTGTAAACATGTCAGCCAAACACTCTTTATTACATCCTAACAGCCTGCTATTCAACATTATCGCAAAATCTTCACTCTTTTTTAATGCACCAACATCATGAACCTGCAAACATATACCACAATTTGACCTTATCTACCACCAAACGAAACAATAACATCTCTCCAACAGGTTGAAGCATCACTGACTTAAGAGTCTTCATTATTTGTGGTACAACTTTTTTTCTGTTTTTGCCTGATCTTCTGTAAATCACAATGACCATTTAGACATCATGCTCAGCAACCACTGTATAAAAAATATCTCAAGACCAAATCAGTGTCACTGTCCCATTCAGCCATTTCTTCAGATGAAGTCTTACGGAGTAGACCAGCACAAGATCACACACTGACACACATTGTGTATTCATATAAGTTGGGACGCTCATACTTTTGATGATTAGCGATATAGGCTTTTATTCCGACAGAAAAATGACACTGCATCATCATCATCGGACGATATGCAATATCGCACAAATTTCCCGTTTTGTCCCTCCTGAAAAACATCAACGTAAACAGAAATGTAACATCTTTGAGCCGGTGACCTATTTTTGTCATAACTGCTCCGATGCAAACTGACCCCATAGACTGCGCTGAGAGCATCACGTCTTCTCAAAGCTCTAACACTGATGCTGCCGTAAAAATACATATAGCAGGGTATTAACTGTGACTGCACCAGATACGAGTACAACAATCATATCAGACAGACAGTCACTGCAACGAGGACTAACTGCATTATTAAAAGCTAAAATATCACAAACCAGACGAACGTGCCACAATGCTCATCTACACGTGAACCCATCTATCTATCTATCTATCTATCTATCTATCTATCTATCTATCTATCTATCTATCTATCTATCTATCTATCTATCTATCTATCTATCTATCAGCATGAAGGCTGGCTGACACATTATTACGTTAACTGTAAGAAAGGAGATTCTGGAAAGTTTGACTTGATAGTGTCAAATCGCCACCATTAGCCTAAACAGGCCTGAGGTGGCTGCAAATGAGCGTCACCGCTTGGGCAACATTTACAACTTAGTTTCAAAACACAATTAAAAAGAACTGGCAAGGGAAATGACAACAGAAAGGCCGTGCAACAGTGCAAACTGAGGTGTCTGACCGGTGCATGCTCCACTGCATGATGACTGAGGTAATGTCGCAAGGGTGGAAGTGGGCAGGTTGAGGGGATGCAAACGATATCCAAACTTATTGCACCGTGAATTAACGCGCATTTGCGCGATGCATCACTTTCCTAGGCCGTAACGCACGTGATGACATTGGCTCTTGTGATCGCGTGCGGTCAGTTTAGGACACAACATTATCCATATATTTTCAAATGTTGCCGCATGTTGTCTTTGCACTGTATTAATACATCCAACCGTTTCAGATAGTTAGATCTCGTCATGACATGATGTTAGGACTTTGATGCACTCATGTACAAGTGCAAAGTTTAGAGAGTTGACTGTCGCCCTCCATTGCGTTGTGCAATGCCCCCTTTAATGCCCCCTCGCTCGCCAGTAGGCTATAGCGCCTTTGTTATTAATCGCATGGAATCGCGCCGCCTTACCTTAACGGCCCCAAACTGTTTTCCTATGCATCTGAACTTGACGTATGCATCCACATGCAAGAGGAAGTGTCTGTGCCTGTTGTTTTCGTTACCGTCCGATAGTATGATTCAGTGGAGGATTTAACACTGTGAATTTTGGGTTTCTCCTCGCGATCTTCCCTCATCGCCGCAGCAGCTGGAGAGGAAAATCGCGCACGCTGGGTCCTAAAGCCGGCTGCGTTCCCACAGGTGACCAGGCTCCGTTGCCGCGTGCATTGGTTACAAGCCACGCTCTCCTTCCTCCGAAGTCCTACCTGGTCGGAGCTCGTGCAGATAGGTGAGCAGACTGAGATACAAGGCTAGACAAGATTTTTGGGTTATACTGCGTACGATTTTCATGTGCATCTATTTGTAAAATAATAAAGGCTTTCATGTTTGGTTTGGTCCCTTTTGTTCGTTTAACCAACGGATGCTGTAGATTGTGTACTGGGCCAACGGGCCCCAGGCTGTCAGGGGCCTCCAGCTGAGCTATGTAGAAATACAACACATAGACAATGTGAAATAAATATGTTCACTTTATTGTAGCTTTGATGTTATCGTGTTATTGTTGTCTCTTTTGTAATATTATATATTATGCGTTCATTTTGCAGCTTTATTTCTCACATTTGCAGTGTAATTTCACATTATTTGGAAATTAGCTACATCTTGGAACTGCAACAAGAGGGGGCTTCCACAGAGATTTGTTATAATGGAAGGGGTGTTTCCTCCGAGGAGGCATGGGAGACAGGGCCTCCTCCGAAATTTGGATGAGAAAATAATCCATTTTGCAAAAATAAAAATGCATTACAAAATGTGACATTAAAAAGTGTATTTTTCTATTAGAAAATAACAAAAAGCTGGTTTCAAGATTGGAACCTATGGACGTATGCAAGCATTCAAGAACCATTCATCAATACATTAAACAAAAATGGGAGAAAGAGTCTGACTCACAAATAACAGATGAAGACTGGACAGATATATGTGATACGGGCAAATAAATTCAAGATCCTGGAGGGAGTTTGGATGGAAGAATTTAGTAAGATTTTTTACTATCTCCCAAATTAACAGCACTCACACAGAGCCGTGGCTTTTGCTGGAGGCAATGTAAAACTCCGATGGCTAATCGTTACCATATTTTCTGGGCCTGCCCAAAAATAAAATTCTTTTGGCAAGAAGTAGTGGCCGAGATTGGGAAAATAATGGGAGTAGAGGTTGATTTTTCGTTCACTACATTATATTTAGGTAAAA
Source organism: Rhinichthys klamathensis goyatoka (assembly GCF_029890125.1). Lineage (NCBI taxonomy): Eukaryota > Metazoa > Chordata > Actinopteri > Cypriniformes > Leuciscidae > Rhinichthys > Rhinichthys klamathensis. The sequence goes on from NW_026606820.1 coordinate 1,626,976, forward strand.
TACCAGGAAATGTTTTAGACAAGGATATACTTATTAAAAATATTGTTAGCAAAATCAATAACCTGTAAATGGTTGCAGGTTGACCCTCCAACAAAGGATCAATGGCTATAGGGATCGTAAATGAAATATACAGTATGGAGAGACTTACATTTATATTAAGGCTCAAATTTGAAAAATGTAACAAGGTTTGGAAAAAATGGATTATGTAGGCTACATAAACCATTGAGGAAAGTGGGATATTGTATATCAATATGTTGGAAATATTTTGTGTACTGATATTGTAGCATCCATGATAACTCTGTGTTCTTTGTTCCAATAAAGAAAAAGTAAAAAATAAAATTACAGGTTTTCTCAGTCGCTTTGGTACATTTCTCAGATCAGAATTGAAATTCTCAAAACTACCTGTTCAATCTTCACAGCACTTGTGCACATCAAAAAAGCTGTTTCTCATTTCTTTGAACAAGTTGCATATGCTTTGGTACATCCATGCAAATGATTACATAATTCTCTGCTGTTTCTTACATTATCAATTGCTTATGTCATGTTGATCAAAATGTATTATAATGGGTCTCTGTTGAATAGTCTCACCCCCCACAACATTTAGGCATTAGTTCATAGCATAAGTCTTTACATACAAAATGATCGAACAAGTTGTCATAATATGCATGTACAGTTTTCCCTATAAGGAGATGTTCACATTTCCACTTTTTTTTTCTTTGTGCTATGCAGTGCTTTCTTTCCTTTCTGTATTGCAATGACATGGTCTGTCAACAAATTACAGTACAAACAGTAAAAGCGTAAATGTGAATCTTGTCCAGTCTCTTGCAATCAAACTCCCACATAGACTAAGGTGTAACCTACAATTTACAATAATTGTCATCAAAACTTTATCCACAGTTTACATCAGAACATCCCTCCAGAGTGCACTGTTATATTGACAACATGACTAAGCAATTTGACTGTCTTATCCGTACACAATGACACAAGGACTTGCCATTCTGATGGCACTGACATGTTCATTGACAGATATTTACTTCTGAGAGATGAACTAAGGATTTTGAGCAAGAGACTGGCTTTTGCAGGTAATCCATGGTGTTTTGCTATTTGTACGAATTGTTTTGAGAAATGCACTTACTGTTTTGCAAATTTCGAGGATGATTCGAGAAATGTGCCAAAGCAACTGAGAAAAACTGTAAAAAAAAGTGTATTTTTCTAAAGTAACACTATCCAACAGAGACACTAAGGTAAAGTTACAGCAGGACACCCCCTCTCTCTTGCCTCCCCTGAGCCCTGTCAGTTTTAACAGACCCCCTAAAGTGTGCGCTGGGTTTGATGGGGGTTAACTGAGAATGAATGGAAAGTCAGGTGAGAGGAAGTAATGCCTCCATGGCGCTGTGATTAGATATGATTGGGTTGTGCGAAAAATCCCGCCTCTTGTTTTCATGCTCTTGCGAATTGGTGTGAATTAACAAAATTATGTCCTTAAGGGGAAGTTAAAAAGTAGGCGAAGTAAACAACTCTGCCACTTAGATATAACCGCTTTATGCCTCGTCAAAATAATAACATGATGACTGTGGGTTTTTTTTAGTGAGCAATCAGCTTGGTGAAATTAAAGGTATAAGCTACGTGTTTACCAGACTAATAAAAATAAGTTAACTATTAAAAAGAACAGGTGAACATCAGTTAACAAATGAAATATATTGTTTAAATTGCTATTGCCTGTAGTTACTATTTTGGAATAAATGTTTAAAATGCTTAACACTTTGATGACATTTATACTTGGTAATAAAAAAGAACATTAATTACATAGTATAGCCTATGAATACAAAATAGAATTGTATTTGTGTGTTTTTTATGCAATGTTTATTTAACCAGGAAATATGACAACATTAGTGTAAGTGTAACTGGGACTTGAATTTACATTTGACGTATATTTTTAAAAAAAAAAAACGAAACTGCGAGGACCTCCTCATTTCAGAACACCACTGCACACCACTGAACTTTACCTGCTGTTGAAGAGGTTATACATAAACCCCAGTACCAATTAAAACAATGCAGTTATTTACTTATAATTAACAATGGTAGAGACTTAACTTACAGGGGGGAGCAATTACTGAGAGCATTCAGAGAGCATTATAGGGAGTGAAACCAAGGAGAAAACTTTGCACATTACAGGTGGTAAAAAATGCTGGGTTATTTCGACCCATATTTGACCCAAATATGGAAACAACCCAGCATTTTCTAAAGTGTAATTGCTTTCAGAAACTGAGAGACGTTAAAGAATTCAAACACTACGTTAAAGAAATTGCCTTGACAGTGACTGTCTTTTCTTCACTCTGGTCTACCAAGCTTTTCACAAAAGCTTGGTAACATGAGGAACTGTGATGTGATTTTAATTAAAAAGTGCATCAAGCTTTATGCACCCATTTTGCCTGAAGCAATATAATGAAGAGAATATATTGAGATGTTAACCTGCACACTGTCTCTGAAAAATACATCATATCTGTATATTTTTATATAAACTGATATTTTCACTTACTGATTCATCCTGATAGATAGACAGACAGACAGACAGACAGACAGACAGGCAGATAAACAGACAGACAGGCAGATAAACAGACAGACAGGCGGATAAACAGACAGACAGATAGATAGACAGACAAGACAGACAGACAGACAGACAGACAGACAGATAGACAGACAGACAGACAGACAGATAGATAGACAGATAGATAGATAGATAGATAGATAGATAGATAGATAGATAGATAGATAGATAGATAGATAGATAGATAGATAGATAGATAGATAGATAGATAGATAGATAGAAACAAAGATCTTTTAAATGCGATGTGTAATCCAGCCAATTTGTCGGCCTGTCTGTTTTGTGTTGCTCTCACGAGCAATGCGCTTACAAGTGGTTCCATAGTGTAGTGGTTATCACGTCTGCTTTACACGCAGAAGGTCCTGGGTTCGAGCCCCAGTGGAACCAAGCATTTTACGTGTGACAGAATGCAAAAATGTGCCCCTCTGAGTTTGAACGACGTCGCGGCTTCTATAAACCAACGTAGTGTTTCCTGGTGAACTGTGGTTTCGAACAACAACAATATATGCTGCAAATTCCAGGCTGTTTGAATAAGGCCGGTGGAAATCAGAGTGCTATACATAATATTAGTATCATTTGGTGGAAAAATTAATCAAATGGCAACGCCATTAGCTCAACTGTAAATAAAATCCTTTGGTAATGACGGCGACAGGCGACATACTAGCGGCGTGCTAGCGTGAAGTCAAGAATAGTGTTTGTGCGACCCCTACTGTTAACTTTAATGATAGCCCAGCATCACACATTTGTGCTTGACTTTCCTACACATTCAGCCACCGATGAATTAATGCAACTTGCCCCAGTGCTACACTTATAACTTAACTTGTAGGGCATGGTGCTAGCTAGCAATGCCATTATCATAGGTTTTAATCAGGGAAAAATACAAACTGATCAAATATAGGCTATGAATGCACTGTAAGATACTTTGGATAAAAGTGTCCGACAACAAGCCTCTGTTTATATTTTCAACAGAGTGAGACCATTTTGGCAGTTTATTGTTGTACCAGGAAAACCAGGAAATCCTAAAAATGCAATTTCCTGCCTGGAAAAGTTAGAAAAATTAATTAATCTTTTTTTAAAGCATGTTTAAAATGGTTTAGTATAGTGAACATAAATAGCCTTGCTAAATTGTTATGCTCAGCTCTAAAATGTGTTATCAGCTGAAAATCTCTAATAACCACTGGGGGGAAATGGCTGGAAATAAAATCATGGAAATTAATTGGCGGAGATGATTGTTTAATTCTGAATGCACAGGCAAATGCACATTCACTTACATTTATATAAATACATTTTTATTTTATTAGTACTAATGACATACAATGAACATGAAGCTGATACTGAATATTTGTAATGCCAAAGTTGAGTTTGTTCAAATGACCTTGTATGCTATGTGCATTCATTTACAGTAGACGAATATGAATCCTTCTACATGTGTCAATTCGCAACTGACAAAAAGCTTTCTGGCAAGAAATTTCTGGCAAATGAGGCTTGTCTTGTTCCAGACGTCTTTTATGCCAAAAAATAAGCTAAAGTAAACAATCTAACATGCAGATATCACTTCTGGAAAGAGGTTAGGCTACTCTAATCCACATTTGTAGGCACTACAGCTATAAATGTTGTCATAAATTCATATATAATAATATCAAATTTCCACTCTCTATAATGATGCGCAAAATAAACGGTGAACCATAAACAATTTTCTGCCTTTCATTTGTACTTTATAGAATAAAGAGGACATAAGGTTGACCTCACTGAACAGATTTACTGAAATATAGTTAAATATAGCTTATCATGTCATTGCAATACTTGATTTAATGTCAGCGTTGGAGCTGTCCAAGGTTCTGAAGGAACATATTACATGATTTACTATAAATAATAAACAAAACAACTATCATCATGCTCTTGATTAATTGATCTTTTATAAGATAAATTGTTTTAAAAAATTAGCTGATTCTAATTAACTAGAACTGTGTGAACTCACACAAAACACAAGACTCCCAAAGGCTGTTTGATGCTCACAATCGAATGTCTAAATTTACAGTATTACAAGAACCAATCAAAATTCTCGGTCACAACATAAATGCAAGTAGTGTGATTCATTTTTCATTTCACAAACAATATTTAACGGAGAGTTTTAACTAGTTCATCAGTATCAGATTTATTTAATGTTGGTTTCTTTTTTTTAAAAAGCACCCAAAAAATAAAATAAAAAATAAAATAGATTCTTTATTTCAGTGCCTCTCAAACAGAGTGCATGCCATGATTCACTGATTCACATGATTCACTCAGTAACCATCGAAAGGGGCCATAGGATGTCTCAGAGAGAAAGTTTAACCACAAAATAAAATTCTGACATTATGGAAGTAAACTCATTTTCCTGACTTCTTTTGTGCAACACAAAAGGAGATGTTTTGAATTTTGTTTTGAATTTCTGCTATTTCATTAAACTGAAATTAGGAACCAGGGGCTGTCAGGCTGCAAAAAGAATACAACAGTATTATAAAAGCATTATTAAGAGAAGACTCATGGACTATATTCCAAGTCTTCTGATGAAAATAAAATAAAAATGAAAAGAAATATAGTGTCAAACAACCCCTCAGTGGGCAAGCTAAAGGCTTGAGAAAAATCTAAGATAAAAACCCTAAGATATTTAGGTTGATAAATTGTCTGTGAAAACATTTGTACTGACATTATGAGGTTTTTCTCACGCTTAAGAGATAATATTCATGTTGTGTTTTCTTTAAAAAGTACTTGGTTTTCTGCATTCAATGAACCTGTGGCATCAAGAATCGGCTGTTTCATATTTTGTTTTCATTCACTAAAATTGAACAATTCTTGCATGTAAAAAAAAACATAACAAAAAAAAACCTTTTAGGCTATTAGAAGACCCACACCCGAGGACATCACAAATTCTATTTTAAGGAAGATTTTTTTAAAAATCGGATTAATTGAATTCATGTTAGTATGGGCTAAATTACATAAACCCCAACCAGGCACATTGGTATTAGAGATTCTATAAATAAAAAAGCCCTAAATAATTGATTGTGAGTTTTACAAAGTTTTTTATTTTAATCATTTATGTAGCCTAGTAGTCTACTTTATACTGTATGCATTTCTACTTTATATGCTATGCATTTTTGTCTTCATTTTTTCACACTATTTTTTTGTTTCTTTCTCTTGATCGTTTATGATGTTGGTATCTTATTGCGAAGGGGAAAAGGCGCATGCTCGGACTCTTATTTTGAAATATCAATGTATCGGTTGTGTAGCACCATCTATATTTTCCCCACATGGTCTCCGGCTTCTCATCGGTCTATTCTGATGCTTTGGTCGTGTTTACTGTGACTTTATCATTGAACATATGGCGAATTTAGCACTTGCCGCCGCAGCAGCCGCAGCTGCCAGGGATCCTGCCGTGGACCGCTCGTTGCGTTCGGTTTTCGGTATGTGTGAAGAGATTGGATTAGTTTGTTTCTTGTATTTACCATTCTGTTTCATTAGCCGCTAAGCTAAACCTCACTAACGTTAACCTACAACCTGTCTTAAATTATGTACCACTTTATCTGACTGTCTGCTAGACTCCTACATTATTATTAGAATTCATATTGTTGCATACATGTTCACGTATACACATAATTAGTTGTAAAACTACTGCATGCATATCATACGCTCCCTCTACTGTTTTGCACTGGACGGAATGAGTCAATGGTGTAAGAGGTAAAAAGGGATAAAACATAAATTGAACAGATGCTGCAACAGTAAACCAGTGTGCATGTGCAACATGATTTCTTATTTCCCTCGTTTTTTTTGTTTTTTCGTTTTTTCTTTTGACAGTGGGAAACATCCCATATGAGGCCACAGAGGAGCAACTGAAAGACATCTTCTCAGAGGTTGGACTTGTCGTCAGTTTTAGGTATGCACAATAAAGCTTGAAACAACAACATGCTCTGGTCACTTTGAGGAAACCTGGCGCTGATCTAGAATAAAAAATAAAAAACATCTTGCAGGTTGGTGTATGACAGAGAAACAGGTAAGCCAAAGGGATATGGCTTTTGTGAGTACCAGGATCAGGAGACGGCGCTCAGTGCCATGCGCAACCTGAACGGCAGAGAGTTCAGTGGCAGAGCCCTCCGCGTCGACAATGCTGCTAGTGAGAAGAATAAAGAGGAGCTCAAAAGTAAGTTTCAGTACTTTTTAAGTGTAATATTCCACCCAAACAGAGTTTGGACTTTTGATTAATAAATCTTGAGTAATAAAAATGGCTATTTTGTTTAAGCTGCATGCTTGTTTCCTCAGGTTTGGGTACTGGTGCCCCTATTATTGAGTCCCCTTATGGAGACGGCTGCACAACAGAAGAAGCTCCAGAGTCCATCAGCAGGGCAGTAGCCAGCCTGCCCCCTGAGCAGATGTTTGAGCTTATGAAACAGATGAAGGTGACTTTTGGAAAGTGGCCTGTTGAATTTAAAGGGCTCCTATGATGCTATTTTAAAAGATCATTATTTAGTTTTTTGGGTGTAATAGAAAAGGTTAACATGCTTTAATGTCTGTCTGAAACGTGCTGATTTCTCCAAAGCCCCTCGTTACTAAAAGTTCGTAGTGCTTTGATTGGCCAGCAGACCCAGTGCGTTGCGATTGGCCAAACACCTCAAGCGTGTGTCGGAAATGTAACTTCACCATAATCCCAAGCTTCAGCTTTTTTTTCCATATGCCAGCATTGGGTGGTCATTATGCTAATATTTCACATTGTGACGTAGACGTTTAAGAAAGTAATATCAGTACTTTGATCGAGGCGTTTTGGATCTGTTAGATCCCTTTGTGGGAGAGCAAAAACTTTGCAACTTTGTGGATCATATTCATGCACAAACAGATACATTACAAACTAAAGAAAAAGGAAAACATTAAAAAGTATCATATGACCCCTTTAAGAGTGATGTTTCAGATAAAATGGGTCTAAAAATAGCTGGAGAAAGCAAGTTACTTAAATGAAGAGTTCACCCAAGAATTAAAATTCTGTAATTTACTCATGTCATTCTAAATTTATAAGACTTTTGTTCATCTTCAAAACATAAATATTTTTAATGAAGTCTGAGAGATCCATTCCAGCAAAATGTTGACGTTTCAGAAAGTTCATAAATATATCAATAAACATTGATCAACACAGAGATATATATATATATATATATATATATATATATATATATATATATATATATATATAAATATAATTTTTTTTTTTTTTTTTTTTTTTTTTTTTTTTAAGCCTAAAGTAAATCTTTTTATCTTAAAAATCTAATGTTTCTTTTCGGAAGAGTTGGATTAGACCGGATTAAATTTATGTGGATTAACTTTACTGTGTATTTATAAACTTTTTGAAGTGCGAAATTTATGGACTTCCAATGAAGGGACAGATATCTCTCAGGTTTCATTAAAAATATCTTCATTTGTATTTCGAAAATTAGCCAAAGTCATACAGGTTTGAACGACATAAGGGGCGACTGATTTTTTTTTCCGAGAGAACCATTTAATTGCTATTTATTATATATTTAATTTTATTGTTACAAGTAATTTGATTTAAAATGAATTGTTGTTTGAAGTGATTGTTATAATTCTGATCCTGTTTTTGCTTGTACAGCTCTGTGTGCAGAACAGTCCCCAGGAGGCCAGGAACATGCTCTTGCAGAACCCTCAGCTAGCTTATGCCTTGCTGCAGGCTCAGGTGGTCATGAGGATTGTGGATCCGGAAATCGCTCTGGTAAGATCATTAAAGAGGAGTGAGCTACATAGAAGAATGGAAAGTGTCTTAGTACATGGATTGGACAGACTTGGGAATGTCTTAATAACCTTCTTAAATAAGCACTCTTATAAATATCAAGGAATTTGAAAGTGTTTTTACCCAAATGTTTAGTATGTGTCATTTTGAAATATATGATAATCAATAGAAAAATCATCTCTTACAGAAAATGCTTCACCGTCCGGCTGTGGTTCAGCCTATAAACCCGAGCCCTCAGCCTGGGCCGGTGCCGGTACCTAACCAGCCCCTCCCTCAGCCCAATGTCCCTGTCTCTCAGCCACAACCAATGGTCAGTATTACATCTTTCACCGCTTTCTGAACACTTGTATCACGAGATACATTAAATCGTAGTGCTTGTCTGTTATGATACACTACCATTCAAAGTTTGGGGGTTTTAATGCTTAAAAAAAAAGAAAAGGTTATTATGCTCATCAAGGTTGCATTTTAATCGAAAGTAAAAAATTGTAATACTGTGCAATATTACAATAAAAAACTTTTTCTATTTTAATGTATTTTAAATTAATTTATTCCTGTGATTGATTTCATATCACATGATACTTCAGAAATCATTCTAATATGCTTATTTAGTGCTCAAGTAACATTTCTGATCATTAACAACGTATAATTGAAAACAGTTGTGCTGCTTAATATTTTTGTTGAAACAATCATGTTTTTTCAGGATTCTTTGATAAATAGAAAGTAAAATAAATAAATACTTTTATTTTTTTATTTTATTTTTTATGTCAATACTGTCAATTTTTTATTAATTTAATGCATCCCTTCTGAATAAAAGTCTTGCTGGCCCCAACTTTTGAACCTTTTTGTGCTTTTACATGGACAATCTTTCACTGATTATGCTTAGTACACCAACGATTTGTTAGGGCGTGTACATGTTATAACAGTTTAAAGCTACAGTCTGTAACTTTTGGCGCTCTAGTGGTTAATAAACAGAACTGAATGTGTCTTGCAGAAGAACATTGTAGCCGGAGCTACTTCTCTCTGTTTATGTCTATGACGAGTCACGCAGGTACTGGGCTACTCCGGAGCGGTGCCGACCCGAACCTGTCTAAAATAGTCCGAATATAGACATTTATTATAGGTGTACCTTAGTGATTCAGGATAAGACAAAAACACTGTTTGGAAAATGGATTCATGATGTACTCATTATATAATTTCTGTAAACTAAAAAAAAAAAAAAAAAAAGTTACGAACTGCAGCTTTAAATAAAACCCAATAAATGCACTTAGATATTTTCCTCCTGAAACTCAGTTTTGCTTGGCATGTACTTTGTATGAGAGAAATAGAAAGTCTTACTGTTATTTTGATGTAAATACTGAAAACATTTCAAAATCTCAAGTTAGTGTTTTTATTCCATTGTGATTTAAATAGTTTATTCATAATAACCTGATAGTCATCAGAATTTGTTCTACGTATAAAATAATGTTCTTCTTCATTGTCAGATATGCTCAAGTCTTTCAGTGAACGAAAAAAGCTCATGGTTGATATTTGAAAAAGTTTCAGTTGGGTTCATGGACAGTTAAACCGTTCTCTACATTCATGGCTCTAATGAGTCATTTTCTATTGATCCTGTGACTCACAGCCAGGTATGCATGTGAACGGAGCCCCTCAAATGATGCAGCCTCCACAGATGAGTGGTGGAGGACCTGGACCAATGCCAGGACAGGGACCCATGGGACCAGCTGGTAAGCCCAGTTGTCCTTGTAGTACTTTGGCGCTTGTGTATCTGTGTGCATGGATAGCAGTTTACCTCTGTTCCCTCCCTCTACAGGTGGGATGCAGCCTCAGATAGGGATCCCTTCAGGAGGCCCTGTGCCCATGGATAGGGGACCAGGTACTCATTTTAGGCATTACCAGTGCATTACTCATTTAGGATATTATCAGTCATAGTGAGAAAATGATCAAATCGCTACATGATTTATTTGTACCTCCTGAACACCATTACCAAACCTGTCCACAAGTGAGCAGTATTGGGCAAGCTTTTATGTTGATTTTTCATTTTCATTCTCATCTCTTCAAGGTGAAGTGTGTGATTTCTTCTACGTTGTTGGTGTCACCTAATGGAGTTACAAAAACATCTTTTATCTAAAATTCTGTTTTCAATTGGTCAGAAAGTCCTGTACCAAACTCTCAACATTTGGTTGAGTCAGTGTTGAGTCTTAAATATTTTAATTGCACTAAAGTGCTTAAAATTGGGAAATTACACACTTCACCTTTATAATCACCATTTTAGGATGATTGCCATCAGCCGATGACTGTGCATGATAGACAGAAGTGGAATTTCCCGCTTACGTCAGATCCAAAATTAAAGCCTATACACCGGTATATGTTAGGGATGCACGATACCACTTTTTCCAGAACGAGTCTGATACCGATACTCCCATGTTTGGTACTCGCCGATACCGAGAACCGATACCTGTATTTTCACTGCATTTCTAATTTTTACATATATTAGAAGATAAACCAAAAGAATATAAATCATATTAGTTGGCTTAATTTGTTCATCAAATATATATTTCCTTCAGTTATTTTCATGCTTAATTAAGCCTGCTAAAATGCATTGTATGAGCTTCTGTTACTTTCACTGTTCCTTATATTGCTCTATCATATTTTATCTTTCATTTAATAGCACATCACATATTTAGAGCAGCTCCAGAAGGGCTCAGTGCTGAGGATTGGGTCAGTGGTACAAATGTTTAGACACCGGTGAAATATCAATTCTTTATTTCATTTTTAATACTACAAAAACTACCAGCCTAATTTAAGAGGCACTTGGCAACTATTTCAACTTAATAAAACCGTTTAGAAATCATTTGAATGGTTTAATACGCTGATTTCACGCAGCCGCCATTTTGAAATCGCTCCGGTGGGAAGAAAACCGGAAGTGTCGCTTTTAATCATAGGAGAGTCGCGAATGCGACGGCGTATTGTTGTGTTTAATGTAGAAATTAGTTATTCTAAAAATGTACGTACATTTATTTAATACTTTAGACTATATACAGTGAAATTCATTTATAAATAAAACATTTTTTTATATATAATTCAGAACGGAAAAAAAAGAAGCAGGAACGAACTATATACATACCCTATATTGGATATTAACATCCAATAGTGTAAATCGCGGCAGCAGCTTCAGGTTGGTAGTCCAAGCATTGTTGTCTATCTGTACTTCCGGGGTTCTTCCCACCGGAGCCTCGCTTTCGATTTCAAAATGGCGGCAACGTGAAATCAGCGTATAACCTGTTCTGGAGAGAATGGTGACTTTCCCCGCTCCCCCCAGCGTCCCCAGGCGGAAAACCAACCTTCCAACATCGCGACTAACATCCCGGTAAGTTGGAAATAGAAGTCTCGTGAGAACGAGCGAGAAACACAAACACTCTCTCTCGTCAGTTAACGTTATAAGCTGCATGCCTCGTTTTACTTTCTTTGCCATCCGACTGAACTACAAACTTTCCACTGACGTCTGTGAAAAAGGGATGCGCTCGACCAGCTCGCACGCGTCTCACCAGCTCACAATCGACTGCTCGTTTTTCTCTTATCAGCTATATTGGCGTTACTATATTTCGTTTAATATTCCAAATAAGATACATTTACTTCATAGACAGCCTTCTTTTTTTACCCCCATTATACCCTCTGTTGTCATTGTTTCTTTGTCTGGACACAAACACTGTTTACACGCTGCCTGGTATCGGTTGTTGGTATCGGAGCATTTTTACGAACACCAGTACATGAGCTCGATATCGGTGCATCCATATGTGTACTTTAAAATATTTTTTGTAAATGAAAAAAGTTTTTAATTTGATCCATTTTGGGTAAATGGTTTTATATAATGTATTCTACTGTTAAAAATTTGAATGTCAGTAAAATGTATTTATTATTATTATTTTTTACGTTTATTTGTCAAGGATGCATTAAATGAATTAAAAATACAAAAAAAACGTTTCCACAAAAATATTAAGCAGCACAACCATTTTAAAATGTGTTTAATAAGAAGAAATGACCAAATCAGTGACACTGAATACTGGAGTAATGGCTGCTGAAAATTCACAGGAATAAGTTAAAATAGAAAAGTTCCTTTAAATTTGTGGTAATATTACACAATTTTTCTGTATTTTTGGTCAAATAGATGCATCCTTGGTGAACAAAAGACTTCTTTAAAAAAAAAACGTACTGACCTCAAATTTATATAAGACATCGATCTTGATTTCTTGATGTTTATATAGTACCTGCATTAGCCAATTAAAACCACATATCGACCCCTGCTTTAACCCATGTCCATAAACATCAGTACAAGCATCCCTGGGTAATATCAGTAAGTGCTATCGTGCGCTGTCTCAGTTCTCTCTCCTGTTCTCTTCACTTAATGCTGACCCAGGAACCCTTCAGGACTCTTCTGTGGGAGCAGCTGGGCAGGCTGCTATCGAGCGGCCTCAAGGTATTATGGGTATAACTCTGGTCTGCTCAAAACAGGGATGTCAAGACTGTCACCTGCTCATTATCTTACCCCTATGTGCACCTTTTGGAGTGCACTCCTTCTCTTGGCATACCCCTAAACACCACGTCTGAATTGACAGCAGTATGTGAACTTCGTGACAGTTTGCAATTAATAAAGTGCAACTTCCAATCATGTCAAAGAGAGAGAATGACCCAATCATGTCAAAGAGAGAGAATGACCCCAAAACATTGTAAAAATAAATAGTGTTGAAACATAGGTGTGTTTTGCTTTGTCTCTGTTTACAATGCGTCAAACACTTTTGTTTCAGTTTTGACTTTTTAGTGTCCAAATCCAAAACATGAACAATGAAGGCTTGTTACCTAATGGAATGTGCCAGTGTAGCAGAATAGAGATTAGTATTGACGAGTTTTACTTTCTAAAGATGTTGAAACCCTCTGTTATCAAAGTCACTGTGACGGGTAAAACAGTATCCTTTTGTTCGTGAAGTAGAACCTTTTTTGTTTCCTTTAGTTTAATTTCCTTGACACTTGAGGAAATGCCCTGGTGTATCATAACAGTGTCATACCTTGGAAATTTGTGCTTGACAATTCAACAACATTATTCATTTCTTTATTTGCATAAAAGGACATGTCCATGTTTTGAAATGTTTGTGTAATGCACTTTGACACTAGTTTCTTTCATAATTTTGATTCTGTAGACCGTTCTCTTTTAGAGTCTTGTCAGAGTTACAAAGGATGCACTTTTTTAAAAATCATAATTGTTCTTTCTTTTCAGTGCCAATAGTAGACCCACGTGCCCCAATGCGAGGGGCCCCGCAAGGCCCTCCAGGGATCCCACCCAGAGGCCTTCTTGGTGATGGTCCGAACGACCCGCGAGGTGGATCTTTGGTCAATGTTACTGGAGACGTGGTGGAGCCAGGGTAACGCCTTCTAAAAACTGTTGCAGTGACATTTAGAATAGATGATCACAGGTTATTAGTTTTGTTAGCTTAATTTTTTTCCCCCTTTATGCATTTGTTATTAACCCTGTAAAGTCTGAAAAATGAAATAATGGTCAGGTAATCAAATAATAAAAAAAATTTTCAATTATATTTTAAAGTCACTGTTTATAGAACCTTGACAAAATAAAATTTATTTAGAAAATTATTAGTTTGGTGTTTTTAAGGTTCTTGAAAATAGTCTTATGGTCACCAAGCCTGCATTTACATACAGTAAAAACAGTTATATAGTGAAATATTACACTTTAAAATAAGATGTTTTCTAAAATGTGAAACATTTTTAGCACCAATTACTCCAGTCTTCAGTGTCTCATGGTCCTTCAGAAATCATTCTATTGTGTTGATTTGGTGCTCAAGAAACATTTCTTCTTATAAATGTTAAAAACAGTTGTATTGCTTAATATTTTTGTGGTAATTGTGATACATTATGTTTCAGGATTCTTTGAATAGACAGTTCAAAAGAACCACATTTATTTGAAATGGAAGTCTTTTGTAACAATACCTTTACGGTCTCTTTTGATCAATTGAATGCGTCCTTGCTTTCTTTAAAACAAAACTGAGCCTAAACTATTGAATGGCAGTGTACATCAGACTTGTATGGCAATTTATTGACCACTAAATATTTTTTATTGCTTTTATAGTTTAAGTTAATAATAAAAGCTTATTATTTTGCTTATTGCTCACGTACAGGCGTGGTTACATTGGAGGCCCTCCGCAACATCAGGGGCCGCCCATGCATATGGCTCCCCCAGACATGCGTGGCCCTCATGAAATGAGAGGAGGACCCATGATGGGAGAACCTAGAGGCCCTATGATGGACCAGCGTGGTCCACCCATGGAGGCAAGAGGTACTTGAAGATGTGGTTTCACTTCATTTGTTGACTTGGTTTGTATATCTGTAATACTGGTTTTGCTCCTTACTGAAAGAAAACTGATTGAAGGATTTCTCTTACAAATAAGATTTTTAGACATTTTCTTAATTCCTCAAGGTCGTGATCCAAGAGCTGTTGATGCTCGGGGTCCGATATCTGGCCAGAGGGTGCCTGTTGCTGGTGGAATGCAGGGTCCTCCCCCCCACGGCATGGGACAAAGTGCACCTCCAGCAGCGAGACCAGTAAGATCTCCACACTCCTATAGTTTGCTCCTATAGTTAATTTAATCATAGCCTTGTGAGGGACCCCCTTCCTAAAATATAAAGGCAGCTATGTGTTCAAGTCAACAGAACCTGTGTTTGTTGTACTAAACGTGATTATTTAAGGAAAGCAGGTTTGCTAAATTTATTCGCTTTTATTTGTCATTGTACTAAAGACAAAAACAAATGATTAAAAATGATCTGGAAAATATTTACTGTGTATTAGGTTATAAGCTTTTTTCCCCATTCAGTATTAAATTATTAGAGAAACAGTGTATTGAGTTCATATTTATATGAATATGACTTTTCACAATAAATATAGTTTTACAGCAGCTTTACTGAAAATAGTACTAAACACAATTATTAAGAAAATCCAAGTCCTTAAAAAGTTGCAAATAAAACAAAAGTTATTATTAATGTTGAAAAAAAAGTTGTGCTGTTAAATGTTTGTGAAAACAATGATACATTTTTTTCAGGAATCTTTGATTTAATATAAAGTACATAAGAACAGCATTTATATCAAATATATATTTGCATATAGTCTTTTACTGTCACTTTTAATCAGTTTAATATCTTCTTGCTGAATAAAAATATTAATTGTTTAAAAAAAGTCTGCCTGACCCAAAACTGTTGAATGGTTTTCATTACAAAGGAAAAATAATGATTTCCCCCAAAAATCATATATTCATTTCAATTTTTTCCACTGACCCTCTTTGCAGCCCCTCTCTCAGGGAGCAGTGTTCAGCTTGCAGTACTTAATTCAAATATCTGCATGTTTCAATCCTGTCTGTCTTTTAACAGGGTCCTACGTCAGATGTGTCATCACAAGACCACGAGAAGGTGGGTCATTTATTTATTTTTCCCCACACACTTTTCAGATCTGCAGCACTGCATCCTTTTAAGTGTTTCACTCACCAGATTTTCCAGAATTACTTGTTGGCATGTTGATTTAAAAGTTCACAGGTTAACCACGCTTCAATTTGAATCTTTCATGATGTAACAAGGCTTCTGTCCTGTAGATACTAATCTATGTGCTGTGTTTCCACATTCCCAGGCTGCCTTGATTATGCAGGTTTTGCAGCTGACCCCAGAACAGATCGCCATGTTGCCACCAGAACAGAGACAGAGTATCCTGATACTGAAGGAGCAGATTCAGAAGACAGCAGGCGCCCCCTGAAGACGACTCATGTGATGTGAGCGCTTTTGTTTCCTTCTCATCTGTCCTATTATTATAGCTTATTATGATAATTACAGGCTCTGTGACAAAGTGGAACGTGTTTTTTTATGTAAAAGAATGAGACATGGTTAATTTGGGTAAGTGCAAGTGTGAAAATCTGACTCTACAACTCATGTGATTACAGGAACATACACATCCCATCGGACAACCCATCACCTGGATACTTTTGTTTTGGTTTGCAAGAGTTCCACATCTGTAACTTCGTTGTTGTTTTTGTTTTCTAGTGATATTTTCTTATTTTAAGTGAAATCAGTTGTTTATTAATAGTAGTGTTTCACAATCTACTGCTAATGAAAAAAATAAAGAACTGGATTTTGAAATAAACTGGAAATATTTTTTTATATACAAAGAATATATAATATTTATAATGTACAGTATTTAAAAAAACTCTTGTATGATTACACAACCAGTGACTAACCAAATGTGACATGCTAGATCAGATAATGTGTGGTTCTTTTTCACTTTTACAAGGAGCTAAAATTTCCAAAAGCTCAGTAGCTTCTTGCCATGCTAATTTTAGAGCTGTGCATGTATTTACACAAGGAGGCATTTATTAACACAATACATTCTGGTGTAGTAGGTCTTATTTCCCTCATTCTTGGTGATTCATTTCTAACCAGGAACTTGAAAAGCCAAACCTTGAAAAAAAGAAATACAATGAGGGGACTTTTCACCCAGATGTGGAATTAGTCCCTTCCAGCAAGTTGTTTACTTTCCAGCAGGAAGGTTGTCCCTTTTCACGTAATGTCACAGTAACGGAGAAAGATTTGAGAAATGACAAATCATGATACTGCTGAAGAACACAATCCCTAGTGCGCAAGTCTTTCACGAGAATTCGGTTTCCTGTAAAATATTTCCTCAGAAGTTCTCTTTGTTGAAGTAAAACTTGGTTCTCCGTGGATCCACGTCCGAATACTTCACACATTTCTTCTCCAAGACCTCCGCTAAGGCTTGTGGGCCACACAAGAATGTTCCAACCACAGACCTATTGATATTTAAAATGAAATGTTAGTGTTGGGAAATTTTATGAGCATCATATGTAAGAAGCAATAACATGATGAAAAAGTTTAAAACGTACGACGGGTTCTCTTGCCGAACTTGCTCAAATTCTCTATCCCAGTTCGGTCGGCCATAATGAGTCTTCTGCTTTAAGCCGGTGATGATATCTGTATCCTTATCGAAATGCACCATTGCATGGTCTGCCTGTAAACGCAAGATTAGATGTTCTGTGACATGCGCACATTACTCATACTTCAAGTTAATCTTACTGTTCATATCACAGGAGATTTATTTTTTTGCACTTACATGACTCTGGTCCCATCCGGTGAGATAGAGCTTATATGTGAGGAAGTCCCTCATTCCTCGTTCCTCCATTTCTTTCTCAAGGACTTGTAGGAGATCTGCAAACCACTCAAAGGCATGTGTCTCCCTACAGAGCCAGTAGAAGTAAATCTAAACACAAAGGTCAGAAATGGTAAGGAAACTGAGTTTCAAGAAATGCCGGACTTTGTTATCTAGGGCATAAAGACCTTTGTAATATAACAGCGACAACAGGAGTTGTTGTACTTGACCTTTGCACTAACTTCCTTATTTACGTCCCAAATGTTCTTACCCTCTTTGTTCGTAGTTTGGGGTCGGAGTCTTTAAACTTATACCAGATGGACTTCAGGATAGAGGCAAATGGGGTCACTCCAATCCCAGCACCCACCAGCATGCTGACCTCGTAATGAAATACATCCTCGCTCGCGGTTCCAAACGGACCGTCCACACCCATCCTGACACAAAAATAAAAGATCCATACATTATTCTTGATATTTTGTTTATCACACTTCACCAAGAAATCAAAATGGACAATTCTTCATTTTTTATGGAATAGTCAGTGTTTATTATAAATGACTTATTTATCCATGCACATCTTTTTTTTTTTTTTAAATCTGTGTGCCCTCATGATTGATGTTCAAAATAACTTCCCCCTCCCTCTGTCACTCACATGAGATCACAGCAATAGCAAACAACAATCATCCAAATATTTTCTGATAGAGGAAAATCAAGCCGCGCCCTACATTCTTGTTTCACTCAGACATGCGTTACAATAGGGAAGGGAAGGCTATTGCAACTCCTGTTTCATGCATATTTTAAAGTTGAAATTAAACCGCAGTTTGAAGATTGCATGAATATGTTGTGCCCAGAGAATAAGTAAAATGGCAAAGAGTACATACTTAGGTCCTTGCCCACCCTCTGGTAGGTTTTGGACCATACTGATGAGCTTTTCAGTCCAGTCTCCAACTGAGCGGATGTGCACACTAAAGAAGTCTTCCTCCGGGGCTGATGTCATGGTGAATGGGTGCCACTCCAGCTGAGAGATGGCTGGGCAATTGAGGAACACATACTGGCCGACTTCCATCTTGAATCCAGACTTAACCAGCTGTAGTTCCAACACTTTGGATGGGCGGATTACAATCTAGTATACAAGCATGAATACAGTTTCTGATTACAGAGCAATCGTGATGGGGTTCAGATGAACTATATATTTGTAGTTTTGTCAAAACGTTCGCGACAACACACCTTTCTATAACCGACAGGCTGCATGTAGCGAATGAAACGTAGCAGCCGCTCACAAAGGTAAATGATCATCGGTCCAATCACCCACATCCAGGTCTGCAACAGAGGATTCAGCCAATTGAAATCAGCCACCACCAAAAATAAATCTATCATTTGTAAATTTGACAACTTTTACCTGAGGAAACCCTCCGGCAAACTGTGGCATTGGACATTCGGGAATTTTCCCCCAGTTCTCTGGCTGGTCTTCACAGAAGGAATTATTGTGAGGTGGATCGGTCTCTTGCTGACTTCGCACAATTCGTCTGGACATAAACCAAACCGCATGTTTTACTTGCTCTTAATAATCTACTATAAATTAGTTTTAAAATTGGCCTCAACCAGTAAATAGTCCTTACCCTGCACCGTGGAAAACCAAGCCAGCAAAGAAAATGATGAAGAGGTGATGCGTATACCAAAAGACCTCAAAGTAGCTTCTGCGAATGACTTCCATAGAGGAAGTGATAATAAGGATGAGGGCAAGAGTTATGACGACACCTGTGAGACCCGCGATAGTGGTGAATACAAAAACCGTTGGAGTCTGGAGAAGAAGGAAACAAGATTAGAGCAGGCATATCACACCTCAGAAAAAAATACAGTATAGAACTCAGTTGTAATGTACCGTTCATAAGTTTGGGGTTGGTAAGTGCTTTTTAAAAATGTTTTAGAAAGAAGTAAAAAAAAAAAACAAGGCTGCATTTATTTGATCAAAAATACATTAAAACTAGTAATATTGTGAAATATTGATTTAAAATAAATGCATTATGTTTTAATATATTTTAAAATGTAATTTATGCCTGTGATGGCAAAGCTGAATTTTCAGCAGCCATCACGCCAGTCACATGATCTTTCAGATATAATTATAATAGGATGAATAGGCTCAATGAACATTACTTTTTATGATCAGCACAACCGGTTTTGCTGCTTAATATTTTAGCGGAAACATGATAGTTTTTTTCCAGGATTGTTTGATGAATAGAAAGTTAAAAAGAACAGCATTTATTTGAAATAGAAGTCTTTTTAAACATTATAAATGTCTACTGTCACTTTTGATCAATTTGATGCATCCTTGCTGAAAAAAAAAAGTATAAATAAAAAAGAAATTTTATTGAACCCCAATTTTTTGAAAGGGTGTATATCAAAAACCTTAATAAAAGCAATGAAAAGTACAGCAACTCACCGTAGAACTGGAGCGAATTGGATTAAGGTAAGTAGTATTTAATTGACGGGAGTCGTCGAGCATGGACAGATTCCCGGCGACAAGCCCATATCGACCATCTAAGCTGTTGCTGTACCACTCCACGTTAAGCAAATGAGCGACAGTGTGAACCGCTGCATTAAAGAGGCATTTCATAAGGTCAAAATCAGATACCATGTCAAAGTAAAAATGTAAAAACATAAAATGGATGTTACAACAATTCTAATTTTTGTTTATTAAAATAGTTTACTGGCAAATCTGAAATTAAGTTTGAAAATATGATTAAGTTGAATATGATTTATATATCCATGCAGAACCCCTGAGTACCTCTTGCTCTAACTCATGAAGTTGTTTAATAGAACTTAAAATACAGCATTTTGGACAAAAACTTTTTTAGTTGTTTTCTTTCTTTCTTTTCTGATCTGTCTTTTCACATTGACATGTGATAGCATAAAAAAAAACCTGGCATGTCCTGATGGATAAAACATATATTTCTTTAGCCAGACACAAACGTGTTAAATACTACAGTCAGCTTCTTACAAAATCAAAACTTTGTCAATGTTTATCCAGATTTGGCCTAGAAGAATAACACTGCCTGCAATGCTATAGGCAGGGTTATCAGGGGTCAAATACTCAGACTACCACTCAGGCTGTGATTGATGTGTTGTTAACAATGAGAAAATGTTTGATTATGTATCCTGTTGTTGCATCACAGCATAAAAAAAAATGCCAGTGTGAATGTTCTGAATAGCTATCATGAGAGCACTTTCTTGTAAAACATACTCCAGGTGAGAGTCTAGCCTACTTTATGCACAACGATTTCCTATTAAGTTTTCAAGGACATGTTGCTTACCTGTCATTAGGGCAATCATGTAAGCGACCAATTTGTGGAAAGTAAGGTTTTTGTCCAGCTGTTTCCTCACTGTTCGTCCACAGCACTAAAAAAATAGACAGGAGGGCAAATACTTACAGAGGGTCTCATATCTCAAACACAAAGGTGCAAGTGTGCAGCAGCAACTCACCATGAAAGAGCCACGGATAAGAGACAGCAGGTTGCGGCAAACTGGCAAAAGAATCAGCATGCAGTTGAAGTTGAGTACAGCAGCTGGAGCTCTGGCCCAGGCCAATGCAGGCTAAAAGAAACAGTCCCTTTAAATACTTTCACTCTGCTTATCTATTTTTACTGTAAAAATATGTTATTAAATACATCATTTATTTCCTTAATGTAGGCTACTATTTTCTCTTAGAGAATGCTTTTTTTCTGTCAAACTTACCCCTAAAAGTTCACGAGTGTATTCAAATTGTGGTCCCTGATCATAGAATAAGTAGAAGTGGACAAACAGAAAGATGTTGATGGCCATCCACACCACCTACAAATAAAGATAAAAAGATCGACTTATTTTAACCTCAGGTTAACTGCATTATCCTTTTTTTATTCAAATAGCAATCAAAACAATGCCTCAATACCACGATGAAAGCGCCCAGCCCGTGATTGATTATCCAGTTGGCCATCTTTACTCTCTAACGCTGTATAAACGAATGAACACTCCTCGCAGATGAGTGCTATATTACTCACCTGTCCCGTTCAAGACACCGCCCTCTAATGTCATCACTGACCAGGAAATAGGCTGTGGAATAATGATTTTGTTGCATTGCACGTCTGAAGAAATTCCCGAGAGGAAGCTTAGCTACCTGAACTTGTCTGTGCGTCTTATTTGACTGGAAATGGTTACATAAAGAAAGGCTCGGCCGTTACAAAATGTCAGCCGATTTTATTTTCACAAAAGAAGGGGGAAAAAAGAAGAACGAGCGTATCACACGTAGGCCTATGTATAGAAAATGAAGTTTTTGTTTTTATAAAGATTTGTTTTTTAGTTTGGGCACAAATTGGCACATTTGCCCTTCACATTAAATGCGTTAAGACATTTTTCTTTAACGTTTTACTTTACATTATGCTCAGTCATTATTCTCATTACTATTTGTATTACAATAAATAAAAAAAGTGTGATACAATGTTTTTATATAATAAACAGCACAACAAACACCATTATATTATATAGGCAAAATATTTGACCATTTACATTATGCATTACATTTAGTCTAGCAGGCTAATGTATTTTTTTCTTCCAGCATTACAACATAAGCTATGCAAATTTTTTCAATTGAAAATTGACCCTGATATATTCAGTTTCATATTTCAGGTTTCATATGATTCACCTAAAAAATCTATTATGAACCACAATCACAATTATCAGGCATGATTCAAATATTCAATGCATCTTTATTCATATATTCCAACTCAGTACTTAAGAGGCACATAATTCAGGCAAACACAGGCAAAAATATTTCCATACAAAATAAACAAACAGACATCTTTTTTTTGCCAGTGGAAAATTAAGAACATGAGTCTATTCAGGCACAAAATTACAATATCACACAATATTAAGGCAAATGAGAGTTCAATTACCAACATTAAAGAAGGCTCTCCAAATCTAGAGGTTTAATAAAAAGCACAGGGCTGCTGAGGCAAACCTAAGAAAATTTCAGAAGGCTCTTTGGCTAGTTGAGTCACAGTTTCCTGGAAAAAGTTAGTGCAGCAGGTACTAAAATGTTACTATTTTCATTCCTCCAAAATTGGCACATTTCCCACACACCTGGCCATGCAGCTCCCTAATGAAAGCTGCCTTTGTGAATCATCACAGCATAACTCAACCGAAGGCATTCTTTGGTCTTCAATGGCCAACAAGAAGAAATGGGTCAGTCTATGGTCAGCGCACTACAATTAATAAATTATGAGCTGCCCTCTCCACATAAATGTAATAAGGTTATCATGCTCTACATCTCCTTTTTTGGAGGAAAGCTCCAAATGACGTAAAACAAAATTCCTGAAGCTTTTAGGACCATATAAAATCAATTGTTCCTTCACCAAGTACAGTAGGTATAGCATAGTTCATCTCGAAATAATACTCCTGAGTCAGGATATGTGCAAATACGCCTAGCATGGCCCCAAACAGAGCTACAATAACAAACAGCCAACTTAATTCATGCTGCCTCCATGATATCATCCACAATATCGGTTTCTCTATCTGTCAGGTGGTTAGCGAGGTCAGGAGGTGCATGTTCCTGAAGACCTTCTGCACGGTCTGCAGGTAGCTCGAATTGCTTTTTCTTCCAGCAGCACGCACAACGTAGACAGTCCTCGACGTTGTAGTGGAAGAGTCTGCGGCACGGATGGCAGAACTGATGGAAGACCAGCATGAAGATCACAGCCAGGCTGTAGCACACGATAAGCTGCACCACCAGCAGTGGTGTGCACACGTATACGTAGAAGTCAGACTTGAAGTAGTACCACAAGACGATAAGGGTAACATTCTCCATAAAGCGAAAGGTGTAGTAAATTGCCAAGCATCTCCAGCGGGGCTGTTTCTCCACCAGGTCGTGGTCGGCCAGGTCCAGCTGCACGGCAGACCAGCAGAAAATATTAATGCAGGCATAGAGGAACGTGATCATGCAGAGCACCACGGTGGTGCCCAGCTTGCTGAAGTTCATCTCAATGTTCTCAGGCAGTGACGCCCTCCTGGCCCAGAACTCAACCCATGGTTGGAAGAAGAAGATCAACAGGTTGGTCAGGCCCACCAGGACCACCCAGAACGTGAGCGCTGAGCTGAAAAGCACCAAGGTGGTGATCCGTGTGGCGATCTCTAACCCTCGCCAGAGGATCATGCACAGGTAGGCGGCAGGTTTCATTCGCACTTTGTAGTCGTCGTACTTGATCTGTATGGCCAGAACACTGCAAACTAAAGCCCCGTATACGATTGATATCAAGGAAATGATCATCAGGGCAACTGTAAACACAAATAGGATGAGCATTAGTGTAAACAATATCCTAAACGGTTTCCATTTGTTGACATTAGTTAACTACTAAACATGAACTAACAATGAAAATACTTCTAAAGCATTTATTAATCTTAGTTGTGTTTATTTCAACATTTACTAGTATATTAAAATAATCTGTTGCATCTGTTAATATTATTTAATGGACATTTGTATTTTTTTTAACTAATGTTATTGTTAAAAGATTATCACAGCTCTCTGAAATGTTTGATTCTGATTGGTCAATCGCGACATTTCGGGGTCAGTTATTCTCCGATAATGACTGTCGTTAATAGCAACGCTGTATATTGGCCACTTATCTGGGTATTTTAGGCCGGCTCTTCTTTCATGTCTCCCGCTTTCTGGGAACTGTTTTTCTCGGTGAAAACTTCATATTTAATGAGCTAATTTTTTTTTTTTTACTGAAATCAATATTTTGTGTCTACCTATTTACTTATGTGGCAAGTAGCGGGATAATGTACATCAAACTGGTTGTTATCGCAAAATAAACCCCGACAGGGAGATCAGGATTGGGGTTTATTTAGCGATAACAACCAGTTTGATGTACATTATCCCTTTTTTATGCCCATTATCACTTATTTAACTAATAGGAATTTTTTGTACAGAGGGTAAAACTTTATTTTCCAGTGTCCTTGTTATACGTGGTACATGTAGTAATTATAGTAATAACTATAAATGATGCATAATTACATGCAACTAACCCTAAACAAAACCTTCATCATAACCCTTACCCAATAGTAAGTACATGTAGTTAATTATTATTACTCAGTACTTAAATGAATAATTACACTGCAACACATACACCTTCAAATAAAGTGTAACCGTTAAGTGCTACCAATATTACAATTGAAATCTGGTAAATAAATGAAACTCACGGCGCGGGGGAAGGACGTATTTTTCCTGAATGGTGGCGTAGAGCTGTAGAGTGAGCTGAGGAGTGGAGCCTAGGAAGGCCTGGATGACAGCTGTGCGCTTGAAGGCATTGCGGTGGACGGCTAGCTTGCGCTCAGAGTGTCCGATCTCACATTCGAGGGCTGAGCCTAAGCCTCTGCCATGCTTTAGCTTGATCTTTCTTGAAATCGTAACATATGGTTCCTCCTTTTTACCCGCCTGCCAGTAAACAACAAGAGCTTCAATGCACCTGTTCAAGGAAAGGAAAAAGGAATCAGTCAGATACTGAAAATAAAAAAAGCAAATTCTGCTGTTTACAATGGATTTTAAGGATATGACTACTGATTTATATACAACATAAAATAAACTTATTATTACTCTATTTACCAATTTGAACAAACACAGTAGAATTTTACTACTCATACACTTAGTTTCCACAAGGTGGCAGCATTATCTTAGCGATAAACCCTTTCAAACCAGTTTATCAGCTTGGCTGAAATAAGAGAAACGGGTGTTGCTCATTCTGGGTAAAAACTACACAACAGTGGTGTATGCATGTTCGGCGTGTGTACAACATTAAACCCTTAATTTGAATAAAGTATTGC
Organism: Rhinichthys klamathensis goyatoka; assembly: GCF_029890125.1. Classification (NCBI taxonomy): domain Eukaryota; kingdom Metazoa; phylum Chordata; class Actinopteri; order Cypriniformes; family Leuciscidae; genus Rhinichthys; species Rhinichthys klamathensis. Next base: position 1,652,395 of record NW_026606820.1, read on the forward strand.
CTTTAAACTTTAATCAAATTGAATTAATAAATAAATTTACTTTTACTCAGTAAGGGCACCTTAAATTGTTTAAAAGTGACATTAAAGACATTTATAATGTTACAAAATATTTATATTTCAAATAAATTCTGTTCTTTTAAAACGGCTATTCACCAATGATACTGAAGGAGGAAAAATGGATCATGTTTCCACCAAAATAAATGTACTGACCCTAAACTTTTGAACCAGTGCGTGTATGTATAATCAACTTTATACAAATTATTTGCTCTGTTTCTAGTGCCCAACAGGATGCATGAACACTAAAACATTGTGTAAATGGCTGTGTACAAACAATAAATAAAACCATTTAATAATGTTTTTGTGTCTTCACATGAATGAATTGATTGTGATTTACTATGTAAATCACAAAACATAACAGTATTATTCTTAAAGTTATAATTTACACAAAAATTGAAACCTGTATGAATTCATTTTGTGTGGTGAAACAAAAGAAGATATTTTGAGAAATGCCTCAGTGTAGGTTTTTTCTCCATACAAGATGGGAACCAAAACTGTTTAGTTACTAACATTCTTCAAAATATCTTCTTTCGTGTTCCACGGGAAAAAAAAACATTGTACAGGTTTGGAACGACACGAGTAAAAGATGTTAGAATTACATTTTTTGGGTGAACTATCCCTTTAAAGTCACTCACACTGATTGTGTGATTAAATTGTGTGAGGTTGTCACGTCTCTGTGTAGATAGTTGGTTGTTAGCACTACTTGTGCTCGACTGCTGAATGCAACATATCAGGTGACGGATCACATGAGCTTCACCCTGCTCACACTGTCGCCTCACCAAATGTCTCTCTTGCCCATGTTGCCTCAAATCTAACCCTAGCCCTAACTCAAAATTAAAATGAATGACTTCTGCTCATTTTATCACATCAAAGTCACTGTGAAAGCCTCTTTTGCTGTAAAACGAGAAGGATGATTTGAGCAAGAATTATAACACTTAGACACAACATGTGGAAGCGGCTGTTTCAGTTTGCATAAGTGGTCATGTTTATTCGAAAACATGTAAATAAAATGTACAACCCTAACTAATATTACATGTTTGATTTCAGTTTGTTCAACATGATGATACCTTTTAGTCATCTTTCACCACCTCAGTCATCTTTTGCAGTAAAATTCATGAAAAGCAGCACCTACAGATATTATTAAAAAAAAAAAGCTATTTAAGGCTTGTTACACTTTGGCATAATCTGATGCACAACATCTTAATCTAATAAATTGAGAGCTGTCTGCCATATTAGAATGCTTGGCCTGACTTGCACAAAGAAACCGGAGCCTGTTAAAAGGTTATTTAGAGCTTCGTAAAATGATTACTAAAGACAGCCTTTGGTTTCTACGAGGCAACTACAAAGCCTGTTATTATAGAAGGAGATGATGAAGGTGGCTATATTTGATCTTGATATTTAATACTTGCCAGCAGATGCTTTTTGTTTGTTTTTTTTTCATCCAAAGGATACAGTACTATAACAGGATTCAATATGCAACATCTGTGTTTGCAGCCCAAATTTAGCAAAACACAACAACCGTTCAAATATGTTATAACCATGCAGAATTGTATGACCAATACTAACAGGAGAAAATGTTCACATGACATAAATGCTTTCAAATTCATAAAGAGATTGTAAACCTAATCCATATGAATTGAGCGGTTTAGTCCAAATCTTCGGAAGAGACTCGATCGCTTTATGACGAACAGATTTAATTTAGGCTTTTATTCGAAAGTCTTACGAGTTTGGGACGGCATAAGGGTGAGTAATTAAAGACATTTTTGGGCGAACTATCCCTTTAAGAGTCATTCTTCAAAAGCTCTTCACTCAAGTAATACAGTAAGATGTTTACTGTGAAACAGGTTGACCTGAGTTTAGTCAGATAAGACATTTCCTATTCAAGGGAATGTTTTTATGACATTGTGTTAGATATTTATAGAGCTGACCCTGGCCCTCATCTGCTCTTTACAGTCTACTGACTGCTTACCGACCTCAGCTCAGCATACCAAAGAAGGAGTCAGTCCACAACTTAGGCCTGCACACTGCATTCATCTAATACTTTATCAGACTTGACAATAAGCGATGAAACAGATGTGCTATGTTGCCTGTAGTGTACAGTCAATAGTATAATATTTTATATAAATAAATAAACCTAAAAAATTCTAATTTCAATTTGATATGAAGCTCTTGCAGACCTGAAGGCTGAATGCTAAACCACATGCCTTTTCTTTGGCAAGAAATGATCTGCTAAGCAAATGCATTTTTATTTTAAACAATTTAATTTGGTGGTTGTTAAGAGAGTTGTAAATATACATTTTAAATACATAAAAAGCAAGTGTAGTGCCCTGATGAGAGTATAAATCTATTGCTTACACAAGTCGCAAGACTTGACATTGATTTCTACTGTACACAGGCAACAGCCTGAGCCTATAAAGAGATATTTGAATACGATATGACACCGGTCACGACCTAGATAGTATCTGTCTGTCCTTGTGGGATCAGCCACATATTCCTAAATTACAGTGTTGTTTAAACGGAGTAGAATAACTGAAGGAAGACTTTAAATTCCAACCAATAAGATTAAATCTCGCTGGGAACTTTTGGTTTTACTCTCTTTCACCTTGTAAACTCCCCAAACACCACCTTAATAACCCGGAAAACATGTTAGTATTTGCTCAACAAGACTAAACACATTTTGAAATTTGAAACGCACAGATGCCTGAAGCAATTGGAGTACTGTATCTGAAAGGTGTTTTGGGAGACTTCCAATATATCCAATATTTCTGTTGTACTGTGTGAATGTTATTATGCCATTGAATTATTATGCTAGTAAAAACAGTATGATAACCTTCTTTGAAAATATCACAGTATACAGCAGTACACAATTCGATTAAACATTGATTCATTTGTAAATATCTCAGGTTCTTAAAGAAAAAAAAAATTCTCTCCAAACTAATGCTGCAAACTTTACAGGGAACCCTCATTTAGTAGAATAATATTAAAGGTTAAAATTAATAACATTAACATAACCTATTATATTCAATTGCTTTAAAAAAAATATTGCTGACCCCAAACAATAGTGATTAGGCTATAGATACTACATATGAGGTCCAAAGTACTGTTCCTATACGAGATCCAAAAAATTACTTTTAGGGGAGCCCAAATAATGGTTTGATATGTTTACATTACAGTTGACATTTAAGATTTTATTGTTTTTAATTGTTTAATGTAAAAGTATAGCTGAAAGCCTATAATGCTTAATGTCAGTTTATATTGTGACAGCTTCTCATATTAGCGACATGGAACACATCTTGTACAATAACAATAATTCATGGCCAATAATGGAGGAAATACTCAATAGCTTTTTTTGTAGCCAATAGGGGTGCAACAATATATCGTGTCACATATCACAATACAAAAAATGCAATAATATGTAACGTGGATAATGACAATATGCGTTTAGTTCACCCAAAATGAAAATTACTACGTGATAAAAAAAAAAATCAAGTTTACAGTTTTAGTGTCAGCAGTCAGCACTACATTAAACTATCTATATTGTTGAATATAATGTATAATAATGCAATAAGAGGATATTTGTGGGTCCTGAAAATGCCAAATGTCATGTTTCCAGTAAAAAGTGTCCAACATCATTTTAAATATATCCAGTGAGTGACAGAGTGCAAGCATTCGTCTAAAATTCTGTATTTTCAGCTTCAGAATCATGACTATTTTTATTCTGGTGTCACCGTTGTCCTGTGCATTGGGTTACCAGCACCAGGTCCGAGCCTATTCATTTATACCCACAATGTAATACCAAATTTTGCTTTTTAAAGGTGCTCTAAGCGATGTCACGCGTTTTTTAGGCCAAAACATTTTGTCACATACAGGCTACAAACATCTCCTCACTATTGGCTAGCTGCCTGTCCCACTGTAAAAAACGCGGTCTCTATAGACACCCCAGGCTCCACAAACAGCAACAAAAACAAACTGGGCTAACGTTAAAGGACAAGTTCGGTATTTTACACTTAAAGCCCTGTTTTAAGATCGTTTCTGATAAAATAGAACGGTTAAGATTAAAATTTGGACACATGCTGCTGTCCCAAGAATTTTCGGTTTCTGTGGTAGCACCCCCCCCCCACCTCCACAATGGTTGCATAGAAACAATCCTTCCTAAAACATGAACCACTGAGCCACTGGGGGCGGCAGTGGCTCAGTTGTTCATGTTGGTTATCTACAAACCGGAAGGTTGGTGGTTCAATCCTCGGTTCCACTTGACCAAGTGTCGAGGTGTCCATGAGCAAGACACCTAACCCCAGCTGCTCCCGACGAGCTGGATGGCGCCTTGCATGGCTGCCGTCGCCCGTCGGTGTATGAATGAGTGAGTGAATGGGTGAATGTGAGGCAAATTGTAAAGCGCTTTGGTGGCCATTGGGTCTGTGAAAGCGCTATATAAATGCAGTCCATTTACCATAAAACGCATTAAACTTTAGTTTACAAAGACGTGAAACTCACCGAGTGGTCAGGGGTGTTCACTGATATGCTCACACAAAAATCGCTGCAATAATCCATAATCCATATGAATCGCTGTAGTTTTTGTCCCAAGTCAAGTCAATGGAGTCAACTCAATTGACTTGAGACAAAAACTATGATAAAAGGTGTGTGTGGGGGGGGGGGGGGGGGGAAACCGAAAATTCTCGGGACAGCAGCATGTGTCCAAATTTTAATCTTAACCGTTCTATTTCACCAGAAACGATCTTAAAACAGGGCTTTAATGGCGCTTTTCCACTACACAGTACCAGCTCGCCTCGGCTCGGCTCGGCTCGGCTCGGCTCGGCTCGACTCGACTCGACTCGACTCGACTCGACTCGACTCGACTCGACTCTGTTTGGTTTTCCACTGTGTAAAAGTTGTACCTGTACCTGCTTTCGGGTACTTTTTTTCGTACCACCTCCGGCGAGGTTCTAAGCGAGCTGAGGCGAGCTAAGCCGATACTAAAATGTGACGTGAAAACAATGCCGACTGCTGATTGGTCACAGAGAATCTGCGTCATCATTGCACGCGCCAGATGGAGTATTTTAAATAGGCCTAGTTTGGCCAGAGATAGTTTCTAAACTTACTACTATTATTATGGCAACTCGGAAGAATACGCCGTGGTCAAACGAGGAGGTGCAGACATTCCTTTGTTTGGTTGCCGAAGAGAGGATCCAGCGAGAGCTTGATGGGGCAACGAGGAACGAAATGCGTCGCTATGACGACCGGGTACTATTTGTGGCGGTAGTTTCTGCAATGGAAAACGGAGCGAAAACCGAGCTGAGTCGAGGCGAGCCAAGGCGAGTCGAGTCGAGTCGAGCTGGTACTGGTAATGGAAAAGCGCCATAAGTGTAAAATACCGAACTTGTCCTTTAACCCACACCACGAAACATAAACAGTGTTCCAGCCAATAACCAACAACAAGAAGGTTTTGGGGGGTTATGGCGCGTAGCGTACACATGAAGGGGGGTGTGCAGGAGAGAAGCATGAAGAGGGAAGTCAGAATTATATTCTCTTTAAGTTTGATATGGGCGACACACGACAAAAGAGACGACGTCCCGATGAACAAATTGCAAATAAGAGGGAAAAGGATAAGGAACGCGAAGTCCCGAATTTACATTGGAAAAGCCTTTGAAAGGTGGCAAGAACTCCGCCGGCATAAGGGCTTCCAATCCGACATTCGGGTAGCTCTGTTTTTGGTGGACAGGTAGGTAAATCCATTTCTTTTTTTGTTTTTCTAAATGCACGTTCATGTTCGACTAACCAACACAAGGGAGAGGGAGGGGGAGGGGACGGGATGAGGAGGAGGGAGGGTCTAGCTAGCCTCCGTTTTGTTTGAGTAGGAGGTCTCTGCGGAACAAAAGTGGGTATTTCTAAATTTGTGGGTGTTTTCAAACTGGTGGGTGTTTATAAACCATGCAATGAAAATTATGCCCTTCTCCCGACCCCACCCCTAAGACCTACCCACACTGTGACGTGGCAAATCAGGTAACACGGTTGAAAACGCCCCTATGTTTATGGCCTTGCCCACTGATCTGGTAACTCCACTGATCTAGAATGACATTATATAGATCAGTGGGTAACTCCTATTACCGTCTGCAGAGACCTCTATTTGTTTTGTTTGACAATACTTCGAATGTCAACAAGAAGTGACGACACCCAACATCGCTTAGAGCACCTTTAAGCTACATTTTTAGTTAACCTTTTACCATATGTCTTGGAGTAACGTTATCGCAATAATATCGTATCGAGAGTTCAGTGTCGTGATATCGTGACATGAGGGCATCGTTACACCCCTAGCCACGTGTTTCAAGTGAAACTGACTTTCAAAAATAAACATAGGCCTACCACGATACGTATTTACGGTATTTATCAATATTATGGTCATGTGATCATCAAGTACCATCATCTCTCATACCTTATGATAGGCCCCATCTGAAGCAGATGCATGAAGAGCACAAGGGGTCGGTCTCTCCCCAAGTCCCGGTGCACGAAGGTCAGTGTGAGTTGGGTCAGCACCGACGGAACCAGCATGAATGTAATAGTCAGTCCCATCCACACCACGTTCTCAGTGTCATGGTACCTGCTGCTGAGCACAGAGGCACATATAAACTCCGCGCAGTACAGGACCGTCGCCCACAGCACACTGAAGGGTGGTTGGACGTTACTGTGGCTGATCACCATCACGACACCGTTCTCACTCTTGTTCACGGCGGACTGCTGCGCCACCACCTCTGTGATGTCATGCTCGTTCGCCTTGTTGTTTTCCATCTTTCCCCACTTCTCGTGCGCTTAATATGTGTCGATCCTCGCAGCGTTAGTGTCATTGTTCATGAAACGTCATCGTCGACGTCGATGTTTCGGATCTCAATTGACCGTCTGCGTGGTCCATTTATGTGAACTCGGCTCATATGCACATTGCCACATATGCAATGCTGGGAAGGAAAGTAACATTAGTACCTAAATAGTATAACGTTAGTGATCTTCGGTGTTTAAAAACATGCTACGTACCGATCTAGACATTACGATGCCACCAACATCGATTAATTAAACTGTCAGATTATTTCCATTTCGAAGAGAGACTTTCAACGGAATTGTCTCTGATCAGAAAGCCAGGTGTGTCCCGAAATGCAGTGAGTGACTGAAAGCCTGCGCTGTTATTATTGCTGTCTCGAGCTGCTGGATTCCCACAGGTCCTAGTGCACACCGGATGTGGTTAAAGGCCCACTGAAGTGCCTTGAAACGCGCAGCATTATTCAATGTGTTGACGTATTTTCCACTGAAACAGGAAGACAGGGCGGGACATATCGAAAAGCTTCTCCCCTTTTTTAAAAATGTGTGATATAAAAGTGTTTATTTTATATCACAGCTCAGCCAGAGCCATTGAGCTCGGTAAAGCAGCAGTGCCCTCCTCCCTCTAACTGTTTCTTCTCCTAATCTCCTACATATGACTTTTAAAATATAGCATTCTGTGCATAAATCAAATGGGTCCGATAGGTTTTCTTGTATGCGCAGACTCTATCATATGATCCGTTCTGTGCTATCGAGCAGACTGTGCATGTTCGGGTGAAACCAGACTTCATTCACGTGCCATTCACCATGTAGAAAATAGTAAATTTGTGACTGATTCCAGCCACGGCTTCAGCGTATATTTTTAATGTAGGGGGCGGACGGTATGCTTCAGATTCTATAGCATTTGATTGGACAGAAAATCTGATGAAAAGCTGAAGTGCAGAGTGATGTCATCAAAAACATTGTTCCATTGGCGAAAGTGAGAGACTGTAAGTTTTGAATATCTTCTAAATGCGAATTTTGTCATTGTTTTGGAGCACACTAACTCATAGATGACAGATGACATAATTCATACTAAAAGCAAAAAACAAACAAAAATTGATTTCATGGGGACTTTAAACTAATTTTTTGTGCATTGCATGGATCTAATGTTATATTCTGTACGCCTTCTTTTTCTTTTCAATGCAGAAGAGAGGGCAAACTGATGGCAGCAAATTAAGAAACGTGAATTTAATTTATACAAAGATGGCACATCATGGCAGTATCTTTGAGGCCTTAAAATAACATGTATTTCTTTTTTTGGCTGTCTATTTATTCACATGAAATGCTAGGGCAGGGGACAGAAGAGAGGCTTTGATACTTCTCAGAGATTTAATGGACAAACTTCTAATAAAAGAAGAAAGCAGTAGTACAAATATAGCCAGCTGTACTCACCAGTATGTGTTCATAGTGAAATTCATGTGTTTAGAAAAGTTACCTGTACCAGACAGTTGATTTAGCAATACAATATTTCTATTACTTTCGCACCAGAGTCAGAATTTTGTCTTTTTGAATACATTTTAAGGACATTACCTATTTTTGAGGGCATATTTTCATTCTAACCATATACAACACACTTAGAGGGAATATATATATATATATATATATATATATATATATATATATATACTGTATATATACAATACTGTACATATTTCTGCTTAGAAAAACAATGTAAATGATTGTTTTTATATGTTCAGTTGCTCATGAGAAAATGATTTTAGCTTGCCATCAGTCCAGTTCTACAAAATACATTTGTATACTCAAGGATGCAATTGACCTTAGTCTCTGACCATGTTGAACTGAGACGCCACTGCAGGTGTTAAACTGATATACAGATGAACACTGCTTGCATTTGTGGCAGTACATATTGGCACAACATGGAATAAATTAATACATTATAAATATTATTTAGACCCTCTTCAGCACTAAAAAACACCTTACTTCATATTTGATTTTGTATAAGCCTATGGTACAATGGTGTTGCTTTTTCAATGTATTACACATGTGGTGTGTTCATTCTCGCAATTGCAACATTCTTGTACATTCCTGGTTTTTAGAAATTACAAATCAAGGACCTCACAGGACCATAAACCAATGCAAACAGGAGCAATTGACCAAGTCAGCCTCAGTAAAACATTTGAAAACACCTGCATCTTGGTTTTCCTGCTAAGGCATGAGATCAAACACCCCGCAATAAAACAATAACATTAATCTGGAGAGAAGATCTCAAAGAAAGAGCGTATAGGACACCGCCTTGCCCATACTTCTCTCCTCGCTTATCTATGCATCACTTTCCCTACCCCCCTTCACTCACCTTGGCTCAAGTCACTAAAAAGTTCACCAACAATGTCTATTCCACATAACATATCTTATGAATCTATTATTTTTTCTCTTTCATGTTTGGCATAATTTACAAGGTCTCAGTGAGATTGGTAAAATGGTCTAAATTTGACTGCAGTCACTCATATTATGTGAAAGATTGAAAACTTAGGAGAATTATGTTCTCCTTTTTGGGTGGTGTCTCTTCAAGACATCTGATAACAATGGCTCCTCACCCTTGAAACCAGGTGCATCCCTTTGGTGCAGATAGGCCCAACCAAATTCCAAAAATATATAGTAAATAGCCTACAATTCTTTTGTTCTGAGGCCTGTTTCGCGAAGCTAGTTGAACAAAAGAGTTCCAGAGTAGTTGACAAATCCATATGAATACAACCAGGTTTATATCAGGTTCAACGGGCTCGCAATGCTCAGTATAAGCTTTTTCTGTCAACTCTGGTTTAATCCAGAGTTTGCGATTAACTCTGAAAGTGTGACACATACGGAAAACAGCCAATCACACGGAACATGGAGAGCGTCAGTTTGATTCACTTCTTGTGAGAGAGGCGCGAAATTCACTTCTCTGAGAAGAGATAATTATAAAAAAAATATCATGAAATGAAATCCATTTACATGGCAGGAATAAACTGCTGCTGCAGACAGTGAAAGTTTGAGAGGGCAGCGGAAAGAAAAATCGGACTATTTCAAAGCAAGAGAATCAAACAAATAGGCCTTTATATAGTTTCACAAAGAGCTCAAAAGAATACACGTAAGCTTAATCAGTTTAAAAACTTATATATTAAAGCTTGTTTCATATGCTGCTCAAAAAAATGAAGGGAACATTCAATCATCACAGTGTATGGCCTGTTGCACAAAGCCAGTTTCAGTTTCTACAGATTATATCTAAGATTTTTAGCAAACTCTGGTTTTTCAGGCTCAATAAGGTGGATTGGTTTTTAGTGGGTTTCATTGATGGTAATTTACACTACACCGCTAAACAGGTTTTAGATCGTGGACCAACACTATCAGCTGTGAGTAAATATGCAATAAAGCCACTCCCCTGTATTTCTCACTCCAAATTTAAAGGCGTTTATAGTGAAAATATTTTAGAGACAAAATTGCTCATATTTTGCTGCTAATTATTTATTATATTTATATTATTATAAATGTATTATTTATGAATTATAATTATGGATAATTCATATAATATATTCATACAATTATTATATAAATTGACAATATTAAACTTTGCTTTTAAATTAAAATAAATATAATACATCCATTAATATATAAATCTTTAAAACAGATTAAATTTATGTGTATTCTGTTGAGCTCTTTGGGAAACTATGGTATGTAAATTATTAGGCCTATTTATTTGATTCACATGCATTGATATAGTTATACGCTGCATAGCATGCGACACACTTTCAGGTCCACGCGCTTCAGAGTAAATCGCACAGTGTTGAGTCGGTTGACAACGTTGTAAGGCCATTGAACCTGATCTAAACCAGGTTGGATTTATATGGATTTGTCAACACCAAACCTATTTTGAAACTCAGAGTTTGTTCAACTAGCTTCATGCAACAGGCCTCAAGTCAATTAAACGATATTAATCTGTCCAACTAGGAAACATAAGTGAATGTGAATCAGTTTCACCTGCTTTGATACAAATGAAAGATACAACAGGTGCAGTTGAGAGGCACCAGCAAGACAACCCCAAAAAAGGGAATCATTTTTGCAGGTGGTGGCCATAGAAAATTGCTCTCTCCATATTCTTCCTGACTGATTTGTCTAGTTTTGTTTGGGTCCTTGTCACTGTCTGTAACCCAATCTGGTTGCACAGGCAGTCCTGCTCCTCCAGGATGGCACATCCATACATGCTGTCGCAAGGGGGGTTGGTGTGTCTCCCAGCACAGTTTCAAGAGCATGGAGGATATACCAGGAAGACAGGCTGTTACACAAGGAGAGCTGGACAGGGACATAGATGGGCAACAACCTAGCAGCAGGACTGGTCTCTGCTCCTTTGTGTGAAGAGGAACAGGAGGAGCACTGCCAGAGGCCTACAAAATGACCTCTAGCAGGCTACCTATGTGCATGTGTCTGACCAAACTGTCAGAAAACGACTTCATGAGGGTGGCATGAGGGCCCGATGTCCTAGTGGGACCTGTGCTCACAGCTCAGCACTGCGCAGTTTGATCAGTGTTGGGCAGTAGCGTCGCTACAAGTAGTGACGCTACTAGTTTAACTACATTTCTCAGTAGCGTGGTGGTAGCGCCGCTGTTTTCTGAATCAAATAGCTTTCCAGTAGCGAAGCTCTTTTTTGATTAAGTAGTGCGGTAGCGTCCACACAAGCTACATTTCCCCAAGCATTTCTAAAGCTCAAGCTCAAATCGTAAAATACAACTACTAAGTATCATCACTGATGCATAAAGACGATTTAAAAAGGAATCATGCATGTCCTGCGTGTCTCTGTGAATGAATGGCTCAGACGCGCGGATTCATTTACCACACCTACATTTTAAATAAATTGGTCATTACAATTTAAACCATTAAAAAAAAAACATTTCATAGCTCTCTTAAAATGTAATTTATTTAAAAATTTTAATACATTAGTATTAAATTGTATACGTTTCATGATTTCAATTAATTACACGTTTTTGATTACTAAAATTTTATTTAACCATTAAAATGGGAGTCCAGAAAAATGAAAACAAAACAAAACTGAATTTGGAATGGGGGAATTTTTTTTTATTTTATTTTTTTTTATTTAAAAAATGAAAATTTCATAGGGCTCTACAAACCAGCTTTTTGGTGCATTACCACCTCCTTCTGCTCGTATGGTGTGACATCACGTACCAATATCAATCTTTGGGCTGACACGTGAGAAATGTACTTAATGGAAAAAGATGCACACGCTCTTGACACCTGGTTTTGTTATAGTTTTATATAGTTATATGGTTTTATGATATGTTTTTGTTTTTTTGTGTGCCAAATTGGTTTGGAACAGCTATTGAATAAACAATTGAACTGACAAATTCTCCCTGTCTATATTTGATTGACAGTTTTATTGATCACTGAGATCACACATTGACTTGGAATGAAGTATAAAAATAAAACATTTTATAAAATTTAAAAAAATAAAATAGCTTACATGTAGTAAACTACTTTTGCCATATCGCTGTAGCTTAGCTTGCTACATTTCCCAGGGTGGTAGCTTCAGTGTAGTGAAGCTACATTTAATGTAGAGCAACTGCTAGCTTAGCTCACTACATTTTCTAAGTAGCTTGCCCAACACTGAGTTTGATTAATATTTACCAGAGAACACCAGAATTGGCAAGTTCACCGTTGCTGCCCCGTTCTCTTCACAGATAAGAGCAGGTTCACACTGAGCACAGATGGGACAGATGTGAAAGAGTCTGGAGATGCCATGCAGCACTTTATTCTGGTGCATTGGGCCCTGGGTTCCTCCTGGTGCAAATACCCGGTCTCATGTGGCCAGAGTGTGTGTAGGCAGTTTTTAGATGACAAAGGCATTCACCAGACCTGAATCCAATTAAGAACCTCTGGGACATTATGTATCTAAGCCGGCAAGTAGCATCACAGACTGTCAAGATACTCACTGATGCCCTGGGAGGAGATCCCCCAGGACACCATCCGCCATCTCATCAGGAGTATGTCCAGACATTATCGTGAGTGCATACAGGCATGTGGGGGCCACACTTCAGACTTACATTATGAGTTGCTGTGATGAACTTCATGCAAGTTGGATCAGCCTGTAACTTCAGTTTTTTTCATACATTTTTGGTATGATTTTATCCAGCCCTCTGTATTGATCATTTTGGTTTTCATTGACTGTTAAATTATAGAATGTATAAATAAAGATTTTCAAGTTGAATATTTTATTCATTGAGATCCAATCTGTGATTTTTATATAAATATTTTATATGAATTATACATTACAATTCATATGTAAGGAACTTAGCTATAGGAAATATTAATAATCAATAATAACTTGTTATGATTAATTATGAATATTTTGGTCAGTTAATTGGATTAACTTGACATGGCTTAATTAATATTACAATCAATTAATCAGTTTGTCCAAGGAACTTGATTATTAATTTATTCTAAGAAAAGGGTATCTTCCATGGCCACAGAAGAAGAATTATTTCTTAGCATGTACAGCGCTTTGAGCATGTAGCAAGATCAAGATCGTAAAATAGACTTTGTTTGCAAGCAGTGAATCAGAACCAAATACATAAAGTGCACAAGTTTTATTAACTAAATCATAAACATGAATAAACTAAACAAACATAAATAAATACATGTGTAGGAAAAAGGAGTGAGAGATGGAATGATGTAACGATGGATAAGATCCATCTAACAATGAGAAGAACCAACAGCATTTCATTTTCACATTTCATTGAATTGAATACTTGCTTTTGTAGTGGGAGCAATTCTTGAAGTTGTGGAAAATTGAAGTCGTTGAGGGTTCTGGCAGTGGGAAGTGGAAGTTGTTTGAAAGTTATCTTTCTCCATGAGCGGATGGCTGGTTTGGTCAAGGCCTGGGGCCCTGGGCCCTGTTGAGGCCATGCCGAGCACCCAGGAGATGTGAGGAAGTCTGAAGAGTGGGTGATTGGAGTTGTTGTTGGTTGGAGTCGTTGTTCCAAAACTCCTGAGATTGTCCTTGGTTCTTTGTAAGAGAGTTTTTCTCTCTCCTGTATGAGCCCATATCTGGTTGGATCAAGGCCTGCTGGGCCCTGGGGCCCCCATGGAGGGGAAGGGGGTTCCCCAGTATCACCAGAAACAGTGTTGCGGCTGGATGAAAAAACTAAGAGAGGGAGGTCACATGTGGACTGTCTCTAATAAAGCCTGAGAAAGATCCAACCCCTAAGGGTTGACTGGACCAATAAGCAAGGTGAAATGTCCGAGTGGGAAGGTTGCTCTAGTTAATTTACGAGTCTTTGTCCCAAGCGTGGTTATACCTTCATTAATGCTCAGATAGATATAACACATCCAGACTGCATTCTAGAAGAAGGTGATGTACATCAAAGTGAGAGTCATTAAATGAGGATTAATTAGGTAGGAGGCATGATACAGGTGAGGTTACATTGATCGTTAGTTGGTGGTATAAGGTACATACCATAATATATACATAATAGTACACAAGACAGTAAATAATTTACACAATGCTATGAAGCATGTTCATTTATAGATCAGTTAGTCTATGATTAATGCAGCAAAGTCTGTTTTAAAGAGGGTTTCTGTCTTCCCATTGTCTCTCTCTTGTGCACGTGTCGTAAAATCTCCTTATCAGCCCTGTAACATGACACTGTTTCTGCCCTTGTGTTCGTTTCATTTGGGATGTTAGTTTTGGAGTTTCATAAACCTTTGTATATAATTAATAATTAGTGTCTGTCTGATGGGTCCAGACCCTGCACATATAATAATATAATAAATAATTAGCAGCATTTTTATTTTTTTAAAGATGTAAGAAAAAATGGTAACACTTTATTTTAAGGTGCTTGTAATAAGCATTAATTAACAGTTAATACGACACTTATAAGACCTTATAAGATGCATATAAGATGCATATAAGATGCATATAAGCATTAACTATACTTCATATAAGGGTTAATTAAAGGTCCAGGCCCTGAAGAGATCAGGGAAACTACTCCCTCTTGGGAAGATCCATTTTTAAGGGACTGGGAGTTTGTGTTACCATTTACGTTTGTCCGGCTGTTCTAAAAGTGCAATGTATTGATACTTGAGACATTTATTTTTTAATTTAATTTATTTATTATAATTAGTTAATGCTTATATGCATCTTATATGCATCTTATAAGGTCTTATAAGTGTCTTATTAACTGTTAATTACTGCTTATTACAAGCACCTTAAAATAAAGTGTTACCGAAAAAATTTGTTCACTCTAAACTGCTTTAATTTGGAGCGAGAGATACAGGGGGAGTGGCTTTATTGCATCAGAACATGGGTAGTCTCGCTTAGCCAGACCTTTAGACTGACGGCAGTAGGTCTGGACTCTGTGTGCCAAATGCATCAGATGATCAGCCAACGGACCGTGGGTGCGACGTCTGAGGCTGAGACTAGAACATGGCTTCAGGCAACAGGCCACTGGTCTAGTGTATTCAAGGGACAATGGCAAAAGAGTCATGGGTATTCTGTAACCAGAAAACCCCCACACAGTGCTCTGTTAGTTTCTGTCAGTCCTGCACTCAGAACACTCACACACCACTGTACGTCTCTTCGCTGTCAGGTATTGTGAACACATTGTGCTGATAGAACACACATTATAGTTGTTTGTGCAACTACATGTAAACAGACTAGTTTAGTTTATTCTTTAAAACACACAACTGCTGTTCTGTAAGTGTTGTATGCTAAACTTTGGTTAAAGTTAGGTTGTAGATGCTATGCATTCTAGACCATGTGTCTTGTGTAAAATTGAAATAACTGGAATTCTCCAGCAATTTCAAGTTAGGCCTACATGTGTGACACTGTTGAATTTGTTTGTCTCGTAACACTCTGCTATTTCCCATAGCTGCAGTAAAACCATGTACAGGAGCACAGAATTGCCAGATGGCTAAAATGTGATTTACAATTTAATTATCATTTATTATCATCATACACCGGGTCCCTAATAAACGAATTGTTGAAAGTATGGGATACCCAGAATAATCAAATACCTAAATTAAAACATTACTAATATTTATGGATAGTTCCTATTTAGAAACAGTCTAAATTTAAATGTAAAAGGTTGGGCCGACGGTTGGTTCATTGCTTCTTCTTTTTTTGCAAATCTAAATGTTAGTATAGAGATTTTTACTGAGTGTGTCAGTTGGATGTCTTCACTACATGAGGAGAAACACACAGTATTGCTGTTGTTGTTGCTCTGCAGTCCCACCCCCACAGATTCATTGTCCCAGACTGAACAATCAGTATACAAATGCATATGGCCTGCTCTGACTCCGATCCACACCCGTCATGCTCACAAATGCCTATAGTGAATCATAAGATAATGCAGAGATAAGTGAAATACATGAGCTTGTGGAACTGTATAGGCCTACCATAGATAATATGGTATGTGCAGCTGTTCAGCTTGTGATTCATGGAATCGAGTGTAAGGACTGGCTATATGGTCACTAAGCTGTTTCCATTTGTGTCATAGCCAGCTGACGGGGGCTGTGCCTGCGTTCATGTCTCTGCATGAGTTTAGTCAGCGGATGAAGTAAGCGCCTGCCAGTAATTACTTAATCAGATCAGATTACATAGGAGAAAAGAGGATGTTGCTTTTGTTTTGTTTTGGCAATGGACTCACATCCGGTTTTAAATGGAAGGTCTTCAGTAATTTGATCTTTCAGAGATGTGGATGCATAAGTATTTTGTAGTCAAGTCACCTTGAGTGCTTTATACAAAGCACTCAAGGTGTTTCAAAGCAGCTTTACAGTAATTAAGATAATGATCAATGAAGCAAACAGAGTTCAATTCTGCCGTGAAACAGCTAAGATCACAATAGGGTCATTGTTCAGCTGAAGTCAGTTCATTGTTGATTTGTTCAATAACTGTAAACTGTAAAAATGATTCATTATGAAATGAGTTCAATTCAGCTGTAAAGCAGCTCAGGGAAAACAATGATGTCATCGTCCAGCTCAGTTCGGTCCTCGTCCGATAGTTACAGAGCAGGTAGATCAATAATATTGCTGAATATTAAGTGTAGTTATAATAGATCCTGAATGACTATGACTAAACAGAAAATAAATGTCTTGAATTTAGGTTTAAAGACCTCTGGTGGTCAAAAGTATATCATACACTTGAGGAAATGATGCAGTTTATCAGACCCTCCCGTGACTCTATCAGATGTAAACACTGTGTTCTCAACTGTAATTCTAAAATTCTTAGAAAATAAAAAGCAGCTGATAAAACAGTGATCAAAGCAGATAATCTTTATTAACGCTATAGGCACATTTTTGTAAATTCAAATTAAGTTGATTTAGATAAAGGTTGAGATTCAATGCAGTTTGTTTATTGTGCTTAAAACAACATTTGACTTGAAATCTTGTGACAGTTAGGGACAGACACAAGTTTATATTATTTTTTATTATCATAATTACAGTCTACTAGATATGAATTAAGGGCAGGAAAGACAGTCATGG
The DNA here is from genome assembly GCF_029890125.1 of Rhinichthys klamathensis goyatoka. Lineage (NCBI taxonomy): Eukaryota > Metazoa > Chordata > Actinopteri > Cypriniformes > Leuciscidae > Rhinichthys > Rhinichthys klamathensis. The sequence continues at coordinate 1,669,783 of NW_026606820.1, forward strand.
TGTGGTTGCTGAAACTTTGACCGAAATTGCAGTCATATGCAGTGATGCTGATAGACAGAAAGTGTAGAATGTATACTTAACTGCACACAATGGATCCAAAAAGTATTTGCCCCTCTTAAAAATGTATTGAATGTCATTGCATTAACAAAATATCAGAGATAAGAAAGTCTTCAAAACCATAGTTTAGAATTGAGACAAAGTATTGCTAATGGTTAATGTGACCTACATTTGTGGTTACTCTTCTGTGAACTATTATCTACCTAGAATTATATTGTTGGGTGAAGTCAGCTAAAATGGGCTAGATAAGGTTGTAGCATCATATCTCTTTATTTTTTTTGATCTTGCATTGTTGCTTCAACACTTGTTGACATGTAAAAATAGTTTTGATTGGTCTGAGTTTTTTAATGGGGGCAGGGCAGAGTGTTACATGATGCTTGTCAGTGAAATTGTAAGGTAAGTGAGCCTGACATAGTAAATGTCATTAATCACTAATAAGGGCACTAAAGTAATTATAAGTAAGCTTACAAACAAAGCAAAGGTTTATGAACAATGTTTAATTTAAAAAGAAACAGATTTCTGTGAAAAAGGTCATTTTAGGTAGAAATGGCATGTTAAGCTAAAATGGGTCATACTTTTCAGCTAAAATGGGCTGTACACACACACACACACACACACACACACTTTTACACAGAAGTTACACAGAAATTGAGATGTTCTAATCTTTAACAAAATGTTTGACATATTTGACAAGCACACACACATACATGCAAAGAAACACACATACAACATGATCAGTTCATTTTTAATATCATTTTTCAATGAAATATTTGTTCAACTTTCTATTTAATGAAATACATTCATGTTGTTGCTTGCTATGGCACACTAAAGAGAATAGTGTAAATTTACTGTTAAAAAAAGGATTTCAGCAGAAATTGTTGCGTTGTTCCCATTTTAGCTGAACAGCTGGCCCATTTTACCTGAATGTTGTGCTGCGGCTGAAGAAGGTATACCTATTGATACTCTCATCATTTTAAACCAATTATACTTTTTCACATTTAAAAAAAGATATATATATATTTAAGAGACCCATGCTAATTTATAAAAATGTCATTAGATCTCATGCATATAGCTTATTTGATGGTATTAGAAGTAATTTACCAAAACGTGGCCCATTTTAGCTGACTTCACCAGTTCTCTTACGAGAGATTCTCTCGTATTGCGTAAGCTAGCTTACGCTATGGGAAAGATTAATCTTTTCTGAGAAATTGAAGCCAAAAGATTATCCTATAATTTTGTATCCATTGTCAACGCAGTTCAGCTGCAGCAGACCATGAGCGGGCTAGCTAGCAGCTCATTGGTTCGCTCACAGATAACTGCTTAAGCCTATGAGGAGACGTGAATGAACTCTCGGCCAATGAGAGTCTGACATGCTCTCATTGCGTCAGAGCCCGCGGAAACGGGCGTGGTCAGAGAGTATAATATTAGCGTCCTAGGCTGTAAACTCTGATTTTCATCTCTTCAGCGAGGCTACACGCATCTGCTGATCCTGAGAGAAGCCGCCGTCGTCGAAAAGGCAACTCTAGCGAGCATCTGGGAGACTGAGGAAGCCGGCCGTCTTCGCCACCTTCAGCCATCCTGCGAGCTAGCGCCATCCGACGGATTTGTATCCTTTTTACAAAAAGCTTCCTGTACATTTTGTATCTAAAAGAGCCGAGCGTCTTTTTCAAGATGTCTCGTAAATCTTCCTGCGGTTCTTGCCGCGCTCCCCTCGAGACTGGAGACCGCCACGTCATCTGCGCTCTCTGCCTCGGATTGGAGCACGCCGAGCTCGCCCTCGCCGATGGCGGCTGCGATCTCTGTGAGGACATGCCGTTGTCGACCCTGCGGGCTCGACTTCAGGCCACTAAAGTTGCTTCCGCGCCGCCTCTGACTTTCGCCGCGGAAGAAGAAACGCCGCTCTCAGAGGCCGCCGGAACCCCAGCCAGAAGCGTTCACCTGTCGCCTCCCGCTCTCCTTCTCCACCGCTTCCGGACATACAGTTGCCGCTGAGTGGCCGCTCTGTCACCTCCGATGACGCCGCGGACATCAAGGAGACATGTTCGCTTCTCGCCTCAGACAGTGAAGAATGGTTCGGTTCTCACGCCTCCTCGGCCCGAGAATCCACCGGGACCCGCGCTGGAATCGAGGAGGAATTAGTGCGCCTCCTCTCACAGGCCGTCGAACGCCTCGGGCTCGATTGGTCTCCTCCCCCCGAGCAGACCATCAACCGTATGGACAGCAGCTCGACTCCCGCCACTAAACGGGCCGCGCCCTTCCTGCCTGAACTGCACGCGGAACTCACGAAGTCCTGGAACGCCCCGCTCTCTGCTAGAACTCGCTCTGACTCTTCCACCCCGCCAGGGCCGGCCCTGACCAATTTGCTGCCCTAGGCAAGATTTTACCTGGTGCCCCATGCATTACAGCCCATTTCACCCCTTCATTGTGTTGGTGATTATTTAGTCATATATATATATATATATATATATATATATATATATATATAGAAAGAGCATTACATCTAGCATTCAAGTCAAGTCCCCTTTATTTTTATATAGCACTTTTTAGCCTACAATACAGATTATTTCAAGGCAGCTTTACAGTGATAACAGGAAAATAATGCAACAAAGTTTGCTTCTCCTGTACAGCAGATCTAGAAGAAAATAGTGTCATAATCAAGCTTAAGTATGTTCAGTGATGGTTTATTTTGTTGTAAAAAAATATTTATTTATCTAATTTATATATAGCTTGCTCTGGATAAAACAGTGATGTCATCGTCCAAATGTCATTCATTCACAAACTATTCATTGAGCACTAGCAAAAGTGTTTGTTTGGGAGTTGATGGCAGCAATCTTCCACTAAATTATGGCACGTTTCATGTTTTCAACATGAATGAAACTGCGAAATGTCTTCTTTAATGTGAATTTTACATAAAACATAATAAACCTGTAGCCTATAAATATCGTTAATAATTTTGGCAAATAAATTTTAAAAAATGCCATATATTCACCTCAAAACTGCACAACTATAGTAAAACATTAATTAATAAAAGTGAGTAAATGCGTCTAAAAAAGACTGACATGATTGTTACAAATCGCATTGTCTGGGGGCTCTGAAGAACTCAGAACTACTGTTAGCATAAAGTTATAAGGTAAAAATAACTGCCATTAAATTATAGTATCTTACTACTATGCAATTAGATAAACTGTTCATTCATTACATCACTTTACCTCTGTCTTTATCACCTTGTAGCCTCTTCTCTTTGGCACTGTATCTATCGCAGGCTATTCACCTTATTTTCCACGACAACAAGGGTGACGCCATTACGTTCGTTTTGTCATCTTACTTCCGGCTGAGAGGGACTTCAACTTCCGGCTGAAAGGACCTACGCTAGTTTCTAGACGTAATTCTATATTTGTAACGGTAAAATATGTAATGTATTATATGCTCAGTTAGGGGCTGCCATAACAATTGAATTAAGAGGATAGAAAAAAAAACGGTGTTACGAACACAATGTAAAGCGATCGGAATGTTGTGGTGTACTACGATTTACACCCACCACCACCTAAAGACGAGGAGCACCTGAGGCCATGGCGGAAGGCGATAAGCTTGAAGTGCCCACCCAAGCGCTCTTAAGTGTGTTCGTTTGTACCATTTTATGGACGGGAAGCCGACTGACGAACACCCTTTTAGCCCGAGTAAAGGCTCGGCTACGATGTTCTGGTAAAGATCATCGCCGGGTGCTGAACAGGTTGTCAGATTTAGGTAAGCTAACTTGCATAACTGTTGTTACCTAACTTACCTATCTATGTGCTTGTTAGCCTAACGTTAGATTCGTGAAGTCCGTTCTATGAATACATTTAAGATTAGTAACGAGCCGTTAACAAAATACAACGAATCTTGCATGATTACCATTGGCCACCTATAACAGTCATATTTCTTATATTTCGTTTACTTTGTGATATGGACCTAAGGGTCTGAAGTAAAGAATGAATGAATGAATATTCACGATAGTACAATATATTATGGTACATTACAGCCTTACAATAGCTCACATTCTTCCTGTAAGGAGGCCAGCTAGCTCTCATCTCTCTTTCAGATATTGATCTACGTAGAGATTGTGTGTATACTGTCTCGTTTTTAATGCATCTCTCTTTTTCACACTGTTCTAAGTATGAATGCCATCATAAATTAATTCTCATGATCTATGTTAAGTAACTGTTACTAATGTAAAAATGTTTATGGTTATATTATTTCCTTAGATCATCAATGAGCGTCAGTGTTGCAGTGGACAACTGTGAGGAGGATCACAGCCACATGCCCCAGACCTGTGATGCAGAAACACAATGGGAGGATCCATCTGTCTCTGACCACAACTATGCTACAATATCTCAACTCAACCTGAAGCCACCTACATTTGAAATGGGAACACAATGCGTTGAGCCAGTGCTATAGTACATAACTCTGCTGAGAAACGACCACCTTTGTCAGCGGGTCGACATTGGATGCATTCCATTCAGTAGCCGAGCACCTCACCAGTTCATACACCAACAGCTTTCAGCTACACACTTGAGATCAGCTCCTAATGAAGCTGCGTCTTAATTTATTGCAGGGTGATCTTGCTGTAAGGTTTGGTGTTTCTCAGTCCATTGTAAGCAAGGTGATTTCGCGTTGGCTTGACATCATGGAGGAGAAGTGTTTCCAAACACAACATGTAGGGCTGCACAATATATCTAAATATAACAAATGAATATATTGCAATATGCATAACTTTTTTAGCTTTAATAAGAATCAGTGTATATATATATATTTAATTCATACAGTGAAAACTAAGCAGTGTTTTATTTTTACATTTGATTATTCAGTTTCTGTTGTTAAATAGACCTAATGTAGGATAACCTGAACCCCTTAACCCCGTGGTTTACACTGATGTTAAAATAACACTTCTTATGCTACAGTAAAACACTGCTGTTCACTTTCACAAGTTGAAGGGATGTTTTCTTGTCACAAAAAAATTTGAAACACGTATGTAGGTTATATAAGTTTAAATCTAAATTAAGTTAATTTTATAAATTTTAAGCACAATCGTATCGAATATCGCATTGTTTAATGAGTAATCAAATTTTTTCTTCAATATCGTGCACTTAATAACTTCGTCCAGGCGATGAAGTAATGGCAGACAGAGGCTTCACCATTACCGATCTCCTCTATGAAAGGAAGGTGAAACTTGTCCTTCCTGTAAACTTTTACAATGTGCCCATATTTTACCTGTTATGAAGTTATTTTTATAAACCTTTACAATGTGACCAGATTTTACCTGTTATGAAGTTATTTTTATAAACCTTTACAATGTGACCAGATTTTACCTGTTATGAAGTTATTTTTATAAACCTTTACAATGTGACCAGATTTTACCTGTTATGAAGTTATTTTTATAAACTTTTACAATGTGACCAGATTTGACCTGTTATGAAGTTATTTTTATAAACCTTTACAATGTGACCAGATTTTACCTGTTATGAAGTTATTTTTATAAACCTTTACAATGTGACCAGATTTCACCTGTCAGTCATTTATTATTAAACCATATGTGAGCTCTGTAGATTCCCTTTAAAACTTAAATGAATTAAGTCTTCTAGTTAGAAGGAATAAGTCACGTCAATTTTGCAAATGAATACCATCTTGGTTTATTACTTAAGACATTTAAATGGTGAAATGTATCTACATGAAGGTCAGTAGAAGGTGTCTCTAGCTTCCTGAAAACATCAAACACTTCTTACAACTGATTTTATACAACTTATTTAATCATTTATATTTAACCAATTACCTCATCTCCTATCCTTAACTAAATATTCTCATTCCTTCTTATTTACACATAATTTGTTATTGCTGCTCCATCAACTCCTAACAGGACGAAGTAGTTAAATATGTCCACATAGGTTAACTGTTACCTCTGGCCACGTTAACAATGACGATGGATGAGACAATGTGAGACCAACTGATCGTCCTATGAAGTTTTCTCCGTGCTCCCAGTTTAAAACATTTATGGTATTAACGTTATTTGACATTTTGCTAAAGTTTTGGCTAGCTAAAAAACAATCTTCTAACAACTGAAATAGCTACCGGATGTGCCGTGCCAGTTTAGCGGAAGTCGGATGACAAAATGCGGAAGCGCGAAGTATTAAAAGTGGGCGGGGCGGAATAAGGTGAATAATGCTAATTTAAATGTGTCATGAAAATTCGGCCAACCGTCACAATGAGGTAACTTTCACCGTGTCTAGACCTGGCGCGAGCTGCCAGGCCCGTTTCTAGTGCTTGAGTGTGTTAAGCGCCCTCAAACGAAAGCAATGCTGTCTACATTGGATGCGGCGAGGGGCGACGCTACACAACAAATTACCAACAGTAAACTGTTCGCGCGCGCTCTGTTTCTGACGCACTTCAAGCACTTGCTGCGGGGGAAGATTGATGCGCTGGACCGGAGTCGGGGGACTTAGTTGAGTTTTTGTGGAGTTGGTTTGCTTTATTTTGTAGTATTTCGAATTAATGGTTTTAAAATAGTATTAGTAAAAAAAATAAAAATAAAAAATTCACTCGTTCACTCATTTTGGCGCCCCTATTGAGTGGTGGCGCCCTTAGCATTTGCCTATACCACCTATGCCACGGGCTGGCCCTGCACCCCTCTTCGCGTTGTGGACGGAGCCGCAGAGAAGGGCTATCTCTCCATTCCCCCTGTAGAGGACCTGGTCGCCGCACATCTATGCCCGCCCTCCGCGAGATGGCGCTCATCACCTGTGCTTCCCTCTAAAGCCTGCAGAGCGACTTCGAGCTTTCACGCCCGCGCTTACTCAGCCGCCGGCCAAGCAGCCTCTGCACTTCACTCCATGTCCGTCCTTCAGATACTTCAGGGTGATTTACTTCGTGAATGGGACGAGAGCGGAAAAAATCCCCCTCCAGTCGCGGATTTGAGGAGCGCCACGGACATTGCCCTTCGCACTACAAAATCTGCTGCTCAAGCCCTGGGGAAATGCATGGCCGCCATTTGTGTGTCTGAGAGACATTTGTGGCTCACACTCGCCGACATGGGAGATTCTGAGCGCGCCGCCTTTCTCAACGCCCCACTCTCTCCATCCGGCCTCTTCGGATCTGCTGTCACGGGTATCGTCGACCGATTTTCCGAAGTGCAGAAAGCCTCCCAGGCCATGAATCTTTTTCTGCCTCGTCACGCTAGCTCCTCTGCAGGCCGCTCACGTGACCAGCCTCCTGCACGAACCCCACCCCAGCGCCCAGCTCAGCACAGTCAGACTTCTCAGCGACGCCAGGGCGGCCGCCCTCGTTCTCGCTCTGACAGCCGCCACAGACCGCCGCCTCCTCGGGGGCCTCGGCCTAGGATCGCGCTGAAACCTGATCACTCGAAGTCTGCCTAGCACAGCTGAGAAAAAGACGGCGCTCTCCCGCCGCGGCCGGACCGCCGTCAAAGTTTCGCCCTCTGTTAGTCCCCGCTCACACGGCTACTACAGCAGTGTACTTTTCACGGCGACCCAGAGAAATCTCATAAAGAGCATAAAAGCCTCCTGTGTAGAAAATGTGCCCACAACACTGTGTTCACTCATACACAAAAGCATTTCAGTTCCCGTGTCTCACACAGAGTCCACTCTCATAAAGCGGTTCCAACCCGCTCGAGTTTCAGAGTGCATAAGCGCGCCCACGAGCCCGTGTGCGCGTCCCACCTCTGCTCACTCTGTTACACGGCCCATAAACTCCTCTCTGAGTGTAAGTCCCGCTGTCATAAACACTATGAGCGCGCTCACGCAGCCTGCTATGTGCAGCAACGGGGACCATGTAGCCATTCACCCCCTAGCGTTACGCTTCAAAGCGTGGGAAGCTATTCCGGGAATTTCCCAGTGGGTGCTAAACACAATAAGGCTAGGCTATTGCTTACAGTTTCACCGCCGCCCTCCACGTTTTCGAGCGCGGCTAGAAACTATTGTGAACCCAGAAGCAGTGACGCTGCTCCGTTCAGAAATAGCAAAGCTATTGTGCAAAAGGGCTATAGAGAGAGTTCCTCTGTCTATGAGCGAGTCGGGGTTTTATGGCCGTTATTTTCTGGTTCCCAAGAAAGACTGCGGCCTCAGACCAATCTTAGACCTCAGATTTCTGAACAAAGTTCTCATGAAGAGACCGTTCAAAATGCTCACTATCAGAAAACTCCTGGCGCATGTGCGCCAGGGGGACTGGTTAATTTCACTAGATCTGAAAGATGCTTACTTTCAGATTCAGATAAATCCCCTTCACAGGCCATTCTTACGTTTCGCCTTCGAAGGCCAGGTTTATCAATACACCCTCCTTCCGTTCGGCCTATCCTTAGCACCCCTTACGTTCACAAAGTGCATGGATGCGGCGCTCGCCCCCCTGTGGAGTCAGGGGCTGCGAATACTGAACTATTTGGACGACTGGCTGATTTTGGCACAATCACAGAGAGAGCTACTGTCTCATCGTACAGTTCTCCTCGACCATTTGAAAGCTTTGGGCCTCTCTGTCAACTGGACAAAGAGCGCACTACAACCCAGTCAGACTATCTCCTTCTTGGGTATAGAGCTAGACTCGGTCACGATGACGGCTCGTCTGTCAACACAGCGTGCGCGCCGTGTTCAGCGTCTCGCCGCATCTTTTCAGATGAACAGACTCACACCTCTGAAAACTTTTCAGAAGGCGTTGGGTTACATGGCCTCAGCCTCCGCGGTGCTCCAGCTGGGGTTACTGCGCATGCGCCCGCTTCAGCTCTGGTTGAAGAGCCGTGTGTCTCACCGTGCGTGGACCACGGGCCGCCAGCTGATAAAGGTAACGCAGACCTGTATCACAGCTCTGCAGCCATGGACCATGACGGAATGGTTTCAGCGGGGCGTTTCCTTGGGGACCTTTTCTCGCCGAAAAGTCATCTCGACAGACGCATCCAACACGGGTTGGGGTGCGGTCTGCGAGGGCTCACCGGCCTTCGGCCCCTGGTCAGCTCAAGAGAGCCTCCTCCACATAAACTGTTTGGAGATGTTGGCGGTCGAGAACGTGCTCACGCGCTTTCTTCCGCGCATTCACGGTCACCACGTGCTGATCCGTTCGGACAATATAGCCGTGGTCTCCTATCTAAACCGTCAGGGCGGAGTCAGATCCAGAAATCTCTTCTGGCTGACAGAACGCATCTTAGTTTGGTCTCAGTGTCACCTGCTCTCGCTCAGAGCGACGCACATGCCGGGCCATCTGAACGACGGTCCAGACAGTCTGTCCAGGAACCCCATTCCCCCCGGGGAATGGTCCCTGCACACTCTTACAGTCCAAAAGCTGTGGCGAATATTCGGCAGAGCAGAGGTGAACCTCTTCGCCTCAGAAGAGAACACCCACTGCCCAATATTTTTCTCAAAGAGCGAGGACGCGCTAGCCCAGACCTGGCCCAGCCGCCCGCTTTATGCATTCCCTCCGGTTTCTCTGCTACCACAGGTGCTTCAGAGAATCAGGGAAACACGCCACTCGGTGCTCCTCATAGCCCCGCGTTGGGAAGGTCAGACTTGGTTTCCGGAGCTCACTCAGCTGTCACAGACAGCCCCGTGGGCCATTCCAGTCAGAGCAGATCTCCTCTCCCAAGCTCGCGGCACGATCTGGCATCCCCACCCAGAGCGCTGGACGCTACATGCGTGGGTGATCAACAACTACCCGTTGCTTTGCCAGAGGGAGTGTTAAACACGATCATGCAGGCTAGAGCGGCTTCTACTAGAAGGCTCTATGCGTCTAAATGGTCTGTGTTCTCAAAATGGTGCACCGACAGAAATTTGGACCCACGGTCAGGCGAGGTTCCTTCCTTGCTAGTTTTTCTCCAAGAGATGTTGGACAGGGGCAGGTCCCCGTCCACTCTTAAGGTGTATGTGGCAGCCGTCGCAGCGTTCGTTGAACCCCGGCGCGTTCGTTGAACACCGTGGACCTCAAATACCTTTCGCTCAAAACCGTTTTTCTGCTCGCGTTCGCGTCAGTAAAACGTGTGGGAGACCTTCACGCGCTGTCCATTAGCGCTTCCTGTCTCGAGTTTGTGCCCAATGACTCCTTAGTCGTTCTCAAACCTAGACATGGTTATGTCCCAAAAGCGATTGGTACCCCGTTTAGGGCACAAGTTATTTCCCTATCGGCTCTGCCTGCATCCGATAGCGAATCTGACTCTAATCTCCTGTGTCCGGTCAGGGCCCTGAGATTATACATTACTCGCACTGCTCCGGTCAGACGATCCGAGCAGTTTTTTGTTTCGTTCGGTGGGCGCACCAAAGGGTTAGCCGCCTCGAAACAGACTCTATCCAGATGGATAGTTGATGCCATTGCAGCCGCATACGCATCAAAAGACCTGCCATGCCCTCTGGGCATCAGGGCTCATTCCACTAGAGGCATGGCCTCATCGTGGGCATGGTCCAGCGGAATTTCCATTCATGACATTTGTGTGGCAGCGGGATGGGCTTCCCCCTCCACCTTTGTCAGATTTTACAATCTGGAAGTTCCCGCCTTGCAGGCTAAACTACTAGCAGTCTAGTATGTTACAGCTCTTCTGGTTGAGCTGCAGTTATTCACACAGACCGGTTTCGCTCTGTCCCTCTCTATCATGTGCTTATGTACTACACAATCTCCGGCCCGCTGCCTTTGTCACATGTACATATAGTTATTCCCACTCATAAGGGTTCCCTGGGGTCTCCCCTGGGACTCATAGTGGATGCTTAGCACGCACGGCGTTGACCAGGTGTTCCCGTAGCGTAAGCTAGCTTACGCAATACGAGAGAACCTCTCGAGAACGAGTCGGTTACCTAACGTAACCTCGGTTCTCTCTAGATGAGGGAACGAGTATTGCGTTCCTGGCCGTGCTTGTGCTACTAGCGTTCTCGCTTCATTCTATGAAAACCAGAGTTTACAGCCTAGAACGCCAATATTATACTCTCTGACCACGCCCGTTTCGGCGGGCTCTGACGCAATGAGAGCATGTCAGACTCTCATTGGCCGAGAGTTCATTCGCGTCTCCTCATAGGCTTAAGCAGTTCTCTGTGAGCGAACCAATGAGCTGCTAGCTAGCCCGCTCATGGTCTGCTGCAGCTGAACTGCGTTGACAATGGATACAAAATTATAAGATAATTTTTTGGCTTCAATTTCTCAGAAAAGACGAATCTTTCCCGTAGCGTAAGCTAGCTTACGCAATACTCGTTCCCTCATCTAGAGAGAACCGAGGTTACGTTAGGTAACCGACTCGTTTTTGGTTAAATGCCTGAAAAAGGTCTGTGGTTAAAAGCTCAAAATATGTTCACGTTTTATTCTACCACATAAAATACAGCAGTAATACCCCACTTGTGATTTTTTAAAAGCTTTATTACATGTCTTGAAAAAAGCGATTGCTAACAAGTAGCTAAATGGGATGACAGAGGTTGTTGTCGGAGACACAACATCATCAGCCAAACAGGTAAGCCTACTCATACTCGCTAGTTAGTCTGCTTTTAGCCTACAGCTTCGTTGTGTTTATAATTGCAAACTAACTCAAACCTTTTAGGGATTTTTTTTTTTTTAAAGGCTAAAGGAGTTGTCGTAAGTTAATGGTGTTGACGTTGACTTCATGATGATGATGATGATGAATTTTATTTATAATGCACTATACATTTGACATCAAATCTCAAAGTGCTTACAAAATCAAAAAATAAAAACAAATACGCAGACACTTAAAAATACTTAAAAATACTTAAAAATACGCTTTTCTAAAAGATAAGTTTTCAGTTCTTTTTTAAAAACATCCGTAGTCTTGGGAGCTCTGAGTTGTTCTGGAAGGGCATTCCACAGACGAGGAGCGGATGCTTTAAAAGCCCTGTCGCCCATAGTCTTGAGCCGTGTCCTAGCTATAACCAGGAGATGCCGTTTGCCTGCTCTGGTCCGGCTGGAGGTGTTTCGGGAAAGGAGATCAGTGAGGTATGTGCATGGTGTTGCATGATATTTGCACCATATCATGCAACCATGGTGTAAATAATTATTTACTTCTGGGCATTTTATTTAGGCTTTAAAATTCATAAAAGTTGTGCTCATTTGTGAAGATCACAATGAACAAAATGTGTAAGAATTATTAACTTTTCTTGGTCACAGAACTTTCTGCAAGCCTATAAATCCTATTGGTTTTTGTCGAGGGAACCAGGGTGATGATAACAACTTCCGGGTTGTGTTGGCATAAAAAAACGCTGCACGAGACATATAAAATAAAAATAATAAAAATCGTATTCTGCAGTATTCCATGAAAAAAAAAATGAAATGTCAATCTTTATTTCATTGTGACTTTAACTCTGGATAAGCAGTAGCAATAATCTTCTGAAGTTGCAGCATTTGGATGCTTTATCTTCCAGAGATGTGTAAACAACAGTATGATGTTATAACGTAAATAATAATAGTAAATAAAATATTTATCATTACCTCCAAGCAGATGTCTATGGGCATTTCATATAACTCACAATTACAATTTACATACAGTTGGCTTAAAATTACCTGGCTGACGTCTACATTTAGCCCAGTTAAAGAGACTGAAACCAGCTATTCAGAATGGCAGCTTGTCGGTATTTTCAACTTCTCAACCATATGATTGGTTGTAAGGATGTGATGGTGTTCCTCCAAGCTCCTCCCGCATGAGGTGACAGGATTAGAAGAATAAGTAGAGCCTGATTAGTTTTTAGCAGCCTTGTGCAAAATGTCTCTGGACAGACAAACAAAAACGCATGGATTCTGACATACTACTGTGAGTAATGTGATGTGTATATTTTTTTGTTTAATAACTATATAAACCCTATGATATGATGTTCTTCATTGTGTGTCTGCATATGTTCATATACTCATCAATGCTGTTAATGATCATATGTGATCGTGCGGAGAAGGTAGACTGAATATAATAGGGTTCTTTGTTTAAAAATTTTGAAACACTGAAATGAACACATCTTTTGGTTCAAGAATATGTTTACACTGTATTTATAAATTAATCCACACTAATATGTTGAAGTCCTGGCTCTGTGGTCAAATGTGCCTTTTAGAACTGACAGTTGTAGCATCCTTAGTTATAGGTGTCAGTCAAAATGTTTATGTTGAAAATTTGAACAGAAAATGTATTTTTCGGTTCCAGACATACAGTGTAACTGATAGGTGGGCTGTTGCAGTACATGCTGCTTGGATAAAGGGGTCATGCGTTCAGAATGAGAACAGCGTAATATTCTTTAAAGGCTTACAGGGCTGAACAGATGTCCAGTAATGGACCAAGCACTAAGATAACAAACCTCCCTACATCTCAGACACCTGTAAATGTAATTAGGCTACTGTGTGTTTATACATGCAGCTGCTACAGTATGTGAATATAACCAGGTTATCTTTGTATTCAAGAGCTCATTCTGCTAGTTGGCTCAAAAACAATGCCTGATCAGCTCTTTTGCTGTGTTGTGATCTCGTTAAGCCATGAAAATAAAGAATAAATGCCAAAATGCTGAAGTATGAAAAGATGTCTAGAAATATGTTTTTGCTTTGTTGTTTTTTTGGCTGTAAAATGAAGTGTTTAAAAGTATTTTTTAATTAAAAGCGTTGAAGAAAATATTTACATAAACAAGCAAAAGCGATATAAAAAATTATAGCAGCTCTTTCTCATAAGGGATCCTACCTTTTATCATACTGCTTTATATCTTATTTTTAGGCCACTTTAAACATTACAGGTATTACAGCGTGGGTGACAGGAATTCGAAGTTACTAATGAATCCTTAATTATTGAGGTTAATGCTTGTGCGAGACACAACAGCTGAGGTTTACATGCATAATAAGGTGTTGGGTACAGCGATTGAGTGTCCCGTTATCTGCTTTCAGGTACGAGTTAAGGAGACGATGGTGCTCTCCCTGGTTCTCTCCTCCTCAGGTCAACATGTTCAACCTCATGAGCAATTGCTGCAGCTGGATCTCCAAACTCCAGCAACCCCTGAGGTACCAGTCAACCAAGCAAATCCTATACAGTTCTATATGTTTCTTGTTGTTGTTGATCAGATAAGGTTCTACATAGAACCTTAAAGTGTTCTGTCAGGTGCTTCATATATAGAACCTTTTAGGGGTTCCCATCATGGGATAATTTTATGGATTTTGCTTTAATTAATCATTTTTTCATTAATTCATTTGAATCAACTTTTATTAACTAAACCGCTCGTAAACACTAGAAAAAATTTAAATAACCCTTTAAACATGTAAGTACTATGCAATAAAAATAAATAAAGTCCCCCTGTAGTCTATAATTTTATCTCTTAAAACTCATCTTTGATCACCAAAATGACATATTTATAGGTTTTTCCCTGTGAAAATTATTTTCTCCATGCCTAAAAATAGCTTGAATGACTGCAAATGCAAAGAATATCCAGCCCGGACTACCTGATCCACTCAATCAACTTTAGTAAATGCTACACAATGGCAAGTGGAAATACTGGTTGAATTCAGCCTTAATGTTTGAACCAGAAACTGATTCAGAAGAAATGGAAGAGTGAATTAAAGACAAGACGATGTATCAGAATGTGTTGTATGTATCGGTCTCTATGTTGGGCACATAACGGTAACTGATTTTAGCCTTTGGCTTGACAATGTTATCAAACAGCTAATAATGTGTTGCTAATGTTACACAAACCATGTTCACGTTCGCCATCTCAGAATCACACAGCTGCCTTCAAAAAATCAGTATCCTCAGAAACGCTTTGAACAACTTAGAACTGCAGTGGAGAAAGGCATATAGTTCATCATAACATCGTAATAGACATCGTATACATAATCCATCCGCTATATTGCTAAATGTACTCGGTTTTTCATTTCAACAGAAAAATATACTGGGAGAACCTGGCTTCTCTTTAGACCCCCCTGCTTCAGAGCGGTCATAGTTAATGATATGCTAAACCCGCCCACACGTTGACGTGATTGGTTACAACATGTTTGTGACGTAGAGAACAATGGTGTTGACTGATGAATTTGCACATGGTTTGTCTTAAAGCACATTAAAAACACCACATAGACGTATAAACAACATTAAAAACTTTAAAGGGTTCTTTAAAACTCAAGAACCTTAGGGTTTTGTACAGAACTTAATTAACCTTGTTTAAAAATGTTCACAGGAAGATCACAGTGCTAGTTGTTGGTTTGGACAAGGTTGGAAAAACATCTTGTGTCAGAGGGATGTTGAGAGGTAAATGAAAATGTATATTAGAGAGAGATTTGTAGAAACTAAATTGACTGCAATTTGTTGCATTTTAATGGTATGTAACTTTGTTCAGTGCCCCCCGGAGAAGTAGGCCCCACTCATGAATGTGTCCGCACTGAATTAAAGCTGGAGAACTACTTGGTTAACATACTGGATATGGGTGGGGCTCAAGAGGTTCGGGGGTCCTGGAGAGAGCATTACGGTGAAGCTCATGGCATCATCTTTGTGGTGGATTCCAGTGACAGACAACGAATGAAAGAGGTCAAAGAAGCTCTAGTGGACTTGCTGAAGCATCCAAGAGTAGCAGGAAAGCCTCTTCTTGTGTAAGATACCCCTGTTTACAACTGCTAAACTGATTAACCTGTTCACTGTCACCCCCTTTTTGAGCATATAGACCTAAACTTACATTTCTGTAATTCATGAATGCTTTGGAATAAAAGACCAAGGGAAGAGAAGGTTGGTCTCTTTTTAAAGAAGACACTCAGCAGATTATTGCAGATAATTCACTTTAGACATTCTACTAACTTTAAGTAACTTTGCAACTACATGTCAACTAGCAGTCATTACAGTATTATTAAACTGTCTGCTTAATACTTCTTAAAACAATTTATTTTGATGGTCCCCAACAGACATTCTATTGGCTAGAAGTAACTTTGCTAGTACAAAGCTCAACAGACTTTAAAATCAAAAGGTGCTGTTTTCATGGTAACACAATGTCCAGTTCCACAATGGATGAATTTTGAGTGTTTAAGCTTTCGAATAATACCTCATTTATGATGAGTACTAAAATATATGAGGAAAAAAGGCAAAAGGCACTACAAACAATAGTTTTAAAATCAATATAAAAATTTCAATTTTAACAAGGTACAAATGACTGCCCTAAACCATATTCAGTGTCTAATCTGTGACTATTGGACTATTTGCCTGCAGGCCAGTTTATTTTGGCCATCTCTATATCTCCTAACAGGCTGGCCAATAAACAGGACAAAATGAATGCTCTGCTGGGAAATGAACTCATTGAAATTCTCTCCCTCGAGAGGCTGGTCAACCAGAGCCGGTCCCTTTGCCATATTGTGAGTACTGTGGACCAATAAAAATACAAATCTGACATATGCAAAATATATGATAAACCTTCAGGAAGTGATTATGGAGTAGAGCAACTGATAATATGCCAGTATTGTCAACTTGTAAATGTTAAAGTTTATGGGAACACCTTGACTGGTTACCAGTAGTTTTATTACCATATACTTTGAGCGGTTGATTTTAATCTACAGGAGCCATGTTCTGCCTCAACGGACCTGCGTCGCTGGTCAGACAGAAAGACCCTGCGAGGCCTCAGATGGCTACTGCGAGCCGTGTGCCTGGACTACCCAGACCTCTGTGGCCGCGTGATGAGAGACGGGAGGCGCCCATTAGGACCAGAAGAAAAGGAAAAGAGAGGAAAAATAGAGAAGAGCCGGAACAAATCTAAAGAGGAGAGGTGAGTGCTGCTTTACTACTTTACACACACACACACACACACACACGATTTTGTTTTGTTTTTGAAAGAGGTTTATACTCACCAAAGCTGCATTTACTTGATCAAAAACACAGTAAAAACAGTAATATTGAGAAATATTATTACAGTTTTAAAGAACTTTAAGTTTTCTATTTGAATATATTTTCAAATGTAATTTATTCTTGTTATGGCAAAGCTGAATTTTCACATGATCTGCCAGAAATCACTCTAATAATCTGATTTGCTGCTCTAAAAACATTTCTTATTATTATCAATGTTGAAAACACTTGTGCTGCTTAATATTTTTGTGAAAGCCGTGATACATTTTTTTTCAGGATACTTTGATGAATAGAAATTTCAAAGGAACAGCATTTATTTTGCTACAATATAAATGTTTAACGTTCACTTTTGATCAGTTTAACGAATTACATTTTAATTACATCGTACAGACCCAAAACTTTTTAACGGTAGTGTATTATATGGTAATTTGTGTACATATAATAATTAGATAAGATGTTCTTGTCTTGCAGAACACGGACAAGCAAAACAGATATCCGTCAAGAGCATCACAGTGAAACTGAGAGGAAAAATGGGACTCTGCAACCAATCAGAAATATTCTAAATAAGGTTAAAAATCTTTATCATGGAAATTTGAACAAATCTATACTGTTGTATAACTCACTTTACTTGATTTACCCCTTGACATTTTAGGAGAACTCTTCAAAAAAGAAATTAAGCAAAAAGAAGAAAGTGAATGTTAAAATTAAGAAGGAGAGTCTAAGCAGAGGAATAAATGAAAAAGAGGTGGAGGAGACGGAAGGAAATGAAGCAGAACAGGAACACAGCATCCAGAAAGACAAAGCCAGCAGTGCATTGCTGCTCACACCAAAACGTGGAAAGCTGAAACGTAAAGTTAAAGTAAAAGAAGAGAACTCGGGTATACCTGAATCCCCCATCAGTGAGGTCTCCAAACCCTCTAGAGGTACTTGGTGTCAGCAACTGAATACGGAAGCTTATACACTCTTTAAGGGTTAGTTCACCCAAAAATGAAAATTCTGTCATTAATTACTCACCCTCATGTCGTTCATCTTTGGAACACAAATGAAGATCTTTTTGATGAAAACTGAGAGCATTCTGTCCCTCCATAGACAGCTACGCAACTATTTTGATGCTTCAAAAAAGTTCATAAAGAGATCGTAAAACTGCGGTTTAGTCCAAATTTTCTGACGAGACATGATCACTTTATGATTTACAGATTGAATTTAGGTACTTTTATTCACATGTAAATATTCATCAACTCGCACATCAGCTGTGGTAAACGGAAGCTCAAGCATGTTCGCTTGACGTGCGAGAACCAATGAGATTCATTCTCGTGTGTTACGCAGCATGTTTGAGCTTCCACAAGAACCAATGAGGTTTGTTCTCGCTCATCAAGCATGTTTGGTTGAGCTTCTGTTTATGTTCGCTGATCAATGTTTAAATGTGAATAAAAGCCTAAATTAAATCTGTTCATCATGATGACGAAAGTCTTACGGGTCTGGAGCGACATGAGGGTGAGTAATTATTGACAGAATTTGGGTGAACTATCCCTTTAAAAATAGAGGTTCTTTATTGGCATTGATGTTCCACGAAGAACCTTTAACACCCATGAAACCTTTCCATTTGACAAAAGTTTCTTCATAGTGGAAGCAGGTTCTTTAGATTATTAAAATGTTTGAAGAAACTGGTTCTTTTAAGAACTGCTCTACTGTTCTTCTATGGCAGCGCTGCAACAAAAAAAAAAAAAAACCTTTTGGAACCTTAATTTTTAGGAGTGTATATCATCATATTGCCCTCTCATGCTTTTAACCTACTTATTCACAGGAAAAGAGGAAAGAAAGAGAAAAAAGAAGACTGTTAAAGTAAAACGAAAGAACAAGATAAACACAGAGGAAGTTCCCACTGCTTATGCACAGCCTGTTGATCTTTCAACTACTTTCGGTGAGCATCAGTGACTTCTAAACCACTATTCATTTTGATCAGGGCTGTTCTTGGGATGAATTTTGGCTTTGTGGGAGGAATTTTAAAACACATGCATATGAACTTTATACTTATTGGCAATAATTGTTCTACACTGATTTTAAAACTATAAAACAAACAAAAGAATTTGCTCAAAACAGACAGCCCTGGTCTGTAGAAATGTAGACTAATTTAAAGCATTTAATTTGCCTGTTTCCTAATAGACCTTTACCGAAAAGCAATTTTGGCTCTCAAAGCCCGACAGGAACAGGACATTGTTTCTGGATAGTGAAGAAAAAGTATCGTGAAGGTTATCACAAAGAATGAAGAAATGGATGGCTTGCTGAACCACGTATCAATGTCTTTTACCCACTGGATGATGAACTGAGCCCATCTGCAAACTAGTTACTGTTTTGTATTGGCTAGAAGGTCATCATCAATACTTTTGTAAAGACTTTTTGAGGCAACTTTAATATGAATGTATATAATTTGTATTGTAATTGTATAAAGAGATTGTTGAGTAATGACATGAAGATGATGGTGTATTATTAGTGAATACTTTTATATTATCAACATATCAATGTAAACCTAAGACAGTATACGATGAATCAGTCTGATGGTTTACCATGGTGTACATTGCAATGACTTATCTATGATTTATTTATCTTTGAACCTGAGATATTCTTTACAGGTTTGAATAAGAAGTTGCCTACCCTTTTTTGTGAAATTGTATTTATTTGTACATGTACCTTTTTTAAAAATATGAATCCATTTCATTTTAGCCATTTTATACTTTTTATAGAAGTGTCATGGTTTTATAAGAAGAAAAAAAAATCTTATTTCGCAGAATAATCGTCCCTGAAGTTTTTCCATCAGATATATGAACAAATAAATCCAGATCAAAACATAGTGTCATTTTTTTAAATCAACTGATCTAAGCTTACACACCTGGGTTTTTTTTTTTGGAGATGAATTAACTGGTCATGTGTCTGATGCTGGCCAATAGTGAGCCTACGTTCTGACCAAGCGGCAACCTCCCTGTCTCTCTCTTGAAACCAACACGGAAGTGAATTAAACTGCAATTCATCTACTGACCGCTTGAGGCTGGCTGCAAAAGTGAGTCAAATCTGCATCTCCCCCATGTTAAGATGCCCAACTTTACAGCAGAAAAAAATATGTTTACCGCCTGGAGCAAAAAGTGGTTTTAGTCTTTATAGCTTATTTTGCCCTTCATGACAACTGTGAGGGGGGTGAATTTTTTTTTTTACAACTTATCCGTTTAAATTATATTAAGCCTGCATAATTAAGGGCGTGGACACTTGAGTGACAGGTGGATTGCCGCTGCTGTCACTGCTAGCCGTTTGTCTGCTGTCTGTCACTCTCAGCTAATTCCAGCAGCTGCTGTACTTGCCATCTCTGCCGTGTTCGTGCTTTTTTCGGGATTATTTCATACAATTTAATACACGCATTATACCTTCGCCCACGCCGTTGCATTCCGTTGTTGTCGAGTATGGAGAGAACAACCAGCGCTGTATTTCCAGTTGTTTTCCTCGCATGCACTAACGTTAATGGATGTCTGACAATTTCGTTGCTAAAAATGTCTATAGACCACACTCGTTATGCGGTAACAGTTACTGTTGCTCTCACGGAACAGATATGCAGCTTATTTAACTTTTTAGTGTTAAAAAGTACCGCAGATGAAATTCTGCAGGTGTCAGTGCTTTCTCTCCGTCCATGCAATAGATGCACACCCTTGAAACGCTCTTCAGAAACCTACGGGTGACGTCACGGACACTACGTCCATATTTTTTTTACAGTCTATGGTTCTGACGTACAACCCAGAAGCGCTGCGCTGTTACACTTTGTGAACTCACTCAGAGGCCCACACAGAAGAAAATGAATAGTTGAATAAAGTCGTTATTTGTGGGGAGTTTTTGGGCACAAAAAGTATTCTCGTCGCTTGATAAACTTAAGGTTGAGCCACTGTAGTCACTTGGACTATTTTTTAAACATTGTCTTTACTTACTTTCTGGGCCGGCAAGTTTCAATTACATAGAAGCCTATGGAGGAGTGAGAGAGCTCTCAGATTTAATCAAAAATATCTTAATTTGTGTTCCGAAGATGAAGGAAAGTCTTACGGGGTTGGAACAACATGAGGGTGAGTATAATTACTGACAGAATTGCCACGTCAGAACCAATTTTGATTTTAGGGTGAACTAACCCTTTGAACCAGTAGGGTAACTGAAAAAAAAAAACAATTGGAAATATTTTTTAGCTTAGGTGATGTCATCTGCATTTTAAAATACATTAAACTCATTATTTAAGACAGTAAATCCACACAGTGAAGTAATTTTCTATTATTTATAATCAGGTACCATTTATAAACAAAGTTGTTTTAACTAACTGGATGTTTTTGGAACTACAAACCGATCAGTGACAACAGCGCCCTCTAATGGTGCTTCTTAATAGTGTTGCGGAATGACATGCAGCCATATTTGACAGTATTCAAGCCCTTCCCCCCCCTTCAGCATCTTCAGCAGGACAGTGAAAAAAGCTGGAGCGGGACAACGGATGCCAATCGAAGGGAGACTTTACAGAAGATGGCCTCGCCAAGAACAATAACCATCGTCGCCCTTTCCTTTGCACTAGGTCTCTTTTTCGTGTTCATGGGTACAATTAAACTCACACCCAGATTAAGCAAAGATGCATATAGTGAAATGGTAAGTGATCGTCGTTTAGCAGCGCCCGTAATAATAATCAAATTAAGCTTTAGCTGGAGGCAAACGGCTTTGTTTTAGGAGGGGGTGTTGATGTAATTGTCTGTTTTTGCATTTTCTATCAAATGTCCGCTAGTGCTGTTGGTGCCTGCTTGTGTAACGTTAGCTATTTTAAAAAAAAAATCGTATTGGCTATCGAGTTGAATAGAAATTAAACTGCAAATAGTTCTATCTATAATCTAAAATATATGACAGACATAATTAGATTCTTAACGAGTGGGACTGTGTAAAACAACTGAACATCATTGGAGCAGTTGAACAGCGAATTATGTGCACACAGCCGCAACATTCTTTTATTAGGCTACCGCATAAATAACGTTAGGTCAATTACGACATCACAATGATAATCATCTGTATGATAAATGGAACAAACGCTATCAAATACGTGTGATTGTTTTGTGATTTCGTTCTAAAACAATTCCTTTGAAGCGGATCATGATAAAGCAATGGCGGCGGTTTCCAGCAAATTCTAGGCATCTAGGCTATCTTCCATCTGCAGGTGCAGCAACTGCTGTGATGTCATAGACACATTCCATTTTTTTCTTTCTTTAATAAAAAGTTCATAATTAACTTACAATTCAGCGCAGTACAGTTGGGTCAATATGAGCATAAAAAAGTATTTCAAACGTTTGCATCTAACACACACACGCACTAAAACCTTGAAACTTCAAAACTTAATTAGCTTGTAAACTGTTTTTCATGCAATACAACTTTGTTTGTTTCACTAAAGCCTATTAGTGAAGACATTGCATAGATTTCCATTGATTTCATATCAGGTTAATGATATTTTCTATTATTTAACCCAACCCCTCCCCTTAAATAGATACTGATCACAGAAACGGGCAAAACACTGCATTTAAATAAAAACACGTTTTAGCTGATTTAAAATCCAAAATATGCATTTTTTTAATGTATATGTATTTATCTTATATATTGTTATATATTCTTGATAGTATTGCATTTTACCTGCTTCTAAATTCCATAATACTGTTCCTTTTCCAGAAAAGGGCATACAAGAGTTATGCCAAGGCCCTTCCAGTGTTGAAAAAAATGGGCATTTCTTCTGTACTTCTACGCAAGATTATTGGTACTCTTGAGGTGGGATGTGGAATTGTTCTGACGCTTGTGCCTGGGAGACCAAAAGACGTGGCCAACTTTATTCTGCTACTGGTTATGCTAGCGGTGCTCTTCTTCCACCAGCTGGTTGGAGATCCTCTAAAACGCTATGCCCATGCCCTGGTATTTGGTATTTTGCTGACGTGCCGACTGCTCATTGCTCGTCAGGGTGAGGATCGGCCAGAGAGGGAGGAGAGACGAGAAGAGCAGATCAATGCCCAGGAAAAGAACAAAGTCAAAGTTTCTTAGCTCCACAATTTCACAAAGAGATCTGTGCTTCTCTGATAGTAGAGAAGGTGCTCGGAAAAAAAGACAGTTGTCCCAAAAGGTGATTAATGTCCCAGCAGCCCGAAAATCAGTTCTTATCTTACCTTTACCTCGTTTCTCACCTGAAAAACGTCTTTGAATCTAATCGAAATCCTCACCACAAGCACCATTGTGGCAACTGTTTTGGCTGTGGTTTTGCAGCAAAAGATTAAACTACTGTTATTCCCTGCTAACTGTATTTATTAATATCATGTTTTTCGCCCTTCATTGAACAATATTCCAAATGCCACTTAGACTGTACATTAACTTCAAATGTCAGCCATTTTTTTGACGTTTTATTTACTTTTTGAATTACTGTAGATGAGTACTATACAAAACCAGTTGTTTACATTAAGATTTTTTTTTAATTAAGAAATGCTGTACATCATTTGTTAAAAGGTTAAACTTTGCCCAATAATTTAGATGGTAGACCTTTTCTGTAGCCTCAAAATCTTTTACAAACATCAAAAATGAAAATATAAAACCAGTTTGTTTAGAGACAAGGAAGTTCTGCACATTATTTATATTACTGTAGCTGTTATTTTGTGTATTTTTACTTGTAAGGATTTTCAAAATGTTTGTTTCTGTTATCAATTTTGATTTTCTAGTTTGACTTAAAATACACAGTCCAATAAAAATCTTATCCTTGGAATCTTTTGTTTTTAGGACAGAACTACATTTTCTTTCTTTCTTTTTTATTAACCATTTTTAGTACTAAATAGGATAAAATTGGTTTTGTGTATTGCAGATTTTTTTCCATTTATTGTATTTTCTTTCGATCAATGTGTTCCTCTATACTGTTCTGCACAGCACTGCACATTTGAGGTGTTTTTCTAATTTTACATAATGTTCATATGCATCACTACTAGGGCTGGGCGATATGGCCAAAAAAAATTATCACGATATTTTTTTTATATCAGTCGATATCGATAATTATCACGATAAATGTCAAATCTTTATTTCTTTCAAGTTTAATGGCAGATTTTTGCTCCTAAGTGAAAGTTGTAGAAACTAGTGTGTTAATTGTGGTTTTAAACTACTCTTTATTGTCAGAACATATCATGACAATCACTTGCCAAACATATATTTCTTAGTTTCTGCATGTGCTAATGGGGATATTAAGTCTTGAAACAGGTTTGTGTTGCCTGACTTTGATGGCACATATCTTCAGCACAGTTTGCAGTGCAGGCTGCAATATTAATATTACATGTTTTATCTCGAAACGCATATTTGACAGTGAGTTGACAGTAAATCTGCATCCTAACTCAAGCTAATACTACTATGTTAAATTTATGTTCATTAACAAAAACAGTAACATCTGTTAAAAAAAATTGACAACCACACTTTTATTTGGTCAAATGTAATATTCTGACTGAGTTTTAACCATAGTTTTTAACCATTGCTTATCCAGTATCATGCATTTAGATCATGATAACCACAGATAAAGCCAGGCATAGCCTATAGCACCTCACTATCATGGCAAAATGTAACTTTATGGTTTCTATGGTAATTTGTATGAAAAACAGTAGCCTAAATACATTATTAAATACTGTAATTATATTCCATTAGTCATTTAATACATTGTCTACATTAATAATATAATACAATTCAATGTATATCCCACATTTCATGGTGCAGTTAATATTACTAGGCCAACGTTACAGTAAATCCATGGTAAATGGATTCAGTATCAATTCAGATTGACAGTGTTTCTCCTGTTCGTCAGCCCTTTAAACTGGTTTAAATCACTGAGACATTTGTGTTCTTCGCTGAATTCAAGCGCTTCTCACTGGATCTCGTGAGCGAGGCGATCAGAGTCGCGTCTGCTCTAGTGAGCTCACGCTGCGCTGCCGTTGTGCCGTTTGGACTTTGAGCCGAGCGGATAAACAGTCCGTGAGGCGCGCGCGCGGTTCAAATGAGTTTCGTTCCGCTTTTGGCGCATAAACATTATCAAACATTTATCGAACTCTTGATATCGTTTTATCGAGAAAAATTATATCGCGATAATTATCGTTATCGTTTTATCGCCCAGCCCTAATCACTACTAAGGAAATTATGAGTTGAATTAGGTGTGTTAAAAAAAATATATATATACATTCAAAATGTACAGTGCTGGAAGGAGTAGAATTGAGAAAATTGTCTTATATGTTTGTATGTATACTGCTAATATGCTGTTTGTACTGAGTAAAAATACCTAGCTGAGAACACGGATTTGACCTGTGTCTAAACCGTTTCCAGAATGCCTAGATAGTCCAAGAAATGAATTGTGCATTCATAGTTTAAACAGAATGGGCCATGTTACACACTTGACAGTGAGGGAAAATGTTTGTGCATGCAGATGCTGAGAATAAAACCTCTATGCAGTTTACCATTGAGATTGGATGACAGTATTAAAAACACTTGTGATTTTCATCTCTTGCACACTTTTCACTAAATTATTTTGAATACTATTATCATATTACTTATTATTTACTATATATTTTTTTACAGTCTATGATATTAACATGAATATGCTTATAGCTCAATGCAGTGGAAACCAGTTTTACAAACAAAAATAAATATCCTCAAAAGTAATTTTCAATCCACCAAAAGAAATGTTTAAAGCATAGCATATAGCTTCAACTGTGTATTGTCGTTCATAGCATGAAATAGGCTACATGTTATTGTACCCTATTTACAGTTCTTACCTTTTGGTAGCAACATCTGTATTTATCAAATATAGTCAACTCATTATATTGTTGATTTTGTCTGATCAGTGCACTGTAGTGCTGCAGTGCACACCCCAGTCCAGTAGGTGGCGGAGGTGCACGTTCTACGTTAAAACACCACATGAAATAGAGTGGATCAGCAGCAGTGCTCTGAGTAGTCTTTAGCTGAGTCTTTAGACCATAGACAGTAAAAGAGTAGTCCTACTACTGCTTTTTATTCATTAAGATGTTTTTGTGATACCTAATTTTTTTTTAAAAACTATTCTAGTAATTTAACCCTATGAATTTAACAAACTGGTGTCTCAGTTTGGCCAAATGTGGTCATCTGTTTTAGCTCGTTATTGTATCAGTTATATATATATATATATATATATATATATATATATATATATATATATATATATATATATATATATATATATATATATATATATATAACTTTGTATTTATAAAAATATATTAATGTATCGACTGATACAAAAGAAGAACGAAAGAGAGAGAGAAAGAGAGAGATCCGAGAGGCTTCTGAGCCAAAAGACACCCCTTGTTAACTAGTGAATCTAGTTTACATTTAAAACGGAAAAATATGCTTCACCATTTTAAATTAAATTACAGATTAAAGGAGAAAATTAAAAAATAAATTAAAGAACACACTCGTAGATATAGGAGTAACCTAGTTGTTCCACTTCAGTTCATTGAGGTAGCGCTCGTGGTTGTTGTACAGGAAGTGATCCAGTGCGCATGTCCAAACGGTCGCGGCGGATTTGGCGTTTGGTTTGAATAGGCTACTGCAGACAAACACGAGAGAAATGAAATAATAATATTATGTAGCGAAAAAATGGCCGATTTATCTAACCTTACGGGGTTAGTATCCGAACCTTCCGGAGAAATAGACTCATCCACCTCCTCTGCGAGCAACAGAAGTCTACGTTTGGCAGAAAAAGAAAAAAGAAAAGGCGAGGCGGATCCCTTTGGTCTCGCGGTGAAGTATCTGTCTCAGGGTGAGTGCAGCAGAAAACATAACAGAGACGTATTTCAAAAACAGTTTAGAGGTTTACAGTTTAACAGTAAGAACATGCTTATTTATGTATTTGTTTATTTCGTTCGTTATTTAGTAAATCTGCCAACGACTCAGGACGAGGACGAATTCAAACTTTTAGATATTTTGTTTATCTGTATTGACTGTCTCGTCATCTGATGCTGTATCACAACTAACTTCAAGTGTTATAATCTCTATTTACATGCATTTTTGTATATAACAGTGGAAGCTGGCACCGTAGTCAGGGGGAATGATGAGCTGGAGAGGAATATAGTGGTGGTGGAGACAGTGGCTGTCAGTAAAGGTCTTTCTCCGGAAGTCATCACAGTGCTGCTGGACTTGGCTTTGAGCCTAAATGCAGGTAATATAATCAGGAGGACATACACGGATTTCTTCAGCTACCTGTATTTGTTTGCTCAACATGAGAAGGAATCCATCATGAGAAACACTATAGCAATGAGATCAAATGTCAGTGGTTGCTCATCCTCATTCTGCTGAATGCCTTTAGTGGTTCATCATCACACAGATGATCAACTTCAGTTTATCCAACAGGAACTGCGAACTGTACCCGAGTGCTGAAGTTTCTAATACCTGCCACAGTGGTGCCACAGGAGGCCATCGTGAAGGGGGTGTCGTGGCTATGTGTAGGGAAAATGCCAATAAATGCACAGGTAAGGGCTGATGATTGGTCACATGATAACAATTGGTGAAATGGCTGCCCATTTAATTTTTGTCTGCATGAAATGAGAATTAATTAATTGCAATCATTTATAGAATGTGTTATCCATGTGCATGTTTAATTTAATTATTATTTTAATCAAAATGTCATAACTTGATCTTCCGCTGAAACAACAGACTTCTCGCTGGTGACGTGCAGGACTTCTCCAATCATTGTTGTTGTTCACACAAACTCACATTCATCTGCCTACATTTTTAAGATCTCAAAATCTAATCAACAACCGATGCATAGAACCAAGTCCCCGGCCTATATTTTTTCTTTTTTTTAAATCCAGTACAATTTGACGTATGTCACAATATGGAAGAAAAGATCTGTCATTACTTTCATTTTATTGTGACTTGACACTTTTAGTTCACTCTCTTAGTAACATATTTTCTTTTTAGGTTCTCTTTGTCCGTTGGGTACTCACTGTTTTTGACCTGATTGACTGCAAAGACAACTTGAGATCCATTTATGGCTTCATTTTCAGTTTTGTGACTGAAGAAAATCTGGTTGGTTGTGCTTTGCAAATGCTTATTTTAATTTAGAATATGTCCATGTTGTCAAGTCCACTGGCATATGTTTTATAATTTCATTAAAATAAGTTTTTCAATGTTAATTTAATGTGCTATATTTTTTTTTCTTCCAGTGCCCTTTTATTTGCCACTTGTTGTACCTTTTAACAATGCGGGAACATGGTGAGTTGTCGACTAAGTGGCTTAAATTGTATATATCTGTGAATGCAACATTAGAACATGAACATGTTATTTGAACATCAACATGAACTTGTTTTTCTGACCCCCCCCCAACCTTCATAGTTCACCCGTACAGAGTCAGGAAACTTTTGGATATCCAAGCCAAAATGGTACAATTAAAATAAACGCCTCAATATTCATTATTATAAATGTAGACTTACTTTTTTTACTCTATACATTTCATCTGACGTTTTCTTTGTGTTTCTCCCTTTCTCCTCTTTAAGGGCAGACAACCATTTCTCACACAACTTCTAGTACTCTACAAAGTGTTCCGCCCAGACTTAGTGATGCTCTCTCATCCAGCAAGAGTGAGGGTTAGTGTTTTCATTACTGTTTTCTCCAGCAGAAAACAATGTTTCAGGCTCTTAGACTGTATTTTTTTTCTTGTTCTCCAGACTGGATTCAAGAATCACAACTCCAACTGGAAAGTGGCTCTGAGTGCTGTGCAGAGAAAAAACAAAGGTGCCGTTTTAGTTGACCAGAGCCTGAGCCTAGATGTGAAAGAGAAGCCATCCTCCAGAAAGAGGGTAATATGTCATCAGCGTAACACTGTAAAGAGCTTCACAGAACTCTGACTTGTCAACAAAAGGCTGGAATACATCACAACCTGAACAGATTTTAAAACAATAGGCATCATGCATTCTTCTAACCACTTAGACCCTATGGTTTTATCTAATTTTAGACCCATTTCTAAGCTCCCTTTTATTTCAAAGGTTTTGGAAAGAGTTGTGTTAATGCAGGTCCAAGAATTTTTAAAAACAGCGGATGTTTACGAACAGTTTCAGTCTGGTTTTAGGTCTCGTCACAGTACTGAGACTGCTCTATTAAAAGTTTTTAATGATCTGTTCTTACACCTTGATACTGGCAACTGTGCCATTTTAATTCTGCTTGATTTGACTGCAGCCTTCGACACAGTTGATCATAAAATTCTTCTGTGGCGCTTAGAGCACTGTGTTGGCTTAAAAGGCACTGTCCTAAAGTGGTTTGAGTCGTACTTAACAGACAGATCAATCTCAGTACAAATGGGACAGTTTTCATCCTCAGTGGCCCCTCTGACCTGTGGGGTACCGCAGGGGTCAGTTCTGGGTCCACTCCTATTTACCCTGTATATGCTACCATTGGGATTAATTTTCAGGAAGCATGGCATCTCCTTCCACTGCTTCGCTGATGATGTGCAGGTGTATCTTCCACTAAAGGTTCCAGCTAAAGAATCTTTGCAGGCCGTGATAAACTGCATGAGCGATATTAAGAAATGGATGGACCTAAACTTTTTAAAACTTAATGAGAATAAAACGGAGGTTGTCTTGTTTGGTCGTCCAGAGTTGGTTCAGGTTCTTACCAGTGCCCTTGGCCAACTAGCACCTCACTTAAGATCCCATGCCAGGAATCTTGGAGTGATTGTTGATAGTGCTTTTAAACTGGATAAGCAGGTCAGTGCTGTGGTTAAGGCTAGCTTTTTTCAGCTTAGACTGATAGCTAAAGTCAAACCGTATCTGAGACAGGCTGACCTAGAAAAAGTCATTCATGCTTTTATTACCTCACGCCTGGATTACTGTAACTCCTTGTATACAGGCATTGGGAAGTCTGAGCTTTATCGTCTGCAGCTTGTACAGAATGCAGCAGCTCGTCTTTTAAGTGGCAGGAAGAAGCGCGAGCACATTACTCCAGTGCTCTCATCCCTTCACTGGCTTCCAGTAAAGTATCGGATTGATTTTAAGGTTATTCTATTTGTTTTTAAATGTATCAATGGGTTAGCCCCAGAGTACCTTACAGACCTTGTCACGTTGCATAGGCCCTCCAGAGACCTTCGTTCGGCCAGTCTGATGGTCCTGGAGGTTCCTAGATCGAAACGGAGATCCAGTGGTGATCGAGCTTTTTCAGTGGCAGGTCCAACTCTCTGGAACTCACTGCCTGTAGCTGTGCGGACTGCTAGTAGCTTGTCCACTTTTAAATCATTGCTGAAGACTCATTTGTTTGAAGTAGCTTTTGGCACAGGGGAGCTGTCTTGATGAATGTTATATTCTATGTGTACTTTTATTTTTAGCATCTGTTATTTTATTGTGTTTTTATTGTATCAGTCTGTGAATATTATCTTTGTGTTTTCATTGTGAAGTACTTTGGTAGGCCTTGGCCTTGGAAATGTGCTATATAAATAAATGTGACATTGACATTGACATTGACATTGACATTGACATTCTATTTTGTCCCTGGTTACAGATAAAAGCTGGGTATCATGTACTAAACAACTGAGGATCGTGCACTACCATACTGGAATCATAGTTTGAACTTGAAGTCTTAAAAATGTAGTCTGTGCCCATCATACATTGCAGTTTTCTGTGAAATCTCAACTGCAGCGGCCCAAAATATGACTGGCAAAGGTTGTCTAGTGTATTCCAGCCTTAACAAGTTATGCTGTGAAATAATAGGAATGGTGGACATTAAGTAAATCAGTATATGAAATGAATGTTTCTCACTAGCTAATGTTCATAGAAACTACATCATCTAGCGATACCTCCCTTGAGCTCAGCGTTCGACAGCAACTCCAGCAAGAAGGTGTTCCGTCTGCAGGAGCTCCGTTCCTTCAAAGAGCTACTGGAGAACATTCACAATATAGAGGTAATGCACATAGCTTTTTCTTTCTCACAATAATATGCATCATCTATCAAACTGAAGTGTATTATTTGGGTCTAGTGGTGTGTTGGACATTGAAATGAGGTTAAATGCTTTTTTCTTTTTTTTTTTTAGGGGGGGGGGGGGGGGGGGGCTGTCTTTCTTTTTATTGGCTGTAGCAATAAAACAGGATATTGATTTCTTGGGATTGTTAAATACAAAATGTCATATTGTATATTATTTACAATGCATTCACCTGATGTGATTTGTAAACAAAGATCTGCACTACTGTGGTTTGGCCACTTGGTGGAGCTAAGCCTTCACAAGACTAAGGCCGGGGACACACTGGCTGCGTGGCATGAGCGTGGCGTTTCTGTTGCGTCACCTGCGTGGCGGCTGCGTTGCGTTTTCTGTGTCTTTGCACACCAGAAACGTGTCTGGCGCGGCGCTGCTGCTGCTAGGTGACATAGAGGGACAGTCTACATTTGGATTAGCGGTGTGTTGCTCTTGCCTTTACGACAACAATTCCAACTGTTATCACACATCTTCCAAAATCCGAAAAATAGGGAAGTGGGCTATCTGTTTATTTCAATAACATTTACAAATTTTGTGTAGCTTTAAAGAGCCTATATTTAGCCTGATGGTGGACCGTCACTCAGAACACACACTATGTTGTTATTGTAGCCTATCCTATCTTTATATCCTCCTGAGGCCCAGAACATTTTTTTCAAAAGTTTTTTTTCTTCATGTAATCACATTGTTAAGAGCATAAGAAACAAATGAAAAAAAAAAAGATATTTTATTATGAATATGTATGTTCACTATGACCTCTGTAGTGGACACCAGGACTTGATTGTTTAAAAAATAAAAATGACATGAAATTATATGTAGGCAAAATTAATGGCAATATTTGAAAATCGATAATTATTATTATTATTTGTTTAAATTACATTGATATCTGAATTTGTCAAAACCTAGACTTTTAAACATCAAAATGTAATTTATTAATATGTATTCGTGTACAAAATGACATATAAACATCGTTTCCTATTCTATTTTGCCTGGAAACGCTTCCAACACACTTGCGTGTTGCGTGAAAAATAGGTGTCGGTTCAATTTCTAGCATGCACGCGTTTTCCGCGTGGCTCAGTGTCACGCAGGCAGTCTGCAAGCTCTAACCTGTTAACATGGGTGCCGAAATAAAAACGGACACGCCACGCAGCTGAGACGCTTACGACACGCTGCCAGTGTGTCTCCGGACTAATCAATGAGCGCGTCATTAAAGCACTTCCACCTCATTATATTGGTTTGATATTACTGCCCAATCTTTCACAGCAGACAACTTTGCAGATGAACATTAAACAACTCTGTAAAATTAAATTTGACTTAAACACTGGCATCTCTGTAAGTAACTAAACAACACACATTACACTCTCAATTGAAAGTAAACATTTTTTAAGAGCATCTTGCAAACAGTCTACCTGGTGGATCCACTGACATAAGGCTTATTAAATCTCTTTTAAAGGTCTGTTGATGTTTATGCTTCATTTTGGACAAAAAGAACATTTTCACAGTGTTCCTGCACCACGTTTTAAGTGATTTTGCAGTCTGCAAAAGGGAAGGATCAAGAAAGAAGTTCTTTCCTGTAGCTCAAACAGTAGAGTGTTGGCGCTTGCAACGCCAAGGTCATGGGTTCGATTCCCAGGGAAAGTAAGAACTGATAAGAATGTAAATGTGTACCTTGAAATCCAATGTAAGTCGCTTTGGATCAAAGCGTCTGCCAAATGCATAAATGTAAATGTAAGGCAGTTTTGGCCGTTGCGAAGGGTAATATATTCTTTCTCACTGTGGCAACACCATCATTAGAAGCAGTCGTTTCTCAGATGAATGATACATTTGCTCGTTAATTACAGAAAGAATCAGCCATGTCCGTTGTCAATCTGTCACTTAGATTTATTCATTTATTATTTGCTGAATTCCCATATTGAGAGGCAGCTGTTCGTAGAGTGACACAAATGACAGTTTTTGGAAATAGAGAGAGAATGTAGCATGGCAGAATGTTAAACTGTTGTACAAATTGTTGGTTTCAGTGCAGGTCTTGAAGGAGCCAGAAGTATGACTGAATTGGTTTATTTGCCTCCAGCTGTTTTGACAGCTCTTGTATATGATATATTGTCTCTATGTTGTGCGGATGCACGTTGCATAGTATTTTGCTGCTTAATGCTGAAGTCATAACTTGTTTTCAGCTGCCTGCCCAGATGGGTTCGCTGCTGGGATCAGCGCTGGCTCTGCACTACCTGGACTGTGTACAGGATGAATCTGCCTTCCTGCGCCTTAACTTTTGGCTTGGACACTCATTGCAAGAGGGTAAATTTTTTTTGTAATGCCAAACCTTTTCAGTCATGTGTAAAGTTCTGTAGTCACTCCCAACACTCTGCATGTTACCATTTTTAAAATGCAAGTTCTGTTTTATGAGTTGAGTTAAGTTAACCTGACTCCGCCAGATGGATTTGCTCCGCATATCCATCTGGAAACCTTCCGTTGAAGTAGTTTTGGTAAGGGGCGAAAATACTGGTTAGCTGATTGGCCTATGTTGGTGAAAGACGGGCCAAATCAACCAATCAGATCAACGAAGCATATGACGTACTAACAGAGCGTATCTTCTCTGAGAAAAGCCTCCAGAGCAGTGTTTTGCTCTTCTTTCAGTGAAGAAATACTCTGTAATTCCGATAAAACTTGCTCGATAGCCACGCTGATGCTAGTTTCATCCGCTGAAGCCGACATGTTCTTTAGACTGAACTGACGCGCTTCTCGTTGCGTCACACCTCAACCCGCCTCAAAGCCAACGCTGATTGGACGTTCGTTTGGTGAACTGCTCCCAAATTTTCTTTAACGGAAAGTATCCAGACTGATCTGCGAGTGAAACCTTGAAAGCTCGCGAGATCAGGATGGTCTCACGAGGCTAGAGTTAAGTACCATAATATGGTTAATTCTCTTTTTCTTTTTTTTTTGGCAGAGTTTTTACTATGTCCTGTGGATGGGAGTTCTGATAACACTTCTGAAGCTTGTCGCTTTCTCAGCACTATCCTCTTCTCGCAGCAGTTCCTGCAGGTACGACCGAGCAACAGAAGACATATATTACCCAATAGGAAATTAACCCTGGTAGCCTCAAAGTTGGATGAGTTTATGAGAAACATGTTGCAGTTTATTCCACAAATCTATCAATAATTTTTCTGCTTTGCTTTATTCCTTTTTTGAATTCCTGAATTATCTCCCTATTTGTTAAATCCTCCAGTCCCATGTTGACAGGGTTTGTGTCTTGTTTTTTTTCAGGAGGGATTCTCCAGCACGGAGAGTTTCCTTTATAAGTTCCTGAGTGTGTGGGATGGCTCTCTGCTCCGGCCGCAGATCCTGGATCTTCTCAGTGACATTCCCTTGATGCCCAGCTTTTGTAAGTATCCCAATTACCTTTGTTACAGTCTGGGTTCTTCAAAAAACTCTTTGCATTTGTTGGTTTAGTGGAAATTGTTGAAAACAAAAGTAGATAGCAATATCATAGATAAGTTCTCCCTAATGTTAATGGTGTTTTTACATCCTTTGTTGATAAGATAGAAATCATATTTTATTGTTTTTAGCATTTTATTGGTCAGGGTAGAAAATTCTTTTCATCCTGTACATAAAACTATAACTTGAGCAATGTTTCTTTTCTTTGTCTGTAGACATGCATAAACTTCTATTCGAGCCACTGAAGCAACTTTATTTTACCTCCACAGTATTTTTCAAGGTTTGTATGTTGTTTTTTAAATGTACTCTTATTTGTTTCCTTCCTATTTTTTGTATTGAGCTAAGCATGAGTATTACACGAGCCAGGTGATGTCAATAAATGCTCAAACGGTTAAGACATAAGTGAATTAGTCTTTCCACACTTAAGCCTTAGCATCTTTGCACTTCCTGTGATGTTTGAGTGGTGTTGTGGTTAAGCTTGCAGCAGTTGAAAACAGGTTTTGATTTTTTTTCCCGCCCTTATCTGTGCCATTTCATATTGTCCTCATCACAGTGTAGTGTCATCGAATGTCTGAATAGCATGCTGGTGAAGTGGCTGACATGGCATTCTGTCAGCGCTTCGGAGGGCGGTTTGGATATCAGTCTTAACAGCAACAGCACCATGTGAGTATCCAAAAATCATATTTAATATTAAATGTTTAATAATAATCCCTAGTCTTATTTTGGACCATTTATCAGTTATTATCATCAACAGATTTTCAAAAAACAAAACAGAAAGCTCCCCTTATTACCAACTGAATATTCTTGGAAACGTGTTGCTTTATAGAAGTTAAATTTGTAAAAGTTGCGAATGCTGTTGTCTTAAATATGTCTTGCACTTTACTGAGTGAAGAAATAGGACCTCACTCCAGTGATTTGTACTCTTAAAAGCCTGAGATTTACCACTATGGCTCTTTTTATATTATATATTTAAAAGAGATCAATGAACTGCTCCTGTGGTTGGGCTCTGTCTGAACCTCGTTTACCCCGAAAGTGTTCTGTGGAACGGTGTGTAATGAAGTGCGGTGTATTTTTCCCCTCGCCTGTCGTGTATTACTTTTCTCTCACTGCTGATTTGGTTATTTTTTTATTTCATTACTGAAGTGCACAGCTGAAGGAGAAATTATGATCAAGGGCAAAACCTTGTTTGACTGCTCCAGTGTGTCATGCATCAATACGATACACCCATTATTCCCTTTTTCGCTCTGGGTCTCTGTGCGGTGCAAATTGTGAGTTCCAAGCATAGCACAAAGACACATCTGATGTATACTAGGTGTGATTTAAAGCTGATTTATTGTTCTCTTTTGGAGAAATATAGTTCACTCTGGAAGAAGGACTTGTTTTTCACATGTTATTTTGTGTATGCTTTAAAAAAAAAAAAAATGAGTGGAAAGAATAATACACTCCCCTTTCTAGGACTATGACCTTGTCTGGCTTCATGGACTCAGTTATGGAGCTGGTGCGCTTTGTAGGACTGCTGGCGTCTGAGGGACTCCGTCTGGAGAACTGCCACATTCTTCTGCTCAACCAGACACTTGCCTTCTATGAGACGGTACACTCAGCAATGATTAACTTAATTAACATGATGTTCTTGGCAAAGTGACATCCACTGAAGTTTCTGCCCAAGTTTCACTAAGATTTATGTGCTGATTTTTGTTGAGTAGATTTAGTACCAGAAACACTGATGTTGATGACTTTGTGCTAAAGCAGTAATT
This sequence comes from Rhinichthys klamathensis goyatoka, assembly GCF_029890125.1. Taxonomy (NCBI): domain Eukaryota; kingdom Metazoa; phylum Chordata; class Actinopteri; order Cypriniformes; family Leuciscidae; genus Rhinichthys; species Rhinichthys klamathensis. The sequence goes on from NW_026606820.1 coordinate 1,705,849, forward strand.
TCTCTCTTGTCATGTCTAGGTGTGTGATATGTTTCTAAAGTACAGCTTGCCTCTGGTCATCATGCCTCCGGCTGGTGTGTTCTACCCAGCTCTCTTTGCCACGGACTCCATCAGTGTGGATCGGCTCGGCTACATCATGTACAGGTACTATATTGTGAGCTATAATAAGCTTTATGGGTCATTTTATCACTCTGGTCAATCCTGGAGATTTTCTGCTTGAGATATTAGCCTTACCATGCTAGATTACAGGCATCTTCTGGAAGAGTTTGCTGTACTTTTGGGTGAGTGAGCCATGTGAGGGTAAGTTACTCTTCATTGCATGTGCAGTTCCCGTGGCATTGGGACACCTGTGTGCTGCTGGCTAAACTGAGGGCAACATCCTGAACCCTCAAATGCATTACATTGCCATGGCATGATGCCTGTTAGCAATAGATGAAATGAAGTATGAAGATCCTTTCATCTGCTTCGGCACGCAAACCTTTCAGTGCTGCTGTGAAGACTTAAAGGGATATTTCATCAAAAAATCACCATGATGCCATATGTTTGACTTTGTGGTTATCAAGAAACAGAAATTGATATGAGCTACTGGATGGGTAATTATACTGCTAAGCTCCAAAAAGGACCAAAAAAACAAACAAACGTAAAAGTTGCCCACATGACTACATTCCAAAACATCCAAAGCTATACGGCAGCTGAATTTTCATTACTTAAAGGAGCTGTATGTAAGAAATGTATTTCAATTAATCATAAAATGGCCCTGAAATGTCACTAGACATTAAGAAATCATGTACATTTCAAATACTTATATCACTGACAACAGTAGTCTGGCCAGGATATTGTCATTTAAAAAGTGCAGTTGCAGCCCTCAACTGATGTTGATGTTGTCATCTTGTGTTTTGGTCTGATGCTCCACCCTCCACCTATCTACCAATCACGAAGTCAGTAGTGTTGCGGCATCCGGGTTGCCAGCTCTGCTCTAGTTACCACAGCTGCAGCTCGTCACGTTCCTGCTGGATCCTGCAGCCGATCTGGCAACCTCCAGTCAGGGGGGAGGGGGAGGGGATACTGGATACTACAGTAATTTGACAGTGATTGCAGTACTAGTTTTGGCCACAATCTTACAAACAGCTCCTTTAAGTCTCTAGTGTCACATGATCCTTCAGAAATCATTCTAATATGCTGATTTGATGCTCAAGAAACGTTTAGCCTATTATTATCATTTCTGAAAACCGTTGTGATATATTTTTCTTTGATGGATTGAAAGTTAAAAAAACAGCATTTATAATTTAGAAATAATTTTTAACAATGTAATTGTCTTTACTATCAATTTTGATCAATTGTATGCATCCTTGCTGAATTATTAATTATTTGACCCCAAACTACTGAACCTGAATGGTCTCATTTTATTAACATGATTAATCCTGTATAATATGATAATTTTATTAATAAAATCCTGTTGTTTTATTATTTTCTCAGATACCGGAAGAATCTGACCTTGGCTAAGAAACAAGAGCAGCAGAGAGAGGTAATGAGGGGATACTGTGTCATAAAACGAACACAGCAAAGTCATGAAAAGCCAATTGTGTGTATGCTGGAGGTTTTGTGTCTGAATAATTTACTCATAATAGGCAAATTAGAAAGACCTTCAAGCTGTGCTTTTAAGAATTTACAATTTATTGCTGTAATCTTCACCTTACCTGCTGGGGATGAAGGGAGTTTTCATGATTGAATCCCAGTGAGACAAAGAAGCCTCAAAATATGAGCATGGCACTGGCATTGCAGAGAATAAAATGGCCAAATAATTTGATCACAGCATTGCAATTTTATGTCATTTAAAATATATGGGCGAAGGTTTTTATTCACTCACAAGTAGAGTTGTTCCGATTCCGATACTAGTATCGGAAATGCCACCGATACCAATAAAAATTCTGGCATCGGTATCGGCGAGTACTTCTACCCATGTACCGATCCGATACCCTTTTCTTAATAACTAGTTATGCACGCTAGCTTTGCAAATCGGAGATCAATTCTTCTTCGCTGCTCTAAACAGTGGTTGCTTGTGGCAACACAGGAAGTTGTGCTGTTGCCACAAGCAACCACCCACTGTTTAGAGCAGCGAAGAAGAAAGTCTGCGCTAGCAGTATCTCCGCTGTTTGGCAGTATTTAAGACTGGACCAACCAGCCAGTAAAACGGCGACATGTCTCATATGCCATACTGCAATTTCGAGGGGTGGCACAAGATTAGCAGCTTCAACACTTAATAAAGCATTTGAAGACGCGTCACCCCGCAGAACACGATGGGAAGGGCAGAGAAGGATGAGCCGCGCCAGAATCAACAATCTCTGGAAGCTTCATTGAAACGAAGAGAAAAGTTTTCAAAAGACAGCCAACGAGCGATAAATATAACCGACAAAATTATCGAGTTTATTGTTCTGGATGACCAGCCGCAGTCAAAACTGAAATGCTGTGTATTTAACAAAATTGTTTCTGGACTTTAAGTTATAAAGAGGTTATTTTCTTACATTGTTCATATATCATTTTTTAGATTCCTAGATTTATTTGTTGCACTTTTTTATACATTTATATTGTAAATCTAAAATCCTTTTTCAGTTTTAAGTATTAGATGTGTGGTTGCATTTTAAGTTCTTTTTCACTTAAGAAAAATAAATAATATATTGCTGTGAAATGTATGTCAGATAATAAAAATACTCATGTTTTAGTAAGGGATAAGTCTGAAGCACACCATAAAATAATTCTATCAATTCATACAGGGCTAGTATGAATTGCAGCTGTATAGATACACACCCAGGTATCGGATCAGTACTCGGTATCGGAATCGGTATCGCGAAGGGAAAAAGGGTATCGGAACATCTCTACTCACAAGGTGGTTCTTGTCTCACTGTGACTACGTTTACATGCAGCCAAATTTCGGGTTTAAGGTCACTTTTCGGGTTTCTGAAACATTAGGGATAACCCGTTTACATGCGTGAGCAGAGAGAGTTTCTCCTGTATACATGGAATTGCAATATCCCGATGTAAACGCGACGCGCGGTTAGCGTCTGGACGTACGGACAACCTTAAGACGCAATATGCGTCATTTCCCATTCTTCTTCCTGTATCCAAAGACAACAACAACAGCAGCACGCGGATAATGAATAGTTCGGGGCAGATAACGATCGCCTTTGTTTGCGCTTTGGTGCTGGTAACGTTACTGACCTCGCTCCAAAAGTATGCTGTGCTGCGTCTCGCCATGTTTACTTCCGGTATACTGCACGCGGGGTTTTGTATGCGCCGAGAAGTTTCTCTACTCAAAAGACCAAGATTCCTTGCGAATAGAACATGCGCAGAACACACATCACTATGGGGATATGCCGATGCGCGTTTACATGACCAAAAATTCGGGTTAGAAAAGGGGTACCCCAGGTATAATATCCCGGTTTTTAAAATCCGGGATATGAGCATATTCGGGTTTTTGCCGGTGTTTACATGGCCGTTCGCGACCGGGTTATTGCTAATATCCCGGTTTTGAACGGGTTATTGGCTGCATGTAAACGTAGTCTGTGTAAATCATGAAGATCCCCTTTGTGGCACCAGATGTTATTTTAACCACAAACACTTGTCTGACAGGTCTTGACTTCATTTAGTTTCATGTTTAATGTTTTCTTACATTACAGCAAACCTTCCACATTAGCAGAAACACATACAAGGAGTTTAATCGTAACCTTCAAGCCATGGTGAACTCCATGTGGAATTCCTGGTGGGGCATCCCTGGTTCAGACCTTGAGATCGACAAGGATCGAATTGCTCTGAGCAAAGTAGCAGAACCCTGGTGCCGTTTCGACCTCATCCACCACCCAGCACTTTTCAGCTATGCCATCGAATTTCATCAGAGGGTGAGTGAGACATTCTCACAGTGCCGTTTAATAGCACTAGAGTTCGTAACAGTACAGTGATGCTTGACTGTCATCTGATTTGGAGAGAAGGAATGGGACTCAGCTGCGTACGCTAATTAGATGATTATATTACATCAAGTGTAAAGCCTTGTCACTACTGGGGACAGGGCAGCCTCCTCTTTTCACTAATAACTTTAAGATTGGACAAAGATAAATGTGGTATTAATGTATCTTTTATAGAGGATCCATTAATATAAAATCACATTTTATTATTCATGGAAGCTGTGTGAGACTGGAGTTTTCATCATCTTTAATAACACAAGTACCTTTTTTGGTCCGACTGCAACATTCAGCAGTGTACTACTGAGATTTAAAGCAGAGGGAGAACAATGTATATATTTTTTATGTTCTCTTTATCAGTGTTGGCCGGAGAGGAAGGATGTGGATATTGGCTCCATAAAGGTACTAATGTTATATCATCTTCTTTTTATTAAAAACCTTTTTGATGTTTGTCTCATAGATTTTATTTCTGAGCTAAGTCATACACAGTAACTGTTCTTTTCATGTTTGCAGACCGGGAAGTACTGGAACTGGTATATGGAGTTTCTCTTTAATCAAGGCTTTGATGGCCTCAACAACTTTATTCAGACCAACACTGGCCACGGCTCCAGCTGTCAAGATGACAGGCAGCCCTCGAGTCAGACTTGATGCTGGCAGGAAATCCAGGTGTCAGGGGATTCATAAAACATGTATATATTTTATAATCATCCTCCGTAAGATGGCAGAAAGGAACCACTTGCATCATTGTAAATACTAAATGTACATTACAGGCCATTTTGTTACTTTCTAGTCTTTTCTAGTGTTGTGTATATTTTAAGCCTTTTTTGCATTTTTATCATTTGTGCACAGCAAACAGAACTAAAACATTGTGATGAACCTTAATATTTGGGAAAAAAATGATTATGACTGTTTTAAATGCCATCTAGAATACATTTCTCATTATTTATAGCGATTTAAAACTGATGTCATAGATTGATGAAAAGTCTTGTTTATTATTCCTATAAACCAGATGCGGCTATGTATCGTTGACTGGTCTCACATTAAAATGAATCATTTGCTCTCAGATGTAGCATTAGGTGTTGCAAAGTTGTGTGTTCCTGGCATTTGTCAGGATCCACTGGACTTGAAACAGGACTTGTTTGGAGACCTGTTCACTTGTAATGATTGAGCTTTTGTATGATATTTGACTCAAGTATAACTTAGTTGTATTATTTTCAGATTAAATCACACAAGTCTGTTTTTAACATTTAAAAAGCCTGATTGTACTGAGAATTATAAGATGATTACACATATTTGCACCGTTTGATGACCTAAATTGTAAAAAAAGAAAAAGAAAATTATAGATTTTTTAATAGGTTGGTTTGTTCAAAAACCTCAAACTGGACTTTGTGGTTTTAATGCAAAGGATATACATTATACTTCTCGCTATAAAGACTGCTCCTTTAAAATGCAATAAAGACCAGTTTTCCACAGGAACACTAAGCATTCCCTAGGTAACTTGGTCCAAGTGCCTCCTAGGAAATCTCAGCATCAAGGTAGTGTGAGCAAAGCTCTACGGCTTTACGTTTTACAGCCCGTTTCATAAATGCGAGCGCCTTCAACTCTGCGTGACACATCTTCGTGTTTATGACGAGCTCTGGAGATGCCTCGCGACGATGTGTCCCTTCTCTCGACCGTGCTATTTTCAGCGATGCCGTCCAGCAAACTTCATCTGGAGTGAAGGAAGAATATGCGCACTCCTCCGGGATTACAGTTGATGCGTTATCATGAATTGAGGCAGGTGCAGAACTTCAAACGATGAATTCCACGAGCGCAAAACTACGCGATATCTCCCTTGCTCGGCTGATGTCCTAGTTCATGTATGAGATTATTTGCTCACCGCCGACTGCCTGTTCATCACTACTCCACTCTCATCCCGCAGCTTTCCTCTTTTTATCTGAGCGTCCGTGTAAAATGGAAATCTGAAGTGCTTTACTTTCGCTGTTTCTCACCTTTCAAAAGAAAAGGTAAGACACTATTTGCTGTATACTTCACAAGTGTGTTGATTGTTAGAACCGTAAAGCTTTTTAGTTTCAATTTAGAGACGCGCGATAAATTATTCTAGTGATGTGCATTAGGCTAATTATTATTAATGCCAACTCCTATATCGTGTAGGCTAAAGGCCTGCTGTTAACTGTCAATCTTTAATCTTTCTTGTTTTGCCGGTTGACATGTCAGTGTAGCAGACCTTGTGGTTTCCGATGGTCTAAGAAAAAATATCTGGCAAGTGATGCTTAAATTATTTGACATTCATCTGCCAGTGACTTTGAGCTGAAGTAATGTAATTGGGATGTTAACGTTATAGGCTACGTTCTGGTTTTGAAACGTGGTTTCATCCGTTCTTTTAGTAGGCTAGCTACTTTTGAGGAAGAAATATAATTCCTATTGCATTCACTGCCCTTTGCTGTCGGTTGGCATGTGAATGTGATCATTTCAGCGGTTGGAGTTAAATTATGATTTAAGTAATTTTGTTTCTGTAAATGAGTCAGATTAATTCACTAGCCGCTCCGATTGATTCAGAAGTGTTTTTGATTCATTAAAACGAGCCTGGACATTCGAGTAAGTTATCGGACTAGAGACAGCACGCTGTTTGATTTTGATTCAGATTCACTAAAAGAACCGTCTCATGAGGATCACTCATTCGGACTACACGTTGTTGTGTTTCAGCTGCAGATTCAGTGTTAGTAGTGCAGGAAACGTTATAGCATTTTAATTTACACGCTCTCTTTCTATTTAGTAGCTAAACAAGAAAAAACGCCTCATATTGAATTAATCAAACTACAAAAGCTAGGCCTACTGTCTCAGATTCATTCGATTAGAAATCGCACAACAACCATATGTTTTTATTTTCACTAAAATAACCGGTTCATATGAATCATTCCTTCTTGGCTCTAAGAACACCGTTCACTTTATACGTTTTTTTGTTGAGCACGGCCACTATAGAAATGTTTCTGGCTGTATTTCTTTGATTTTTCTTTTACTTATAATTACTCGAACTCAAATTTCCCTCCTCTCTTCTCTTCCAGGCAGACATAGGCCTACATAGCGTCTAACTTCTCATTATGAAAATGAAATGTGTGCGGGTTTTGACATTTTGTCCCCGAATCACGTTCATAAATGTCCAATGTTGTGTCACAGTAATACAAGATTGAAGCTTCTTAAAAGCGCTATTGTGACTCGTGCTTTGATGTTCTTTGAAATGCCGACAGCCTTTGGAGCTGGTTCATGCTGAACAGCCACAAAAAGAGGAAAAGTAATAAATGTCGAGCCCGATCTTAATGCTATAGATACAGTAGATCCTGCTGAAATGATCAAGAGTCATCAGCTCATCCACTTTGTTCACGAGTCATTCATTTTATGCCACGGTCACACAACCCTCTTCCACTTAGATCCTTTCCTTTCCAGATCATGCATGGTCATCCCCTTTCCTTGCTGTCACCATTTTTTTAATGTTCCACAGTTATGGCCAACCTGAAAATATCAAGTTTTTTTGGTGAATGTTCAAAGTCATGGAAAAGTCATTGAAATTGCTAGTGAATGTAAATTTCTCTATAGTTATGCTCTGCATGGAGACTTAGACCGTTGTACACAAATGAATATAATTTGTTTGAAACTGTAATTCAAAAGAGTGGTACCTGACTTACAGCAAAAAATAGTCTGAAAAACTAGTGCAGTAATCATGAACTGTTCAAAATGGAAATTATTTTGTCTCAGTATGTGGGAACCATGAATGTTCAATCATTCTGTGTAATCTGAAAATGCATTTACCAATCATTCAAAATGTATTCCTTTGTCACAACCCTTTCTTTTCCCCCCAGATGAGATCATGCATGTCCATTCCCTCTCTTGAAGTCGTCATTGTGTATGTGACAAACAGCAAGTGTTGTCTGATGACACTTTTTGAAATGTGTTTTGACAAGACCATTAATTGGTGCAAAATGTGTGCCACTACACCTCTGAATTGTAACTCATTTTCTTAGTGATTTTGTTTTCCCTACGCACATCATCAGCATGTACTTTTGGACTACATTATTTATTTGCTCAGATGGTGGCTTGTACACAAAGAAGTATCAGGGGAAGTTTGCCTTGTTTTTTTGTTCTGCCTCACTTAGAGGAGGGATCTAAAAATGCCAGGAGTAGGCTATTACAACAGATTCAGCGAAAGATAAATTATTATATATAAACTATTTAAAGTTTGCTTTGAAGGTTCTGCTGATACTGTATGGCCTGGTTTCACAGACAAGGCTTAGTTTAAGCCAGGCATAGAATTTAGTTAAATTAAGACATTTAAGTAGCTTTTATAAATGTGCCTCACTGGTGTTTACTTGAGACAAAACAATCGCACTGACTAAGATATATAGATATATAAAATACATGTATATTACGGCAAATATCTTTAAAAAAAACTAGATTTGCATATCCTGAAGGGAATGCCAGTGCTTGCGAGGCAGAAAACAATATACATTTTGGGACTAGAACAAACCCTTAACTAATGTTTGATGAATATCAATACAGTGCCTTGCCAATATTGTGATAAACACATCTTCTTCTAGTCTTGCGAGTTGTACAGGTACAGAGCATAATGTTGGTTATATAAATTGGTATTCTTGTTTTCCTCCCATCTGGCTTTTGATGTTTTCGCCTGCAATCACATGACCTCTGATTGCCTTAGTTGGGGAAAGTTGTGATAGGATATATGACCCAGTAGTCAAGGGATATGACAAATATGGCTCTGAGTTGTGTAAGTTGAAAAGCAGAGTCATCCTCGGTCATCACAATCACTCTTGACCGGCAGCAGCATCAGCGGTGGCCTCATCTCCAACTATGCTGGAATAAAGCATTTTAGTCCTGTGAGAAACGGTTTGGTAATGATACGTGTCAGCAGAGTCGCGCCTTTGATGAGCACCTTTCCGTGCTTTCCCCTGGCCGTGAGACACGTCCTGTTCTCTGGAAGTGAAAAAACAGGCCAATCACCCCCCTGTTCCTTTCCATCATCCACGTGCTGAGTTAAAAGAAAGGATGACCAGACAGAAAGAGGTGCAAAGAATGAGCATAGAAAAGCAATTTGCTAACTCCATAAATCCAGCCACCTAGGGTACCTGACCCCAGAGATAGAAGCAGGAGGCCATTATTTAAACTCGGGTAACCAATGCTCTCCTATTAACATTGAAAGGGCTGGTGTCTGCTGGTTGTCTGTGGCACATTTATGTGTTTTATTTACTGCCTTGTACCGTATGGCCTCATGCGCAGGGCCCCCGAAAACTAGCTTAGACTGAAACTCTCAGAAGACGGCCTTAATATGGATTGATAACGGGACACAAAGTACATCTCCACAAGTTGCAGAATGCTAAAACTGCAAAGGTGATGCCTATGAAAGCCTGTTCTCTGTTATTTTAGGTGGTGATAAAATCTGTGTGTATGTTTGTTTATTGCATGGGGAGAGAGAAAGTGATGTAAAAAAGAAACCCCCTTTTGTGGGGGTGCTCTGGAGTAGTAGGTAAAGCTCTAGGCTGGTGACCATAAGTCTACTGAATCTATCCCCATATAGTGCAAGTCATGAGTTATTCCCATCGTACCTTCTATGAGACTTCTGCAATTCACTTTGGATAAAAGCCTCTGCTAATGAACTATTTATTTTAAATACATTTATAATTTATAATAAATTATTACAATTTAAAATAATGTTTTACTACTTGAATATATTTTAAAATTTTATTTATACTTGTGATGGAAAAGCTGAATTTTAAGCATCATCAGTCTTCAGTGTCACTTTATCCCTTTAGAAATCATTCTAATTTGGAGCTTTAAAAAATTGTCTTATTATTAATGCTTAAAACAGTTGTGTTAATGTTTTTGAAAGTTTAAAAGAACAGGATTTAATTAATATAGAAATCTTGTGTAACAATGAAAAAGTCTTTACTATACTACTACTACTAATAATAATAATAAAGTCATAGATTTTAAGGTGTAACTTCACCAATTATCAACCCATTTTTATTGTTAAAATGTCGGATGAGTTAACTCATTCTCCGTGTTTCCTGGACTGAGAAATGCAAGTATATTTGTCTGCAAAACTGTTGATTTTCTTATGCTTTTTGTATCCTTGCCCACGGGCAGAAAGAGGTTTATTAACAAAACAGTTATTGTAAGAGTGGGGTTATCACTGAAAATTGTATCGTAGGTTGTATACTCTTTAAACAGCATTATGGTAAAAAATTGAACACTGTCAACAGCTTTCGTACCTGTACCAAAGACTTAAGATATACATGCGACATTGTTTTGCTTCAGGGGGTTGGGTGAAACTGATAAAACGGCAGTTTCCTTCTTTCTTCTGTTTGGCCTAAAACACTATGTTCATTGTCATTCAGTTTGAAAGGGTAACTACGAACACTGAGGTTTTTCAGATTTTCCGTCACTATATTTTCTCAATGTTTACGAATCCTTGCACCCGGGAACAAAACAAGTCGACACCATTAAGTTTGCTAAGAAGTTTTATTGAAAGACCATTTTGCCTTGTCTTAAAAAAAATCTAATGAAAATCTTTTTTTTCCCAGAGGAATCCAAATGGAGTTACTTATGCACAATGTCCATGCTGCTCATTTCCATAACATGAAAGTGAATGGTAACCACAGCTGACAAACAAGATTTTTCGAGGTGAGCTTTTCACACAAAGTTTTTGAAAGGTTTCCGAAAATTTGAAATATAGTGCACAAGTCATATGGATCACTTTAATTTGTTTTCATATTACTTTTACTTTTTGAAGGTTGAAAGCTCCTGCTCCCTATTCACTTTCATTGTCTGGAAGAGAGCAGGTCGGACATTCAACTAAACATATTTTTTGGTGTTCCACATAAGAAATGTTGTTGTACTGGTTTAAAAAGACTTAAAAGGGAATAAACAAAGACAAATGCGCCCCTTTAAGACTTAATATACTACTTCCAGATAAATCAAATATTCTGATACCCCTTGAGTTTGTTTTTCCCTTTAAATGTACCAGAGAACTTTAGTGAACTCAGTCCTTTAAGGACAAAGTTGAATAAAGGGTGAGTAAGTGTTCGATTTGGTGGCTGCACTTGAATCCTGGTCACTCTTTCTCTTTTATCTGCCCTCTTGTTTATGGAGTGAGACACCACTGTCTCAGTATTACAGATGTGTGCTCTGAAAAGATATCAGGCATCCAGAAAAGTCTATCAGCCTGACGCTTCTGTGGCTGAGTGAGAAACAGCACTATTTCTTCATCCCTGTCATCCACAGGTGCATTGATGAATGTATTTTTGCTCTCCTGTTTGGTCTGACACGCTGGCACGCTGTGGGAGATTAGAGGAGATTGCAGTGTAACCACCTCAAATAAATATTTATAGTTTCTCGTTTTTTTTTAAGACTGACAAAGGACAGATTGAAGATGGAACAGATAGTAATAATGGTGACTATACACAGCGAAGATGTTGACTCAGGTGTTGTTGGCTGTTGTGTTTTGACTGTTAAGAATGCTTAATTGTTCAGTTACATTTGATTTTAAAATGTCATAAGCAGACCTTCTTTGGACTGCAATTGTACAACAAGCTGACTATATTTTCTCTCTAGTTAAGTACACTGTCCAAGGACTTGGCCATGTTCAATTGTCTTATTGGCTGCTCATAATTACTTTAGCTATGTAACTTTTTTTTGTTGTTCAAAATTAACAACATTTAAATAAGTCAATACACAGCATCAATCCTTTTTCCAAAACGTGTTTTTGTCTTACTCTGATTCACTATAGCGAGCCTATTATAAGTCTGTATATTTTAGACAGGACGGGATGGTTTTCATAGAAAATTGCGTAGATGCGTCACTCGCTCGTGCGATTATTGTCATATCTGTAAATAGAGAAACGTTGCTCCGGCTACTTTGACGTGTGTATGGTGTGGGAGTGACCTCTCTAACCTCTGGGGAATAAGCTCGCAAGATAAACGAGATAAAACGACAATCACCGTTGGCTTGGCTTTTCAGAGACGGCGAGTACTGAGGTATTTGAAATGTTGGCAAAGCAACGAGGAGATACCTTTTAATTTTTAAGTATTATAGTTGGCGAGTAAGGCATTTTATTGAACAGATAAATGGCCATGTAGCTGTCTAACAGAGTTCAATGGAAAGCATTGTCTATATGAAGGGTAATAATTTTATTATGGATTGTTGTAGCGCTGTGCTGGGTATAGATACAGTAACGACTTCACTTAGTCAGCTTGAAATCCTTTCCATCCAAACTGGTTATATATCTTAGTAGATCTCTTAGCCTCATAGTGAATGTTTTATGAGCAGAAGGATAATTCAATCTCTCTCTTTTTTAATTATGAGAAGAACGAACCAGATGAGAGAGAACCATAGTCACCCACAGTCATTAAGTTTTAGTAATTTTAGCACTTCAACATATTTTATTTCAGTTAATTGTCAAGGCAACATTTCTAATTAGTTTTTCCGTCTTATACACTTACACTATATGTTTACAATTCATTTCGATAGTCCATTTTAGACATTCTACTAAGTAAGTAACTTTGCAACTACATGTCAACTAACTCTCATTAATTTGCAAGTACATGTCTAGCAGTCATTAGGGAATTAGTAGACTGTCTATTAATATCTGCTAACACTTTAATTTGATGGTCCCCCAACAGACATTCTACTGACTAAAAGTAACTTTCTAACTACGTCAACTAACTCTCTTTAGAGATTTCTTATCCTGCTGCGCCCTCTCTAGGCCATGATCAGCGACTAGTCGACGTCAAGCTTAAAGCGTCATGGCAGAGGATTAATGTCGACTAGTCTGTGCAACCCCTAGTGCCAGCTATGTTTTTATCCTCAACCTCATATTATAATCATGTTGCAGATAAACGCATCGTATTTAGTGAACCCTTGATAGTCCCCAAAATTTTCTACTGATTTAGAATGAGATGCAGCCAAAGTTTTTTTGGCTTTCTGGTGAGTTCATCACCTTCTATACACAGAGCTACTTTTATATCACCACAAACATCCAATTATTCATCCAGCATTTGGATGGGCTTTTAGAGCTGGTTTTTCAAATATTGCAGCACTCTCCTCTCTTACTCTAGTGCGAGATATTGTTACGGACTGTGACTCTAACTGGAACCATGACTTGCAATCAATAACATTAGTGCATTAGAGCGGACTACTGCAGTGCATTGCTTTTAATTTGTCTTAATGGCCCAAGGCATTTAGCAAATTTCTATGTTTGACCGTCTCTACATGTTTTTTTGTGGAAGCACAGTAAGCACAGTGGTCTTTATGGCGGTTTCTGTACCCATTTAAATGGGTGTGAATGTTTTGAAATGATCAGTCCAAGTATTGTGTAAGCCAATCAATGCATGCTAATTATAGTCATCAGCAGATTGCCTTGTATTCAGGTCAAGGAGCCTTGAGCTTTTTTTGGTCATGTGCACAGGTGTGTTAAAAATATTTATTGGAGCTTTTTACCTTTAGATTCTGGTAGGAAAAATAAATAAATGTAATTGCTTTTGGTACAGGCTTGTCACTCAGCTGTGCGTACTGATTGTAATTGTGTGTTTGTGGTAACAAGAAAATATAGATATTCTAGATGTGTAATTGTGTATAAACTGCCTTCTTAAGAAGTCATAAAACCTTATTAATATCAAGCAGGCAATAACACACTTCTCTGTGTAGCTGGCATTTAAATGTCATATCAAAGAATGGTTTTGAAAGATTTGAGCTTAATTTTCCTTCAGGATCGGTAAAAACTTTCTTTGGCAACTGTCAAGTGTTCAGTCTCTTTCCCACTCCAGTCAATCATGAGTTCTGTGAATAGGTTTGTGATTGAAATGTACCAATCAAAATGGGAATTCATAATGAAGAGGTATAAAGAACATGCAGCTGATTTAGAAATAGTGTTAAAAGATTCTTTATGCGTTTTCCCCCCAAAAAAGATAGTTTGGGCTCAAGTTGGAATGATGGAATGCAATTTGGAAGAACCGATAGCCTAAATGATGAAATATGTGATGGGTCCATCTGGAAGAAAATACTTTAGATACCTGGGATAAACAGTCGCTTTCAGTCAGAACTCAGTTTGATAATATCTGTGCAGTGTTTTTCTTGGGTCAATACAGGAGGGAGGATATTGTTTATCAAAGCCAGGCATTCTAGTATGTCTAAGGCCTAATGCCGCTTTATGATTTATCAATCTGAAAAGGTCAGTCCGCCTAACTGTAATTAATTCTGTCTGATTTTATTTGGAGTCTGCATTGTAAAATGTTCTTCATTAGTGGCATGTGTCATTACATTGCATAGTTTCTCGACTGGAATGGGAGGAGAGGGGCGGCATTCATTAAAGGGGAATGGTTTCAGATAATTTCCTATCAAGATGTTGTTCATTCTTTGATTTGGAGGACAGATAGACCTCTACAGGCGTGAAGTTATTCTTCTAATTAGCATATACGAAACCTGTTCAGAGCAACTTGCCTGCCAGCTTCTTAACGGATAGTTCATCCAAAAATGTAAATTGTCATTATTTACTCACCCTCGTGTCGTTGCAAACCCGTAAGATTTTTATTCTTCTTTAGAACACAATATATTTTCAATAAAATCTGATAGTTTTCTGACCCTCCATTGAGTCTATACGCAACTACCACTTTGACGTTTTAAAATGTTCTTAAAGAGATCGTAAACTAATCCATATGAATTGAGCGGTTTTGTCCAAATTTTCTGAAGAGACATGATTGCTTTATATACACTCACCTAAAGGATTATTAAGAACACCATACTAATACTGTGTTTGACTGCCTTAATTCTACGTGGCATTGATTCAACAAGGTGCTGAAAGCATTCTTTAGAAATGTTGGCCCATATTGATAGGATAGCATCTTGCAGTTGATGGAGATTTGTGGGATGCACATCCAGGGCACGAAGCTCCCGTTCCACAACATCCCAAAGATGCTCTATTGGGTTGAGATCTGGTGACTGTGCGGGCCATTTTAGTACAGTGAACTCATTGTCATGTTCAAGAAACCAATTTGAAATGATTCGCGCTTTGTGACATGGTGCATTATCCTGCTAGAAGTAGCCATCAGAGGATGGGTATATGGTGGCCATAAAGGGATGGACATGGTCAGAAACAATGCTCAGGTAGGCCGTGGCATTTAAACGATGCCCAATTGGCACTAAGGGGCCTAAAGTGTGCCAAGAAAACATCCCCCACACCATTACACCACCACCACCAGCCTGCACAGTGGTAACAAGGCATGATGGATCCATGTTCTCATTCTGTTTACGCCAAATTCTGACTCTACCATCTGAATGTCTCAACAGAAATCGAGACTCATCAGACCAGGCAACATTTTTCCAGTCTTCAACTGTCCAATTTTGTTGAGCTCTTGCAAATTGTAGCCTCTTTTTTCTATTTGTAGTGAAGATGAGTGGTACCCGGTGGGGTCTTCTGCTGTTGTAGCCCATCCGCCTCAAGGTTGTGCGTGTTGTGGCTTCACAAATGCTTTGCTGCATACCTCGGTTGTAACGAGTGGTTATTTCAGTCAAAGTTGCTCTTCTATCAGCTTGAATCAGTCGGCCCATTCTCCTCTGACCTCTAGCATCAACAAGGCATTTTCGCCCACAGGACTGCCGCATACTGGATGTTTTTCCTTTTTCACACCATTCTTTGTAAACCCTAGAAATGGTTGTGCGTGAAAATCCCAGTAACTGAGCAGATTGTGAAATACTCAAACTGGCCCGTCTGGCATCAACAACCATGCCACGCTCAAAATTGCTTAAATCACCTTTCTTTCCCATTCTGACATTCAGTTTGGAGTTCAGGAGATTGTCTTGACCAGGACCACACCCCTAAATGCATTGTGATTGGTTAATTAGATAATTGCATTAATGAGAAATTGAACAGGTGTTCCTAATAATCCTTTAGGTGAGTGTATAATGAACAGATTTAAATTAAACTTTTATTCACATATAAACATTTATCAGCGCTCACATCAGTTGTGGTAATCGGAAGCTAAAGCATGTTCGCTTGCCGCGTGAGAACCAATGAGGTTCATTCTCATATGTTACGCAGCACGTTTGAGCTTCTGCAAGAACCAATGAGGTTTGTTCTCGTGCTTTAAAGCATGGTTGAGCTTCTGTTTGTGTTCGCTGATCAATGTACAGAATGTAAATAAAAGCATGAAGCGTTAAAGTTTCAGTTGCGTAGCTGTCAATGGAGGGACAGAAAGCTCTCAGATTTCATAAGATCTTCATTTGTGTTCCGAAGATGAACGAAAGTCTTTCGGGTTTGGAACGACATTATTGTTGAGTAATTAATTTTTGGGGAACTATCCCTTTAAACCTGGCAGTTTGACAGCATGTGAAGGCAAGCATCGCTTTGTATAACTATAACTAAGTATAATCATGCATTAATTCTAAGTTTTAATTAAGCGGTGACTCATTAGGGCATTTGAGCTTTATTACAAGAATTACCATGTATTACCATTACAAGAAAGTGAGGGCAAACTATTTTCATTTTGCCTACAGCATCTGTTTTTGTCTTTGTTATTGTTGGGTTATAAATTCAGTCCGTTTGCTTGCCATCTCCCAAGAGAACTGTGATACTTAAACCACTGTTCAAATTGCACCTCCATATTTTGTGTATATTATTTTTATTGAGGTTTTCAAACATCAAAAACAAAAAAACAAAAACAGACAAAAAGACCCTTCATAAAACAGAAATCTGTGCAATGTGTAAAATGAAACAAAAGTACTATAAAAAAGGAAGACATACACAAAGCCAACCTCAGTTACAAAGTGTAATCACAATAGTTACATAAAGTGATTATTACAGATCAGGAAAACATAAATAAATAATTAGTCACACCTCCATATTTTATTATATAAAATTCCATCACTGTACTGCGGTACTAAAGAGGATGAATTATAGCTGCAGGTGGAATTTCAGTTGGACTCATATTGAAGTTTTTGACGGTATATCGCTGGAAATGATGTCTGTAGAAGAACTGAATTTAAATAATAATAATAATAATAATAAATAGCAACAATAACAGCAATGATAAAGTTATACTTTCTATTTTATTACTTATTATTATTTTTCTTTTTTCTTTTATTATTTATCCAGCATATTCTTTCAATTTATTCTTACATCTGAAATGCATCAGATTAAGGGACGCTTTGTTTTGCAGCTAACAATTGTTATAATCTGTTTCTATCCTCCTTATCTTCTCTCGCATCATTTTCTAGTTGTTGATCCTGATTCGTGTCTGTTGCTTCATTGTGAGAGTCCTGATGGCTGTTAAACGTTATGTTCCTATGGAAACAGTGATCTCACAAAAGTCCAAACGTATTCTTGTGGCTAATCTATATGCGAAATTACGAGATTATCTATCTCAGATAGCGTTCTTGTTAAACTTTTTGTATCTACCAGGGCATGATGATTTGACCTTCTCCCTCATCTAACCTAAAGTTTTCAATTCTAAACAGCCTGGAAGCTGTTCAACAGACCAGATCCAAATGATTCGGCTGTGTGATTATGTCAAAGCATGACCTTTTTTGTTGGATTGGCTTTGACCTTTTTGAACGTCCACGTACGATTGAGGACGGTTTAAAACCAGGCACCTCACCACGTGACAAAGCCTTCCTCTTCCCCACTAGTTTTGCACCCAATACCTGATCTAACACTCTGGAGGTCACAGCGCTATAGCGTGAAGAGGCGGTCTGTGTTTGCCACAGCCTGTGGCGCTCTGGAGAGGCCGGAGATTTGAAACAATCTGCTGCCTCCTGTCTGCTAAAACACTGGCATAAGTAAGGGGGCAGGAAGTATGCTAATCATGCCTTATCCTTTTTATTTATAGAGCTGATCTCCTCTGTGTGCTCGCTCTCTCTCTCCCTCTCCTGATCTGTTTTGATGAGGAATGTGATGAGTCACAGGAAGGCGAATGAATGTTAACCTGGCAAAAAACTACGCAAGGCAAAATATTGTGTATGAGATGTATTTTCCCTCTTGAGGGCAAACACTGATTTGTAATGTCCTCTATGAAAGGCTAAAACATCAATTTTAGGGGAGCAAGTGAAGTGTCTCTAATGTAGTGTTAGGATGCTTTTGTCCTTGACATGATTCAATTAAACAATATGAAGTTACTTGTGCTAACCAGGTTTTACTGCTGAGTTGCTACAGGCAAAAAGTGTCTATGCACATTTGATCTCCTTTAATGTTCGTTCACATTGCGTATTTCTTTTTATAGCCCGTTAAATATATAGCAGTGACATAAATGCCATTTTTATGAAGACGATCACTGCTTAGGCTTCACATCTGTGACAGGGGTGTCAGATTTAAGAAAGCCACATAGTTGTATAATCCACTCACTGTAATCTTGTTAAAACTGGCACAATATTTGAGCTGTAGGCAAATTTGTTCACTATGACATTTCTTCTTGAAATTATTGTCTTGCATTTGACTTTGAATAACCAGTATTCCAGATTGTATGAAAGTCATTTTTCAGTCTTAAACTCAGTCATAGTTTGACTATTCAATGTACTGGCTGCAAAATGATTTACTTATTTAATTATTTGGTCAGCTGATAGAATCTGGTCTTCTAGGACTGGATAATTATCAGCTCTTTTCTATCTGGTGTAGGAAACCAAAAATCTCTATTTTCTGTGGTTAACACTATTTTAAAGCCACCTGAGTGTTCTAACTGGCATATAAACTCTACAGAACTGTGTGAAGCATCTCTTTTTTAATAAGAAAATTGAAGACATCCACCAGCAATTGGTTTCACCAAACACTGATTGTAACATAACTCATTCTAGCTTTTGTGCCATCTCCCTTATTTTCATTTTCTGCTTTTAAAATTCCATTTCCAACAGTTGAGGAAATTTGTTCCGTTGTACAAAAATCTAAATCTGTCACATGTCAACTGCAACTGGATCCATTACCGACTCACTTGGTTAAAGCTGGTTTATCATTTCTTTCCTCTTTAATCACTGATATTATGCATACATCAGTTCTTACTGGTACTGTCCCTACTGCACTTAAAACTGCTGTTATAACACCTATTCTTAAGAAACCTGGGACAGACACAAAGAATTTTGCAAATTTTCGTCCTATTTCTAATCTGCCGTTTTTGTCAAAAATCCTGGAAAAAATTGTTGCACTTCAGCTCCGCGAACATCTCTCTTGCAATAGTCTATGTGAGCAATTACAATCAGGGTTTCGTGCTTTTCACAGTTGAAACTGCACTTGTAAAGATTTCAAACAATCTATTACTAGCTGCTGATGCTGGTCTTTTATCAATACTTATACTTCTTGACCTTAGTGCAGCATTTGACACCATTTCACATCCCATACTTTTGAGCAGGCTGGAATCTATTGGAATTACTGGTATGGCTTTAAGCTGGTTTCGTTCTTACCTCACAGATCGCATTCAATTTGTACAACTTAAACAGTTTAAATCAAAACCCACTTTTGTTGTCACTGGTGTTCCCCAGGGCTCTGTTTTAGGACCTCTTCTGTTTATTATTTATCTTTTACCTATTGGCAACATTTTTAGGAAATATGATATCCATTTTCATTGTTATGCCGACGACACCCAACTTTACCTGTCTTCTAAACCTTCTTCAAAGTTTCCCTCTTCTTCTCTTGGTGAGTGCTTAAGTGAATTAAAAAATTGGTTTTCTAGTAATTTTCTAAAATTGAACAGCAGTAAAACAGAAATTCTTCTTGTTGGTTCAAAAAATACAATAAGTAAGTTGAATATTTCTTCTATGGTAATAGATAACTGTTCTGTTCCTCTATCGAATCAGGTCAAAAGTTTGGGTGTCATTCTTGACACAACTCTGTCTTTTGAATCTCACATTAATAGAGTTACCCGTTCTGCATTCTTTCATATTCGCAATATAAATCGTTTGCGTCCTGTCCTTTCACTCAAGAGTACTGCTACGCTTGTGCATGCTCTTGTAACATCAAGAATCGACTATTGAAATGCTTTGTTTTATGGGCTTCCTTCCAAATCTCTTCATAAATTACAGTTAGTACAAAATGCTGCAGCTCGAGTCATTACCAAAACTTCCACTTTTGAACACATTTCTCCTATTTTACAGAAGTTGCATTGGCTCCCAGTTAAATTCCGTGTAAATTTTAAATTTTACTTAACAATCTGGCTCCTTCATATCTTCAAGATCTTCTTCATATACACACTCCTTCCCGCACTCTAAGATCTGCTTCTGCACTTACACTTGTCTTGTTGTGCCACGCACTAGGACAACTTTTATGGGGTCACGAGCTTTTGGCTATGCTGCTCCCCATTTATGGAACTCTCTTCCTGTAGAAGTTCGCAACAGTTCTAGTCTCTCAGTTTTTAAATCTCGTCTTAAAACGTATCTGTTTAGGCAGGCTTTTATGTGATTTAATGTTTGTTGCTGTACTGGTTTGATTGTTTAATGTCTTTTTTATGAATTTTGTAAGGTGTCCTTGAGTGCTATGAAAGGCGCCTTTAAATAAAATGTAGTATTATTATTATTATTATTATTAATAAACCATCCTTGATGTTATTATCCCTTAATAATAGTTAATAGTATCCCTTAATAGTTTTTCACCCCTGCAAAAAAAAAAAAATCATTCATTAAAGGGGAATGGTTTCCCCTTTTATAATAAAATAAATTATAATAATAATAATTGATTATAATAATAACAATTGATTATAATAATAATAATGTATTATAGTAATAATAATTGATTATAATAATAACAATTTTCATTATAATAAAAATATATTTTATTAGCAGTTTCTCAAGATGAGAATGTTCAAATGTAATGAATTTTTTTTTCTATAAATTTAAAACATTTTCTATCAAACGATACCTACCTTTGGACTCTCCTTGCTATAGGTTTGGAGTTTTGAGTCTTTTCTTTTGTGTGTCACTCAAAAAAAAAAAAAAAAAAAAAAAATTCCTTCAGGGCTTAAGGGGTTAATTAGATTCAGAAGCAGTAGGTAAATGCACTAAATGAATATTTATGAGGAGAGAATTCATTAACTAAGCCTTGGCAAACATCATCTCAATTCTCTATCACACTATTGACAGTCCATGTCATTGTTCTTATTCCAACTGTCGGCACATAAACTTGGATAGAGAGAGGCTCTCCAAGATAATCAAGTCCCAATTATTCTAGTATTTTAGTAAGTTCAATATCCATTAGTTTCTCATCTGTTATTATCGCCTTGCCTCTTCAAGCAGATCTGATCGTCATCTGATTTTGTGTGTAACAGTTTTCCCAGTTTATTGAAGCTTCATTTTTTTGTTTCATGGCCTTCCAGCTTGACATCCTTAATTCTTGATCTGAATTTAAATGCAAATGACCCTCATAAATGATACGTTTCTCCATTGGAGTTGGTTTTATTGGAGGATTGACACCGGGGGCATCTGATGCTAAAGCTAATGGATGGCAGAAACGTTGTTGAAAAAGCACTGCCTTCAATAATTCCTCAATGCTTGTTCACAGCAGGGTTTTTTTTATGTTAGAAAGCCTGCTTTGTTCCTGTACCACATTCCCTCTGCTCCCATCACATCAGTTTTTGATGGAGCCTCAACATCAAAAGTTATCTCCCAAATACAGGCCATCAGTTGCATATTAAGAAGTATTCTTACGTTAATACTCTATTGACTTGAGAGTATGTTTCATGTTACACTCAAATGTAGACCAGATGTCCATTTGAATAAGCCAACACAGCTTTCTTAGTGTATGTGCATGCACTGTTGCTGTTTGACTTTAGAGGACAAATATGGGTGATTTTAGCCAAGTCTTTGTAACTAGGCAGGTGTGCGCCAGAGGGATTGAGCCTTCAGCGCCGACAGCATTGAAAGCGGAAGAGAGTTGGAGACTTGGAACATCCTCCAAAGACCAGCTCACAGGAGTCTCTGAATCATATTAATAATGGAGTGTTAGACTCAGAGGACCGGCTTCGGGCTTTTCGTGGAATCTGCTTTGAGGCGATCTTAGGTTTAAAATGAAGGAAGTTTTTCGTTGACCTATATCATTTAATTTAGCAACACATTGAGGAAGGATCAATTAAACCCGTTCAGTTGAATAAATAAAGGATGATAACCAAATAATAATCATTTACCTCAAATGCCTCATTTACCTTCATTTATTCTGCTTTGATGCATCTGGCGATATTGTCAAAAATCAATTCAATTTATCATTTTATGTTTCAATTAGTATGCATGGATGGCCTTTATTATCTTTGAGAGTGCTGATTAATATGGAGGTAAATGTGACTAATGAGCAGGTGCATTCTAATAATCAAACCAACACAAAGACTTTGAAATAACCAATATGCCCCAAGCAAAGCGTAATTAAACACAATCCATAGCTTCCAGACATGGTTTATCATTTCACCCTACTATTGTCTGACTCAGTCTGAAAATACATTTTATCCATTTTAATATATTATTGAATTGGATGAAATGGATTCCTGCTCTGTTAACAAATGGGTGTTTATGGCTGCCTTGAGATTCTCCAATTATTGTTTCACATATACACACTACTGGTCATAATTAGGATTTTGTAATGGTTTTGTAAGAAGTCTCTTATGCTTACCATGGCTGCATTTATTTAATCAAAAGTACAGTAAAAACAGTAATATTGTGAAAAGGGGTGCAGAAATTATTTATGCAGTGCATAGGTGTGAGCACCATTTTGGAAAAAATATTCTTTCAAAATCTTCTTGAAAGGTACACTATGTACCTTTCTTTTTCAATATTAACAAAAAATGTTATCAATACATCATAAATCCTTCTTCCAAAACATCACTATGGAAAACCTTTTGTATGCCTTTAAAGATCTAGCTAGATGCTGGCTAGATTTATTTTTTATTTTTTATTTTTTTATTCAACAATTGCACAGTTTACATGAACGTTCATCTCCATTGTAAAAGTAAAACATTGAGCAGTTTCCAACATTGCGGGTGTTTTAACATAAACAAAACATAAAAGACTCATATCATCACATTTTGCCAGGGGAAGTACAGATTTACAAAAATATATCAAATTGTTTACACACATTCACAGTTTTTGTTGCCTTTTGATTAAGAGAAAACTTAATCGTGTTGACATATTGCTTGACCTCATTGTTAAAAGCAATAAAAGATGTTTTGGAATGCGTAAACTTACATTTATGTATGTAAAAACTTGGCCAAGAGAATAATGAGATTAATAATGAAAGTTTCATTAGGCCTAGTCCTGTTGAGGTCATAAAGGCCAAAAAGAACATCTTTCCAAAACAACTTGAAATCTTTCTCGATTTTTTCTGCAATAAAATTACAAATATCAGACCAGAAACTTTGGACAAAAGGGCATTGCCAAAACAGATGGGTAACTGTTTCAATACTCATAGAGCAGAAAGTGCACATTACATCAATGTCTTTTAAATTTTTTTTAACAATATGATCATTAGACGGGTAAAACTTATGAATTATTTTAAATGATATTTCTCTAATTTTGTTGGTCAGCAAATATCGGTTGGGTAAGAGCCAGACCTTCTTCCAGTCAATGTTTTGCACAAATTTATTCCAATATGGAACCACATATGGGACTGTGATAATATCTGTTTTGAACAGGGATCTAATTAGTTTATTGTTCTTACCATTGTTACAAGAAAAACAAATCTTACCAACTGAGGTGTCAGTCAGCGATAACAAAGTTAGTTGTTGTTTGTCCACTCTTGGTTGAGATCTATATAACATGCAAACACCAGAAGAAATTGCTCCAAAGACTTTGGCATAATCTCCAGGAGACACAGGAATTTTGTATTCTTCTATAGAAACTCATTATAAGAGTAAAGACAACCATCCCTGTTAAATAATTAGTCAACAAAAATAATGTTATTATTAAACCAGTAATCAATAAATAAAGATTTGTGTTTAAACAAGATGTCTTTGTTGTTCCATATGTAATATTTGTTGGGTGAAAAGTTGTGTTTGAAAATAAGAGACCATGAAAGGAAGGCCTGGCGGTGAAAGGCTGACATTTTTATCGGAACTTTATCAATATTTAGTTACAGGTTAAGAAATAGCTCAACCCACCCAGTTTTGACAGCAAATGACCTGGTATGACATTCCAAATAGAATTAGGGTTTTTAAAGAAATGTTTCAACCAATTTACTTTAAAAGTATTATTAAGAGTACAAAAATCGATAAAGTTTAATCCACCCTTTTCATAGTCATTTTGTTAGAACAGACGTCTTGACATGATGAGTTCTATTTTAGAGAGACTGCTGGCAAAAAGAGAACAAGACAGAGCTCGTAATACAAGGAGAATCGCTTGGCTTTTCAAATATAGGGGAAATGTTTGGGCGACGTGGAGATGGTGTTTTTATTACTTCGCTGGTGAGTAAGGTATTTTATTGAACAGATATGTTGCTCTCTAACAGAGTTCATTGTAAAGCATTATCTTAACTATTGTGAAAGGTTATCTCATTATGGATTGTTGTAATAGCTGCGCTGGAATTTATTTTCTACCAAGTAGGCCTACCGCTATTAGTTACGAGACGGAACCTATTTTTTTTACAGTCTATGGAAAGAACCTATTCATCCGCACAGTCACTCAGAACCGAAGCACAACCAAAACCGTGTTATTCCGCAAAAGCACGCTGTTGTTTTTAAACGCTAGAGGGTGCGCACAGTGTACATTTAACACAAAACGAAATCAAAAGCTTATTTGTTTAATTTTTATTTAATTTTTTTAACATTTAATTGTTGTTTATCATTTTGAATGGGTTCAAAAATTTATTTTATCAACCGCTCACCCATTCGCATGACCAAAAAAGAAAGAAGAGGAGGGAAATGTTTTGTGGCGCAAAACAGAAAAAGACAAAGGGAAAATGAAAAACAATAAGACCAGCAATGTCGTCGTGAACAAACAGAGACGGGTAAGCTTAACCATTTTTTTATTTTAAGTTATGAAGTCAATTGCCATTGAACGTTGTTGCCTGAGAAGGCAAAGTGATTAGCAGCTAACGTTAATATACGTAGACAGGGTCTGTCGCTCAAAAAAAGAAAATAAGTCGCGGTATGTTTGTGAATGGGCTTTCGAATGGGCGCCAAAACTGATCTTATAACGTTACTCCTCAGCAAACGTGCAGTGGTTCTGTTTCCGTGATTGTGAAATTGCCATGGAAATGACCAAATTACAAAGCCCCTGAAGGGATGTGCTGGTGGAAAAAAATTGAGATGGGAGATTTTTAAAAAAAATCTTTTGCGTTCCCCCGAGAAACTTTGCCTTCCGTCGCAAAATTTGCGTTCCCACACAAAACTTTTGCGTTCCCTCGCAAAGATATTTGCGTTCCCACGAAAAACATTTGAGCTCGGACAGACAGACACCCCCGGTTTAATGTCCCGCTGGCAGTGTTTCAGAGCTCTGCACGTTTATGGAGGTTTCATTGTGTTTGAACTTGAACTCAAATATAAAGAAATGCGGTCAGTGCTTAACTCAAGGACTTCAGTGAAGTTGGCAATATATTCACATACTCGATTTAAAACTTCCCGGATCAATATTCGTGAGCTAAACGTTGTTAAAGGAGAACTCCGGCGCAAAATGAACCTTTGGTCTAATAAAACATTGGTACCTAGTCAACCGTTCTCTGAGATTTGTTTTCATGATAATCGATTGTAAAGAGTTTTATCTCTAAAAACTGTTTAGCAGGGTTCTCAAGTTTTATCAAAAGCTTGGAGTGAGATCACATGCGGTTAGGGGAGGAGCCCCAATAGAGCCCCGCCCCCGCCCATCCCTGCCCCCCAATTTTACCCATTGTTCATAATTAACCAGCACAAATTGAAATTATAACAATTGGCTTTATGCCACAGCTTCACTACTTCCTGAACTTCAGCCAGCCCTTTGTTTCCTGTCTGTCATTATTCGACAAACTGATTAATCCAGGTGTGCCTGGCCTCAAAAACAATAATCAGGCACACCTGGATTAATCAGTTTGTCCAATAATGACAGACAGGAAACAAAGGGCTGGCTGAAGTTCAGGAAGTAGTGAAGCTGTGCATAAAGCCTATTGGTAAATCTGATAAATGACAGAGCAATTCGTCACATCAAATATAGCCTACTCTTTAATGTTATATTTCAAAATTACAAATATACAAAAATTTCAAAAATATAACAAATTGCTCCAAACAGTTTGGAAAAACAAATCTTTTTGCATTTTGAATGTGTCGAAATGGTAAAATGATTTATTGTGTGGTGGGACATTGTGAACAAATGGACATATTAGAGTATTAAGGTGTTTGTTTGTGTGTGTGTGTGTGTGTGTACACAAATATCTTTTTGCTTTTTCCCTGACATCTTTGAAAAATACAAATGCAATGGCAATGATTAATGTATGTTTTGACAGGATATAAAATATTACCCAGAGCACTCTGCTTTAATACATGTAGCCTTAATGTAACTAGAAAGACTATTAATACAGTATAATATATAATTTAAAATAAAATGAAGAAATACATTTTCATTCCTTCCCATACCCACTAACATTTCCCTTATAGTTTCAGGTAATGTAAGCTACCCAAACTGAGCCAAAGCTTCTGGCCTGGTTGCAAAGTAGTTGTAGAGTTTTTGACTGCATCAATAATAATGTATACGATGGGCTATATATTAAATGTTCTAGCCTTAAAATGTTAGACGAGCTTTCTTCCCTTCTCCATCACGACGCGTTTGCGCGATGTTGTTGGTTACCTAGTAACGAACGTACGGTGGCCGAGATTGTTCCGTCAACTTCTGTGTGTTCGCTCGCGTCTATGTTGCCTAACGAACGCAATCTGGCCGAGAGATACGTGCTGGCGGCAGGAAACTTCACTTTGTGTGCCTGCGCCTCGTATGCAACGTTATATATAAAGCTTGCAGGACAACTTGGTTGGCATTGCCTTTTCAGCGTGAGAAATACACGGTGTGGCGTGTGAGCGTGTGAACTGGTTGAATTGCGTGTGTCTCACGCCCAATGCGTGAGACTTGAGAACCCTGTGTTTAGCGTATAACGCTAGTAATAAGGGCATTTAATAAGTAAAAAGAAATCGCTAGTTAATACCACTAACAAGGCTCAAAATAGCCCCACACGAACACAGTAACATAATGAGGGTCCCTACATGCAAAACGAAGCATTGAGAACTTTGTAAGTGTACAGGCCGTTTAATAAGAAGATATTTTATAAAGACAGTCCACTTCGTGTATACAGACAGGAGCCATCTTTGAAATACAGTCTTGACTAGTCACTTTAATGTTCTTTGATAAATATAAAGTTAAACATAACAGCATTTTTTTAATATAGAAATCTTTTGTAACAAAATGTCCTTACTGTCACTTTTGATCAAAGCATCTTTGCTGAAGAAAAGTATTAAGTTAATTTTTTAATCCTTTTTTTCCACCCCCAAAGCACTAAACAAAACTAAAAACTAACTAAGCTGCAAAAGCGTTTTCACCATTTGATGATAAATATTTCTTGAGTGGCAAATCAGCATATTAGAATGATTTCTGAAGGATAATGTGACATTGCTGAAGATGGGAATATAATGATGCTAAAAATTCAGCTTTGCCATGACAGGAATAAATAACATTGGAAAATATATTAAAATAGAAAGCAGTTTTTTTAAATTGTAAGAGACTTCTTTAAAAAACATTAAAAAAAACTTAATTATTTTTAAACTTTTAACCATTAGTGTAAATGTTGTATTCACAGTATGCTTCACATCAGAGTAATTCAAGATTTAGACTTTAATACGTCCTATGTATTTGGGCAACCTTATACTGCTGATACAATTTATCCTGTTAATCAATCCGAACGGACTGTGGTCTCACACCAGCGAAATCCTGAATGATTTATGTCAAAAGAACCACATCTGGATCACTGAAGTGGCTCTGTAATTGCAACGTCCGTGATCACCCATATCAAGGCAAACGGTATCGATCGAACGCTGTCAAGCAAACATGTCAGTTCTCAAACCACGGTCAGTTCGATATCAGACTAATAAGAGCTTAGGCTTTGGAATATGTGAAGGGTGATAGGATGAAAAGAAGTGAGTGAAACCCGTTTCTCTCTCTCTCTCTCTCTCTCTCTCTCTCTCTCTCTCTCTATCTCTCTCTCTCAGACGCATGATTCCAAACATCGCAGACCTGTGTTTGACTTGCTCATACCCAACAGTAGATGCACATAATTGGTCCTGTTATGTTTTGAAATGGTTGACATATTTTTAAAGGGGGTCATTTGTGGTTTTGTGTGCCCTTTATCAAGACCCTGTGGTGATGCACAGGAACCAGAGAGGAGGATGTGTGGTAAACAGCTCTCCCTCTGAGTCTCCTATCCTCTGCTCGGTGAGTAATGAGTCCTCAGGCCCTGTTGGCTAATTAAACCTGACATCACACCACAACTTGCTATCTCTAACTGCTTCCTGCTGGCCTTCATGAACTCACTGGCCCTTTTTTCACATAGAATCAGCTAATTGTCTTCTACTGTAAGAAAAATTGTCAAAGCTTGTCACACTTTTATATCCTATATATTTACCTCTAAAAGCTGCGTATTAGTATTTTAATGGGGATCGATTATGCAAAATTCACTTTTACATGGTGTTACTTAATGTTAAAGGGAAAAAGGACTGTATTGTCTCCTATGCCAGCAAGAGAGCGCAAGCGAGTGCAATAAGAAAATATAAACCAAATCAAGCACGCATCTTTTATTGAAATGACGTTCACTTTTTAAAGTGCATTCACTTTTCAAACAATTGTTCTTAAATAAAATATAATTTCCTTAATGTGAATCCAAGGAAAATTAGGTAACAAAAGTGCAGAAAACTGTGTAAGTGCATCAGTAAACTGAGAAAACGCGCTTCAACATACAGTGTAATTTACTACATGAACACAAAATAGCAAACTTTCATTCAGAAACAATCCACTTCTACTCACTACACATCTACATATTCTTCGTCCAAAACACCAGACGGTCAACTTGATCTGCAGCGAGTGCTGAGTGTTTTTTGTTGACAATGTTTCCAGCTGATGAAAACACACGCTCAGCTCTGACCGATGTGCCAGAAATGGCCAAGTATGTCTTTGTTAGCTGAGCAATATGTGGATACATATGGCACGATTTTTGCCACCAACTAAGAGGGTTTTTGTCAGCACGTAGCCTTTTCCCTAGCCTGGATGCCAGCCCGAACCCCGCCCACAACATTTTTTGGTCGGGAAGTTCGGTCTGGACTCGATCCATTGAGGAGTAATTATGATCGGTTCAGAAATTGTCGGGCCAATCAAATTGCCAGGGCGGGCTTTATACGATGATGGACAGATGATCTGCAGGGACGTAATCCTCACGTTATCAAAGAGCGCTTGGGTTGAACTGGTTTCCCTCACAGATGACTGCCGCTGGAGAACTGAGATGTAGAGATTCCGCTATCGCGTCCGTTGTAAAAGAAATCGACAGCGCATTCACTTTAAAAGACGAACATAGAACTGCAATCAAGGCATTTGTCGATCGGAAAGATGTGTTTGCCGTCCTTCCTATGGGATTCGGCAAAAGTTTAATTTATCAGCTGGCTCCGATGGTAACTAAGAAGATGGGACGCAATGAAAACCCTGCGGTCGTTGTGGTTTCTCCTTTGGTCGCACTCATAGAGGACCAAGTAAAAGAAGCAACACTCGTTATTTTACTTCTTCCAGCGTGTGTGCATTTGAGTTCTGTAGTTGACAACTGTGCTATGCAAAGTAGTTGACTTACTGCGTTGCTCTCATTGGTTGTAGGTCTATCCAATTGAGTGCAGAGGTTTTTTTTTTTCCTGCTTCGGTTAAGACACGCCTCATAATCAAAGCCCTATGAAGCAGTATCAGACTCACATTCTGACTAGAATATGAGTATGACGAAGTCAGGCTACCTTTTCCCGCCATTTTTCAAATTAACAACGCAGCCGCACCTCGCTGTATACCGGATAAGCCAACAAAAACAAACCGCGTCAGTTACGTTATCATGTCTCGGTTTTTGCATTCGAATGTGCAGTTTAAAAAAAAAAAAAATCAGCAAATATTCGAAATTATATCGAACAGGCCCCGCCTACGACTGCTGACGGAATCTGTCCTATTATTTCTTTGAGATCCTACCCTGAGTGAGCTGTGCACAGTCTGCCAGTCTAAATTACTAACCAAATATTTTTTTGGTGCATATTTTTTGTCCAATGTTTTTTTTTTCTGGAAAAGTTCGCTTTGGCTGGTAAACACCTTTGTACTGCCATTGGTCCATTGCGATTACATAATAGGTAGTTGTGCGCGGAGGCTCTATCTTTCAAGTGGAAATCTTTTCAAGTTAATTTCTCCTGTTCAGTCGGTCGAGGTCAGACGTCCGTGAGTGAAAACATGAACACACTGGAGAGCTGCTTTATGGTACAAAATGAAGTTGTGCTTCTGATGAAACGAGACACTGACATTGTTTTATCATGTTTAACACAGTAAAGCTGATTGGTTTTAAGCAATTTATTGTATAATGTGCTATATAAATAAACGTGACGTGACTTTACTAGAGTGTCGAATTGCAGAGTTTGTGCAAACATCCACGTTGGTATAATCAGATGCTTTTCTTATGCTTTGATTTCATTAAGGATTTGTGCATTCTGGAGTTTTGTGTGACAGCAAAAAAGTTCCCTTTGCAGATTTCGCTCATGTTGGTCATCCAAATTCGATGAACAGAAAGCTGCTTCGTTTGAAAGTGACTTCTGTGTGGGCTGTGCTTCATACATTGCTACGCTATTGACAGTAGACAATGGACTATTTTTGCCTGCAATATTTTGCAGAAATATTGTTAATGTGCCCACACATTAAAGCCGGGTGCATGATTTTGGCAATGATTTGGACACATTTTGCAAATCCTAAAAGAGTCCTCTGATCCTAGGTTGAAGAAAAATCGGAAGTGTTTGATCTGTAGTTTGACATGTTTACTGACAGCCCATCAAGTTTTACCTTCTGGCAGTGTCAGAAGATTTGACTCGCAGTCCTGCAGTGTGACTTCTACGACGACGTCAAATTGTCGTTTTTCAAGACAAGTCATGACCAAAATTAACTTTAGAGATTTCATTGTAGCCACCATTTCAATCCCGCATGTAATGCTGTTCACCGTCACTGAACGTGTCATTGACTGATGTAAAACTCCGGACGAGTTTTCTTGTGTGCGTCCGTGTTTAACGCGTCTTGACTGTTGTACAATCTCACATTAATGACAACTGAGATCTTACAGTGTGACATGGCTTACAACGAGGATCATTTTCGTACAGTCTGACAAGCCGCAATCATAAAGGACTATTATAAATAGTACAGTGTGCACCCAGCTAAAGTCATACATTTTTTAAATGACAAAATGGTGAGTAAGTGATTCAATCTTTTTGGTTAATTAATTCCTTAAAGGTACACTGTGTAGTTTAAGTATTTTATTAGCTAAAATCAATGTCTTTATTCATAAATATGTCCTCATTGGTGTAAAATTACCTCTGCCAATGATCTGACTTATCCTCGTAAGCGAAGAATTTCTTATCTTTAATTACATGGGACGTTTAATAAGACTTCCATGTCGTTCCACCATCTTGAAAAACTATAATAGCAGAGAGGGACAAAAAGCCCTAGCCTACCTAAACGCGTTTCCACAACGCGTTTTCATTCAGAGCCAGCGTCACGTGACTGAAACCAGCTGAAACGGACAAGGAGATCAGTGAGAGGCGCTTGTCACTGCCCCGGCAAATTTGAAAGGCTGCACTGCACGGTACTTCATAATGCAGGATCATACTTATGCCGAGCCACAGGAGAAGGAATCCTCGTCGGCAAAAAAGTCATTTAAAAGGAAACGTGACCGGCGAATTAAAAAAACGAGAGTAAATATCGGGATAGCTTTTCCCAGGTGGAAAGAGCTATACTGAAGGTGAAAGACTTTGAAAGGGACGCTGAAGTTGCCTGCTTTCTTCTCGACAGGTAAGTCAATGTTACGGTCTAAATTACAAGCTTTTTTTCATTGCTTGGTTATGTAATTCTTTATATAGGCAGCATAACAGTCGAACATGTATAGTTAAACTTGATGATCGTAGTTGCAACAAGCATTTGAAAAAGCGAGGCGCTAGAGAGCACTATTCGTTTGAATGCAAAATACAATTTCA
Organism: Rhinichthys klamathensis goyatoka; assembly: GCF_029890125.1. Taxonomy (NCBI): domain Eukaryota; kingdom Metazoa; phylum Chordata; class Actinopteri; order Cypriniformes; family Leuciscidae; genus Rhinichthys; species Rhinichthys klamathensis. Next base: position 1,738,010 of record NW_026606820.1, read on the forward strand.
CCGCTAGATGGGAGAACTTCCAACACAGTGTACCTTTTAAAGGGACAGTTTACCCAAAAATGAAAATTTGCTAGTTATTTATTTACATTCTATCATTCAATAAATTTAGCGTCTGAAAGGGAAACTCCTACAAATGCTTATGCTTTAAGGTCGGCTGCAAATATAACTGTGCCCACGCCTTTTCATCGCTATTTTTTCACTGTGTGTCCTTAGTAAATCCTGACAATAGTTTTTTAATGCCAAAAGAGGGTTTGCGCTGGGGCTGGGTCTTGGTATTACCTGCAATTTAGTGGCGGGGTTACAATATTGCGAATATCTATTCGACTCGCTACCATGTTCAAGTACAGCTTTTTGAAGATTTGGTTCCACTATCCTGGCAAACAAATCCAGTTATTAATTCTTTCTCAAAACCACTCGTATAAACCCGGTACCTTTATAAACATAATTTGTTTCTAGGCAGAATGATGCACCCCTGCATAGCACCAGCCAGTCAGATGAGAACTGCAGATTTCAGCAAACTCTCTGCATGTTTTCTGTGGTATATGCATCCAGACGGTCAGTAAACGCACTGTGGGTGGTCTGTGGGTGAGCCGGCTGAGGCTGATAGACCAGGATGAAGTCTGACTGCAGAGTCTAAGTCTTGCTCACAGAACAGGAGCAGATTTCTGTGTGTTTGGGTTTTTCTTTCTCCACAGATGTCGATTTGTTGGTGCACGTGCTTTGACTTCTAGCTTATGGGTTTTTCCACAGCAGGAGGCGTGCGTTGTGTGTGGCACCAGGCAAGGCTGAAGCTCCATCACTCCTTTGGGAGAGATGTGTTTTGTGAAGTGTCGTGCTAAGCTCTTGTGATACTCTCTTGTTGACGAATCATGCTTTGTTGTCATCAAAGCATGTTGTCATCGCTTGTACCTTTATGAAGCTTGAGGGTGTGAATCCTTTATTATTGAGAAAGATCTGTACGTGCTCACAGGCTGCTTTCCCTCTTTTCTTAGGGAGGTCTTCATGTGTCAAATCTACTTGAATTGCTTTACTTGTTTCGGTGATGCTTGTCTGGGAGAATTTGAGTTTTATCTGAGAATACTTTGACAACCAAGCAGGAAAGAGGATGACAGACTTAAGAAGGAATGCAGTCATCTACTAGCATGTCACCTGTACAAATGCAGACAGATCCCTTGCATTTTATAAATACATAACATTTAAATTAATAATTTGATACAATGCAAGGCAAGGCAAGGCAAGTTTATTTATATAGCACATTTCATACACAATGGCAATTCAAAGTGCTTTACATAGAAGAAATTAAAATAATCAAAACAAGTAAGAATAATTAAAACAGTTTAGAATAAAAAATCAAATAAAGTAGTACTGGTCCACCCCTATCTGAGATGGAAGAGATTGAGCCGGTTTACGGTGCAACTGGACCTCTAGCCCAGGGACGTACTCTGCTGGGGTGGTGCTACACCAGTAATGCCCAGCGGGGCCCCCACAGAGCACGCTTCGTGTGCGCTGTCTGCTGCCGTTACCCTTAACGACGCTCTCAGCGACTTCTTATACAGCGGTATAATTTACTCCTTCACTCGCCTCATCGGAGTGAAGACTCTCCCGCTCTCCTTCAAAATCTCTTCCAGAGATTATAAAAATAAATAAATAAGAAATTAGAAAACAATTTCTAATTGTTTTCTAACAATTTCTTTTTTTTCAATTTCAGTTTTCTAACAATTTCTAATAATGCACTTATTGTGTACTAGTAACTAATAAATAAGCACTAGTATCTATTACTATCTAATGAATAAGCACTAGTATCTAATAAATAAGGACTATCTAATAAATAAGGACTAGTATCTAATAAATAAGGACTAGTATCTAATGAATAAGGACTGGTATCTAATAAATAAGGACTAGTATCTAATGAATAAGCACTAGTATCTAATGAATAAGGACTATCTAATAAATAAGGACTAGTATCTAATAAATAAGGACTAGTATCTAATGAATAAGGATTAGTATCTAATGAATAAGTACTAGTATCTAATAAATAAGGACTAGTATCTAATGAATAAGGATTAGTATCTAATGAATAAGTACTAGTACAGTTAGATTGAAACAAAAGGTGTGCATGTAAACAATGAATGGCGACTGCAGAAAGCAAAAGCTGAATCCCGGACATCGACGGCCGGACATGTCCGGTTAAAAAGAGGATGGTAACCCCTACTCAGCTTTCTCCACAGAACAAGAGCCTGCTAGCTTAGCTTCCAAAAAAAGATGGCTGACACTGTGTAGGCTACATTCTGTGAGTGAGATCCCACCCTCTATGGGCGGGTTGAGAACATGCGGGACAACCCCTACTACTGACTGTAGTCTTTAGCCTCTGGCCAAAAAATCCTCCAATGACGCAAAATGACGATTTTTGCGTCATCGGAGGATTTTTTCCAGACAAAAAATACATAAATCTCTCGTCTCTGGGATATGAGGGTGGAAAGCATGGTAATTCGAAAATACTACAGGTTTTCTACTAATACAAAGCTTAATGCTAAATCCTGAAGTATCCCTTTAGGTGGGACCAACATAAGAAAATGTAGTTTGACAAATATAATAAAGTTAGGTTAGACATATTACAGTAAACTTAATTTGACCTAATCCAACTTAACTGTGTTGACCCAAATAAACTGATTCAATTAAAATTAAACAAATGAAATTGCATTTAAAACTTTAATTAAATGAAGTACAGGTAATTATTTATTTTTTTGAGTGCACTGTAACAGTGTCTTTTATCTTTTAAAAAAAAGAGGGACCAGTCAAAATTATTTTCCCGTGGTAATTGCTATCGTGCATTGAATGCTGTCTATTGAACTTAGTTTGTATTGAACCTGAAACGTTCCTTTAACACAGCACTCAGAGACATGGCCATTGGAAACTATCGATCAAAGGACCCTCATTGGTGTTCTCTGACAAATGGGTTTATTAAGATGCTCTGTGCTTGCCAGCATTTACCAGTCCATTAACCAGAATATGTTCATAATGGCATTATATTCATCCATTTTATTGTCAAATTAAGACAAAAACTGTGCCCTTTGAGTCCTTGGTAAACATTGCACATTTTAATTTGCCTTATATCCTGAAACATTTTGTTTTACTCAGGGTAATCTGTGGTCACACACACTATGAAGGTAGTGGTATTTTTTTAATAAAGCAATAAGATGAGAGGTTTTACATTTTAGTTATTTAATTTAATTTACTGTAGTATAGAATTCTATTCATGCGCAGTCACACGTGAGCATGCATTGTATGTTTTTAATAGCTTTGAAGTTGGAACACAAGGACTAGGTTTCAGAGTAAGACTGACACATTTAATAAAAGTTCTTTTAAAAGTTATTACTTTTTGTTATTATTTCCAGCAACATGCTATAAAGTTTAATGGAAAATTACAGTATTAAAGTCTTTTAAAGGTATTTTCTCTTTTGATAAGAAAAACAGCAGGACAAGTTTGTAGCCTATTCGAAAAGCAATTCTCATATTATCTTTTAGAAAGTTTATAAAGCTATTAACAACAAGCCCCTCTCACTCATCCACTGCAGCCTAAAGAAATCAGACAAAGTGAGAAGACTTCCGTTCATTGCAGATAAAAGATAGTAAACATCAATAACAGAATACATAGATTTTTTTTCTTAAGTAATCTCAAAAATATGCATCACACCTTTTGAGGTCTTGTGGACCTGAAGGTTTTACAGCACGTTTTGCTTTTTGATGGAGGAGTGAGGTTGGAGCGTAAGGCAATCCCTCTGCATGTGGGTGATAAGTGCATATTTCTTGAAATGAAGTAGAGAGGGCCATAAATTGGATGCATATGGAGAGAGGAGGTGAATGATAGATGGAAGTGTGCGTGTGCATTATTAGTGTGCTTCTGTATAACGTGCTCTTGAGGAATAAACCTGCCTGCAGCTGTGATGGTCATCTACCCACAGTATTTGTATGTTTATTGCTGAAAAATATATTTCCACTTGTCCCTCTTTTTTTTTTTAAAGCGCAATATTCTTGGTTACAGTGAGGCACTTTTTTTCAAATGGGTCAATCCATAAACATTAAAATAGTTATTATGATTCCAATAATATAGCCACAAGACATTAACAATGTGTTTAACATGATATTAGTGTGATACAATTGCTTGCTAATCTTTCATTTGATTGATAAATGCTTTAGGAGTATTCTTCATTAAGTTATCTAATGTTAACAAATGAAGCCTTGTTGTACACTGTTACCGTGATATTCAATTTTACAACTTTGTTGCCATGATTGATTAACGCTAAAAAAAAAGACAGTAAAATGATGATTTTAAACTGGCTTACAACTCATATAATACACCAGTTCTGTCAGGACCACTATCATCAAATACGATTGACAATTAGCATACACTTAGGATTGGTGGTATGGTTCTGTTATGGGCAATAACTCCCTGTGCATTCATGCAGCCTAGCATGGATAAGAGCAAGGAGAGCAGCAATAACCCCCCTTAGGGTAAACAGAACAGAACCAACATGAATGTATGCAGATATCATTAATTCAAGATTTTAAAGTACAACATAATTCAAGAAATTATTCTGATTCAAGGGGAATCAGAATGGCAAATCCAGACTGGGCGAGAGGAGGAGCTGGGGAGGGAGGAGGGTAATTAGCTCCTGAGAAACGCGACAGCTGCTGATAATACTGAAGGAGCTTATACATACAGTCAAAGGCGTCGTATTCCTATAGGTAGACGTGTGTCAGCTGATGAGAGCTTGACTAACGTGACCTGCCAGAACTGACGCTACGCTTGATTTTTATCAGAAGAATCTGAGTGGTTCTTTAATAAGCTTCACATTTCTTCTTTTAAATCTTCCATTGTGGCTTCCAAGTGCCTCACTTTAACTTTTTTATTTTTTAAATGAGAATGCGGCAATTATTTTTTTTGTTGATTTGAGGTTAAATTATATTGAACACTTAGGTGAATGATAGATGGAATAAGCTTAGTTATTCACTTAGTGTAACTGCGCAGCGCTTCTGTGTTGTACGTCACACGTAGGCTCACTATTGGCCAACGCTGGTCAGGTGTGTGATGCGTGTGACGTACAACCTAGAAGCGCTGCATTACATCTTTCCATTATCGAATTCTTTAAAGCAACTCCCTTCTCTTGCAGTTCTTTGGTGGAAATTTTATTCAGCAATTTTTTTTTTGTTGCCATTTCGAGGCAAAAGTAGAACATTTTAAATTAAACTAAATGGTTTTAATTATGTCTCCTCATTTTAAAACAAGGGAGCATATTAATTAGAGGCATCTCGTGCTCTTCTCTTTCCAGGGGGTGTTCTCTCTGTAACACTAAAGCAATTTGTTACCGCTCTGCCTCCATTTCGCATCAGCACAGTGAAATTAATGCAGGGAGGAAATGTTGGTGGGGTTTTAATAAGAAGGGCATAAGGTTCTGCATAGACCCTGACACCACAACGCACCTTTAAGATTACTCTAGCTGTGTGTAGCATGGAAATGTTGTTAGTAAGTTTTCCCTTTTCTCTTTCCTCTGCTTACAGAAATACTTTGGATATCCGCTGTCTTGCTCTTGCCCGAAGTTAAAACAAGTTTGCGTTATCAAGCGCAAGCAAGATGATGGGCAGTTGACAGATTTGTGAGTAAGAGAGACAGCCTTTGAGTGTGACTGGAGGAAGACCCCTTCATTCGCTTCCTGTGATGTACTGTAGAAGATTTACAGGCTTTATTGGTCTTTGATTTGAGATATAGGCTTTCAATAAATATGGATGCCATTACTTAGCAAACTTAAATTGGATTTATGATTGAGAATGGCAAAGTTATCATCATCTGTCCTTATAAAGTGACATTAAGATTGAAATCCTTTTACCGCTGATTGGGAAACGATGATTGCTAGGATTAATTAATTACTCTGTAATATGTAAGGGTGGAAGTAAGATGAGACGTTCCAGCTTCCAGAATTGTTCTGTAATTGCCTTTGTGGCTCTTATTCTCCAGCTCCAGAGAAGAGATTTTTGAAAGAGAAAGAAAAATTCAGCAATATATGTTATAACATTGTCAGAATGCATTGCTCCTAATGGTGCATTAAAAATCTAATTGCTTTTTTAAAATTAGCTGGCATTCTCTGGGCTTACATTTTGTGTTTGGCGCCAACTGGTATATCGCTACGAATACTACGCTCATACTGGGGCAGAATACGGTTAGTGGTTTGTTTTGTTTTTGACTCCTAAATATGGTTATGTTCACACATAGTTCATTTATGAACAGGAGGGATAACGAACTGACAATCTTAAATTTTTCATGCGTATCTTGCATGCATTGCATTGTTTTATGTGGAGTTCTGGGAGATATGAGCTTTGTCTCATCTGAAGATTTTAGATCCATTCGCTACCTTCCACCAAAAGCTGCTCCCGTGAGTTTTGTGGTCTGTTCGTGACCTAAATACACTCTATGCTCAGTTAAAAATAAGAATTCAAAGCTGCTCTTGGTTATTTAAGATTTGATGGATGAATTTGTGCCTTGATTGGACTCATTAACTATTAAAGGGTTAGTTCACCCCAAAATGAAAATTCTCTCAGTTGTTCCAACCCCGTAAGACTTTCGTTCATCTTTGTAACACAAATTAAGAAATTTTTTGATTAAATCTGAGAGCTGGATCACTCCTCCATATGCTTCTAAGGGATTGAAACTTGCCGGCCCAGAAAAGTTAAAGACTTTATTCAACTATTCATTTCCTTCTCTGTGGGCCTCGAGATAGTTCACTTAGTGTAACTGCGCAGCGCTTCTGTGTTGCACGTCACACGTAGGCTCACTATTGGCCAACGCTGGTCAGGTGTGTGATGCGTGTGACGTACAACCTAGAAGCGCTGCATTGTTACACTACATTAAACTATCTCGAGGCCCACATAGAAGGAAATTAAGAGTTGAATAAAGTTGTTTTTTTTTTGGTTTTTTTTGCACACAAAAAGTATTCTCGTCGCTTGATAAACTTAAGGTCACTATTACAACAATGTCTTTAACTTTTCTGGGCCGGCAAGTTTTAATCCCTTAGAAGCCTATGGAGGAGTGATCCAGCTCTCAGATTTAATCAAAAATATCTTAATTTGTGTTCCGAAAATGAACGAAAGTCTTACGGGGTTGGAACAACATGGAACAACAAGTAATTACTGACAGAATTGTAATTTTGGGGTGAACTAACCCTTTAAATAGTTAAATAGAAATAACTATTTCCAGTGTTATGAAGTCACCATCTTTAATAATTCCTATAGTTACTGTCATTCTGGTTATAGGTGTTATTCACAGCTATTGTTGGAATAATTACTTGTTCATGCAGACATTGTTCGTTGACTCATGTGCTGGTTTATGAACTTATAAATAATGACTGATCCAACAAGACGCACTATTAAACTGATGTTCAATTTGACATATTTTCCCTAAAACTATTGATTTAAATGACCGTTTTGCCCATTTACTTTTAGTAGTTATATACTTGTTATTGCTAGACAACTGTAAAGTCACAAAAATGTCATTTCCATAAGAAAACATTTTCCATAAGAAAAATTAATATTGAAAAATTATAGAGTTCAGTTGATATATTTTATCTATTTTCACATTCTGATGTGCTCAGCATGTCATAAAAGAAGTGTTCAGAGTCACACCCTGTTCTGATGATTGCTCTTTAAAGGACAAGCTGTCCTTGTGATTATTCAGGCTTCCCTTGTTCCCTTACTGTGTCCTCACACCATGGTGTCTTTTACTCTGTAGGCAGTGCACTCAATGCCCTCTTGCTGTGAAAACAGGCCAATTGAAAGGATACCTGTATGATGTGCTCTTGCGTTCCTCTTTGCTCTGCAGACTAACAGTCTGTCTCTACAGCAGAGTGATGCACATTCTGCCTCACATGGGCGGCACTCACACTTGATCTGCACACCCTCGACTCAATCAAAAAATTCACGAGCCTTGTCCACTCCCATCAAAAACTATTAGGGCAACACATCAGTGGCTAATGGCATGTCATCATTGTCACTGGCTACACTAAGTCACTCACCTATAGGAAGGGAAAAAAAGGATTGTCCAGATGATACATCTGCTAATCGACATCTTTTGTCTAAGCACATCTGAAACCTTTGAATTGTTATTCACTAAATTCCTCAGTGGAGGAGTTAGCTTGACCTTGAAAGCTCCTTTCCGTTAAACGGCCAATGGAAATGTGTGTCTGAATGTCAGATTTCAGCACCAGGGTGGCTGTGGGTGTCGGACTGAATGAGACAGAACTACAGCTGAGTCTGTGAGTGGGAGACGGGGTAATGTGCCGGACGGATGCTTTCAGCACAATTGAGCAGCTTGCTGTTTCCACATGACTGTGATGACCACTGCCCTTTTCATTTTGGAGGGATCTAAATAATTTTTTTATTTACAATTTTTTCATTTACCACATTTATATACTATCGTTCAAGATATTTTTGTAATATTTTAAAAAGTCTCACCAAGCTGCATTTATTTGATCAAAAATACAGTAAAATTGTAATATTGCAAAATATTGTAATACATTTTTAACATGTAATCCATTCCATTTATGTATTATTCCAAAAATAATTACTCCAGTCTTCAGTGTCACATGATCCCCCAGAAATCAGTGTAAAATGCTGATTTGGTTGCTTAAGAAACATTTCTTCTTATCAAAGTTGAAAAAAAGTTTCTCATCTATGTTGAAAAACCATTGTGCTGCTTAAAGGGGTCATATAATGGTACATGCACTGTACTTTTGGTGATTGTACTGAAATGTGTGTTGGCAGTGTCTGTACACAACCATCATATAATGATAAAAATCTATCCAGTGTTTTTGTTTTAATCTCCTTATATGTTTTTCCCTGTCTCAAATCGAGCCGTTCAACCATGTGATGTCACACGGTCGGACGCCCCTCCCACGATTGTTGATTGACAGCAGCGTTTCAACACATCCCCGCCCTCAGCGAGCTGACATCATAGTCCACCATTGTTGATACACTGGAGCAGAATGGCGTCCAATCGATTGTGGTGTTCTGTTCTTGGGTGTAATAACAAACACAGCAGTCATTTTGATGTTCCTAAAGTTTTGTTGTTTTCGAAGGGAATATTCCCCACGAGCAACGTCAATGCTTTCATGTTTGCGCGATTCGCGAATCTTTTCTCAGCAGACTGCTTTATAAACGAGGATCAGTATAAAGCTGGTTTTGCTAAGAAGCTGCTCCTGAAAAAAGAATGGGTACCAACTATTCATGTCCCTGCTGCACCTCCAGAAGAAGTGAGTGTAACATTTTATTAACCTTTTATATTAATCTTTGCAAATACCTTGCACGCTTCACGATGAATGCGGCTAAGGTTTACACTCAGGGTAAGTTACATTACGGCATGTTTTCTATGTACGACGTTCTCAATATAATTAATAATCCCACATTTATAATGAACAACGCATTATGGTTATTGTGTTATTACAAACTGAGTACGTATACATCAGTAAACACATAGCGTTCGTACATCTCACTAAGTTACTCTAACGTTACCCTGCCAGTACACAAAGATAGATCAAAGTAACATTAGGTTAACCAACCATTCAGAAACGTCCTGTTCGAGCCTTAATTGTCGAACTTCTTTGCGGCCGTCATCTTGTTCCGGGTCCGACTCCGGTTCAAACTGATATGGTTGCACAGATGTGTCCTCAGAGACTCCCGCTGCCATTCTCTCTCCAAAATATCCCCTCAACTGTTGTCAAGGCAACACTCCACGTGCGTTGTCAAAACACCCGCAAAACAGAGGGGCGGAGTCAGCGAATCTCATTATCATTTAAAGGCATATGCACTGAAACGGCGTGCTGAAAACAGAGCTGTTTTTGACCAGTAAAATTAGTGTTTTCTTACAATACTAATGAGAATTTTTAATTAAAGTATATTACAAACTTTTCATTTAGACCCTAAAGAATCAAATGAACTTGTATGAAAATGGCATTATATGACAATATTTATTTTGATCCTGTGATAGGCCTACATTTTTTTTCCCAGGATTCCTTAATGAATAGTAAGTTCAAATAACAGCATTTGTTTGAAATAGATTTTTACTGTTTTTTGATAAATCTTACGGACCCCAAACTTGAATATTAGTATATTACGTTATGTATTGTATTGTATTTTTAAATACATTTTTGTAATATTTAACATTTTAATAGCCTATATATTTGTTAAACTAGCATATATTATATATTTTTAATATATAGCAAATGGCAGATATAAGGCAAGATTAGGGAGAAGTGGTAACAGTAAATAAATGTGCAAAATGACATTAGCCATGATTGCAGTGATGTAAACATTTTGTGCATTATATGTAGGCTTCATGCAGAAATGTGAAGGTCTATAATGGTGATTTAATAACATATTATATAACCCATTACTGTGTTAAATGGATTAGATAAACAAATGGCAAGATGCGCAGAAGAGAATCAGTCTTGTTCTCAAGCCAATCATTCTCCATGTCTCTAAATGAGCCATCGGGTGGAAAGATGGTGCACAGTAGTGCATCATACAGCTGCCCTGGAGACAGATCATCTTCATAATTGAATGAACTCTCGCGTTGGACTCCAGGGTTGGAGGTATGGCGCTGTGCGATTGCAGTTTATGCTCTGCTTCTCTTCTCGTGTTGACAGAGTAGTGTTTTGCACCCATAAGAAAGTCTTCATTTGAGGCTGGTCTCCTCCTGGGAGACTTCAATGAGGCGGAAACGGAACGTGATTTACACCAACCTTGATTTGGTAATCCATTTAATTTTCCCTCACATTAACTTTTAAATGCTGAAACACTCTGAGCCCTGTCACTTTATTTGTCAATAAAGGCTCAGCGCAGCAGAGACAGATGAAGGCCTGAGGCGGTGGGATGCTGGTTTGAACGAACGGCCACAGTTGGAACAATTTCGTGCTGCACATTACAGTCCCTCTGTTTTTTGTTTACTGAAGATGATTATGCACCTTACACGTTCAAACAGAGTCAATTACTGTTTTCTCTTGGCATGCTGTCATATTAATTTGAGTCTCTAAATACAGTGCTCATAATGGGGTCATCTGTACCAAGTGATTTGAACTGTTCAGTGGGGAATGAGTCACCCGCTAGAATGAGAGAGCCTCAGCTTGTTCTTGTGTTGTTTCACTGGAATAGAGGAGAGAGAGAGAGAGAGAGAGAGGAACTGGCTCGAAGGCAAGTGGCATTCTTCCCCTTCTCCAGGCATTGTTTGTGGTTTGGGATTTCAAAGTGTTTTATCGGCACAAGGCAAAGCGCTTGTATGAAATTTGCTGCACAGGCTGTGAGATTGGTGCTGGAAATGCTATATTCTTGTTAGAGATGTGTGGCTAACAGGCGCGAGTTTCCACCAGCTTTGACTCACAAGCAAGCAATGTACTCTGTTATTTCAATGAAAATGCCTATTGATTTGAATCTTAAGGGGCTTCAGTGTCGGAAAGAGGTTTTCGTGTTATTTGTCTGTTTGACAACCCGTTTATAAAATAACTCTTTGAAGTGAGAAATTTCAGTGTTACGTAAAGTGCTGCGCCGAGGACTGTACCTATAGACCGAGAATAATTTTGAATTTCTTCGATTAGAACCTGTGAATTAATGAAGGTTTAACCCAAATGTTTGTCAATGTAAAAATTATGATTCGTTTTGCTCCACTTCTGCTGCATTTTTAGTTCTGCTAAATATAAAAAATAAAGTATATGTGTGTATAATATAGACAGTGCTGGTCAGAATTATTTGCCCCCTTGGTAAATATGATCAAAGATGGCTGTAAAAAATAAATCTGCATTGTTAATACTTTTGATATTTTATAAATGGCAAAAATCTAACCTTTCATTGAAGTAAAAGAATTGAAAGTGGGGGGAAAATCACATTATGAAATAAATGTTTTTCTCCAAAACACGTTGGGAACAATTATTTGCTCCCTTTTATTAAATACTTTTTGCAACCTCCTTTTTCCAAGATAACAGCTCTGAGTTTTCTCCTATAATGCCTGATGAGTTTGGAGAACAACTGACAAGAGATCAGAGACCATTCCTCCATACAGAATCTCTCCAGATCCTTCAGATTCCCAGATCCATGTTGGCGCTTCTCTTCAGTTCAGCCCACTCATTTTCTTTAGGGTTCAGGTCTGGGGACTGGGATGGCCATTGCAGATGCTTTGTTTTGTGCTCAGTGACCCCTTTTTTGTTTTGATTTTGATATTTGTTTTTGGATCACTGTCCTGTTGGAAGATCCAAACATGGCCCATTATAAGATTTCTAGCAGAGGTTGTCAGGTTTTGATTTTTTTTTATATATGTTGGTATTTGATCGAATCCATGATGCCATGTATCTGAACAAGATGTCCAGGACCTCTGGCTGAAAATTAGGCCCACAGCATTAAAGATACAGCAGAGTATTTCATTTTACACATGGGGTACTTTTTTATCCCTGCGTGCACCAAACCCACCTTAAGTGTTTGCTGCCAAAAAAGCTAATTTTTTTGTTTAATCTTTAATGCCGTGTGTAAAACACAGGTGTACTGACAACTATAGTAGGTGTACTGACAACTATATTATTTTACCGTATTCTCTTCGTTAGGATTTTAATATAGCAACTGTTCTAGTGTCAAGTAAGTATCATTCATAATGTTTCTCCTTAAATCCGATATACAATTTCTACTGTATTGTACCTCAGAACCGGTAATATGCTAGTTTGACATGAAAGAAGAAAACAGAAAAATTGTGTAGGCTTTCAAAATACTCCCTCTCCTTGCTCATTTTCTGAGTGGACATTTCCATGAGCGCCACAGAGAAAACAAACGCATACCAAATCTGAGGTAAAATTAAGCGATTTTGTTTTCTGCTCCAGATATGCACTTTTCAAAATAATATATTAATTTTAAAATGTAACATTAACATGATAGTAATTTGTAAAAATATAAAGAAAAACATTAAATGTGCAAAAAAAAGTAAACTACTAGTATTTCCAAGTCGACTAGCAGTATCTGTAATCGATTAGTCGAATAGCCTACTCTTGTGGCGAGAAAATAGCAATGTACATTTTTGCATATTTTCTTCTTTAAAGGCACAATATATGTAAGATTTTTGGATTAAAATATCCCAAAACCACTAAAACAATGTTATATATTTTGTTGACTTGTGTACTTACTACTTACATTATCCCAAATGTTTTCAACAGTGTTCAAATCCAGAGAAATCCGCTATTTTAACCAGTATAACGGCCCGTGTCATTGCGTCGCCTGTCAATGACGACATATCCGCGTTACCCTCGATTTCCGGTTTTACTTCTGTTGAAACCATGAAAACACCAAAGACACTTTAATATAATATGTGTTTTATTAGACAGGTGAACAATTGTTTGGATACATTTATCGACAGAAAACGTATCATTGTTATATAGCTCAACAGGGTTAAGCTTATCTATTGTTTTCTTGATTTACCACGAATAACATGTTCATGCCTCGGAGACAACATTATTTTGTCAAGTCATAGCCACAGTAATATAGCATTTTCCCCATCATATAATATATTATAAAATGAATTGTGCATGGCACTTAGCAACACAAGCTATCCAGCTTTTATGATATTCTTAGATCGATCAAGCTTACTGCAGTGTGCAACAAGTCTCTCTTACCAGCCACCGAGCGAACGCACAGAGTAACGTTAACACAACTTTCAACACACTTGCTTGTACCAGCGGCCATCAGAATGTTTAATGTGTTATGAATATTCACATGTTACTGAATATACTATATTATTTCTGTTATTGAATATCCTATCCTGAATATGCATCTGTTAGTGAATATTCTATATAGGTATTATTGTTTTTTTGTATTATGTATTGTTATTGAGTGTTAAAGCTGCCGTGACAATATAATTTCCTGCAAAGGATCAATAAAGTATCAACAAACAACAACAAACAGACAACAAACACTCAAATGTATTTCTATGATTGTTTTGACCAAGTAAAACAGTGCTGCATTACCCCACAATTTTAATTCATTAGATAAAGCGACCTGTATGAGTAGTAATTCAGCACAGCATTTATTTCAATAGAATAAGATAAAAATAATGTGAATAAATGCAAATTCAATCGTACTTTTAATCGTAAAAAAACAAACAAAACTAAAGGAGCGGCAGCAGCCAACTGCGGCCAACTGCGGCCCTGCTTCATACCACAGTAATGCTAATAAAACTTTTATACAGCAGCTCATCCATGAACATGATTTCTGACGAGTTTCGTCGTCAGATTGCTTTCCATCAGCTGTGGAGATGAAGACGACCACTCCCATGATTCCACACGTATTCATGGCATCACCAAGCTATGCCTTTGTTTTAAATTAGCGACCTCTATTGGCAAAAATTACATATTGTGCTTTTAAATGTCACTTGATTAGGATACTTTTGGAGGCTGAGTTTCAACATGTCTGTCAACATAATTTAGCTCATATTGTCAGTTCTACATGGCTCTGGCCCCATGTGTATTACTGTCATTTCAGCGACATCAGTGTGAATACTTGCAACGGAGTAGATTGGACTTTTTTTTGTGTGTGTGTGGACAGAAACATCATGACATCTGTGGCACTGGATATGATGAGGCTCACTGCATGGACAAGGGTTGTATATTTATAAATATATGTATATATCAAAGAGATATAAAAATGTGATAAGTTGCATGCGTTTTGTTTGCAGTTGTGCCCATGCTGACATGAGTGGGAATAGACTTACTAGAGAGAGACATTCCTTGTGTATTTGTTCGAAAAACACTGAAAAGCATGTTTGCACAGTCTTGTCGGTTACAAGGATAACATTAAATTCAATTCACTGAACAGGGCAACGGCAAACACAGGATTTTAATAGTGCAAGAGAAGCATATCCTTGCAATGCGTGTTGGAATAAAACATTATACAAATAGAGACGTAAAATCTCAAAATGAGCGGGAAAACTATTAAATGAGTGGCGCCATACTGTAGTGCGAAATAAAGTGAAGTTTGAGTAGAGAAAGAGCAAGTTCTAAGCTCCAAAAGATTTTTAAGGTTCTCCTGAAGTATCTTTAGTCTGTTGATGGGATGGGATATGAATATAGCCATGACTACTGAGATTTTGAAAACATTTTTATCCTAATTCTTTCTACCCTAACTAGTTTTCGTTAAAGTTCACTGTGGAAGTGTAACGTGGTGCGGTTGAGGCAGAGATGAAGCAGGATCCAAATGCAGCACACGCTTTATTTAACAAACTAAACTTGGATACAGGACTCGGGAACAGGATACAAGAACAACCAACATACACGTAAACATTAAACAAGAACTCACAAAGACAAGGCTGAAACACAGGGCTTAAATAATCAGGGACACACGAGCTGGGATAACAAGGAGGCGTGGTAAATGGGAAACACCTGGGAAAACTAATGACAAGACAGGGAACCACTAAACATGACAGGACACAAAACCACATCGTGACAGGAAGAATGATCACAGACTCACCATGGAAACGGCTCAAGGACACTGTAATCAAATGTTTTAATAAAAATGGTGTTTGGTCTGTGAATTTGTAAAGGGCTTTTCTTCTATAACTCAGCTAAGTTAAACAGCCTGATTCATAGTGAAATCTTTTAACGGGGCTCAACAAATCTCTAAGAGTTTGATTAATTTAGTTGTTGTTGTAGTTTACACTTTATTTTGATGGTATACTTTAGACATTCTTCTAACTATAAGTCACTTTGCAACTACATACCAACTAACTGTAATTAGAGTATCCGTAGACTGTTAGGGTTAGTAGAATAAATTGACGTACTTGAAAAGTTACTTATTGTCAGTAGAATGTCTGTTGTGTGCTATGTGTTTACCTTTGACTTATTACTATACCTTAATGTATTTTGAATCATATTTAAAGAACTGGCATCATAAAATTTGGTACAAACAGGTACGTTTATCTTACAGTACTTATTTTATAATGTTTACAATTATATGAGCCAAGTCAAGAGATGTAACTCTTAAATGGGATTTTTTTTTAGATAATTTTTTTGTCCTCAAAACAAGAATATTGGCTGTAAATTGTGTGGTGTTGTGCTTTGATATTTGCTAGTTAAAAGCGTTATTAGCCATTTTTGTGTTGACCTTCATCCCTAACACATTTTGAGTGTAGCAAGGTTGGCAAAAAACATGTTTTATAAAAGAAATGCCATGGTTTACAAATGTTTTGTTAAATTAAAATGTGTTGTTGTTTCGGTTTCTATTCCAATTTTAAGCATTTGAATTACAAATTTACTTTGACGGGGTTAAAATATGTAGGGCTTTATGGTAAGTAACAACATATGATTTAGTTCTAAATAAATATGTATTATTGGACTTAAGTGTAAGAATCGATAAACACATCTCCTTATGGTGGTCACGAATTTCTAGTGTTTACAGTCCTGGTATCATTTTGCCTAAGTTGGGAAAATATGATTTCTTGAAAATGTTCAGGCAAGAGATTTTCTGGCAAAAATGAAACTTTCTCACAAATTATTCTTCAACGGTATTAAATAAGAGATGATGCACAGTCATCCAGTCATCATTGCAATATAAACCCCAACAGAGTGGGTTTTTTTTTTTAGTCTTGATTTTAACTCAGAATTTAATAGTATCAGAAGTATTCCGAGATAGGCAAGTATAGACCCTTTGTTCCTCGCCAATCACTTTTATAGCATTACATGTCTTAAAATATATTTTTGAAATACCTTTCTTTTATCTTACCTTTGACTTGCTGGTAGTATGAATTCAGTTTTGCCGATTTAAGACATCAGCTCATCATGAAGTTGGTTCATGTGTGCTGTCATATGGTCCAAAGCCTCCAGATGGATGAGGACAGACCAACTGTACCCCTTAACTTCCGTCCTAGCAAAATAAAAATAAACTGTCTAAACGTAGATGATTTATGGTTTGTTTATAGTAGTTATATAGCACTCCAGGCTTTGGTTTTCAGTACTAAGATCATTTCTTCTGTGTGTTTGCTATACAAGATGTGATATATAATTCAATAACAATGCATTAACTCAATTTTTTATCGCAGAGCTTTCCTGTTAATATGGATGCCATTTGAAAATAACTTACACTTAAGATACGCTTTTTATAGTTTATCCATATCTTACTGTTTGGAATATGCTTGTATTTAATTATTTATGAAAGGGCTTGGATGTGGCCTTCCTCTTAGAGTCTCCCCTTTCAACAAACATATCAGTTTCCTGCATGTGTTGGTATGGTTTGTTGTTTGTTGTATCTCCCAAAAGGCATTATTGACTAGTCCTAGATCAATATCAGCCAGAATATGAGCATGATGTATTCCCATCGACCTGAAAGAAGGAACAATCTCACAGTCGACCAAAACTCCATTAGGGAAAAAGAAAGTGTGATTACAGGCCTGTATACAGATAATGGGGCTGTATACACATTGAAGTGCATCGCTCTCCCCATATCTATTGGGTTTGGATGTGGAAAGTAGTGGCCATCAGCCTCGCTGTTCCATCAAGACCATCACGAAACAAAACCACAGAGGGGCTAACGCCGATAAAAGCTGTTTTTTTTTCCTTGCTGGAATGCAGTGAATGTGCTCTTTCTGCGTAGAGACATGAGGAAATGTACAGCTCTGAGATGTGCCTCTTCTTAATGGGGGAACTTGAGAGCACTTGTAGTTATTCATAAAAATTTTGACTCTGAATGTACAATCAGCGTGTGGAAGAAATATGCAAATAAAGTAACCGTGTACCATTTCTTGAATATTCAAATGAGGTTTGATGCATGTGAAATTGCTAAAGGATCTGTAGTGCATACTGTTTTAAGACAATTTAATTTTATTGTAGAAAGGTATAAATAAAAAAAAATGTTGTTTGTGTCATTGGTGTCATCAAGACAAAGCTGTTAAAATCATATTATCATATTAAACACTCATGTTTGTGGTAAGCAGATTCCAAGATGTAACAGCTAAAGTTTAAATAACATAAAGTGGCATCGTAATTATTCTTTAAAGCCCATAAACATTCATGATTGAGTTTCATAGCTTTCGGATGGAGGATATCAACGTGACCGGATTGATTATTGTTCTCTGCCATGCTTCACTTGTCAGTGATGGAGATGATGCCTATCATATTATTATCCTCCCCAATATAGTTATGGAGACATCAAGAGATTGTAAAGGTTGAGTAAATCTGAGATGGTAAAGCTAGTCTTCTAATCTTTCATCTAATCTTTCATTACCCGGCTCTGCTGAGCTTTTCATGTTTTTCTCTTTGTGCGTGCAGTGTAGCGTAGCGGCCTGGGTACGCTGGAGCACAGTGTAAATCTGTATCCTGCCAAGATGGTTCCATTGCGGGAAAAGTGTGCATAAGTCATGGGAGGTCGCACCTCAGGCTCATCTACTTACTTAACCCCCTCTGGTGAGGCTCCATTTCTGCGTGCAGAACCGGAATAATACACTGGCGTATTATGTGTGTATGCAGTGAAGAAGGATATAGTTACTGAGAAACCTTTGATAAGTGTGGAGGTATGTTTGAGTGTGACTGAGGCAATATGTGTGGAGGTGTGTTTGAGTGTGACTGAGCCAAAAAAAATACCTTGGAGTTAATAAAGGGTGTCACGATTTAGATTTTAAATCGAAATCGACCGAAATTAACTCACAATCTCGAACTTCGAATTAAAAAATGGAATCGTCGATGCTGCCATGCCCCCATGTCACGTCTGGTCGGCGTGCCAAAAAAGCTGCGAGTCTATGGTCAACCTCCTCCTCTAACTTAGCTACAGCCATTCAAAAGATAGCATGGCAACTGCAGATGGAGGAGACCCATTGACAGAACTTGAACCCCCTCCTCTTTCATTGAAGTCGCAGGTGTGTAAGATTTTTGGATTTACTGTGAGTTATGTTGACAACGTTCGCGCTTCAAAAAAGCCACAGTTTACTTTGCAGACATCCCAAGTCTCGCGGAAGTTCCGGGAGTCTCCCGCATATTGATAGCGGCTCTGATGCCCGCAAATTAGTTAAAATCTCCCGGAATCTAGAGTGAGCGAGCAAGAGCGCGCATGCGAGACAGAAAAAACTGTGCTCCAAACCGTATAGCGCGCGCACGGCAGAGAGCGAGAGAGCGAGAGACCTTGCGTATGTGCCTCATGAAGCGCATGTAAGACAGAGAGCATCCTGATTGGCCGGTTTCGGCTTAAAAAAAAAGAAATACAAATCGAGAATCAAATCGAACCGTGACCTTAGAATCGAAAATGTAATCGAATCGAGGATTTTGAGAATCGTGACACCCCTAGAGTTAATAGATCATTCTCTTTTAACTCATGTGAGATGGGTAATGAGGGTCTTTCTAGCTTTGTGCGGATACTTTTTGCATTAAAGCACATATGTGAGAATATGTTAAAGATGTGGGGGTATGTAAATGCAGCTGTACTGTATGTATATGTTTGTTTTCTTCAAATCTTTGACCACTGGTGTAAACGCAAAGCGATGTGGGTTGCCTGTTCTTGTGCAGCAGTATTGAGGCGGCTAGCTTGACTGCAGAGGTCTCGCAGTGCTAAATATGCACATATTTTATTCTCTCTGGAAACTGATAACAAAGAAATAACTTGCCTCCTGAAATGAACTTGGAATGAGGAAGCAGCCATACCGAGATGGAATTCTCCACCATTATTTTCAGAGACCTTAGGCTTAAGACTGATTTAGAAAAACACTTTTTTTCATCATAAATAGTTCAGACTTCATGAAATGTCATTTGTTCCTAAGTTTATGATGTAAAACGTTGCAATATAGCATATCAACACCACCATCATCAAAATCAAAAACACTACAGGACCTCTGCCCTATAATATTCTAATCCATTCTTTCTTCCTTGAATGCTCTCATTTCCACCATGCTTCAGTTCATTAGCTGCTTAAGCTTTTGATGAACTGATTCCAGTCTGCCAGTGGCTAGTTGAAACAAAGCTCCTCAGAAGGAGCGAGACTGCGGTGTGAACGTGACGACTCGTGTTTTTTTGTTGTAATAAGACAGCCTTGTGCGTATCAGCACTTTGAAAAATCCCCTCTGTTAGGAGCAGCCTCCTTTGAGAAAGACCGGAAATGAGTGTATAAGAGGTTGCGCGGTGATTAAGTGTGTTTCGTGGAGAGCTGCCTCGCTCTGCTGAGAGGCAGATGGTAACCTTGGGGACGCTGACGTGGCTTTGTGCAAGTGAGAGTGGCAGGAGGCACTTCTCGAGCTGCACTGCCTGTTCCACCAACCTACCACTCTCTTCCTCTCTAACTGCCTTCTGTTTTTTATTTTTCAGTTTCTGTATGTCTCTTTTGTTGACATAAATGCACACTCTAGCCTATCTGTGTTTCTCTTTGTGGCTGGCTGATGGGCAAGCACATTATGTGCTCTTACTGGGTGTTTTTATTAATTACATTACCCTCTGCTACGGTCTATATACCCCATTATCTGCAAATAGAGTGATATCCATCAGAGCCATTCAGGTCAATCTGGAGCATCACCTATAAGTGACAGCCTTTTGATTACTTATTCAACTAGGCTGACCTGAAGAAGATTGCTCTTTTATCCTTTCACTTCCCAAGGTTTTTTCCCCTTAGCATTCAAGGTATTGAGGATAAGCCTGGCTCCCTTTAAACCATGTGACAATCATTTCATGCTCCTGAAGCCATGTTGAAGTTTATTTGAATGAACGTTCCCGATTCCTAGCAACAAAAATGGTTCGTTATCAGGGCGCAAAGGGAATGACAGAGGAGCTAACATGGTGAATGATGGATTAGCTTGTGTGGAATTCAGCATGGTGCCCTACTTAAAGTGACAAGCTCTCTGTTTGTGTAGTTTGTGACTAAATGCCGTTAGTCCTTTGCGGCACAGTTTGGTGCTGGCCGGTACATAGCCTGAGTGTTTTTCACTGTAGTTACTCGCTCTGTCATACTGTCTCTAATCTATCTCTTCAACCTTCTCCAAGTTTCACTTCCAGGCCACCTGAGACTTCTTGTTGGTGAGAATGTGCAGATGGGTTTTAAAACGCTCTTGATTCAGCCGGCTGAATGCTTATAGATGGAGCGGAGGCGAACGGGACACTCTGGAGTCCTTAAGTTATCTTCCCTCAAGAATTTAGCACTTGTTTGTGGTAGTTTGCATAAAAATAAAAAAAGGGCTCGCCCTCATGTCTTCCAAACCTGAAAGATTTTCTCTCTTATTTATGACTTTCTGTGGAACACAAAAAAGAAAAAAGAAAAAAAAGAAACAAGTTTGCGCACTATGTTGTGTTTGGGGTCACTGGTGTCCTATGGTGATTTCAGGTCAGCTATCTCTTATAGTGCTAAATTCTTCCCTTCCCATTGTCTTTGCTTTCATTCATTTGAAAAGAGATCACTTTTTGAAACATTTTATGAGAATGATCCATTTGTCACTCAAAATAATATATTTTGTGTGCTACAGAATAAAGGTTTGTAATGACATGGCGGTGAATAAATAGTGATGCAATTTTCATTTTTGGGTGAACTACAGTCACAGATACCACAGTGCAAATAACACTAAAGAGGCCAGATACAATTCTATTCTAGTATACAATTCTAGTATTTTATAACTCATAAATTCCTAGACCCTATCCCCCCCCCGCCCTCCCTCCTCCCTAGATGTTAAAATTAATGGCTTCTTGTTGCTTGTCAGTGAGAAGAGGGAAAGCCCTCAGGAACTCTGGTTCCTGCTCTCATTTGGCCTGTGTTTCTAGAGCCCCTGCACATATCAGTTCACTCATACACAGCTAAGTGACACCACAGCCTTGTGTGCATGGCAAGAGACATTGGGAAACAGAGAGAGACTTTTACTCTCAGCTGAAACTATAACGTAAATTATGAATGAAAGCTACAGCTCCAAAATAGCTGGTCTCATTGCCTTGGCTAGTTACTACCTATCAGCCACAAATTAAACTTTTATGGCTCTGTTTTAAACTTCGGAATTTATGCTCACCTATGTACTGGCGCTGACTGTTTTGTAGGTATGTGACGCAGCTTTACATAGCCCTTTTGTAGATGGAACTATGTCCCTTATCCGCTATCGAAAAGGATTTGCGCCCATCGACACTCTTAAAGGTCAGGCGGCAAAGAGACTTTAGGGATTACAGAGGAACTCTGCACAGGTGGCAGACCTCGGGCCCAGCCTACAGCTGTTTGTGGCTCGAGAGCACGTCCAGGAAGTAATGAAATCTCAGCTTGGCTGGCAATGCTCATTGGCATTCGCTCACCGTCTGCTTAGCTTTCCCACCATCGGCCATGTGTGAGCTCGGATGGCTATTTGGATTGTGTGAACAAAGCATGTTGTCCCCTGATAAGACAGTCTCCACTGCTTAGCCATTAGCCAGATTAGCACAACTTGGAGGCCTGGTCACCAGCATCATGTCAAACTCTGAAACGGGAAAGCTTGGTATCCTGGGCTGAGTTTCATTTGTGAGACATTGCCTTGGAATGCAGCCCAGATTTAAGAGTTTCATGGGGAAGCAATGAGCAGCTGTTTGATTTTCTGTTCGCTTTAGTCTCTTATCGCATCTTCTCTCCGGCAATAGGGTGACGATATGATCCTCTTCTTCCTGTAGGTCCCTGGATACGCAAATTGCCAGGTCTTCTCCTCCTCTCCTTTCCGCTCCACTAGCTGCTCCTGGCTTCTGGAGAACGCCTCCTCTCCACGCTGCCTCGGACACCAGGAACCTGCCGCCACGTCAATCACGTCCTCACATCTGGGTAATTAATTTCAAGTGCAAATTGTAGCAGTCTTCACTTGAGAGAGGGTAAGAAGAGATCACACTCTCTTCAGTCGTTTTATCCACAGTCCTGAGGCTTTCTAGACTGAGCTTGTTTCTACAGACCAGTTTGCCATTAAAGCTCTGCTCAAATCTCCAGGGTGGTGATCAGTTTTTTTCATTATTTTGTTTATGCATCTTTCAAAGCCAAGCGACTCACTGTAGGGAATATCATTCATTTTAGAGCTGCCTGCTTGGCTACATGTCACCTGTGAATTTTCAAAGGACGCTCTTTAGGAGAAGAGACCTTTGTGACTAAGCCAATAGCCTTTGGTGTCTTTCAAAAATATTTTACCGAGCCCAGTATGTGGAACCTCATGAGACTGGCTTTGTAAACAGAAGACTTTGGCTTTATGAGTTTACCTGTTTCTTCTCTATCTTCTTTCACTTTTTTTGAGCAAATTTCTTTCCCACCCTGCTCAGTCTATGGTGAACTTAAAATGGATTAAGTAGAATTCAAATGAATTGAATTCAAAGAAATGTAATTTTAACTGTAAAAAAATCCAAGTTTGTATGCAACATTTTGGTTTAAAAAGTTTTGAAAAGTTTAAAAACCCTGAGGTTTGCAGGTTTGTTAGGTCTTAGAGATAGATAGATGGAGGGATGGGTAGATAGATGAATAGATAGATGCAATTCATATTTTATTTGAAAAATAGCTAATTACTAATTAAATGAATAATTAGCTCTTTTTACCTATTAAAGAGCCAGATATTTTGTGTTCCACTTTTTTTAATTGGATATGCCGATTTCCGCGTTGAGTAATACGTGAAATGAAAGTTCTTATCTCCAGTGGAGAACATACTAGTTAAAAGTATGCATAATTGCTCACATAGAGATTGCTGGAACATCTCACCCACACAATCAACTGGATTTCATAGACAGGCTCACAGACACAAACACACAGGCCCTTTGCGGTAGACAGAATACCCTCCGTGAGCCCTCATTTTGGTGAGCTGACCTTGCATGAGCTGCGTCAATCATTCTCTATCTGCCAGTAAATCCTCCCTTATCTTGGGCTTAAACTGACGGAGCACACATCTGCACTGCAGGAGACTGTGAGGCTGTACAATAAGCCAGGAACAGAGTCAGATTGGCTGAAGCTACTGGAATGATGGGATTGTTTGTTTGTGATTGGCGTATGTTGAAAGTGGGTTCGAGCTCAGGGCATTTACGCAGGAGGGGGCTGAATGGTCCTTAGATGTATTTTGCATTTTCAGGGCAGCTGCGTGGCTGGTTTGAAGGCTAGATTCAATTTTGCGCAAGGTATTTCAGTGCAAAATAAGGAATTTTGCTGTGCAAATTGTGTCCAGCACAGATTTTTATGTGCATTTGCTCTGTTACCTGATTTGCATAATTACTTTGGCACGCACCGGTCGACCGGCCATAAATCGGAACTGGCCGGTCGCCGGTCATCTGTTTGGAGCAAAAACCGTCTGGTTCCGATTTATGGCTGGTTTTTAGTTTTATTTTAGCCAAACTCTATTTCGGACTTGCACACAAACTGCACTGCAATAATTTCCCAAAATGTAATTTCTGTGTACCGGTAAATATTATGAAATAGATGCGGCTGCAGAGCAAAAACTGTAACAGGCACAACAAGCTTACTGTTTGTGATGCACGAAATTTAGGAAGAAAAATAGTTTGACCGATAATTTATTTTTTATTGCTAATGCTGATATCTTAGAGAGCAGGGTAGTCGATTTAAAGCCAATATATATAATATAGTTTGAAATCAAGGGTTTATAGTTTGTTGATCAAGTGAAGCTGGAGTCTTCTGTCCGCATTAAGTTCACACGGACTGACCATCACGCACAGAGTAGCGCGTTCATGCAGGCTAAAAATGCGCACTTCAGAATATCTGACAGCTGGATTCGACTAAGTCTGCAAGGTTTGTGAAATTAAATGTTTATTAGATATTCAAAGATTTGTTTAAATTATATAAATGCATATTTGCTGAATGCCGATGGTAAATGAGAAAGAATGATAGTGTTTGACTTTCTGTTACTAATACTATAAAAGCAAACTAGTGGTCTCTGTTTAACAGTTTTGTCTGATATGTAACTAGATATTTAATGAAGACGGAGAACGGGAGCTGCTGTTCTCAGAGCTGCCGTTCTCACATCAAAATAAAAGTCTGGTGCGCTGTCAAAATAAATGTCCCGCTTCCAACACATCGTCCAAACAGAAAAACGTGTTGGCCAATGCCGATATGTAAAAAAAAAAGAGAGAAAAAAAAAGCCTAGTCAGAATGTTTAACTCCTGTTGTGAATGTGCTCTCCTGGAGCAACGCGCTGAAACACTGCATCTAAAGCCAATGAATTCACAATGATTTATTACAGTAGTGTTCTCATTATAATGTTATGTAATATGACAATCCTAATCATAGTTATTATCAGTCATACATTGCTGTTTAAGCTGCGCAAGCCGAAGCACAGAATCAGGGGCGCAACAGTGTCAGAGGGGTATGCAGCAACAATTTTTGCGCCCCCCCCCCCCCCCATGTAATAAGTGAGTAGGAACGAGTGAGAGCTAACAGATAAAATAAGTGCAAAATTTTCATTTATTAATACAATTAAACTATAGCTACTCCACTGTGATGAACCCCCCTTAAAAAACTATAAGCTCCATTGGAACAGCAATACCAGTGTTTCTCAGAGGATTTTAGGTAAAACTGTGGTAGGTGGACCTCTGTTTCTCTAGGGGGGTTCGGGGGAATGTTAAATTCAGCTGTCTGGTGCACTTTGAGAGTTCAAAATTAAAAGCTCCAACCCATATTCAGGGTGCAAATTAAACAAAGAAAAATTCAAACCTCTAGTGTCTGTCTACATTACACTACTACATAATAATAGTTATAATATTAATCCCATGATAGTAATAGCCATATATTGTAAAACAAATGCACTGAAAAATAAAGGGAACTTTCATAATTAGTTTTGTACTAATTTCTATACTTGAAAGATATAAGCACATGATGACATGTTGGCCGGTGTGTCAGAAAAAAAACTAACGCTGACTTTTTTTGACCAATGCATTACACCGGCACTAACCCGGCAGCGCCGCCAATTAAGCAAAAAACAACAACAACAACAACAACAAAAAAAAACGAATGGGCCGCCGATGCACGAGTTTATGGGCCGTTAAGAAAAAAAAAAAAAAGTATGAGATGTAGGCCTATCGGCCGAAAAAGCCCATCGGCCCACCGGGAATCTCCCGGTAGTCCCGATGGCCACAGAGATGTAGATAGCCTACATGCCTGGATGTCACACTTTAAATCCTTCCTGTTGGCTTTCAGCATGCACTTATTTAGCTGCTGTCGCATCAATTGACATGCCATCTCCTTTTCCCTCTTTCTTTTTCTATTTTTAGCCCCCCAGCATTTTGTTTTATCCATCTTTTTTGACGTCAACTCACTACTCCTGCCTGCTCGCTCAGCGCTCACGGCGCCCCCGCCCCCCTTCTCCATGAGGGCGCCTACTCTAGCTTGTGTAAGTCCGTCTAATTTGATCCAATGGCGGCATTCAAATTAGCGGTGAAGGTCTCAACGCGTTCCGTCTCTTCCAATGGCAAAGGGATTTTTTAATTAAATGCATTACATTTTATTTTATGTATTAACTCGTTTCATCTGACTCCATAAAATGAAAAAGTTTTTCATTGATATCTGTGCATCTTTAAATATACGTTAATGTTTGACTATTCCTTTTAACTCCAATGAAAATAAAGTCAAAGTCTGTTAGAATAATCAAATATAACAATTTATTATGTCAGGTAAATGTATTATAACAATTCCATAATCAATTGAAAGATAATCAATGCAAATCATCAAATGTTTTAGGATTAGAGAAATAGATGCAAACCCAACATTTAAGAACTACATGAGCTACCTCATGGGCTATCTGAAATACAGAAAAAGCCACGATCCCTTGCTGCATTCCATTAAATAGCCAGACCTCATTTCATATGTAAACCTGTGTTCACAGTGGAAATTTACTGTTCACTCCCCCAGACTTACTGGGGGCAGAAGTTGATTTACATGGTACCATTTGCTAACAGTGGAAATTAGCATTGAGTTCACACCTTCTGGGAGTAGGAGACCACATTCATTTGTGTGCCAGATATCCCTAAACTTCTAAAAAACCTTATTACCTTTTGTTTTACTCTTTTGGAATGAGACATCTGAACCACTCACTCTGGGACATTTAAAATGATACTAAACACAATAATCATTCACATTAAACCATATATATATTCTTATGTGAGTTTCAGGTGATCTGCATGAAGGGGAAGGAGTGGGGGATGAGGGGAAGAAATGTAGATTAGGATGATTCAGAGGTGAGACCTCTAGTCTCGGATGGGGCCTTCACAAGAGTGAGCCCAAATGCTACTATGGAGTGGGTTCTTTGTCTTCTCAAGAAGTGGTCATTCCCTATAACCAGTTTTCCAGTCTTACACTTGTTAGTCCTCTAAAATTTTATATAACATTGAAGAAATGCAGAAATGATTTAGAAACGCACAACAGCAGCTACATATAGAAAATACAATATATATATATATATATATATATATATTTTTTTTTAAATTAAATTTTAATTAAATTTTTTTTACCATCGCTTTGGCGCCCCCCATGGTGCTGCGCCCCTATGCGCCGCATATAGCGCATACCCACTTTTTGCGCCACTGCGCAGAATAAACACCGGTAATTTGAAGCCCTTTTCTAGCGAAACGCATCCTATATAAGATTAATCTGATATATACAAAATACGTTTTTTTTTTTTTTTACAAATTATATCTGCACAAAATTACGCGAATGCACAAGTGAACTTGAACAAGTTACATGCGAGTCAGAATATCTAATGGATGTGGTCTTCCTGGAGCAACACGCTGAAACATTTTATTTCAATATTATTTTCTTTATGTAATATGACAGTCCCAATCATAGTTATTATTAGTCAATAGTCATCCATTGCTGTTTGAGCTGCACACACCGAAGATGATCACCGGCACGCTTTATACCGTGTTAATTCTTAACCAAATGCATCCTGCGAAATAAATCAGATGTATATAGGCCTACACAAAATAAACACAATATTACAACTTACATTTGCACAAAACAA
The DNA here is from genome assembly GCF_029890125.1 of Rhinichthys klamathensis goyatoka. NCBI lineage: Eukaryota > Metazoa > Chordata > Actinopteri > Cypriniformes > Leuciscidae > Rhinichthys > Rhinichthys klamathensis. Next base: position 1,765,971 of record NW_026606820.1, read on the forward strand.
AAGGCTGCGAATGCACACTCACTTTTAGTCATGAAGGTGTATAGCCTTTTAACGTAAAATGATCCTAAACATAACTCCAGCACACTCACTTAATTTTTCCTCGTGTCTGCTGGCGTTACGTGTTTCGCGGTTGGGCAGCACGCGCATGACCTTGCTTAATCGATCGTCAACTAATCGTTAGCATCCCTTGTCTGCAGTGCACTCAGTGGAACTGTACATCTCACCGTTGACTGAATGTGTGCTCTGTTTCTCTCCCTCTTGCTCTCTTTCTCTCTGTCACTGTTTTTTGGAATATCATTGGAAACCCCTGTTGTTATAGAATAAAGTTTTTGTTGCACATTGTTTTTTAGGTAGGCTATTTACATGATTGTTATCAGCCATTATTGGATTTTTTTGATGATGTGTTTGATATCGGCCGATATTGGATATTTAATTGTACATGCTTATTTGCCCTATTTGTACATAGATTTACCTTTGTTTGCTGTCATTAATGCTCCCTTAAAGTTACTATTTAAAACGTCAATAATACATTGTTATATGTGGTCTTTAGCAAATCTCATCCATTTTCATGTTGCACATTTATAATGTTGTGATGCCTAAATTAAGTTGTAGCATTTAAAATGATGATTTTCATTTTTACTGTTTTATTTTGTAATTCATTTATATAAAATAGTATAATTTTAATATCAGCCATAAATTGAAAGCAATTATCTGCTTATCGATATTGGCCAGAATTTTAACTGGTATATCTCTAATGTTTTTTTGCTGTATATTTCAGCTTTGTAATCAGTTTATTTGTAGTCTGTCTATTTCAATATTACAGTAATACAATAAATAATGCATATGCAGGGTTGCTGAGATATGTGAAAATCTGATGATTTTATTGGGAATTTTTACTCGAGTGCTATTGTTGCAGAATTATATCTTGATATAATTCTGATATATACATAAAACAGCTTAATGACAGCAAATGAAATTAAATGGATAGTTCACCCCAAAATTTAAGTCATCATTCATGATAATGAGGTTGATGACAATGGTAACAATGATGAGGCGTTTTATGAGCACATCAGAGCACACTCTATTGTATAAATGTAATTTTTTTCAATTCATTCATTACTTGAATGATTGTCAAAACAAGTGTTAATCAAACAGGCCCTCTTTCTACGCCTTTCACTCATCAACTCTACTCTCATCCCCCACCTCTTTCTCCTCCTCATGCTTTTTATTTACGAAGTTCTCTGTGAATGTTTCACCCCTGTCCCTGTATTGTAACCTGAAGATGAGCTAATGTGGCATCACTGCTGCCCATATGCGGCTGTGTGTGTGTTTCTCTGACGTACGAAGACATAAGGTGGTAGCCTGCAGACTTGGAGATGCTAGAATTTTTTCCCTACCTGTGTCAGCATGGGGTTCACAATACTTTGCTCAATCTGACACTGATAAGCTTTTATCTTGTATTTTTGTTGGGGGAAGATTTGTTTTTGTTTACAATAAGATTGTAAGAGTTCTGTTGACACATGAATTTCCTGTGTTTGTCTATATAAGGGCGTGAGTTGGTTCATTGACATTCTGTTAAGGTGTATTTGTACTGCTTTCTGTAGATATCTAAAGTGGAAGCAGTTTCTCAGAGAATCACTATGCTTTATGTGTGTCTGTGTATGTCAGTGTGAAATCAAGCAAAAGACAGACAGGATGCACTTGTGTGCAATTAAATGCACATCACTGGGCAGGCATTCAGATTAGATTAACAGGACATGACATTTTCTTGGTTGAAGACAGATGCGTGCTCCATTTCTTGCCTGACATTTGCCTCCTTTTTTATGGCAGATTTACACAAATTCGTTAGCCTTTTTTCCTTATTATGACATCCAAATTGTGCATTCACGTAGTAAAAAAAAATATAAGTTAATTTTTACTGGTCAAAATATGATTTGATAAAAGTGATGGTATGACTCCTGATCAGTATGCAGCCTAATTATAACGTAATGACAAGGAGACTCGTGTTCATGTCTGTCAAACGCTTGAGTGTTTGGATATAATTTCATGCATCCATAACTAGGTCTCTTTACTCAATTTTCCACTCTGGCAATCCTGATGATTCTACAGATGATGCAAACCTAATTTAGCTTTCAAAGAAAGTCTTTGACCATCTAGCAACAAGTCAGAAAGGTGTTACAGCATTGGAAAACAGACTTTACAAATGGAGCTACTTTATTGACTGCTGCTTTGGTGCTGTGACAGAGTTAACTTGCAAAAGGAAAACAAGTCCTCTGTGTCACATTAATTAGCTACAATGTCTCTTTAGACTGCTATAATCCACAGCTAAACCTTTAGGACTGCGGTATAACCAAAGCACTGTGACAACAAATGGAAGGAGTCATTCAGAGCTGACCGTGGGTCAAAGTAATGAAATTGTCTTACAGTTTTAACCCACACTATAATTTCTAGACAATTGCATTTGTATTGCAATTCTATTTGTGAACAGGTGTAAAGAACATTGGCTAGACAGTGCATATACTATATAAATATTATATTATATGATGTGCATGTACAGTACTGTTCAGTGTTGTAGGCTTGTTTGGAAGTCTGTTACATTGTTCCAAATTGACTTAATTCCTACTGACACATTGAAGCAAAAGATATAACATCTTAAAATAAATTGTGAAGCTGTGTCTAGCTACAGTAGAGTTATATATTCATTTACAGAATACTGTCTGATTGTCTGATTGCCTATAACTTGCACAGGTCTGTATTTGTTCTGTTCTGTATTTTGTCCTTACTGGTCATTCACGGCATTCTGACGTAAAATATTTTTGTATAGTGATTGATTTTTATTATATCTTTATTTACTGTACTTTGCCCATTGTTCTTGCTGGTCGTTATTGCAAAATAAACCCATTCAGGATAATGTAAAACTCCTCTGCAACAGTTGATTTTGTACTTATATTTGTGTATATAATTTTATCAATATGAATAATTTTATTTATTATTATTATAAATTGGCATCTGCCTTATTTTTAGTCAGTTGAAATCTAGAGATGCAGAATAAATGCTTATAAGGATTGTATTAAGGAACCATATTACAATAAGGTGGAAACTTACATATGTTTTTAAGAGTATTTTTAAAGAGATTTCTTTGTACCAGACTGGGCTTTTCAATGTTACAGTAGGTCACAGCTGAGGGTTGTAGAGCTGAGACTAAGCATCTGAGCCTCAGGCTAATTCATCCCACTCAGGAAGAGAAAGTGCTGCCACTACTGCTTCAAGAGAAGCCACAACAAAACCTTTAATTACGATAGAATTAATCCTCTCCACAAAATGCTGAGACTGAGTGCAGACCAAGCCTTATTTTGGCTTAGCTTAGATTCCCGCCAGGGGTTAGGAGCCATTAAACGTGGCCTCTCCATGTGTGGACATTCATTTTTCTTCCTTTTTGGCTGAGCACCTTGTCTTTTTATTAGCTTGTTCCCAAGCATTCTTTTATTTCTTCCATGAGTCTGAAGTGTCAGTGTGCTCCCATATGAATCAATCAATGTAATTATTTGCTTGATTGAACCCCTTAATTATTTTTTGCTGATTTGTTTCAGGAACAGCTGAATATTCAGAGGATACTCTTGAGTGAGGTTGAGTATTTTAAGAGCCGTCATATATCTGCGAGTTGAAAAATATAGCCTGGATATTGTTGACATATCAAATGACTCCACATAACTTAATCTTGCTAACTTATCAAAGAACCAGGCTGTTTGCAGGAACCGGAATTAATTACTGGTCGCATAGCTGCTAGCTGGAATGTAGGAGCAGCAATAAATAGCCCATGCTAAAGGAGAGATTAATCATTCACAGAGTGCTACTCTAGTGGAGAGGGACCTCTCTAATATCACATGCCTTATGCACATTATTAACACAAATGATCGTAAATAAGAGCCTTCCCACCATGTGTGGCTTTTCTTGACATGGGATAATGCGCGATTGAGCAGGAGAGCCACACAGATGAAAAATTGCATGTACAGTAAATTGATGTGCAGTTATATTAGGCAAATATCCTCACCATTTCCCACTTCACACTGTCAGCAGGTGGAAGGCTGCAAAATTGAGTGCCCCCCCCCCCCCCCATGAGGGATAATGTCCCACACCTGAATGCGGGCATATAAATTACACAGAGCTCTACCATTTCACCTTCACAAACACTGATGGGTGGCTGAAGAACTTATGTGGTTTGTGGAAATTGAACAAACAAGTTAATACAGTCTCATGGTGATTTTTTATTTTTTTTTAGCCCATTGACAGGCTCGACTGAAATGTGGACCATTTCCTGTTATTTGCGAGAGGTCTATGCACGGCCGCAGGGGTTTTATCAGGAATACAGCGTTCTAATGAATGTATTCATCATGGTATTTTGTCTATAGGGTGGTAATTCACTCTACCGTGGATGGTGTGGCGCTAACTCTAGCGTTTGAGGCTGCAGTAAGATGGTGATTTAGCAGGCTGTCACACCGCATCCAGAGGGCAAGCTCCAGTTTTTGCCATCGTCCTCTGGGCCATAAATAATTCCCATCGTGCTGCTGTGTGATGGCTTCCCTTAATGGTGCCAGGCAGCATGCCGTGACCGGTCACTGTCAACCGCCCCCACCTGAGACCCATACACTGTGGAACGGAAGTCTAAAATCCAGCGCCACTGCTCAAAGCAAGCCCACTTCTGGCCACTACCACTGAGGACTTATCTAAGATAGAGCTGTTCATGTAAACGATGTTCTTTTGGACAGGTCCACCTCAGGCCCAATGATAGATAAAAGAATGTGTTTACCCTTGAGGAACCAGTTCTACTGCACAGGTTTTTTTTTTTTAGGAATACTGACATGCGATCAGTGTATTAAATCATAAAGCTCTTGGAGACACGCCAGGGGATTGGAGCTGGGAGATGTGAAATCCCTTGACAAACATGAATGTATTCTGCCTTCTTCCTTTTTATAACATGCAGCTCTCCTGCAATCATCCAAACATTTCCTGTAGTAATTGTGGTATCCTTGTGGTCTAATAAAAAAGAAGCAAAGAATAGGCACTTCTTAATTTGCACTATATATATATTTTCACAAAATAGTGGGGGCTCTTCAATATTAGAAATTATATTAAGTTGTTAAATTTAAAGGGATAGTTAATTCAATTCAATTCAAATTTATTTGTATAGCGCTTTTCACAATACATATTGTTTCAAAGCAGCTTTACAGAAAGTGCATTTCAGAAATTTACATAGAAAAAAATACAGTTAGTTAATCATGTATTAATTTAGGGCATAACATATCGCTGACGTTGAGTCGTCTCTTCACAGGCGTTTAGTCGTCTCATCGCAGGTGTTGGGGCATCTGAAGTCTCCGTGAGAGGCTGGATACAAACTGGAACTGACGAACGCTATTTATAACAGCAGAAAAGCAGATGGGAAATAATTAGCATAGCTGCTGTTCATAATATTAATACATTCGATCTGATTCAACACTAAAAGGTAAGCATTATGTGAATGCTTGGCTAAAGAGATGCGTCTTTAATCTAGTTTTAAACTGGGACAGCGAGTCTGAGCCTCGAACAATATCAGGAAGGCTATTCCAGAGTTTAGGAGCTAAATGTGAGAACGCCCTCCCTCCTTTAGTGGACTTAGATATCCTAGGAATGACCAGAAGCCTCGAATTTAGTGATCTTAAAGAACGCGATGGATTGTAGGGCGATAGAAGGTCCATTAAATACACAGGAGCTAGACCATTTAGGGCTTTATAGGTCAGTAGTAATATTTTTTAATTGATACGGAACTTAATAGGTAACCAAGATGATAAAATTGGTGTTATATGATCATATTTTCTTGACCTATTAGAACTCTAGCAGCTGCATTTTGCACTAACTGTAGCTTGTTTATTGAGGATGCAGGACAACCAGCTAATAAAGCATTACAGTAATCTAGTCTCGAGGTCATGAATGCATGAACTAACTTTTCTGCATCAGAAACAGATAGCATGTTACGTAATTTAGAAATGTTTCTATGGTGGAAAAAGGCTGTTCTTGTAATATATGAAATATGATTTTCGAAAGACAAGTTGCGGTCTAGTATAACACACAGGTCTTTTACTGTAGTGGATAAAGTAACAGGACATCCTTCTAAATTAAAGTTGTATTGTAAGAGGTTTTGTGGGTAGTTTTTTGGACCAATAAGTAATATCTCCGTTTTATCTGAATTTAATAGCAGGAGATTACTAGCCTGACTTCGTCATACTCATATTCTGGTCAGAATGTGAGTCTGATACTGCTTCATAGGGCTTTGATTATGAGGCGTGTCTTAACCGAACCAGGAAAAAAAAAACTCTGCACTCAATTGGATAGACCTACAACCAATGATAGCAACGCAGTAAGTCAACTACTTTGCATAGCACAGTTGTCAACTACAGAACTCAAATGCACGCACGCTGGAAGAAGTAAAATAACGAGTGTTGCTTCTTTTACTTGGCCCTCTATGAGTGCGACCAAAGGAGAAACCACAATGACCGCAGGGTTTTCATTGCGTCCCATCTTCTTAGTTACCATCGGAGCCAGCTGATAAATTAAACTTTTGCCGAATCCCATAGGAAGGACGGCAAACACATCTTTCCGATCGACAAATGCCTTGATTGCAGTTCTATGTTCGTCTTTTAAAATGAATGCGCTGTCGATTTCTTTTACAACGGACGCGATAGCGGAATCTCTACATCTCAGTTCTCCAGCGGCAGTCATCTGTGAGGGAAACCAGTTCAACAGTTCAACCCAAGCGCTCTTTGATAACGTGAGAATTACGTCCCTGCAGATCATCTGTCCATCATCGTATAAAGCCCGCCCTGGCAATTTGATTGGCCCGACGATTTCTGAACCGATCATAATTACTCCTCAATGGAGCGAGTCCAGACCGAACTTCCCGATCAAAAAATGTTGTGGGGGGGGTTCGGGCTGGCATCCAGGCTAGGAAATTACACGTCATCCAGCATTTTATATCTTTAAGACACTGTCAATTTAGATGAGTTGATAGATGATGTTTTCATCTGGTCGTGATGAAATATATTATTGAGTGTCTTCAGCATAACAGTGGAAACTAATTCCATGTTTTCTTATAATATTACTGTAAGACTGAAGAAAACTGGTTGAAGCTGGAAATTAACATTTGGCTTCCCCCCTCTTCCCCGGAGACAAAAGTCTCACCTCATCTACATTTCATTCTCTCTCAGTGACGCATAAAAACTCACTTAATAATATGGTTTAATGTGAATGATTATCATTGAGTATTTTGTTTAGTATAATTTAAACTGCAGGGTGAGTGGTACAGATGTCTCATTTCAAAATTGGTAAAACAAAAGCTAATAAGGTTTTTTAGAAGTTTAGAGATGACACACAAAGGAAGGTGGACTCTATGCAAATGGCCTTTCTCCCCTACCCCCAAAATAAGGTGTAACCTGAATGCAAATTACCATTGAAAAGAAGTTCTGGCTATTTAATGGAATGCAGCAAGCAGTCGTGGCTCTTTCTGTATTTCAGATAGCCCGTGAGGATTAAATGTTGGGTTTGCATCTATTTCTCTTATCCTAAAGCATTTGATGTTTTGTATTGATGATCTTTGAACTGATTATGAAATTAGCATAATACTTTTACCTGACATAATAAATTGTTATATTTGATTATTCTAACAGACTTTGACTTTATTTTCATTGGAGTTAAAAGGAATAGTCAAACATTAACATATATTTAATGATGCACAGATATCATTGAAAAACACTTTCATTTTATGGAGTCAGATGAAACGAGTTAATACATAAGATAAATTGTATTGTATTTAATTAAAAATCTCCTTGCCATGGGAAAAGATGGAACGCGTTGAGACCTTCACCGCTAATTTGAATGCCGCCATTGGATCAAATTAGACGGACTTACATTACCAAATGGCAGCATATATATTGAGAATAGCAGAGGGCCTACCACCGATCCTTTCGGCACTCCATAGTCTACTGACGTTATCTATGGTAACAGTCTGATAAGTACAACCAGCTTAATGCCTGTCCCTGAACACCAGTGTAGTTTTGTAGTCGATCCAAGAGTATTTTATGATCTATAGTGTCGAACGCAGCGCTAAGATCGAGAGTACTAGTATTGAGATACAGCCTTGGTCAGAAGCTAAAAGTAAATCATTTGTAATTTTAACTAGCGCAGTTTCTGTGCTATGATGCGGTCTGAATCCTGACTGAAATTTTTCATAGATATAATTTTCTTGCAAGAAAGAGCACAATTGAGCGGTCACAACTTTTTCTAGTATTTTAGACAAAAATGGAAGATTTGAAATGGGTCTGTAATTTGCTAGGTTATTTGGATATAATTGTGGTTTCTTAATGAGAGGTTTTATTACTGCCAGCTTGAATATTTTTGGAACATGACCTAAAAATAAAGACGAGTTAATAATATTGAGAAGAGGCTCTTCCACTACAGGTAACACTTCTTTCAGTAGTTGAGTGGGTATTGGATCTAATAAACATGTTGTTGGTTTAGATGCAATGATACGTTTATTTAGCTCTTCCTGTCCTATAGTTGTAAAGCGGTGTAGTTGTTCTTGAGGGGCGATAATTGAGGCTAAATCATAAGACACCATAAAAGATTGTACATTTACAATTGTGTTTCTGATGCTTTCTATTTTCTCAGTGAAGAAATTCATAAAATCATTACTACTACACTGTAACGGGATATTTTTCTCAGGTGATGTCTGTTTATTTGTTAGTCTAGCCATGGTGTTAAATAAAAACCTTAGATTATTTTGGTTATTTTCTATTAGTTTGCGGAGATGCTCAGCCCTGGCTGCTTTTAGAGCCTTTTTATAACGTGACATACTGTCTTTCCACGCGATTCTAAAGACCTCTAAATTAGTTTGTTTCCATTTACGCTCTAAGTTACGAGTTTCTCTCTTGATAACATGCGTAGCACTGTTGTACCATGGTGCTTTAGTTTTCTCTCTAACTTTTTTTTATCTAATTGGTGCAACAATTTCTAATGTACTTGAAAAAATGGTGCTCAAACTGCTAATCATTTCCTCTAGTTTATCTGTTTGATTGGGTTCACTGAGCAGCTGAGATAGATCAGGTAAGCAATTTGAGAATCTATCTATAGTGGTTGGAAGGATTGTTCTGCCTGGTCGATAACGTGGCGCAACATGACAAATTTCAGCAGTACGTAATATGCAAGTTACCATGTAATGATCAGTGACATCATCACTTTGCAGTATAGTATCTATATCGGTTGGATTGGTTCCATATGATATAATTAAATCTAGTGTATGATTTAGACGATGAGTGGGACCACTGACGTTTTGCTTGACCCCAAAGGAGTTTAATAAATCTGTAAACGCAGCCCCTAACGCATCATTTGTGTTATCTACGTGTATGTTAAAATCTCCAACAATTATTGCTTTATCGACATTGACCAATAGATCTGAGAGAAAGTCTGCAAACTCTTTTAGGAAATCAGCATAGGGCCCTGGAGGTCTATACACAGTAGCCAAGGCTAGAGATAATAGGGATTTCTTTCTTACATCTAAGAGCGTAACATTTAGCACAAGTACCTCAAAGGAATTAAACCTGTGACCTGTTTTCTGAGTAACATTTATATCTCTATAGATTGTTGCAACACCGCCGCCACGACTGATCAGACAGGGTTCATACTTATAACAGTATCCTGGTGGAGTAGACTCATTGAGACCGAAATAATAATTTGGTTTAAGCCAGGTTTCAGTAAGGCAAAGTACATCGAAACTATTATCTGTGACCATTTAATTTACAATAACCGCCTTCGGTGTGAGCGATCTAATGTTTAGAAGACCTAGCTTTAGAAATTGTTTTTGTTCACTGATATTGAGATTTTCTGGTTTAATTACAATTATATTTTTCCTAGATTCTACAGTAGATTTATTGTTTGGCCTCACTAAACGAGGAATAGGCACAGTTTCTATATAATGTTCTACACTACTTATGATATCAATTAAGTTGGGACAGCAAAGCCTGTGATTTGGACTTTGACTTACTAGTCATCAGTCAGTTAATCCAAAACTAAACATCCTGTCATCATTTACTCATGTTGTTCCAAACCTGTATGACTTAATTTCTTTTGTGGAAAATAGAAGATATTTTTTTTAAAAATGTCTTTTTGTGTATATACAATGGATGTCAGTGGTTTAAAAAAAATAAAGGTTTGGCTACCAACATTTTCCGAAATTTCTTTGTTGTGCTCTGCTCACTATATGAGGGTGAGTAAATGATGACAGAATTGTATTTATTTATGTATTTATTTTGCGTGACATAGCCCTTTAGGTGAACAACCAGATCACTGAGTCAGTGAATTAAACTCCTAAACTGCATCAGTGTAATTTGTAAACGAATCATTGCACTGCATTTCTCAACAGCAGTGTTAGCTTAAAGCTGCAGTCTGTAGCTTTTTTTGGGTTAAAAATTATCCAAAATACATTTTTGAGAAAATACATAACCAGCCAGTGTTCAAAACTATCTGCTTGCCTTAGCTCGATTCAAAGCGGTAAGCTTGTAATAATGTTTTTAATTCCAGTGGTACTGGTGGATCTCCGGGAGATTCGAGCATGTCTTGGCGTCATTACCAAGCGGCAACATTCTAATCTGAAAAATGAAGCCTACCCGGAAGTGCGAAAAACTGCAATACATCGAAAATCCGCTAGAGGGAGGTCCCAAAAGGGAGCAAATATCCATAGACCCCATGTTAAAATGTCCGTTTTCACAGCATAAATTCATGTTTTTACAGGTTGGTCCCATGGACTTTTATTGTATTTTTCGATAGGTTCCGAGTGCCTGACAACTGTGAGGGGGGTGAATTTTTTTCTAACTCGTTAGTTTAGATCGTAGTTAGATATAAAATGTATGACAAATAAGGGCGTGGCTAACTTTGATTAACAGCTTGATTGACAGCTGATAACGGGCTGCGTCGAGTGGAATTCCTGAAATTTTACGTCTCGGCCATGATCTGACACAACACATCATACCACCTCTGTATCCTTTCTGAACATTTGTATTGAAATATCGTACATAACATGGGTTGCTCTGCTATACCCATATACACTAACCGACACTGTAGGACTGGGAGTACTTCGCTCCTTTTTTTCCGGTAAGTGACATTCCACTACTATTTCACGTAGTTAGCACTATTTTTAGGATTAATGTTTGTGGGCAGTGGCACTGCAACAGTTAGTACTAAATCGCCTCAGATAAGTTAGCGTCCGAGGTACTTTACCTATGGTTATAACTGACGTTTCAAACACTGTAAATGCGTCTGCCAAATGAATAAATGTAAGAATAGACTGATCTGCGAGCTAGTTGGTCGCACGTCAGAGGCGCCCGCGCCATTGGATATGCAGTTGCCACAGCACAGCCTATGAGCGAGCTACGCAGCTGCAAATGCGTTTTACATATAGGCTTCAGTAAATCGAGGAAAAGGAGTTTCAACATAAGAATGATACTGGCTGTAAAAAGTAGCCTCTGCCAGTCGATCTTGTAACGGTACAGATAGCTGAGGCTGCTTGGCTGAAGAGACGCGTCCACCGGCCTCACACAAAGCCCGCCCTTTTACCCATATATGGATTGGCCAGAAGGTGGGCGGGGTTAGGATTTCACAAGATTTTCAAAAGATGGCGCCGCCCATACCCCCCATAAACGGCCTCAAAACCGTTCTTCAGAAAGTCTATGGGTGACGTCACAGACGCTTTGTCCATATTTTTTACAGTCTATGGTCATTACGTCACATCTGTACACATAAAGAAGGAGTCTCGGATAGTCGGCTATATTGTGCATGAGGATGTTGGAGGTGGAGATTTATAGCTTTTTCTCACAGCACTTGATATAATTAAACTTAACAATTTGATGGCGGATCCAGAAAGGTTCAAACGACAATTACCAGTGACAACAGATTCACCCGTTGTAAAATGCAAAAGACTTCGTTCGGACTTCGGAGTGGGTACAGAAAAAAAGAGACTACAACCGGACCCATGCGAAAACAAGGATACATATCGGAAAAACATTACATGTAGTCACGCAATGCTGACGTTGTTAACATTTAACAATTTGAGAACAAAGTAAAATTTTTAACACGGTTTTGCGTGATATGATAAGCGATTGTTAGATTTAATCAGCGCGATTTACTGCAACGTCAGAACCAGAACAAAAGTGGATGTTTCTTACTAGTTCTGATGACATTTTCCGGTGAAAATTCTTATGTTGGTCATACTTCCAAAAAGAATAATCTGTGATTCTGAATGCCAGTATCCACACCGGCGCGGTGACTGACAGCCTCACAGTCTCCTCAAACATTGTGTTCATCGCTGTGCTGTGTTGAAGTACAACTCGCGTTAAGTTGATAATTCCGCGGATAACTGCAATTGCAGATTTCGAGAGATGGCAACAAAGAGGAAAAACTGCGGACTGCAGCTTTAAGTAGAAATCTCTGGCATCAATGGTCCCTGCGATCTGCCTTGGCTTTGGGTAATGCAACTCTGACTGGTTTTGTGAACTGGATTGACCAATTCATTGAAAAGGTTCAACTCAATAGAACAGTTCGTTCATGAATCGGACATTGCTACTTATTAACATGATCACTCAAGGGAGAGTTAGGGCGGATTTTCAGTAAAGGCTAAAAATTGGGTCTGTTCCTTACATAAATCTTGCAACTTCAGGAGACTTGGAATAGAGTGCAGAGGTATATCGATCACTTCTATAGTGTATTTTTGCCATCTTGGAGCTTGACAGCCTCAGTCCTCAATCATTTTCATTATATTAAACCAAATGATTGGTCTGGATATTCTTAAATTCACCTTTTAACAGAAGAAAAAACAATAATATATGTGATCAAAACAGCATGAGTGATTAAATAATGGCAGAATGTACAGATTTTCTGTAAGGCACTGAACTGAACCTCTGCTGTCCCAGGGGTTTGCCTGAGCTGAAGTATTGAGCAGGCCGTGTGGTTCTCTGTATGAGGCAAGAAAAGAAGTTATGAGAGAGTATGTAGCTGACAGTCCTGCCCTGTCGAGGGCAAGGGACCTGCAAGCAATGCAGAGAGTGAGCCTGATGGTAGAGGGACAGAATGAAAGGAGACGACAGAAGAAGAGAGAGATAGTGCTCTTCTCTTCCATCGTAACTGGTGAGGCACACACTGACTGTTGTGGCATCGCTGTGATCTTCAAAGTCACTCACACTAACCCCTGCTCAGGAGGGGCAACATGCAAGCTGCCCTCGGGCGGGGAAAGCTTTGCTACTTCAAAGTTTTTCTACTCTTATCTCTTTCTTTCTCATTTCCACCCTCTCCAAACCCCATATTCAAATGAACTATCTTTTTCATTTACTCTAACAAGAGAATGCCAAATGAAGCTTTGTTCAAGGCTGGATTAGATATATCTTAGTGACATAAAGGTTACAGCGGGTAATTAAAATTTCAGCCAGCACAGTCACAATATATCACACTGTCACTTTTTTAGGGTACAACTGCCAGTTCCTGCCTCTCTCTTCTTGTTTCAATGGAAGAAATGAGGATGAGAATGCAAGAACATGTATCTTTCAGTTCTTTGTTTACCACCCGTCAGTTCTCACCTTGTATTTTACCTCAGGCCACAAAAGTTTTCTTACTCTGTTTTGTTACAATTCTGCACCCTGTTTTCATGTCACAAGCATCTCAAACTGCAAAACCTGAGCCTTGAGACCAATTTACACCGGTTGTTTTTTAATATCTAAGTTCTGTTTTGCTTTAAAACCAATCCCATATGTAATGTAAACCCAGCGCACATAGCGTAGCATACAAATCTGTCAATTTGTAATTCATACAACTAGTGTTGAAAGTGCTGAAGGGAAGATGTCAACTTACATTTAAAGTATTTTGAAATGCTCCATGCCTTTTCTCTCCCCCATCCCCCCCCAGAAGATGCATGAATTTGAAATGAGTGTATACTCTGAATTTTATATTCACTACAGTGTCAGTGTGTGAATCAAAATATGGTCATTCTCATTAAATGCAGGAGAGAGACAGAGATAAATAGAAAACCCAAAGGATAGCAATAAAAGTCAGCACAAGTCGCATATACAGTGCTGAAGAAAATGCAATCTAATGCTAATTAGCTCCGATTCCCTCTGAGTCCATGTAGACGGTGGGAAATTTCAAGACACTCATATTATAACCAGGGGTTAAATTGATCTGGAACAATCCAGAATAGTATTCCGGCACACATGTATAAATATTTCTTAGAAAGTTCAAAGTAATAGCATTTATTTCAAATGAAAATCTTTAGTAGCATTATAAATGTCTTTGCTGTCACTTTTGATCAAATTAATGCATAAAAAAATTACTGACCCCAAAGGTTTAGATGTATGGGATATCTTTATAGGCATTTCACTTTTTATTTTATTTGTTTTTGTTTTGTACAACCCTGGTTCACTTTTACCTTGGTTGTCAATAGATCCGAGAGAGAATATGCTTTTTATATTTCAGATGTAAGCTATTTGATCAATGTCTTGTTTGTTCATGCGAAGGTGTTGATAAAAGAATGACAGGTTTCATCCATCCAAGCTGAACACGTACCTCGCCAACAAACATTGTGTTATGTATGTTTTATGTTTGTCGATAACAACATAATTCTTTTATCTTCACTCAAGAACATCATATTTGTTCTCATTCCTTTCCTATGGCCCCTCTTATAGGCAGCCTTTCTCATTTAATTAACTCACGAAAGAGCTGTCTTACAATACCATTTTGCGATGCAAAATATCATTACCTTATCATGAGTCTCTAATGTCATTGCAGTCCACCATGAAAAATAACACTGCATTCAGTCTCTCTCTGAAATGATGCTATTGTTCATTTGACAGGCATGCAAAGTAATAAAAGTTGTGTTTTTGTATTAGATCCTCACACTAGTTGATTGACTCGCTGTGCTAAAATGTCATGCAAGCCTCACTCTCTCATTTGTTTCCGCCCCCGCTGTATCCGAAAGGCCACCATTCCTTAGAATAAGTTTGCCCACATCAGCGCCCACCTTCTCTGGACTCGTAGCTGTTGCCAAGAACTCTATATGCACACGTTGTACTATTTTAGCATCTGAATAATCGAGTATATTTTGTTATGTTGTTATGTGTTCATTTATTTACTCTTTACTCAACAGGTATCCACATCATTTGACCCGTTATTGCTTTATTTTGTAGCCCCTAACATGCCTATTTATGAATGTACACTACTGTTCAAATGTTTTGTTTTTTCTTTAATTAAGAATTTAATACTTCTATTTAGCAAGGATGCATTATGAATTTAATTCTGTCCTAATGAATTTTCTATTCAATAAGAATCCTAAAAAAATGCATCACTTTTTCTACAGAAATATTTAGCAGCACAACAGTTTTCAATATTGATAATAATAAATGTTTTTTAAGTACCAAATACTAGAATGATATCTGAAGGATCATGTGACAATAAACACAGGAGTAATGGCTGCTAAAAATTCAGCTTTACTATCACAGGAATATTAAAACCAGTTAATTTAACTTAATATTTAATTTACTATTTATTAAAGGGATACTCCACCAGTTTTTCTTATTAAACTATGTTATTCCCTTAACTAAGACGAGTTGATACATACCTCTCTCGTCTCAGTGCGTGCACTATATCCCTCTGTATTGCCGCAAAACTATGTTAGCACTTAGCTTAGCCCATGCATTAAATATGGGCCAAGCAGAGAAGCGACCAAACACTTCCACGTTTTCCCTATGTAAACACAGTTACTCGAGTAGTGTAACTTGACCTGGGCTGGTGACACAAAATAAACCGTTGCGCTTTTCTAAGCGTTTAAAATTGATGACTATATTGTATGGCGGAATACCATAACAAGTGCTTTTGAGCACTTCGACTTGGCGCAATAATATCTTCACTCGTGAAAAGATTACCGGCTCCCGCTTCCTCTCCCCCTCCCTCCAATAGCATCCAGCTGCTGACATTTCCGTCAATACTACCAACGTGACTTTTACTACCTGTGCTATTAGCAAACTGCAGATCATTTGCAATGGCCGACTTTGTAGATGATTATGACTTCTTTTAGAAGACCCAGAGCCATATCTGTTTGAACCCGAGTACACGGAGGAGGAATTAGCTCTTGTGGACCGTGAGAGGCAAGAAAGATATGATCCAGAACAGACCGGAGCTGGCGAAAGACCACGGGCTTTCTGTAAGTGATCTGAATATTGTTGGTGTAGCCTCATCCTTTAGGCGTGTTCCTGTGCAGGTATAGTCTTTCTTTGTGAAATGTTCGGAGCAAACACGCCACTTCTTCAGAGTCATCAATGGTGTTTTGGGATTCTTGTTCAAAGCAGCTAACCAAGCTCTCCGCTGTATGTGGTGTGTTGGAATTCGGTGAAAAATGACAGCACTATGTACATTCTCCTTATTTTCACAACCCTTTACGATGCACGCTTTAACCATTATTGTACACAAACTAGCTTCCAACAACCTGTTACTTCGTCAACTCCGCTCGAACTACTACTACCGGCGCATGTCACGTTGTATTGACGGAAATGTCAGAGGGAGGGGGAGAGGAAGCGGGAGCCGGTAAGAGGACTTTTCACGAGTGAAGATATTATTGCGCCAAGTCGAAGTGCTCAAAAGCAATTGTTATGGTATTCCGCCATACAATATAGTCATCAATTTTAAACGCTTAGAAAAGCGCAACGGTTTATTTTGTGTCACCAGCCCAGGTCAAGTTACACTACTCGAGTAACTGTGTTTACATAGGGAAAACGTGGAAGTGTTTGGTCGCTTCTCTGCTTGGCCCATATTTAATGCATGGGCTAAGCTAAGTGCTAACATAGTTTTGCGGCAATACAGAGCGATATAGTGCACGCACTGAGACGAGAGAGGTATGTATCAACTCGTCTTAGTTAAGGGAATAACATAGTTTAATAATAAAAACTGGTGGAGTATCCCTTTAATATTTCACGAATTACTGCATTTTTATCAAATAAATGCAGCCTTTTAAGCTTTTGAAGTTTTCTTCTGAAAAAAAATCTTTTGAACTTTTGAACAGTTTTGTAAATTTTTTTCTAAAGTATGACATTTCGAGATGACCCATTTAATTGTGCTTCCAATGCAATACCATTCAAATGACAGCATTAATTATCGCAAGAGCTAATTCATCAAACCTGACTTTTTTGAAGTTTTAAACCAAGAATTAGCTACAGATATGTTTTTGAAAGTTTCTTGATTTATGGAACCACTTCATTTCGCTCATATCTTCTTTAAAACACTCATTCATGTTTTTGATGTACACTTAATGTAGTCTTAAAGTGTTACAAAATATTAATTGATATTTTTTTTGTTCTGCAGCTTTAACAAAAAGTTTTTTTTTTTTTTTTTTTTTTAAACCACACTGGTATTTAAAATATATACATACCATTGATTTTCCTCTTTCCACTTCAAATGACTCTAAATGCATTTCAGCTCTGCTATACATTTGTACTGAAGTTTAGGTGGGTCGACTACACAAAACAATTTAATAAAAATGATCCAGCTTCACAAAAAGCCTTTTTTGTTCACTGATTTGTTTTTGAAACCATGTTGGTGTTCGCAGAGAATAGATCCATATTTAATCAAAACCACAACAGATGCAAAAGGCTGAAACTATGGCAGCACTTTGCTTCTGTTAAATGTGGCCCCTTTTGACCTCTGAAGCGGAGTATTTTAATCTTTCATTTCCTTGGTTATTATGAAAGCTTGTTTCTGCTACGGAATAAAGCAATTTAAAAGATATTTGCGACTTAAGATATAAACTCACAGAAAAAACCTCAGCCTCATTAGGGCTATTTTAATTATGCTTGGGGAATAGACACAGACTTTGGTTCTAAAGAGACATTTGCTAAAATGTATGCATGCGTTGCAACATTTTTTTCATGTTTTATTTTGCTTCTGTTCTTACTTTGAAAAGCCAGCAATAATTCCGAAATGAGTTGTACTGTCAGAGCAGACAGTGAGACCAGACCCCCTCCTGTGCTGATGCTCAGTGTTCTTGGCACAGGCCAATTATGACAGGCCAATTACGACTGTGGAATACAAGCTTCAGACCTGCTTCATTCGGTTCCCTCTTAAGCAAAATAAGGCCGAGGACCTGAACAAGGCTGCTGTTAAGTGACTGTTCAGTTTGGATAATAGAAACGAAACTGTTGTGATATATCAAACCCCCCACAGAGTCCAGACGAGGCCTCGTCTGCCCCATGGCTTTTTATTTTCATGCCACGTGACGCAAGTGATTGGCACTTTCAAATGCTTTCGTGACAGAGGTGAGAAAGATGTTGCTGTCTCTGACTCTCTCTGGCTCACTTTTTAATGCTGTCTCTATCTTATTGGCAAACACGGTTTTGCCTGCTGCTGTTGGTCACAGATTTACACTACTGTTCAAAAGTTTTAGATCGAAAGAAAGAAGTCTCTTCTGCTCACCAAGTCTGCATTTATTTGATCCAAAATACAGCAAAAACAGTAATATTGTGAAATATTTTTACAATTTAAAATGAATAATTTATACCTGTGATGGTAAAGCAAAATTTTCATCGTCATTACTCCAGTCTTCAGTGTCGCATGATCCTGATGATGCCGATTTGCTGCTCAAGAAACATTTATTATTATTATCAATGTTAAAAACGGTTGTGTAACTTTTTTTTTATAGAAATAGACCGTTTTTTTAAAAATAGAAAGTTCAAAAGAACTGCATTTATCTGAAAAGAAAATAATAATTCTGTTAGTTGCCAGTCGTACTGAAGTAATTACAACTGAAATAAATCTGGATAAAAACTATATATATATATATATATATATATATATATATATTAGGGCCGGGACTCGATTAAAAAAATGTATCTAATTAATTAGAGGCTTTGTAATTAATTAATCGAAATTAATCGCATTTTAATTGCATAAATATTTGACCTGAGAACAGTGAGAAGTAATTTTTTTCACATGGATTTTTAGTATACCATTGAATAATGACTGAATACATAAGCTTAAGCAACAAAATATTGTTTATTTTTGTTCAACCAAGTCCAGCAGACCAGTGAAATATTTGCCATCGGGCTAACGTCCACGCTAGCTGCGTTGAGGTGATACTTGAGGCTCGATGTGCTGCGGTGATATGCGAATTCCTTGTTGCATAGCTTGCACACAACCATGCTCTTATCAACGCTTCCATCCGTTCGTTTTTTATAACAAAATTTCCCATCCACGGGGCCAACCAAAGCGGTCTCGTCAGCTTCTTCGTTCATGTTCACTGTGGTTTGTTTATTGTCTGAAGTCATGAACGCTAGTTGGTGCTCCAGTATAATCGGTCCGCTGAAACTCATCCAATGAGAAACGTTCAGCGGTGCAAAAATAAGTGTGATTAAAATGCGTAAAAAATGTTTAATGTGTTATTTTTTGTGTAATTAATTAATCTTAATTAACGCATTAAAGTCTGTAATTAATTAATCTTAATTAATGCGTTCAAGTCTGTAATTAATTAATCTTAATTAACGCGTTAAAGTCCTGGCTCTAATATATATATATATATATATATATACACACAAACACTCACCTAAAGGATTATTAGGAACACCATACTAATACTTCGTTTGACCCCCTTTCGCCTTCAGAACTGCCGTAATTCTACCTGGCATTGATTCAACAAGGTGCTGAAAGCATTCTTTAGAAATGTTGGCCCATATTGATAGGATAGCATCTTGCAGTTGATAGAGATTTGTGGGATGCACATCCAGGGCACGAAGCTCCCGTTCCACCACATCCCAAAGATGCTCTATTGGGTTGAGATCTGGTGACTGTGGGGGCCATTTTAGTACAGTGAACTCATTGTCATGTTCAAGAAACCAATTTGAAATGATTCGAGCTTTGTGACATGGTGCATTATCCTGCTGGAAGTAGCCATCAGAGGATGGGTACATGGTAGCCATAAAGGGATGGACATGGTCAGAAACAATGCTCAGGTAGGCCGTGGCATTTAAACGATGCCCAATTGGCACTAAGGGGCCTAAAGTGTGCCAAGAAAACATCCCCCACACCATTACACCACCACCACCAGCCTGCACAGTGGTAACAAGGCATGATGGATCCATGTTCTCATTCTGTTTACGCCAAATTCTGACTCTACCATCTGAATGTCTCAACAGAGATCGAGACTCATCAGACCAGGCAACATTTTTCCAGTCTTCAACTGTCCAATTTTGGTGAGCTCTTGCAAATTGTAGCCTCTTTTTCCTATTTGTAGTGGAGATGAGTGGTACCCCTGTGGGGTCTTCTGCTGTTGTAGCCCATCCGCCTCAAGGTTGTGCGTGTTGTGGCTTCACAAATGCTTTGCTGCATACCTCGGTTGTAACGAGTGGTTATTTCAGTCAAAGTTGCTCTTCTATCAGCTTGAATCAGTCGGCCCATTCTCCTCTGACCTCTAGCATCAACAAGGCATTTTCGCCCACAGGATTGCTGCATACTGGATGTTTTTCCCTTTTCACACCATTCTTTGTAAACCCTAGAAATAGTTGTGTGTGAAAATCCCAGTAACTGAGCAGATTGTGAAATACT
Organism: Rhinichthys klamathensis goyatoka; assembly: GCF_029890125.1. NCBI lineage: Eukaryota > Metazoa > Chordata > Actinopteri > Cypriniformes > Leuciscidae > Rhinichthys > Rhinichthys klamathensis. Next base: position 1,786,620 of record NW_026606820.1, read on the forward strand.
CAGACCGGCCCGTCCGGCACCAACAACCATGCCACGCTCAAAATTGCTTAAATCACCTTTCTTTCCCATTCTGACATTCAGTTTGGAGTTCAGGAGATTGTCTTGACCAGGACCACACCCCTAAATGCATTGAAGCAACTGCCATGTGATTGGTTGATTATAATTGCATTAATGAGAAATTGAACAGGTGTTCTTAATAATCCTTTAGGTGAGTGTGTGTGTGTGTGTGTATATATATATATATATGTATATATATATATATATATATATTATATTATTATATAATTATTTTTTTTTTTTTACAAAATAGTAACCAATAAAAAAATTAATTGAAATTAAAATTAAAATGAGAATAGAAAATACAAAAATAGAAACTAAATATATGCTAAATATATATATATATATATAAACTAGAGTATCTCAATAATAAGCTACTAAGATAACACTGTGATGGCTCATATGTGCTCATATGATAATATCAATATTAAACAAAGGCAGATGATGCATTTTATTGATCTCTATTGTATCTATGTGTTCTAAAACTAAAAACCCATTAATTTTTCTTTGTAATGCTGTTTGATTTTGTGAGGACCGTGTGTGGTCACAAATGAATCTGGACATATCTGATCACCATTGATTTTTCTTCTTTCCACTCCAACTGACTCAAAATAATTTAGGAAGCATTTCAGCTTGACTAGAACCTCCATTACTACTGCAGTGTGGGTGGGTGGACTATACAAAAAAAAAAAAAATTCTTGGGGATTTAATAATTTATGGCCGTCTTTTTAAATTTAACAACAAGCTGTCAACCTGACTCCCATCACATAGAATCTCAGAGTGACTCATTCTGCAAACAGGAAGTGACATGGCTGACAGGGCAGCCCACGTGGACGAGCGGGAGAGGGTGAGATGTCACACAGAAGGCTGTCAAAAGCCTTTTCTCTCACTTTTAATGAGATTCCCAGATTTCAAATGAACCGTAGTCCGATCTGTCTCAGCTCTGCTTATTATTGGCGGCGGCAGCCGTGACTTTGCCGTGTGTGCCGTGCGTTTAGGTGAGCGGTGTGTGAACATATATCCATCAGCAGTCTGTATCTATTCAAGTGGCTGTAGACTTCTATCTAACAACATTGTTGTTGTGTCACATGTTGAACTTTCCTGCACTGTAAACAAATTATGTAGCATCAGCGCCAACTTCCTATAATAGAGTCTTGATTAGCTGCTGACTGTCATAATCAAGGATTGCTAAATTAGTGATTTGCTGGACCAATAATTGTTGCTTTACAGATCAGTGGCTCTTAAGAATAGCGGAGTATTAATCGGATTTTTCCATGCATGGAGGCCAAGGAGGAGTGTATTTATTGTCCATGTATGAATCTCTGTTAATTAGGTTTAAACAGCACATGCATATTTGCTGTGATAAAATTAGCAGAGAGAGGAACGTGGGCTGATATGAGAGGATGTTCATTCAAACACAAGCTTTGTTGTCGCCTAGAAACAAGATGAGCTTAGTCAAAAGTGCTCTCTTATGCTCAGAGTATAAAGGTGACTTTGGTGCTTGCTTGTCAAAAGATCATACATTGTATCTGTGATGCTTGATTAGACTAAGTGTAATCGGCTAAATGGAAATGGAGGGCACTTTTTAGCTCTTAAAGGAACACTCCGACTATTTGGGACTTTAGATTATTCACCGTATCCCCCAGAGTTAGATAAGTCCATACATACCTTTTTCATCTCCGTGCGTGCTGTAACTCTTATCTGACGCACCCACCGCTAGCCTAGCTTAGCACAAAGACTGGATGTAAATGGCTCCAGCTAGCATACTAATCCCAATAATATAATTATTGAAAGCTTGACAGCCCCAGTGGCAAGGAATATTTTAAAGATTCACCTTTTGTGAATCAAAGAAGATCATACAGGTTTGTAAAGACATAAGGATGAGTAAATTATTAGAATTTTCATTTTTGCTATTGCTGTAAGTTAGCTTGTTTTTAGTTCCCATCTGCAGCTGCTCTAAGATCTCATTGGGCCATTTTCTAAAAAGCAGTTTTTCAATTCAATTCACATTTATTTGTATAGCGCTTTTGTCTACATTACAATTTAGAGTGATCTGTTACAGTTCAAGTTATGTATTTCAGAAATGTAGCCTACATATACAAATCACACAGTTGGATAATAATGTATTAATTTAAACAATGTATTATTTTTTTTATTATTGTTTGCCCTGTGTTCGTAGACATCCCGTTTGAAATGTTGACTACAAACACAGAGGTTTTCAGATTTGTCTATCGCAGCGTTTTCTCCATATTCACATAATTTTGCAGCCTTCAGCCACTGCCTACAATGTACTGGATCCTTCACTGGAAACCAAAAGTAACTCACTCTCGCTAAACGTTTTCTCTTTAAATTCTTGCACCCGGGAACAATACAAGTCGACACCAGTATGACTAAAAGTTTGCTAAGAAATATTTCCTACTCAAGTTTTTACTCTGGTCAACCCTATCCATAGAAGCAGACTGAGAGTGGCCTTGGATGGCAACATGCCTAGTGCAATATGGGTGTCGAAGTTTTCCCATCTATTTGGCAAAAGTGAAGACGGGTAGAACCGATTTTCAAAAATCACCTTTCTACCACATAGGCAGCCAAGTTTTACTGAAAACACATTTTTCCAGCTGTGAATCACCCCTTTAAATTTGGCAAGTTGCATTCACTGATGTCAAACCTGGTGTGACACCAGTCGTTGGTCACGCTCCAAGTCTGAATATGTGCAGATGCGATAATATATGAGAGCTGCTGTGAAGGGGAACATTTTCAGTGACTGAGTGATTGTATATGTAAATATCTTTAATACAGGCTGAAATCTCCTTTTCTGAGAACTTATTCCCTGAATTTAGCTTGATGACTGAGCCAGCCATAACCTTTTACGTATTCCTTCCACACATGACAGAAGATGTTAGACTGTCACAGGGGAAGCAATCTGCCAACCCGTTTAACAGTGTATGTGTAATTCAGCAGATTAATCACACTTGCCTCCTCTCGCACTCAATATCTTTACCACTCAGTAAACCGTTCCCAGTTTTCAGATGTGAGTTTACAGCCAGAGTGGACAAAGAACTACATGAACTGTCTTGATTGAAGTTCTTAAAGGGGAACTTGGCAACTATTTCAACTTAATAAAACAGTTTAGAAATCATTTGGATGGTTAAATAACCTGTTCCGGTGAAAATGGGTACATTCCCCGCTCCCCCCAGCATTCCCAGGCGGAAAACCAACCCTGCAACATGGGGACTAACGTCCTGGTAAGTTGGAAATAGGAAGTCTTGTGAGAAGCGAGAACGAGCGAGAAACACGAACTGCTTTACGGCACTTGGACATAAACACACACGCCCCCCTCAATACCGGTTAGTATTACCCAGCTCGGTAGACATAGCTCCACGCAATAAAGTTGGCCGGCTCCGATAATAACAAATGCACATGAGCAGCGGTATAAAGGGGGAGGTGTGTTTTTTTACGACAGTGTTGTGAAATATATGCCCCACAGCTATAGGGGGAGCTCGTTGAGAAAACATGCGACAACAAAAGTGAAAATCAGCGAAGAAATGGCTGGAGTTCCCAAGTTCCCAATTAAATGAGTTCTCTCTAATTGCCCCTGTCTGCAGTAGTTAGTTTTACTCTCAGGGAGTCTTACACAACGCAGAGACCTAGTTCTTTTGATATGAGGCACAGTGTTTGTGCTGTCATCTGTTTTACACCGCACAGACTAATCTCATCAGAATCCTACATATGTTACCACCCCTCCTTAACCTTATTAAAGGCCTCTAGAGCTCAGCTCTCTGCATGGTGACAGACAGCCACTGTTCATTAGGCATGTGTAACTGATCTGAAGACGGTATGAGAATCTGACGACTTTTGTATTCAGGGCAGTTTTTATCATGGATCCAATGTCAAATAAGTGATCTCTATTACTGTCAATTAATTGTGTGAGGCTGTGCTCTCAATATCATTGACTCAAAGTTTGCTCTAACCATGCACACAAAAATATTTTTGCGTACAAACTGTGCTTCATCTGTGCATGAACCTGTTGTCCATACCAACATGATACCAACACCGGGATGAACACACCGGTACGTACACCGACACAGACACCAACATGGACACGGACACCATCACAGATCCCGGCACGGATATCTACACCGGCACGGACACTGACACGGATAAAAACCGTGAATTTGACTTGGTTACAAGAGACTCATAACAAAACAAAATGGCATGGACACACCATCACCGTCACGGATACTGGCACCGTCACAAGTCCCGGTACGGCCACAGGCACGGACACACTGACACAAACACCGGCACAGGAATACAATGGAAACATGAGGGCTATTTATTAGGGGTGGGGGAAAAAATCGATTCTTAGATGCATCGCGATGCGGATGTGGACGATTCTGAATCGATTCACAAATGTAAAAAATCGATTTTCGAAATGTTTTTTTTTCGTTCTTTTTTTTTTAATAACATAATATTGACGGAACGCAAAAGGCGGAACTCTGAAGTGCAGCGCCCGGACAGTCTGTGGCGTGCACATAACAGAGACGCATGATGGCTGAGCGAGAAATCCGAATGGCACCCTCTTCGTTAAAAGCTAACGTATGGAAAATTGGCAATTTCATTTTGACCTATTTTGTATTTTTTGTATGAGAGCTTCTTTCTGTATTGTTTCGTTTTCACATCAATATGCTGTAAACCGATCTGTTATACGGATGTTATACATAGGTTTACTGTACGGCCTCCACAGTCACAGTGTGTATCAGTGTAATGCCAGTCACAAAAAGTTACATTTTGACTGTGCTCTCTGCAGATGTTCATTTACTTTTTTTGTATTTAAGCTGTTTTTGATTGTGGTATACAGCAAAAAGTTCAAGTCATAACTCTTTTATTTAGTTGTGTATAAGAGCAGCTTTGTATGTTACTAATTATTCAGAATATGCGTAAGTCCACAAGCATTATTTTTGTATGAGAGGCACATAATTGTTTGTGATTTTGCTATAGCAAAATGATTATTTGTTATTTTGTCTGAAGGATTATATTGCTCATTGCACATGACAGGAGGATGTTGGTTTGAAGTCTATTATTAAATGTTAGAGATACAGAATATGCTGAAGTTTGTATTAATTTACTACAAGTATGCTTCTAGTGGAGGCACACGTTTCTTTTCCTGTTGGTTCTTTGCAATGTTGGTACATATGCTGGCAAATGTAACCTTACAGTTGACTTGCCAAATTACTTCCATTTGTTTTATTAATAAAAGATATTTTATTAAATTCTAAATTTATAAATTTTTTAGTAAATTCTTAATGAATCATTATAAATACTTTGCTTTAAAAGTACAAGTAGTCACACACCAAAAAAAGATGCATCGATAATCGTTTTAGCATCGCATCGCAGTCCTCTGAATCGTAATCGAATCGAATCGTGAGGTGCCTAGAGATTTCCACCCCTACGATTTTTACACCAAGACTACTGACTAACAAGAAACACCTGTGAACAATCAAGACGATCAACCAATAAGCATATGACGCGTGTATATATATGTATATATTTATATATTAGGGGTGTAACACACATTCGTTTTGAACCGTTCGGTATGAGGCTTTCGGTTCGGTATGCATTACTAACCGAACGATTTGTTGGACCATTTTTCCTCCTCCCGGTGCGACCAAAATTTTCTTAGCAGTCGCGCTGGCGCGACCACCACAACGTTGCCCAACTTCAAATGGCAAACGGAATGAAAGCGGAATGAAACTGCGCTACTTATTTGTGCTTAACGGACCGATTATCAGTTTTGGACCAATGTCAGTGCAGCGTGAGCCGATCTTTATCAAGTCAAGTCAAGTCAAGTCATCTTCATTTATATAGCGCTTTTAACAATGAATTGTTTCAAAGCAGCTTTACAGAGATAAACATATAATTTAAGGTAACAGATTGTTTTGGCGTTATAGCGGTTCTTGAATAATGTTACTTCCAGCTAAAGTTAACTTTGATTGATTCACCTCCGTCGAAATGATCAGACTTTAAACGCGAACCTGTGATTAACGCAGACGGCGTTCACATGCTCATTCAGAATTCTATAGTTATGTGCTTTTTAAAATATGTGCGCAGGTTTGTAATTCATACAACCCAGCCTAAACAAACTACTTTTCTTGCCTCTAAATTTTGATACAGAATTTTGTTTTATTTTATCACTTCGGGGTACGCGAGCCGGAATTCACAGCGCTTTATCTGTAGAGTGGGAAAGGGATCCTCCATAGGGAGAGCAAGCAACACTGTTACTACCATAAGATTACTACACAGAGCTAAGATCCAGTAAAGAAAGCATTTGAATTCGACACAGAAGTAATAACATCGCTGCGAGATCTAGTGAGAAGCATTCCAATTTCTCTGTTATTAACCGTCGATCTCTATTAGATCAAACGGCGCTGACGTGGAAACCAGGAAAAACATTGTCCCATGAATGAATAGATATAGGCTTTAAGTCCACAAATCAGAAACATTCACCATGGATTTAATGTAGTAACGCTAACTGTAACCATGGAAGTTTGGCAGGAATAGTAAAATGCTTTCAATTACATCACACATCTTTTTCTAGCATTTCAAAACTCAAATATTATCATATTTAAATGTTATTTTTAATGTGATGACCAAAACATTATTTGTTCATCCTTCAAAGATGACCCCCATTTGTCTCAAAAGCACACTGAGTTCCATATAAAAACAAAATTTGTTTAACTACTACAATATTACATTTCAGTTTTTTGTAAGGAGCTGTTTTTGTTTTATATGCTGCTAAGACACCCCAGATCATGGGTCAAGTATAGGTCCATTTTTCAAAATAAAAAATATCATACTTTAGGATGTTAGTTTTAATAAAAAATCAAAAAATTAATCAAGGAAATTTCTATGGCATTTCTTTCTTTTTGTTGTATTGAAAATGTCCCGAACGTGACACCACTGTCGTATCGAACCGAACCGTGAATTTTGTGAACCGTTACACCCCTAATATATACGTGTATATATATATATATATATATATAATTAGGGCTGGGTATTGACACAAATTTCACAATTCGATTCAATTCCGATTCAATTCAATATTGATTATTTTGGATATCAGGTACAATACATGGCAAATTTTCTCAAGGAAAACAAATATCTTAACTAATGCTGTAAACTATGGGAGTCAGTTGTAGCCTACTATAATATTGAAGGTAAAAATTAACTGATTTGTAGCTATACAAACACTTAAATTACACTTTTATTTATTTTTATAATAAGAAAGTTTTATGAAATATAAACATTTAAATGGTGGCTGTCATAAAAACTTGCCAGATTTATTCAAACATGCATTAAATATTGAAGAACATTAAAAATTATAATGAATATGTAATATGGTGCATATATTTAGCAAAATGCTCCTCTTTAGAATTAATTTTAATTGCTGACTAACGAGTTTATGGTCACATATGGTTTTTCTGAGGTAAATGTGACGTTACATGACATTGTTTACAACTGTTTTACTGACGTCTTTCCACAGTTGAAACACTGATTGAGCGATTCCTTGTGACTTGATACGGATTTCAATAAGTTGTACTCTTTTAACACACTTTCAGATGCTCATTCATGTTTATTTTGCACTGTAACTGGTATTATTAAGGCGGAAGAGAAGATCATGTGCGCTCCGCGCTGCTGCTTCTCTTGAGCTGAGCTGAGCCAGAGCGATCTCACGCCACAGCGCCAAAACGGTAGCCTAGAAATCTAGACTCCCCCTAGCGGCTGCAAAAATTATTTTGCCTACATCAGGAAAATTATTTTGCAGCCAGTGTAGTCTAGCAACTCTCCGTTGACTTTCAAGCTGGAAAAACCAAACTATTCAGGCCAATCACATATAGAGTCGTGTATAGAGTCGCGAAGCGTGCTCTGTGGGGGCCCCGCTGGGCATTACTGGTGTAGCACCACCCCAGCAGAGTACGTCCCTGGGCTAGAGGTCCAGTGGCACCGTAAACCGGCTCAATCTCTTCCATCTCAGATAGGGGTGGACCAGTACTACTTTATTTGATTTTTTATTCTAAACTGTTTTAATTATTCTTATTTGTTTTGATTATTTTAATTTCTTCTATGTAAAGCACTTTGAATTGCCATTGTGTATGAAATGTGCTATATAAATAAACTTGCCTTGCCTTGCCTTAACATAATGACGACAGAGATGCGACGGTTCACTGCTACTTGAAAACAAAGAATGGCTGCTTCTGCTGCTGGCGAACAGCTGTCTTTCGATTCGGCTTTGGCCGCGACTCTGGATGATTTAAAGTTAAGCTTTTCTTTGAAACATGAACAAAGAACGGCTCTTGAGTCATTTTTAATCGCTCTGACTACGTCACCTTCTTCGTTGCTCTGGTTGGTTGTAGCGCTATCCTATTGTGTGCAGAGGGAATTTGAAAGACAACTGTTTATCCCGCCCCTCGTATTTAGCCCTGTCAATGATGAGTTCCCAGACCTAACATCCTGATGTAGGTCTGGCATGCCATGCCAGGCTACCAAAATGGTATTTATGTTTTTGAATTTCGTAAGAAAATGGACGTAATTTGAGACTTTATTTAGGTTAAATAGTAACAAAGCACAAAGATTATTGCGATTTATTGGATGGGATGCGCGCTACAATGTTCCATTCATTCATCAAATGAAAACAGGATGACTAATCGATTCTTGAGATTTAAGAATCGATATCGGTTCGTAAAAATGAGAATCGATTAATATCGAGAAATCGATATTTTTTACCCAGCCCTTATAGATACATATATAGATATATATACACACACATACTCACCTAAAGGATTATATATATATATATATATATAAATACATTAGGAACACCCGTTATTAGGATTATTAAGAACACCTGTTCAATTTCTCATTAATGCAATTATCTAATCAACCAATCACATGGCAGTTGCGTCAATGCATTTAGGGGTGTGGTCCTGGTCAAGACAATCTCCTGAACTCCAAACTGAATGTCAGAATGGGAAAGAACGGTGATTTAAGCAATTTTGAGTGTGGCATGGTTGTTTGGTGCCAGACGGGCCGGTCTGAGTATTTCACAATCTGCTCAGTTACTGGGATTTTCACGCACAACCATTTCTAGGGTTTACAAAGAATGGTGTGAAAAGGGAAAAACATCCAGTATGCAGCAGTCCTGTGGGCGAAAATGCCTTGTTGATGCTAGAAGTCAGAGGAGAATGGGCCGACTGATTCAAGCTGATAGAAGAGCAACTTTGACTGAAATAACCACTCGTTACAACCGAGGTATGCAGCAAAGCATTTGTGAAGCCACAACACGCACAACCTTGAGGCGGATGGGCTACAACAGCAGAAGACCCCACCGGGTACCACTCATCTCCACTACAAATTGGAAAAAGAGGCTACAATTTGCAAGAGCTCACCAAAATTGGACAGTTGAAGACTGGAAAAATGTTGCCTGGTCTGATGAGTCTCAATTTCTGTTGAGACATTCAGATGGTAGAGTCAGAATTTGTTGTAAACAGAATGAGAACATGGATCCATCATGCCTTGTTACCACTGTGCAGGCTGGTGGTGATGTAATGGTGTGGGGGATGTTTTCTTGGCACACTTTAGGCCCCTTAGTGCCAATTGGGCATCGTTTAAATGCCACGGCCTACCTGAGCATTGTTTCTGACCATGTCCATCCCTTAATGGCCACCATGCAGGGCCGGAGTGGGACTAATTTTCAGCCCTGGAGTTTCATACCTTAGACCGGCCCACTTTAGTTCCCGACCGACTATATTAAAATAATGTAATTAAACCCTCAGTATATAAGTCTGCAATAGTGCACTGTTCTGTAAAGCCTTGTAATTCATTGTATTTGTCAAAAATATAATTTTCTATTCAGTGCAATAGCCGTACACAGGGATTTATAAATACAAAGGTCCCAAAAGTGATCTGGGTTCGGGGGCATATTATTTTTCCACTTTCATTGGCAAAGAACATGTATATCTGTGTTAAATAGGAATCCATTGTAATAAAGTTATTCTCCTTCTGGGCACAGAATGCAATAGGCTATTGCTCTTCCTGCTCTCCTCTCTCATCTCCATCTCCTTCTCTCATTCTTCTTCTCTCAGTCTCTTTCTCTTTAGGTTACCTGTAAATCTCCCCTTTGATTGATACAGTCTTTGCAAACTGATTATTTATTTCGGTCGTTTAAAACTTCTATCGTAAAACAGCTGTTTAGTTTAGTTCCACACTTGCTAATCTCTTGAAGCGTCGCGTTGGGATTCGCGCGCGGCCGCGGCTCGCGCTTCTGTTAAGATAAATCCCGCTTGCTTTGATCGGTCATCTCAAACATTTTGCCATTGCCAACGAGCGGCGTTGAGTAGCTACTGAAGCAGCTCAGATTATGAGGTCGGTTATCGTCGCGATATGCGAATCATTGCAGCACCAAATTAGAGTATTAGACAATTATTTCACAAAGTTCATTATACACTTAGAAAAATGACCGAGGTCCGGACCTCGGAGACCGCAATGGTGGGTACGGCCCTGAGGCTATTTGGCCTATTATTCTGGCCTTTTCAGCGCCGCCTTTGCGCCCATTATCCATGTTTTGTTTCTCTTATTCTTTGTTCGCACATCTCTAACAACTGACTTTTTTTTTGTGGGGCTGCGAGAAAATTATAATAAAAAAAAGTGGTGCTGCGATGAGACTGGAGCATTCAACCCAGTGCCATGACAACACCGGCCCTCCTGGCCAATAAAACAGACCGGCCCACCGGGAATTCTCCCGGTGCTCCCGATTAGCCAATCCGGGCCTGCCACCATGTACCCATCCTCTGATGGCTACTTCCAGCAGGATAATGCACCATGTCACAAAGCTCGAATCATTTCAAATTGGTTTCTTGAACATGACAATGAGTTCACTGTACTAAAATGGCCCCCACAGTCACCAGATCTCAACCCAATAGAGCATCTTTGGGATGTGGTGGAACGGGAGCTTCGTGCCCTGGATGTGCATCCCACAAATCTCCATCAACTGCAAGATGCTATCCTATCAATATGGGCCAACATTTCTAAAGAATGCTGAACACCTTGTTGAATCAATGCCACGTAGAATTAAGGCAGTTCTGAAGGTGAAAGGGGGTCAAACACAGTATTAGTATGGTGTTCCTAATAATCCTTTAGGTGAGTGTGTATATATATATATATATATATATATATATAAAGGGAAAATAAATTGCTAGGTTTGCATATAAGACTTTAATGTGTAATGTTGGCCTGTCACTAATGATTATTTTGGTAATCGAGTCGATTATTTCCATTGGGTGATTTCTTTGCCTCCACGTCGTGCATTAAAATTGACACCTAGCCATAAATTACCTCGTTTATACCATGGTTACTTGCCAAGACTGACAATGACTGGCTGTCATTGATGTTTACAGAACAAAATTGGACTGAAAGGGTTAAAATAAAGGTTATTTTCGCTAGTAGAACTTGTTAAACTTGTAGCATTCTGCCCACTTTTAAATCGGACACAGATAAAGTTGTACGGTATTTATTTGATTAAATTATAACATGTATTTAAATGAATCGTAGAGCGAGAGAGTGAGAGAGAGAGAAATGTGTGTGAATTACCTCCATCTGTGCCGTGTCTCTCTACTAACAATAAAGCTACGTTTAATTACTTCAAAAACAGTGATGTTACCACTTTGTTGCTAAGGAAGGGGCAAGCGGGGCAACGTTGACAACAAATGTCTGTGCTCCTGAATGTTTCTGTGTGTGCAGCACGATTTCCCATCACTGTGTGCGAGTGATGTGTATTATTACATTTATATACCATGTTTATTAATAGCTATGTTTATATGCACAGGTTTTCATGCATAAATCTCTGAATAAATTCAATGCGTCTGCAATGTTTATGTGTGCCAGAACTCTGCAATATTATATGTGTATGTATTCCAAACACAAGTTCTGTGCATACAAAGAGCATTAGCATAGCAACGAGAAGCTGTCAGCACTCCTGTCAGAGACATGGCTCCATAGTCTGTAATTGGTGTGTTCACCATTTTGATTTGTAAAAATGTCAAAACAGCTGTTGATTCTTCCTTTTCCACCCATCCAGCTTCTCAACAGTCTTTTTATCCACTGATTATTTCTTCACACCCTCCATCGCCTTTAGTTGTGATGAAAATAAATGCACACTGCACTGGACAAAATGGACTGGACACCTGTAATAATTGCCAATTCTTCTTTTCAATAGATTATTCTGATGAATTTTCAACTGAAGAGTTTGCTTGATGGTTATTTGCTCTGAGTCAGATTACATATACAATTTCAGTGACATGATCACTGACCGGATTGTGTCTTTTTCTTTTCAGTCAGTCACAATTTTTCACACGTTCATAACTCATTAGCTTCAGTCTGTTGGGTCTGTTTTTTTTTTAACATGCCTCTCAAATGTCTGTTCATGTTACTCACCCTTTCTTTTTTATGATATTTTACAAAGAGCAAAGTTGGATTATTTTAATACCTCTCAATGAGAACTGGTTGTCTACTGTCAAGTGCATTTTGTCATGCCACTAAACTGCAAGAGCTCTACAGCACACTAAAGCCCTATTCGGACCAGATTAGTTTTCTGAACAATGTTTGAGTTACAATCCTTATCACTAGACGTTTGATTTTATGTACAGATTAGGATGACTAACATCTCTATGATTATAACAGAGGTGGGAGTGTGTGTTTTCTAGATGTAGGCTTTACAAAAGGTCATCTGCTGTGCTTACATGGATCACGTATGACGGATGTCTTTTAATTTATTAGTTGTTGATATAATTGTAATAAGTAAAGAACTTCACAAATTTATAGCAGTGGCTGTTTATAAGAAACTTCCATAAGTGAGAAGAGAAATCTAGACAAGTATCTTATTCTTACCTAACACCGATATTAAAATGGGCATTCTTCACAGTTTCCGCGATTTGGCTCTATTTATTAATTTTATAATGTTATTTTTTCGTCAGATACCATCCATATTGATACGAAATGAAAGCATGCTGAAGATCGGTGTGCCAATGGTAGCTCAGGTAGGTAAAATATATTATATATATATATATATATATATGAGGAAAAGCGTTAGGATAATACAACATCAGCAATCACAGACATTCGCATTCAGATGGGATTAGATTACTCAGAGGACCGTTGAGTTTGCCGAAAACCAGTAGGTCTGTAATTTTTACTGAGGTTGTGTGAGAAAAACAGTCTTGGCAGATTCGGAAGGGATTAAATTCGCGAAGTACGTCTGTGAAACAAGAATTTCTTTAACATCCCCCTGGAAAACTAGTCCTGTTCGAATAGAGCTTTACCTTACTAGCTGTATTCAAATTTATTCTCGGCAATACTCACACTGGTTAATAAGCCTAACCTTCCAATCACATTGAAGCACAGCTCATTTGGAGAAAACATGCTTGAAACTTTATAACGATGTCTACATCACTTTAGGTTGCTACTACTTTGGTTTTCTGTATTTCACTGATGTCTTCTCCAGAGTCAGGCATATGAGAGGTGCTTTACTGGAGAGTCTATCCAGCCTGGAGATCTGTGACTCAGAAGATTTTGTTTGGTGTAGAGGGCTCCACTCCTCTCGACCAGAGTCTTTTCACCCTTTTTTTCCCCCCCAATCCAGGAAAAGGTCTATTGCGTGGGGCATGGCTAGAGGTTCCAATCAGTTTGTGGCATGGATAAGTAGTCTGCTGAGGTTTGTCTGCTAGAACTTCGGCACTTAAGTATACTCGTACACACGTATGAATAAAACATTTGCTCATCAATTGTTCATCTGATGCACAGAGACAAAAGGTGCACTACGGAAGTGCCAGAATAATGGCCTGTCATCTCGCTGAACCAACCATAGCCTGGGATAATGACTTCTAATGCTAATGGAGGTCTAATTTCCAATGCTGCTCTCAGAGTGGAATACAAGAGCACTGCCTTCATAAATAAGTGTGCATGTGGCATGTTTTTGTACAGAAAATTACTATTTGTCATTGAGGGTATAATAGCTTTTCTGGAGAGGGCAAACTGTTTTTGTGCTCTGTTTAAACCGAACCAAAGTTGCACTGAAACCTAAGATTCTGCTTTCGTTAGCGGATTTTGGCTACTAGGCTTGTATGTAATGCGCAAGATTTGGCTGTTTAGCATAGCACCGTTAGCTGGTCACAATTCACAGTCATTCAAAATTAGCTGTGTACATACATTACTGTTCAAAAGTTTTGTGATTAGGGCCAGTGCACAGAACGAGTTTTTGCTTAAATCAGAAAAAGCGCAAGGTCTAGAAATGCGTTTTTCTTCTTATACCTTGCAACTCGTTGTTAGAATGCCGTGTCATGCACGAGGCGCTGCCAAAGACGCAAGTGCATTGGAATGGAAAAACACATTATGTGTGCCCCTAAGACTACCTTTATTTGATAAAAAAAAAGTGGAGAAAAACGAAGGCTGCATTTATTGAGTGAATTTTTTTTTATATGTTAAGCTTCTCATATTGATCACAGAAATTGCCATTGGGATGGATGTGATGTTAACTGATAACATTCTCAAGGTTTTTTTTATATACCTCTGGTGCATTAGGTGAGTTGGGCCTCAACGGATAAACCTAATCACATCATTTGGTCCAGCAAGGAAGTAATGAATACACAGAGGAGAGTTGGAGTTTGTTTGAGAGGTAGGGAAAACCCAGCACAACAGGAGGACTCTGGGTAGGCCAGAGAGGCGGACAGTGGCCAGCTGCCATGTGTTGAGTGTCACTTAGACAGGCGGGCAGCCAGTTGCAGCCTGCTGGATTATGTACATGGCATTTTGCTACCCTGGTGGGTGGACAAGTCAGGTTGTGTGATGTGGAATGTGTAGGACAATAGTGCATTTGATTGAAGGACCTCTGCAGCATTTGAGAACTCCTTCCAGACCATAAACAGCAGGCCGTCTCTGTAAGCCCAACTCACCCACTGTGGATGACAAAGGAGAGGATCCATTATGTGTATATAACGAGAGACAGGCTCTTGAATGCACATGCTGGTGTCAGAGGCAGAGCTTCTGAAGTGGTCTCCACTCTGAGGTAAGAACTATCACTGTCTTGTTGACTGTAGGGTTCAAAGACAGACGTTTTTCACAGTGCAGTGCACTGAGGTCTGAATCAGATTATCAAGGTCTGCTTTTTAAATGGTACATATCCTGTCTTTCTCCTTTACAGGCTTTGATCACCTGACATTCATGCTTCTAAGGCATTCGAGATGACATTGCTCTACCAACTAAGTGTTATATTTTAGTGAAGGCAAAGTGAAGTACTTAAAGCTCTGTGGCTCAGCACTGGTCAGTGAAATGTTCTGCACATAGTGTGTCAGTAGATTGGCTCGGCTTTGACCTTCCTTTTGTATACTGTATGTTGTGCACCTCTGAGTCAACTAGAGATACAATGAAGAAGTCTGTCCATAACTTTTTCTTGTATTGCATAAAATGGTTTGAACCAAGAAAAAAGAATATACTGTATACATGAACTTGCATAATGAATTAGACCTTCAGTTGTAATGTGTATTTAAGCAACAAAGATCCAATGAAATGCACTTTTTAACCAGTGAATATACTTATACCGTTTTAGGTCTGTAAGATTTTTTTTTTTACAATATTAAAATATTTAATTTTAAAATAAGTCGTTTATGCTCACCTGCATGTAACAAAAACAGTAAAATTGTGAAATATTATTACAATTTAAAATAACTTTTCTATTATAATATATTTTAAAATGTATTCATGTGATTGCAAAAGCAGAATTTTCAGCATTTGTGTTGATTAATATATTTGTGGAAACTGATACATTTTTCAGGATTCTTTGATGAATAGAAAGTTCAGAAAAACAGTATTAATTTAAAATGGAAATCTTTTGTAACATTTATAAATTTATTTACTGAAATTTTTTATCAATTTAATGCAACCTTGCTGAAAAGTATTAAATTCTTAAAAAAAAAAAAAAACTGTCCCCAAACTTTTGAACGGAAGTGTATGTTCAGTGTGGGTTCATTTTCTGTATTCTGAAAGTCAATTTCTATGTAGGCATATATACTTTTGCTACTTTTGCTTCCAATTTTATTTCCCAAGGGATAAACGATACAGTTCTTTATTGTAAGGGTATATTGTCACATTATAAGAGGAAAGTTGTCACATTAGGAACCTTCTATTAAATCAGCTGTTATAGATTATTTAATGCCCCTTCCCCCCCACAAAATGTAAACCAATTTAATGGCACAAAACAATAGCAAAAATATTATTAATTCAATTAATAACCTTTCAGTTCAAATCTGCCTTCATTTTATAGGGGACTCTTGTCTAACTCTATGTTAATGTGTTTGCACTTGTTTAGCAAACAGCAAAAATATAATTCGTTTAAAGAATTAAATGCACAATAATTATTCTTATGTTAAGAGCTGTTTGAACCAAGAAGTGTTACCAACTGCTAGAGTGATAATCGACTCAAAACATTGTACTTGCTGAGATATAGCCCTTGTAACAACCCACCCACAGGGCTCAACATTAAAGATTTTCTATACTTGCCCGGTCGGGCCAATGGTTAAATTGTGTTCTTACCCTGCCAAAATTTTAAATAAATTAATTAAATAAAGTAGACCTAGTTATTGTTTTAGTTGTTTTTGATCCTTGTAACCTATGGTTATGGTTATGACACCAAAAACTACTATCCTAACTTATATCAATTTAATTTAAATATTGTTAGAGACAGTCAGTAATATAACAAGATTTTCAGGTACAGAAATAGTAATCAAATGTAAAATATCACTACACAGTCTTCACTGTATAAATATAGATGAACTCTTATTAAAGTTATTCAGTCAATAGTAGTGAGCGTTTTTATTCTGTCTTTTGTTTGATTAACATAAAAACAGTCAGCAGCAGTAAAATTAGGCTGCTGTCACTTTAAGAGCTGCACGGAAACGATATACTGTTACACATGCATCTTACCTCACATGTTTAAGTTCACCTTAGACATAACTGACTGTTTACGATGATCTTGACAAGATGGGCAATTTGACATAATTTTGTGTGAATATGTCAGTGCAAGCTCAGGAAGACGTAAAAGAGTAATTGCACACTGTGAGACGCGGTGTTCTTGGTGTGCGCTTTGGATGTGTGTTGCTGTGAATACAAAACTTATCACACAGCACGCGAGTACCAAACTGAGAGGCGCAGGTACCTTCGCCTCTACGTGCGCTTGAATTTAAATTGGCAAGGCTAAAAAAATTTGCAAATTATCAACTTCCATGAAGATCCAGCATGGGTTCAATCGGGCAGGTGACAGTTCCTTCAACTGGCCCGAGTGTCTTTCACGCTGGCCCCGGGCCATCGGTTAGTCCTTATTGCCGAGTCCTGACCATATGACAATAAGCTCCAGACTCCCCTATAGATTTATTTATTGCATTTGAATTCCATAGAACTGCATCCACAAAGAATTGGTGTAAATTTGTGTATGTTTGGCATGGCGTAGGATTTCTGTTGGCATGCCAGTCCATGTGGTGCCTGGACCCAATGAAGTGGTGCAGGGTCCTGGCAGTGGACAGCAGAACACACTCCATCCAGTCGTCTCTGATTGGAGGAGAAGCCTCTCTGTAAGTCCTCGCCAGAGGCTCATTTCCGCAACTGTTTTTGTTTTGAGCCGATTCAGCACATTTTTTTGTCAAACACACAAATCACTGAGCGGTGAGGGCGTGAGCGGGGACTTGTAATGGCACATAAACACAAAACAGGAAGAGATCCTGCACTGCTGGTGTTCACCCCTCTATATCTACCTCAATGTCTCCAGATCATTTTGAGTTTTAAAGGTCCCCTGACATGGGGTTATTTTATTATTTTATAATGTTTCCTGGGTTGCCCTTATAATGTTAGTATGTTTTTTAGATCAAAAATAGTCATAATTTAGAAATAAAAGGCATTTTTCCTAGCCTGATTTTAGCCTCTGATTTGAACGCTCTGTTTGAAGGGGCGTGTCTGCTGTGGGATTCGGTGTAACCGGCCACTGCTGTGATTGGCTGACATGCTTGCATATGAAATAGCTACATATTACATGCGAAACTCTCTCGAATACTTTTACTACCGCTATTATACGTTTTTACTATTACAGCTATCGAGATTAACGAATTGTGAGAAGTTTTTAAAGTATTTAGATCTATTCCCGTCACATAAAATGTTGCCGTGCTGAGCATTGAGCAAGCAGATGACAGTCTGTTGATCGCGAGAATGAAGATCTTATCATCACCAACTCAGTTTCTGCACTCTCTCTAATGCTTTCCCCAATGCAAACACGATGATGTAAATACCTAATACAGTAAGAGCTTCATTGTGCAGTGTAACGCGCGTCATTGATTTCATAACGAGTTGTGCAGATAAACTCGCGCTGTGTGGAAAGATTGTTCTTTGATCGCTTTCTGTATAATTTGTTCACAATTTAAATAAGATTATTTTCATCCTACTAAAAGAAACGATGTGAAGTTGATATTTTAGTCACTGGCTTGACTTATTCATAAACAGTATTGAACGATTTTGAGAGAAAGATTACCTGTCTGAACTTGAACAATTATAGGCTACACATCAGAAATTGTTGCTTGGTAGCTCGATCGATTTATTTTCAGACGTTCATCCAGGCCAGCTCTGTATTGGCCCAAGTTGAGGAAACAGTCGTCGGTGAAATGTTTGGACCATACAAAACTTTGGGAAGTTGTGTCGGCGCATTTCCAGAGAAAATAAAATTAACCCATTGTTTCTTCAGAGGCTCGGATGAAGGAGCTAAAAAATACTTTTGTGTTAATTTGTACATCCGAACACTGATCAACTGCCATGCTTCGCTCGTTTGCAAGCCATGATATCTCTCGAGGAAAAACTCAAATCGTGCTCGTGCGTTCGTACTTCCTAGCTCACTTTTTCATGGGCGAGCCAAATTCTCTGGGCGGGCAAAGCAGAGAAAGGGGAGGTTACCTTTCCTCCGTATGACGTCATACGGAGGAGATTCAAGATCAGCCCGTCTGAGCTTTCATTTTCTCAAAGACAGAGAAAGATAGCCAAAGCTCAGTTTACACCGATTGAAATTTCTAGCCACTGGGGGACCATATACAGGCTAGGGGATGTTAAAAAACCTCAGAAAGTGAAAATTTCATGTCAGGGGACCTTTAACAATATCTGACGCCCTCATCTAGCTATCTGATGAACCATAAACAACCAGGATTAATCACAGAGACAGTGCATTAAACAGAGAGAGAGAGAGGGAGAGAGGGAGAGAGAGATTCAAGAAAGACTGAAAAATGACAGTGAATTAAGAGGAACCGCCTGAGGAGGGACGCATTAGAGCCGTGTGGAGACTTTAATTCACTTACTGCTCTGGGGAACATAGCATACAGAATTTCTCATTGAGACACATCTTCTAAGGTTCTGTTTGTTTTGGCTGTGTCACGGCCGTATGGGCCCGGACAGCCGGATGTGTTTATTTCTGCACAGATGTCGGCTGAGATTATGCAGCAGTGACTAGGTGACAGTATATCGTCATGGTGATTTAGCAGGGGGTCTGCTTGAGTACTGTAGATGATTTGTGGGATGAAGGGGCTAAACAGGGATGGGATGACTATACAACATTTTCAATAAATGAAATGGCAAGGTTGTATTTATTTATTATTTATTTCATGGTGAATTTGTAATGATTCACAAAACAGATGTATTATTTTCCTGCTATGGTCAATCGCTGCTTAATGGCAGATATTAAATTTATAAAGTCTTGTGTAAAATCAATCATTTTAAATGCCACATAAATTAGGCATCACAACGTTTTAGTGATATTAAACTATTTGTGTTTTAAAGATTAACTTTGAGTGTTTGATGATGGAAAATGCTTAGTGCAAAAATTTTGGAAATTTAGTACTCCCTATGGCTAGTCACTCCCTGGGACTAATGAAAGGCAAAGAGAGGAACATAAAGGCAGTCTGACAGCGGCACTGAACAATACACAAGGGTTTTATGATTGAGGGAAAGCTCCTTAATCATGAGACTTTTGCTGGAATGATTCGTGTCTCCATCCCTTTGCTCTGGACGTGTGCTGAATTCCAGCGATACTTTAAGTAACAGCAGAGTTACTGCCACTCTGGCTCTGGCTGAGAGAAACAGAGCTTACGTGACCCTCAGGCATTACTGGTATTGTATTTATCTGCCGTGTGCTTCAGGGTTCAGCTGAGGTGCATCTGTACAAATGGGTATTTGTTTGTCCCTGTGCCTGTTTTTTGGTTATTTTAGGGATCACTTCTGTTTGATTATAATTATGTATGATGGAGATGTGGTGTGACTGGTATAGTTCAAGTCTGGCTCAGCTCACTTCCCAAAACACAGCCCCTTTTTTCCTTATACTTTTCTGTCAGAAAGTTGCTCTGTCTTCGACTGCAAGAAGAACCGGAGCGCGTCACAAATAAACCGAAACTCAGCGTATAGGCTACTTGCCTCACAGACATGAGAAATAGGCATATAGAAAGCTTGAAATGTTTACTTTTAAACGAACCAATTCGAATCGAAAACAAATACTCTCTGATTATGTAATCCAAATGAAAGGTGCATTTCTCTCTATAGGCGCGTGCGTTCACTACACTGCGGAGATGACGAGTCAGCAACGTTAACTTCATCTTTACAGCCAACACTGACTCAGAAAACACTAGTTTATTAACAAACAATTAAAATGACTCCTTGCTATTTTTTCCTGACACATTCATAATCGTTTGGCTACTTTTGGCAGTGCTTTGCGGCAAGCTTTATGCGTGCGCTTGAGTGCGAGGCAAATATTCCGCCCCTCAGTGGCCTATATGAGTCATTGAGTTTGTAAAAAAAGTCAACAAACTGTTTTTTTTTTTAGGTAATATGTAATCTTGTTAAATCTTGTTAAAACGGGTTTTATAAAATT
Source organism: Rhinichthys klamathensis goyatoka (assembly GCF_029890125.1). NCBI lineage: Eukaryota > Metazoa > Chordata > Actinopteri > Cypriniformes > Leuciscidae > Rhinichthys > Rhinichthys klamathensis. Next base: position 1,807,663 of record NW_026606820.1, read on the forward strand.
GGTATCGAAAAAAGTATCGTTCAGGAACCGGTATCGAAGTCGAGGTATCAGTATTGAGTGTATTTGAGTGTAAAATCAGTATTTTAAATGATACCCAGCCCTAGGCATGCAAGTACTGTACAGCTCTACTTGAATGGTGAAAGACGAAATCGCCAAAGCTGTTTGTCAAAATTATCATTATATCAGCAAATATATCCATATCTGACAACAATGGTATCCTAAAATTGCTTCTTCAGCTAAAAGTGAAGTATTTTTAGGCACATGGGCATTAATTCCAGGATAAAAAAAACAGGCAATTGGCTCTTCTAATGGAAAAGTGGGACTTCCATTCCTAAAGCCACTATATAATGTGTCGCAATTTTTTTTGAAGTTCTCTTACTTCTAATCTCTCTCAATATAAAAAGTTAATATGATGAAAAAAGGCTACTGTATAATCGAGCAATATTATGCAAGTAAGAGTGTTGTGCTTCAGGATATCATCAGAGCCGTGGTTCAGATGTGGGCACCAACTGTGATATTGCTTTTATAAGCCTACAATTCCATAAACAAGCAGTTAATATCAAGTAACTTACATTTTTAGACACAAACTTACATTGCATGCTGTTTTTTTTTTGTATTATTTTGCTCCACTAATGAAAAAAAGAAAACCACATCAGAATTAATAGTTGCATGACACATACACAAGATGTGGGCAGTGTAATGAAAAAATTAACACTTGAGCACAGAGTTTAATAATAATTAGTGATCATGGGAGTTCTCTAAATCCTTAACTGTGTGTTGCAGCTGCAGGGCGGCCCTCGTGGCCGGGATGCCACTGTGTACCCTGCCAGTCGGCGGTGGATCCTGAGGGGCAGGAGTTGCCCACCCAGTGCAGGGGGCAGAGGAACAAACACCCTGATCACGACATGAATCTCTGCTGGAACGAGATCAAGCGCAAATCCCACAACATCAGGTATACCTCATTTTTTGTCCATCTGCTTGTATCACGCTTCTATTAGGTTCATTGTCTTCTGGGGATTATTAACCTTTCCTTAGTATAGCACCAGTTAGAGATGCACATATTGCAAATTCTCCCAGTCTCAGAGGCACTAATGAAACCGCTGATTGAGTTTGGGCTGTTTTGAATGTCATTTGTATGTCTGTAATGCAAGGTGCTTTGTTTACATACTTAGCCTCATAATTACAGTCTCGACCCCAACTTTTCTCTGGGGATAAATTTAACAGGGTGTGATTGGTTTAGACATCTTTCCTGCAGCACAGAATAATAAGATCATCCAAGGATAGCCAGCAATAGCGGAACCCTTGTCAGTAAGCTGACATCATCTGGCCCAGAAGGAAGGATACATCCATACAACATCACATGTAATGGAAATGGATGGAATACTAAGTGGCCGCTACAAAAGACCCTCTGGGATTATATTGCACCAGCGTTCAGTGGCTGACTTTTTCAGTTGGCTGTGTTTTGACAGACAGATGTCTCTTCCATCTAATGGCCTGATTTTTCAGCTTTAGCATCTGTAAAATGCAATGGCAGACATTTTTGTAGGATCAAATTAATTTTCTGATTTAGTTTGTAAGCAAATAATATATATATATATATTTGTAAGTTAATTAATGGATTAGGGTTAAGGTTTTCGTCTCTGCAATGGTGTTTTTGTAGAACATTGACATTAGAACTGTAGAACTTTATTTGTTTTATGCATAATACTGAATCACTGCTTGATTTTGTGGATTGTTTTTCAGAGCACAAAACAACATGAATAATTTACTTGAATTTTTAGCAGTTTTTTCTTTCTAAGGCACTGTGACAGAAAGAAATCAAACAGACTTGCTAGCGGGGCAGAACAGAGCTTGTCTTTGTCATTCTCATCAGAATGTTTGGCTTCATTGGGGTCCACACACACGGCAGTGAATGTGCTGTGACCGGGGGGCTATGTGGCTGAGGGGGGTATATGGGTGGACAGAGGCATGCTGGGAATGTGTGATTGCAGATGTGCCTGGATGTTTCTCACTTCTCTGATGGCGCAGCTGTGTGTGGGTGCTTATGATGCGACTCAAAACCCACATCTTTAAATCTGTTCATAGCATATCTTTGTCTTCGTAGATTGTAAATAATCAACACATTCTGAACGGACACAATTTTGATTATAGTTCAGTAATGTATGATTCTTCTTTTCTTTGTTGATATCATTCCACATAGATTTACATTGTGAAGTATAAGTGCAGAGCTTGCAGTGGTAAAAGTAATAAAAAGGGCATTCCGGTTCAGTTCTTTTCTGCTCCATGCTCATCGCTAAACTGCAGGGAAGAGAATGGTGACCTTTCAGCTATCCTCAAAGCTGCGTCCCATCTTTTCAACTACAGGCAGGAAAAGGCTCAATTGAGCACTAACAGCATGCTAATTGCTGTCTTTTCTTTAGGCTCGGAGATTAGAATGTTAAAACCCCTTTTGCTAATGGGTCTACTGTCATGTCAAACTTGACATGTGCTAAATGTACTTTGTGAGTGCAGTCTGCAATAGAGAGAGGAAATGGAATATTCCTTCAAGGCTTTGTGCTCGTTTTGGAAGTGAGATGTTCTTAAACTTTCTTTAAATTATTAAAAGTAGATGGTTAACTGTGTAGGCAACATGAAACTTTTGTCAGTTGGAGACCATTAAATTATGTCATCATTTACTCGCCCTCATGTTGTTCTATCCCTTTAAAGTCCCACTCCGATCATATTTTGAGCTATTTTTAAACATTCCCAGTGGTCTTTAAATTATGATTATGCCATTTTTAGCCAAAATCACAAAACCTGTGCCGTTTTCTGGGACTTCGCTTCAGCAGAGCGGCAGTAGCTCATTAGCAATTTGCCTCTGCGCTGTGGGCGGAGCCGTTGGCACGGAGACGACCCTCCCCCTGCCCGTTGCTGAGAGCTCTGTCTCTCCCGCTAGCTTACACCCCCAATACCGGTGGGGCAACAGTATTATATACACGTTAATTATTATTATCCGAAGTTAATCAAAGTTATCACCGATCACCGATCATTATTTCACTCCAAGACGTCGCGTGTGGAGACGCCCAGTGGAGTTACTACGTCACAACTCCAGTCTATTTTAGCCGGCATTTTTGCGTCTGCTACTGATTCACAGCCATTTGAATGTAGAAATACTCAGAAATACAACTTTGAGCTTATTTTTCTCAAGATAGGTCCTCTAACATCAGAAAAATGCCACAAGAACATGTTAACACCTAGAAAAACATTATTTTCATCGCAGTGGGTCTTTAAGGATCCAAATGGAGAAATGAATGAGGCTTCAAATAGGGATGTCATGAGAACCGATACTTAGGTACCAAGTCGGTAGCAACATTTTAAAATCCTGATGAAATTTGTTTTTCTACAGTAGCGTAAGTACCAATGCAGGTAACGAAGGTAGAGAGGCTGCAATTCTTCCAGAACTGATGGGGGCAGCACATACAGTACGCCTAGAAGTGTTTCAGTCAGACCTTAAAGGGTAAAGAACGGAAGAACGTAATAAAATATTGAAGATCTGTGTTGTAATGTTACTGTATGCCTGTTGATGGGACTTGATGCGTCGTGATTTTCCTCAGAGTTAAGAGCGGGCTCAAGCAAGCTTGTCGCACGTCTGACTAGACTAAAAAATACTATATTATCTCGTAAGAAAAACAGTAGATTGCCGTTATTATTTTGCTCGTCAAATTCAGCGCCAATTACAGTATTCAACAGTATTTACTGTACAAAATTTCCCGTATTTTTACCTTTTTATTTACTTGCCCATGTCTTGATACTGCATTTTCTGTGCCAGTTATTTTCCTTCCAATCACAGTAGTGTTTTAAAGTCACCCTGTAGTGAAAATCAAGCTTTTAATGTTGTCTAAATGTCTGTGTTGACAAACCATGTGCAAATTCATAAGTCAACACCATTGCTGAGTATTTTCTCCTTAAAACTGCAGTGAACCAAAGACACTCTCAAACGCGGTTTGAAATCGCTTTAAACACTTGAAGGCTATGTGCCACTGTTCATCAAGAAGACATGACTTCAAATGGCCAGGTATTGCAATAGTAAAGCTGTGCCTTAAAAACTTTGACTGCATTGCACATCTTTTTTGTAAAGCTAAACTGTTTCATTTTATGTATTATTTGAAGGCCAAGTGCCACTAATGTTGTGTTTTTGTAATGTTAAACGGTTTAAATAAAGGAGTTAATGTTTAAGTATTATTGTTATTTTTTTTACCATGGTATTGACTTGGGTATCGAGTATTGTTTTGGTGGTATCGGTACCGACTACTAGATTTTTGGTACTGTGACATCCCTAGCTTCAAATAACAATTTCAGAGTAATGTAAAAATACTCTTTCTATTAAATGTGTTGGGAGAATTATTATTGTCTACTGGGCTATCCAGAAAGATTTTTTTGGTCAGCAAGCTTCACCAGAATAACCCTGCTGATTCAACAGCCAAATAAGATGTTTGTGTTGTCACGATACCAAAACTATGACTTTGATACGATACCAGACCAAAATACCTTGATACCAATACTGAATCGATACCACAGGGAAAAACAAAAACCATTAAACAGTATCGATAAATATTGAAAAATCAATGTTTTTTACAAGTGTTGTGTTGTGTAAGTGTTGTGGTCAATAGCAGTGCAGGAAACACTGTCATAGTGTTGTTGTTGTTTTCGTCCACGTTGGTGGAAAAATTCATGTTTGAGCATGGTATGGAACTGAACATCATGTTTGTTTGTTTTTTATGGAACCAGCTCTCGGTTACCATCCAGCCTGGGCCATCACAGAAATTTGTGCATGTCTTTTTTTCAGCAGGGTTATTTTGAGTTCAGCCCATATCCTGACAGTCTACTCATTATGAGGAAATTTTGAAATGTTGCAGCCAGTTGTAAGTAAACACAACCTTTTCTAACTCTGCTGAAATCCACATATTTGTGTTTGCACCAGACAGTTGTTCAGTCCTCATATGGTTGTAAACCGCATCAGTTGCATCATGACATGGGACCAGAGATCAAAAGCAACAAAAAAAGGAAATGCTTGTGAAAGGTATGCTGTGGTGTTTTGAGTTTTTTTGCTAGGCCTTGCAAATAAACCCACTATTCAGACACCCCAATGAAAGAATTAGTCAAAAGGGATTTCGAAGTGCATGAATTATTAAGTATAAGTCTACCCGGCTGTGTTTGTAGGGATTAAATCAAATAAAGCTTGTCCAGCGGTCTCATCTATCAGTGTGGGGCCAAGCGGATCACTCTCTTTTGCTTGGTAGACACGATGCACTGCTGAGACAGTTACATTCATGGTCCTACAAATCTTTGAAGAAATAGTAATCATGCATTGACATAAACAACCAACAGCATGGGGTGCTCAGCATGTGAATATCTGTCCCTTAGAAAAATGAGAAATTGTAGTGAGGCTGAATCAAATTTTAGCCTGGAAGCTGCCAGGTACTGCACTTAGGTGGCACCCATTTTCCCTAACTTGGCAGAAGTTTTGCAATGGGGAGGCTAATGATACAGTTGGACCGCCTGACATAAACATTTCGTTTACACGAAAACGATTCCGGGTGAAAACGTAATAATATTTTATCGGATGTGCCTTTCGTTTACACGGCGACGGCGTTTTTGGGGCTTAAAAACGCAAAAAAGTGAAACCACCCTCCAAAGTGGAAATCCTAAAAACGCTCCACCGTCACGTTTCCGTCTAAACGGGTAAAAACGCAAATCTGCTCATGGCGGCTCTCATCGCGTACGCATTTACGTCACAGGCATGCGCCAGTACAGGAAAATAACAACCAACATGTCGGATTATTTCCATACGTCGGACCTTCAAGTTGCCCTAGCAGCTCTGATAAACGTCCAAGAGTCTTTTCAATTTCGCGCTACTAGGGAGAGAAGTAGAAGGAAGGTTGTCCGCAGGCGCACGGACTTGTTGTTGTTGTGTGGCAGTGCTTCACATTGCCACCTAGCCGCCTGGAGTGCATACTACATCGCATTTCTAACACTTTTGCGTCTCCATATGCAAACAGATTTCCCCCCCATAACGCTCGTCTAAACGCAGAATAAAAAGTGAAAACGAAACGCCACTTTTGCGTTTTCTCTTCAGATCGTTTCCGTGTAAACATGGCCTTAAGTCTCGGGTTTCCGCAGTTTAGCTCTCTCTCATTCATACACTCACCTAAAGGATTATTAGGAACACCTTTTCAATTTCTCATCAATGCAATTATCTAATCAACCAATCACATGGCAGTTGCTTCAATGCATTTAGGGGTGTGGTCCTGGTCAAGACAATCTCCTGAACTCCAAACTGAATGTCAGAATGGGAAAGAAAGGTGATTTAAGCAATTTTGAGCGTGGCATGGTTGTTGGTGACAGACGGGCCGGTCTGAGTATTTCACAATCTGCTCAGTTACTGGGATTTTCACGCACAACTATTTCTAGGGTTTACAAAGAATGGTGTGAAAAGGGAAAAACATCCAGTATGCGGCAGTCCTGTGGGCGAAAATGCCTTGTTGATGCTAGAGGTCAGAGGAGAATGGGCCGACTGATTCAAGCTGATAGAAGAGCAACTTTGACTGAAATAACCACTCGTTAAAACCGAGGTATGCAGCAAAGCATTTGTGAAGCCACAACACGCACAACCTTGAGGCGGATGGGCTACAACAGCAGAAGACCCCACCGGGTACCACTTATCTCCACTACAAATAGGAAAAAGAGGCTACAATTTGCAAGAGCTCACCAAAATTGGACAGTTGAAGACTGGAAAAATGTTGCCTGGTCTGATGAGTCTCAATTTCTGTTGAGACATTCAGATGGTAGAGTCAGAATTTGGTGTAAACAGAATGAGAACATGGATCCATCATGCCTTGTTACCACTGTGCAGGCTGGTGGTGGTGGTGTAATGGTGTGGGGGATGTTTTCTTGGCACACTTTAGGCCCCTTAGTGCCAATTGGGCATCGTTTAAATGCCACGGCCTACCTGAGCATTGTTTCTGACCATGTCCATCCCTTTATGGCCACCATGTACCCATCCTCTGATGGCTACTTCCAGCAGGATAATGCACCATGTCACAAAGCTCGAATCATTTCAAATTGGTTTCTTGAACATGACAAAGAGTTCACTGTACTAAAATGGCCCCCACAGTCACCAGATCTCAACCCAATAGAGCATCTTTGGGATGTGGTGGAATGGGAGCTTCGTGCCCTGCATGTGCATCCCACAAATCTCCATCAACTGCAAGATGCTATCCTATCAATATGGGCCAACATTTTTAAAGAATGCTTTCAGCACCTTGTTGAATCAATGGCACGTAGAATTAAGGCAGTTCTGAAGGCGAAAGGGGTCAAACACAGTATTAGTATGGTGTTCCTAATAATCCTAATATGGTGTTGCTGGGTCTTGTTAAAGTCAAATGTCTGCTTATTCCCATCTGCCCATTATCTGCCCTTAAAAAAACTTGTGTACACATGTCTCCCACAGATAATTTATGCAAGCTGGGTTTTATTGGATGTGGGTGAATATATGAATACATCTAAAGCTCTCTTGCAAGAAATCCATTCCTTTTTGCATTTCAGTGCTCATATGAAATATTCCGATGGCGCGTTCCAATGGAGTGTTTATGCATACACAATGACATATATGGAACTGGCTGATAATACAGGTGCGGTATTTGTATGCATGTAAGTGCCTGTGCAGTAGCCCATTGTGTTTGCTTAACTGTGTCTTATAAACAGAATGTAGGGTAATGAAAGAGGCGAGACAGGCAATGCTGAATTGTAAGGCTCATTTCTCCCAGGGTGCCATCGCCTTTTTATAGCCAATGGCTTCATTGCTCTACGGATCTGTGCTCGCAGACAAATATCCCACCCTTCTTTTTCATTCAGTGTTACATTTTGAGGCTGGTATCATTGAGAGGACAGGCCTCAAAGAGAATGGCGCAGCCGTAGGCTACGCTTCTGCTTCTGAACCAGAAACACAAATAAAAGAGAAAGGATATCACCAGGCACCTCAATTTATCTGTAGCAATTAGTTATTTGCTGATCCCTGAAGCGACCCCGTCTGATGGTTATCATGCAACATTTACATTTATGCATTTGGCATCAATGCGACTTAAAGAAGAAGAACAAAGCATTCATCAAAGAGCCAACAATCGTAGTAGAACACAATGCCAGGTTGATTAGACAACTCATTTGCAAACATGACCAATGAGACAGATTGAATGAGTTTTATGTTCTTATTTTGCTTTAATGTGTACAATTGAGACAGATTAGTGTTTCTTCATTTACATTTTTATGTTTTTTTTTTAAATCTGATATATTTTAACTTACGATGTTAATTTAATTTAAATAATTTTCAATACATGTTTGCTGGGAATCAAACTCAATCCTGATCTCTACTAATGTATTTGTACTAAAGAAAATTGCAATATTTGATCTTCTCAGACTACTTTGCTATGAGAGCATCACGATTGATGATTGTCTCGCAAATTATGTCATTGGAGTGCACGTGTGCCCAGTCTATTCTTTGCTATCTGTATCAACCTAACTTTTCGTAGGTTTATTATTTCTCTAAAATCTTTCAGTTAAAACAAGTTATCAGATTATGCATATCGCAATGTGTACATTTAAATACAGGTAATGGCATATTTAATCAATTGTATTTATTAAATACAAATAATTAAATTTTCTATGAACCTAAAAAGATTTGTAACATATGTACATCACTGAAGTTGTTCATACATAAAATACATATGTTTTAGATGCTGCAATAAAGGCGGAAAGTAATTTAGTAAGATGTCTATGCAAACGTAAGAAAATGTATGTGTTCTAGAACCACATTTTACACTCAAACACCTTCTTTTACTAATGCATCTATGACCTTGGGTTACATCTACTGTAAATTGTTCTGGATAGAAGCATTTGAATCTGCTTAAGTTGCTAATGTTTATAAGTTGCTTTGGATAAAACGTCTGCAAAATAAATAAATGCCAATGTAAAAATCTTTTAGTTCAAATGGCTCTGAAAAGGCATGACTTGTCCTCAAGCAATGGCTTGCATGTGTGAACACAGTGAAAGTAGCTCCTGTTTGGCCTCTGGTATTGATTGCTATTTCCTATGCTAGCCATCATGCTTGATGGTTCATATCGAACAAGCAACGTTACAAGACTGCCAGGGCACTGCGCACAGCTGTTACCTGTTTGCTTCCCAGTCGCTAGCAGTCATGGCCAGCCATGAGTCTACACTAACATGCCGTCCAGCTCCTGCAACAAACCGATCCAGATGTCTCTTGCATGTGCCATCTCAGTACTGCTATCCAATCCATTAAAGCCCCCAATTAATCTCCATTTGTTAACCTGAGTTCGCTACCTGGAACCAAGCGTGGAGGTCTATAATACTGCCCTGCTCTGATTCCATTGAGTTTTTTATTTGTTTCTCCTCCTCTGTAAAAATGACCACGGGATTTGGATGCTTGTCCAGCAGAGGCATTGTTTGATTTTGTGGCTTTTGGAGGAATCCCCATAAAGCCTCAGAGAGAGATGAGATGATCGATGGTCTAAGTCTGAGGATTTAGAAGGGCTGCAGAAACCCAGCAGGGTGTGCAGGATGGGTACGGGATGTAATGTACTATATCTGTGATGGCGAGAGAGGCAGAGAGATGGTGTGCATTGCTCAAACATGCCACAGGTTTGAGATGCTACTGTCTTGCTGTGGATGCTCAGAGCTCCAGATGCAGGAACTGCTCTGAGTCAAATGTGTCGAGAGAACAAACCTAACAAGAGGAGAAAGAAATTATGATTGCAATTGCATCCAGTAAATGGGTGTAACAGTATGAGTAAAAAGTCTAGACTACATTACATCTACATTTGCATTTAATTTGGTAAACGTTTAAATACTATAGAAGTCAATTTCTTCCTCAGAGTAAAAAAAAGTGAATTACGGTAATTCTGACTTTGTTTCGTAAATACTGCTTTATTTTTTTGTAATTGCAACTTTTTTTGTATCTCACAATGTGATTTTATATATTTTAATGTGACTTCATAACTTGCAGTTGCTAGTTAATAGTTAATTGCTTTAACTTCATTACTTGCAATTGCTAATTATTTCTCATAATTGGATCTATATATTTCACAGTTGTAGCTTTAAACTACCATTTTAAAAGTTTGAGATTTTTTTTTTAATACTTTTATTCAGCAATGATACATAAAACTGATCAAAAGTGACAGTAATCACTAATAGGCCGCTGTCGGTAGCCTAAAAGAGGCCTAGAAATAGGGTTTCGTTCCACCACGTGGGGCACTACCTACTTTTTTTATATTTAACATCAGAAATATATAGAGATTCCTTAGGAAAAAGTTCTCCGCACACAACCTTGCAGTTTTTGAGAAAAATGATGCTAAAGGTGCCCATTTTGAAATAAAGGGAATACATAGGGAATTTTGCACTTTCAAACCGGTTTATCATATAAACCCAAAAATGCCGAATTACCACTTGAGGTACAAAATAAACCAGTTTAAAATATGTGATATACCTGAAGTTGCAATCTAGGCACAGTAAACATGATAAGATTATCAAGAAAACTTCTACTGTAGCATTAACATCCCAATTACTTTCCTATTATGTTGTTCCAATTCAAAGGTAATATTTGAGGTAAAATCTGAATTACAAATAGAATTCAGCCAAAATATAATATATATATATATATATATATATATATATATATATATATATAGGCTATATATGAAGAGTTCAGATGCAAAAGCCTCTAAATGCCATTTGAAATTTTCTTCTAAAATGATCCTTTTTATCAAGCTCGTATATTTAAGTTCAATAATTTCACTTAAATGACTTGCCATTTAAGTGAAATTATTGAACTTAAATATACGAGCTTGACAAAAATGATCATTTTAGAAGAAAATTTCAAATGGCATTTAGAGGCTTTTGCATCTGAACTCTTCATATATATATTAAAAAAACACTTTTCAAAATAACGCATTTAATGGTGAATTGTCAATTCGCATACACGAGCAGTAACTGCACTGCATGTACACATTTTTTACATGCTATACTTAAAACAATTATGGTAACAATATTACACGTATTATATTTGAGTAGATTTTGAGTTTTTTTTTGTGTGAAATCTACCCAAATAAATTAAGTAAAATTTCCTAAATTATTTAGTCTATGGCACATGATGCATTTAATATTATTAGTGTGGAATGTGCTTTTTTAATATAAGTTGTCTCAATAATAAATTAAGCAGAATTTACTCGTTTGTATTAATGAAATTGACTTAATTATAACATTTACTGCATTTTTCAGGTTAAGATAATAATGACTTCATAATGCACTTTTTGTTATCAAACATGCTTTTATTCTGTATTTTTTTGCACAAATAAATCAAATCTATATAAAATGTAAGACAGCAGTTTTAAGATATGAAAAATAAAAGCAAAAAAATGCTAACATTTTCCATGTCATTGAGAAAAATAATTGTGTTACACAAAAACATGTGCATACAAATTTCTGTTGGAAAAGTCACATTCTTGACTAAAACTTGTGAATAACTTGTAGCAAAACAAATCATTTGTACTTGCTGAAAGCTTGTAGAACAATATTAAACGTTCATCAATCAATGCAGTTTTTTTTTCCACCAGAACTTGGTCATAATGCATTGTCTCAATCTAAGTCATGAGTTTGTTTTTAAGTGTTAGTAATTTCGGGGAAAACTTGCAAACATCCAGTTCCAAGAAGAGCTTCTGAAAGGCCTCAAAAGTGTGCCTCAGTTCTTTCGGGTAGGTGAGGTTTAGTGCATACGTGAGTCCAAGAAGAACAGCACAGGCTCTTGCCAGATTTTCCAAGCCAGCCATGACTCGCATCCCCTCCAAGATGATGCTGAAATCCTCCTGAGAATCCCTCTTGCAGATGGCAATTTTCATTATGTGCTACAGGATATCTCCATTGTCACACTGTAAAACAAACATTAAAGAAGTATTTTTATCTCGTCTGTCTCATTATAAGTCTGTCCATAATTATAAACTTGATTTGTGTACGGTTGTAAAAATTTCTTATAACAGCTTAAAATGCTAAGACACCATTATAGTTTATTTTCTTTGTAATCACTGAAACCACAAAGACCACCACTTTGCGGACCACAAAGACTGTCACAATAACATAAGTACAGTTTCACCAATGACAGAGGGTGTATTCAGGAAGAAAAAATTAAATAAATTTAAAATTACATTTGGTGACACTATTGTAGAGGGGGAAATTAAATTTCGCTGGTCCTCTATAGACATTCTACTAACTGTATAGTAACATGTCAACTAACACCGAGTATTAGTGGACTGCTAGGTTAGGGTTAATAGAGTAAGTTAACATGTAGTTGCAGTTACTTATAGTCAGTAGAATGTCTAAAGTGGACCATCAAAATAAAGTGTTACCTTTTTTCATATAAGTGGCTGACAAAAATCTATTTTGTGTTAAATATTTTCACATTAGCTTTATATAATTTAATTAGAAAAAAGATTATTGTTTAATTTGCATTTCTATTTTTATAAATAAAAACGATGTACAAATACATTTCTCAAAACACCATAAATATATAGAATAATTCTTGTCACTTACATTGTACTCATGGATGAGGTTATCCTATTTTTCACCCAGATAACAACAGATCAAGCAACGGAGGACAACGTCTCTCATCGTGTCGATGTTTTTATCGGGATTCTGATCGGGAAGTTTGTAAATTAGCATCACCCAAAGATAATGAACAAAATTGATATGTTATGAAAGTAACTTACCTGCAGCATGGGATAGCTAGCTCCGTAGTGTCCGACGTTTTGAGCCATTCCTTCGCACATTGCTTGATTTGTTCCCATCGGAGTTCAGTAAAGGGCTGCGGACCTTCCCGCCATCTTTTCCGACATGAAGAATACACTTTACGGGTGTTAATCGAGCTTGATCGCCGCTATCAGATGAAGATGCGCTGCTTACGTCCTCCTCAATGTTTACATGTGCGTAGTGATATTAGCTTGATTTTGGCTGTGACCTACTTACATTTTCGATGCTGATTGGTTGAAAATCTAGCTAAACAGTTTTATATGTCTCAATACGCAGTCAATATAGTGCGCCAATAAATTACACTTTCTCATTAACTGCAGGATAATGCGTGGAGAACTTTTTGCTTGGATACCTTTTATTAACGTTGAACATATTGAGCAAAAGAAAATGTAGTGCCCCGTTTGTCGGAACGAAACTGAACGATACAGCTCATGTACAGCGGCCTAATCATATCTATAATACCACAAAATATGTATATTTCAAATAAAATAGTCATGGTTTCCAAAAAATATTCAGCAGTACAACTTTTTTTTAAATATTGATAATAATACGAAATGTTTCTTAATCTCCGAATTAACATATTAGAATGATTTCTGAAGGATCATGTGGCTCTGAATTTAGATTTTCCATAACAGGGATAAATTAAATTAAGACACTGTATATTAAAATAAACATTCATTTGAAATTGTAGAAATATGTTACAATATTAACAACACAATCAGAAAACTATATCTAGCAGTTGTGACTTTGCAATGTGGTTTTCTTATTTTAAATTCACAATTCTTATTTTATGTCACAATTAACTTTTTTTTGTTTTGCTTTTTGTGTGGAAACAGGCTTCCATCATATGCTGACATTTTAACATTTTTCTAATTTAATAAAAAAAAAAACTTGTTCAAATGATTGAATTATCAGCATAACAATTTGTGTGAAAAGCTGAATTTGAAGCTGAAACCGTCTGTAGGATGCAGTTCATGTTAAGTGTCACAAATTTGGTTATTTGATTAGTGACCTTAAATTATTTTTGTTCTGTTTATTTTTATAGTCTTCTGTGTCATAACTTCTTCATTCAATCATAACAATTCTTCATTTTATATATTTTTGAAGTACTTAAACATTTCCAGGTTTAAATGAAGAAGAAAATCTTCAAGATGGTTTCAGATATGGATCCCACTGTATTCAATAGTATTCGCGTTTATTGATAATTGAACCTTTGGCATTGTTTGCACCAATGGCTCTATTTACATTATTGTAATGTTCAATTAAAGCTATAAGTCCTAAGAAGCCTTGGTTTGCAGTGAATTTAGAACAGCTAGGGGCGTTGTTAGGCGCAGAGCGGAGTCCATAATATTTATTTTAATATTATTGCAGTGGCGCAGTAATAGTGATGTAACAAGGTCACAGCCAGGTGTATGTTTGTAGAGTAATTTACAACAGCTTCGAACATGGCTCAACCAATCAGGGTCAAGAACCGGAATCTTTTTAGAAGACTTTTTATACCAGTGCTTGATATACACTTACAACACACTAACATACTTTAATTTACAAAACTACAACACAAACACATGTTCCTGTAATTGTATAAAAAGCAATATGTGCCAGTTATAGCTGAAGGCTAGCTGTTACGAAAGGCCCTTTCAGAACAAGATCTTAAAGAACCTTTCGATTTCCAAGTAAGTTCAACCCATCTGCACTGACTAGAAACACTACGTGTACTCATTAAACACAGAGTCAGGAACTTCATTTGATCCTTGATGTGAATATAGCGCAAGAATCTACAGCTTGCTCTGTGACCCCAGCAGAATTTTCCTCGGGTTCAATTCAATTCTTTTGTCTTTGTATGTGTGTGTGGGTGCATATGTGTGCTTATTTATCCGCTACACAGTCACACCAGTGGAGGGGTGTGTGTGTGTGTTTGTTTGTGTTTGTGTCTGCATGATGAAGGAGCCTTCAGGCAACTATAGAACACATAGGCTCTCTAATGAAATGTCGGCAGCCTGGCTACCTTTATTGAGTCTAATAACACATCATTATAGGGAGCGCTGTTCTCACCCTCCCCCAGTACAATAGAGGTCTGGACAGGTGAAGTCGGTTTCTCATTTGACTTTTCTCTCTTTTCATTGTATCCCTCTTCTTGGTCTGTAATTATGCAGTATAGCCAGTACTTTCATTTTTACTGAGAATGTGATTTCGCTCTGTGTTATTTTTTTTTAAAACTACAAGTAAATTATTATTTTTTATGTTATGTGGCATTGTTTTGTTTGAAAATATTCTTAACAAAGCTAAATGAAACACATGTTTGCCTAAGTTTTGTAAATCTGACTGTTGTCCTAATGAGCATGCAGTTGCCTGACAATTGGCCTCTTTCTGCGAATGATTAAAAATAACAAGCACATTAGTGTTTGGACGTCCCGGTGGACACTGTCGCTTCAATTATGACTAAGTGGAGGCTACAATTAGCCTTGTTGAAAAAAGTAATTCCTCAAAACAGTCTGTGTGAACCAGAAGAGGATTTTTGAGGGAAGATACACCAAGGCCAACAATCACTGTCTTTTTACTTTGTCATTTAAAGGGGCTATATGTATTTTTTAGCGGCCTCTATCGGTGATGTTTCAGATTGCAACCAATTTTTACAAGAGCGCTCGTGGCGTGCTCTTGCGCGTGCTCGAACACAAGAGCGAGCACTCATGGTACCGGCCGGCCACAATGAGACTTTCAACACACCGGAGAAAGCATCACACAACATGCTGGAAACTCATGTAAACTCCCACTGCAACGTTACTATAATAGGTTACTTTTATCAGCTTGACGTTGAACTAATGCTCCATGCTCGTACCATGATAACGTTACATTGACTGCATTTAGCCGGCATGTGGTGTTAGCATAATAAGACATTTCACTAACTATTCGTGTATCTTTCACAATCAGCAATGTCAACATAGGTGAATGTATAATATGATAACGAAAACGGTTAGTGAACTAGACTGAACAATTTCAGTGTAACAGTAAGATCGTAGGAAGTAACATTACTGTACTGAACGTGTCTAGAAATGTGTATTATAAACAATATAATAGTAGTGGGATGAGTAACGTTACACAGTAGATCTAGTAACTTACATAAAATAAAAGTTACATCCTAAAGCACCTATTTTTTGTTATCCTGGAACAGTCTTTTGTATTCATTTCATGTCTCATGTATGTTGTAGTTTACCTTGCCATTTCATTACAGTTTACCATTATTTATTTCAGCATATCTGAAAACTTGTAATTTATCACAATAAAAATAGTGGAGGTCTCTCCATAATTCAAACACTCTGCCGATGTTGATCCGTGTTTTCGTCCTAAGTCGATCCGATTCACATTTGGCCTGACGAGCTTAAGCAGATACATTTTTGTTTTGTTTTGTTTTGTATATTTATGTGGAGTTTGTGTTGGAGTGTGTGTTGTGCTGGAGGCAGGTCGTTTTTGGGTGTTATCAGACTCCATGTCGTCAGCTGCAGTGCCGTCGCATAGACTGTATATAAAAGGAGAGCGGCTCGGGTGCGCGCATACACGTCGCATCCTGTGGATTTCGCAGAAAATCCGACCCGGAGACTTCACATAGAAATAGGAATACTGGCCTTCAGAGGTAATAGCAGAACCCGACAAGTGGATCATTGTAATGTGTGATTACAACCCCTTCACACACAGGCAATAAAAAAAGGATTCATTTTAGAAGAAAAGTTACATTTAGCACCTTTAACAGACACTTTTATCCAAAGGGGCAACATATATATATATATATATATATATAATATATATATACAAAGGGGCTACATATGTATATTTTAGTATTTTAATTAAGTTAGATTTATTTTAATAAAATAACAATAATAATAGTAATGTTCGAATTTAGGGAAAAAAAGTATAGCAGTGTTTCCATCCCATTTTTTTCACTAGAACAAAATCGACACTGTTGAGCAAGTTTGTTTGACCAAAAGACATTACTGTGACATGACATGAAAAACATGACTATTTTGATGCACATGAATTTATTCAAGAAATGTTTCCATCATAGTTTTAATATGCTCATGTCTTCTTACCGTATTACAAGACATATTACACTTTATCTACTTGTCCACCTACTAATTTGGTGTCCATACAGCATTTTTATGTGGTGTTACAAAATAATCATAAAAATATGTAGATAGAAACCCAGTTTCAAAGGGTGATTTTTTTTTTTCTGTCATTGACAGATTTTTTTTTAGCAACGTCAGGAAAATCTGAAGGCCATCTGTCATTTTGACAGATTACACTGAGGGTGATCAATTGTAACTTCAACTTGTAACTGTAATTCCCACCACTGACCAGTTTAGCCTCTAGAACAAAATTAAAACTGCCACAAGAAGTCTGAAAGAAGTCATTATTCAATGAACATAAAAAAAATAATAATAAATCAAGATAAAACACACATCGTGCAGCTCTTCTACCAGGAGTTGATTCAAAATTGTGCTCGCGCGATTAGAATGTGCGCGTCCGGTGTGCGATACCTGGAGTTGTCCTAGACGTGGCGCGACGCGGCGCTGCGCTTCTCGTCCGGTGTGCGACCCACTTGAGGCCGTTGATGCGTTTGATTACACACAGGCGAGCATCCAGTTTAAAGAGCATATTGCAGGTAAAAAAATAATCTAAATTAATATATAACCTTGTATGAAAATACCATATGAAAAGTTAATGCAGGATTTAAAATGTTTTAAAATGACATAAGGGCACTAATTTAGTAGATATAGTGAGCGTTTCTTGGACTGCTCGTAAAGGTAAAAACGGCTTTTTTTTTTTTTTAAATCGCGTCATTTTACGTCAGGCCAGGAAGCTTCAGCCTCGGCTCAGTGCAGAGTAGGCTGGCATTCAGTGAGAGCGGTCGTGAGTCAGTGTGTTTTCGGTAGTTTTTGTATTTTAATTTATCATCGTAAATTATTGTTTGTGGAGGTTGCAAAAACTCGGGCCTGTCAGGACATCGAGTCCACAGGTTTCCATAACAAGAAAAGGGACGGTGCTGTATATCTGTCGTGCCTGGTGCGGTTTGTGCAGGTGAAGAGAAGGGATTTCTCTTCCGCATCGCCTTCGAGAAACGCGGTCGTGTGTGGCGTTCACTTCAGATCGGAGGATTATCATCCCGGCGATATGACGGAGTTCAACATGGGATGCCGTGCCGAAGCAAAAATATTGATCGTCTAATACTGTACCAATGGCATGAAATAGTGTGATATAGGTAGTCTTGCCCTAAATAGAGGCAACTTGTAATTGAAAAACAAAATTACTCAGGTTGTTTAAATATTCAAATCTTTAATTTTCTGTTTATGTTATAACCCAGGTGAAAAATATGTATTAAAAATGTACTTGGGTATGTTTTTAGTACAATAGAAATATACTCAAGTATAGTTTTTATACATTTAATAGTAAACATATAATGTCTGCTGGCCTGAAATACGATGGTAATAATCTGTACAATATTGTGAGCACTGTGTATATCGTTAGCGAACATGTATCTATAAGCACGTCTCTCACCAAGACACTAGTATGGCAAGCCGTTTTAACTTTTATTCATTTCCAGGATATGAATACTTGATATCAACAATTCAATTTTCACTAGTTAAAATTATAATTATTGATATCAGGAATAATATTTCTACTAGTAACAATGGCAATTTTTGATATCAGGAATTACATTTTCACTAGTAACAATGCTAATTCTTGACATCAACATTTACACTGGTTCTCCTCACACCACAACTCATGGTGTCTCTGACCGTTCTGTCTGACATTAGTCCTGGCCTGTCACTGCTCTCTTGGCAGCATAGCAGGCTCATAATTGTATGGCTGTGGTCCGTCATACGAGTAAGTATTTCCTCAGCGTCTGAAATGTCATTGCGATCCATCGTTTTCCTGTTGTTTGAATCGACCGCTCTCCCGCCACGCCCATTTTCAGACGCGGAAGTAAAATTTTCTCACAAAAACGACTCCAGAAGCTCCTGTAGCGTATTTATAAGTATATTTGAAAGAAAATCTAGTTCCTACATTATTTTTCTATACATTGACTCCTCTAACCTGCAATATGCCCTTTAAGTCTGTGCGGACCAGGAGAAAGGTTTGAGTTCAGGTAGATACGGAAAGTTGATTGAGTACTTTATTCAGTATTTTTCTTTTTTACTTTTTTCGTTCATATTTTAATGGTAATTGTATTTTGTAATATTGCGTTGTTCATATTTGCCTGTTCAGGCACAAAGGTCTTGTTTTAGTGGCCTCAGCTGTCACTACAGGGAAAAAAAACAGACAAACATTGTGGTGTTGAACATAAGTGACGCATAGTCTCTGACTGTTAATCTGTTCTCTTCATAAATAAATAAATGCATAAGCCTATATGCTCATGCTGTAAGTTCATGATTAAAAATTAAAAAAATAGTGAACAAAAACAAAAGCTATAAAACGTTTTATTATCATTAAAATATTAACATCTAAATGACGGGTAATCTAGATTATGACAGAATTTTTACGACCCTGCCTGTCAAAATAACGGACAATGAGAAAGTCTAATGCAGCCACTGCCCAGGTAATGACCTGTTCGGGAGAATTATTGCACAAAAGAAGCCCATTAAGACCCATGCTAAAGCACAACCTGAAGCCAAAAAACATAATAGTAGTAGTGACCCAGTAAAATATTGCTGAGATGAGCCCAAAATATAGCTTTTTATCCACATTTCAAAGAATTATGTGCTGCAAATCTGACACTGCCCACACTTCAAACAGCAGCGTACCTGCAGCGAAGCAGCATCATGCTGTGAGGCCGCTTTTGTATCAGCAGAGGTTGAGCATCTTGTTCAAATGAAGGAAGACAGGATGCTGCAAATACTGAATTCATGATCCCAAACACAAAAAAACACGGCAGTGGCACAAATAGGTGAATGTCCTACAATGGTCTTGTAAAATTGTGCTGCACTACCATCATGTGACTAACCTAAATGCATGGCCTGGAGAAAATCTGAATTGGTACATACTTTACCCATGACTTAATCGCTGCGTTACATGTGCAATGCGTTACATCGCTGCGTTACATGTGCAATGTTTTGGATAGGTAATGCAATTACTAATATAAATTATGCTGTATTTTAGTAATTCAAAAATATGAATGCACATGACATGAATGAATGCACTATATATTTTCTCTTCTTGTTTATCCCTTTGTGTTAGCTACCCCCCTCCCCCCACATTCCCTGAGCTTTGACAATGGTCTTGAGTGGCATGTAACAGGCTAGAAATAATGCAATTGTGAGGATACTGGGGGTTATTGAAACTCTCTTAATCCTCTGTACAGCATCAGCTTGGTTGCTGACAGAACCAGCCGGTCTCTAAAACAATTCCAGTCCGTGTGGGCAGGTTGCTAAACGACTCACTTTATATTTTATTTATCATCATGTGAAAATGTGATTCCTGGAAACAGATAAGATTTTCATCACACTATTTCCTCCATGTAAATGCAGGGCAATGGGTTGAGACATGCTTTTCTGTTTTATTACATGCTGGGACTTCACAGAGATGTGTTATGCTCCTCACTCAGTTTACATTTCTCTTCTTTTGACATGCCTGGGTTGGAGATGGAGGAGGGTTACTGCAAGTAGCCTGTGGTGTTTTTTTGATCCCATTTCCCTGACATTTCTTTTTTATATATAAACAGTGGATTTAAAGTCTACACACCCCAGGTGAATCAGATCTTTTGTACCTTTAATGTAAAAATTACAACCTATGCAATGCCACTAAAAACTAGTGAAATAAGTGACACATTTAAAAAGATCTTAAACTTAAAATAACCTAACTGCATAAGTGTGCACACCCCTAAACTAATACCTTGTTGAATCACTTCAACTAATGAATCTTTGATTTTATTACAGCACTCTGTCTGTTTGGATAGGAGTCTATCATCTTGGCACATCTTGACTTGGGAATAATTTCCCACACTTCTTTGCAAACATGTTTCAGATCTGTTAAATTGTGAGGATCTCTCAAATATGTATCTTTTTACATTGAATTTTTAGCAGTTAATTTAATTATTAAATGATTAAAATGTATTTATTTTTGTGTAGATACTTAAGAAGCCTGGTAGAGACCAGCATCCACATGCATCCAAACATATGCTGTTGTCAAGCTATGTTGGCCTGTTCACCAGGGCATAACATTGCAAAACCCTCAAAAATAATAAAACAGAAATGGTGACAAGGTGCCGTATGAATATGTCCTGAGATTCCATATATGGACAGTTTTTCAGTGCTGTGATCTCAGTGCTGTCTAAGATTTGACCGTAGGTCCGTGCCCTGTGGCGGGTTGTCGTTTGCTGTGTTGGCAGGGTACGGCTGGAGGCCTTTTCGGACAACAGCGGGAAGCTCCAGCTGTCCCTGCAGGAGATCATCGAATGGCTGACAGCTAAAGACGAGGAGATGTCCGAGCAGCTGCCCATAGGTGGTGACGTCGGAGCGGTGCAGCACCAGCGGGAGTTCCACCAGGTTGGCTTAACACACACGTACACTTATTCATGCTGTCATTCCCCACATTAGCATATCTTTTTCTCTTGCTGACTTTGCTCTTGAACACGGTTAATCTTGTCATCTATCAACATAACAGAATCAATTCAATATTTAAGATTGCAATATGGCAGCAGGAGTTCAGGCAGAATGATATTAAAGATTCAAGCCCACCTACCTGTAAGCTAATAAAAAGCCGCTAAATCCATTATCAAGATGCAAAAATAGACCTGAAGGAAACGTGTTAATTAGAAATCTGAACCCCCCTCTGTTTCATAAGCCACAAAGAAGTTCCAAAGATCACTAAAAATAGAACAAAGAGAATAGTGACACCAATAGATGCAGGAACAATAAATACATGTTTGTTCTCACATTTAGTAAGGAGTAGTTCACCAAAAAAAACTTGTGTCATAAAATTCTTTCTAATTTTGGAAGACAAAAGGAGAAATTTTTGAAGACCGCAATGTACATTGAATGGGAACGGAAGCTTTCAAGCTTCAAAAATGGACACAAAAGCACTAGAAAAGAATCAAAGAACTGGTTAATATGACCTTTTGTGTGTGAGAAACAGACCAAAAATTACATTATTTGCTGACAATCTTCCCCTCCAGTGAGCTGCTAACCATTGTTACCAGATCATTGAGTCAGTAAGTCACTCGAGAATCAATCAGATTTGTGAATGAATCATTCAGAATTGGATTACCTGATTCATTAAGGCGATCTGACTCAAAAGAGCGATTCATTCACAGATTACACGTCATGTTTCTCTGATGAACACATGTGAACCAAGGAAAGATGGGGTTGGATGTGAGGATTTTGTGTCATAAGGGTTGGAAACGATGATAGATTTTTTTCATTTTTCGGTGAACTATCCCTTTAAATACTTACCACTCTCCTGTGCATACACATTATGTTCTGCACTCAAACATGTTCTTTTTCCCAATACACAAACTCACACTGCCAAATAAATACACACCTTGTAATTGGTCCTGTACTACTGCAGGATACTGCTTCCATCTTAGCACCAATTTCCAGTGCTGTCAGCTGAATAAAGCAGGAAAAAATAGGGGATCGAGAGGAAAGATAGAGCAAGAGAGTGAGAAAGAGAGAGAGAGAGATAGCGAGCTCTTTCTTCCTGTGACTGACACACTGTGAAATCAGCCTCCAAATTAACAGGCCTGTATCTTACTGTCCCTTTCTCGGCTCTCACTTATTTCTCCCTTACTGCTCCCTTTTGGCTCTTAATGAAATATGTACACGCACATATGCACATGCATGCACTCCTGTCCTGCTCTATCATTCCACCGCCACACACTGTTCTCTTTTCCTCCAATTCACGCCTGCAATGTATGATGTTCGTGTTCCCAATATGCCACATTGCCCTAAAACTTTTCTGACGGAATAGATAGCAAAATCACATATGCTGCTCTGCAGAGAATTACAGCATTTTAAGAAATTTGAATTATTGATCATTAGTGAAGTTCTTCCTCTGAGTTTTAATGCAGTACTCTTTTTGTCTTCCCCTGTGCTAATTCTTCTGCGTTTGTTGACAGATTTGAATAATTTGGATTGGTTTAAAAACTATATATATTGAAGCTTGTCCAAACACTCTAGACTGAAAATATAAGGGTTTCCCATGAGTCTTTCAAGACTAAGTACATATTATCATTCGTTTTTAGTGACTACTTAGTTGAGGAAATAACAGAGACATCACCAGACAGAAATAACCCTCAAGTCTTTATTTTTAGCTACTATTAAATTTTCACTTTAAGTGGAATAAAAACATGTTCAGGCCTCAGTTATTACAGGAAATAGCAAGACTTGGGCAAGAGGGCATGCTTTCCACGAAGACCCCTCATGAGATTTCTTGATTCCAGCAGCACGGCAATATATTTTTACTTTTAGCTGTTTGATTTCAGATTACTGTTTCTTGGTAGCTTATTCAATTCGCGAAAAGGTGGGTGGAGCTTTTAAGGACATGATACGCGTTAATGGGAGTGACTCCAAATATGGTTGCACAGCTATTTTTGGGAATATCCATAACCAGCATGCAGTGTAACATTGGGTTATTCCTGTTAGTTATATAGAATATTAAATTAATAGTAATCTCTACTTGCTATAAGAAGATTGAACTGTTGGATCGTCCAAATAAATGATTTTAAGAAGAGGTGGTAACATTCCACTGAGAAATTAAAAATGGCATGATAAATGAATGTTGTCGCCTCTTGTATAGGGAAAAGGGAATACTAGAAAAACTGGAGGTGGTGCTTAGGAGTTAGGAATTTTCACCATTATGGATAGATGCATAGTTCATGTCTGGTTTGAGCTGCACATCATTGCATTACATCATCATTGAATCCAAAGTGCCTTCTATTGGACCCAAGAAAGTTACAGGCACATGAGTTTGATCAAGGTTAGAGAAAACTGCAGGAAAGTGGTCTAAAGGTATTTAGAAGAGCCTTTAGTTCACCAAAAAAAATGGAAATTCTGTTTTAAACCTGTATAACTTTGTCTTCTGTGGAACAAAAAATATGTCTCAATTGGTTCCAATATTTTTTTGGATCTCATTGACTTTCATTATATGGACGAAAACAGTTCCTAGAAATATCTTCTTTATTGACAGAAGAAAGAATGTCGTACAGATTTGGATCAACATGAGGTTGAGTAGACAATGTCAGAATTTCCGTTTTTGGGTGAACTATTTCATTAATAATAATCTGACAATATTTACCTAAGTAAAACTGAAGCTTTATTCAGGTTCTGTTCGGTAGATTGACACCCCTGTAAGTAAGTAAAGCTTTATTTATATAGCACTTTTTAAAAACAGTGTTACTAAGTGCTTTACAGAAGAGAAATACATATGTGCATTCACAGAGATGCAAACAAAAAAAAACATACATACACAAACAATAGGAATAAAATAAAGAACAAAATACAATAATAAAATAAATCAATGAAAGGCCCTAGTGAACAAATGTTTTGAGATACTTTTTAAAAGTGCATAGTGAGTCGGTTGCTCGTAGGTTGTCAAGAAGAGTTCTTTAACTTGGGACCGAAATAACCAAAGGCTGACTTGCCCATTTTTAGCCGTTTTAACAAGTTACAAGTTACCATTGAATGTTCGGATCGATCTTGCTGGAGTATATTTATTCAACAAATTAGAAAGATATATTAGGGCAGAACCATGAAGACATTTAAAATCTAATAAGAGGATCGTAGGGGTTGATGGATTTTGTAGGGCTCCCATTCACTGTCTGTGAGCTACAGTAGTTTATGTGTGTCAGTGATAGAGGTCTGCTACCCAGCGTAGCAGAAGAACTCGCGGGTTTCGGGTTGTTTCATGAATATCTTCGGGTGCTGGTTTGTAACTAAGAAAAACTATATATTCCTCTGTGTCAGTCTCTAATGCTGTTCACAGGAACACCACGACACATGGGTGTGGTGCTGACGCAGGAGCCGGCCAATATGGAGCCGGCGTTCTGACGTAGAACCCGCGCGCTGCACTGTGTTTACTACGTGATCAGCGTCAAGACAGAGACTGACACTGAAGAGAACAAATTGTTGAATAAAGTCAATTTATATGTAAAAAAACTTCATAACATTAAGATTGAACGACTGTAGTCACATGGACTATTTTAACAATGTCTTTTACTACCTTTCTGGGCCTTGAAAGTGGTAATAAAGTTGCAGTCTATTGGGGGGGGTCAGAAAGCTCTCCGATTTCTTCAAAAATATCTTAATTCGAGGTCTTGCGGGTTTGGAACGACACGAGGGTGAGTAATTAATGACAGAATTTTCATCTTTGGGCGAGCTAACCCTTTAACTATGAGTGCGATAAGGCAAACAATTACTGAGGGGAAACGTATTACAGTGCCAAATGATGCAGGGAAAGCTGCACTGCAAAGTGTTCTACATAATAATTACAAAAATATTCATCAGTCACAGTCACTCCTCGAGCTTGCTGGATAACAGCTCAGCCAGGGGATAGCACAAAATTATACATAAACCTCTAAAATTACTACGCAGTAATGTGTTAAGTGAATGAGTGTAAACTGAGCACAAATCAAATAGCCGTGCTGCTGTGTCTGTGTCTCTCAGAAATCAGAGCTTTAGAGCTCAATAAAATAGACTACTGCACTATTTGACATGTATATTTGAATGTTTTAAACCTTGAGTGACGATATGATAGACAATATAATTTTGATACACAAATGAGTGAAAACTCTATGAATGAAATGAGCACAGCTTGTTCGTAAATGAAATAGCCACGTTTCTCTCGCGTCTCTCAGAAATCAGCTTTGTCAAAAGTTGGCTGCTATCAACTAAAACACTACATCATACACATTTTCTAATATTTGATATGTATATTTAAATGTTTAAAACATTGTACGAAATGATAAATAAATCTGTAAACTATATGAATGGAATGAAATGAAGCGCGATATCAAGTCAAATGGCTGTGTTGCCACCTCTCTGAATCAGATACATCAAGTGGTAGAAAATGTATATATTTAAATGTTTTAAACCTTGTATGGTATAATCTTGCCATTTCAACCAATAAATAGCTTGGCGGTTATGGGCAGTGTAGGTTTTACAAAGCCTTCTTGGCTTATGGTAGCAGTTATACAGGTACATCTCTACAGCGATGGATTTCGGGTTCAGTCTTAAACTTTAACAGTACCTGTCGGGTCGGGTCAAACGATCTCGGGTACCAGCCGGGTTCGGGCTTCAGAGCCCGTGCTGACCTCTAGTCAGTGAGGCTGCTTTCATGTTTATGCCTGTGCATGATGTTTGATTATGTCAGTGTGATACACTAGTAAACATCTGCTCTTGTTCGCAGGGTTTCATGGAAGATGTCAAATCCAGAGGGCCCTACATCTACTCAGTTTTGGAGTCGGCTCAGACCTTCCTGGCACAACACCCTTTCCAGGAGCCTGAGGAGACGTTGCCTGATGGCAAAGGTCTGTTCGCTAGAGATGAAAAGTGGTTAATGAACCATTTCGATACATTTAATCAAGTGTCATGATGTTGTTTTACTTCGGCTCCTGAAAAATTAGTCACATGATATTTAGGGCTGAGGTAATTGGCTCAAAAACAAGGGGGTCCTGTGCCAGTCAATCAACTGTCACTAGCAATGTTTCCATTAATTTAGCTTTTAATTCATTTAGCCTAAAGTTTTAGCCTAATTTAGCCTAAAGTATTTTTAATTATGGAAAAATCTAGTGATCAGCCAGAGATGCCTGGGCAACAGCGTGTCAAACAGTTCACGGAGGTAATAGTACACTGCCAAAAACAATGGTCATGAGCACGTTCACAAAAGAGTCAAGTTCCGGTGGAAGGACAGCCTGTGACCCGACGTATGATGTAGGCGTACCGTAAGCTTATTTATACTTATATTTATATTTAAACAAGTGAACAAATTTTAAGTCTTAATGTTATGCACTGTTGTTTCTTAAGTACATTTTTTTGTATAAATGTTTTTAGATATTTTAATCGGCAAATCAGACAAAGTACTCATTAAGAATAGTTGTTGTTTTTTTATATATAATTTTGAGGACATAGTTTTTGGACGTTTTAGATGACGCAAACTCTGAATCAACATGCACCAATGCAAATTTTCTATATATTGTAATCATGATGTTCACAACTTGCAATCATTACTTCTGTAAGCCCGTCTAAATCTGTCCAATGGCGGTATCCGATAGAATGGGTGGAGGTCTCTGCGCGTTACTGTCTTTCCGCATGGCAAAGTAATTTAGTTCCAATTAAACTTATCTGACTCCATTTTATCATGACCTCGAATTTAGGTTAGATTGTCAATTGGTTATTGGTCAATTATAAAATAGTTTAGCAATACATTTGATTGTTCTATTTAACTCTTTACTTTATATTTTACTCGTTCATTAGGAATCTATGTCGCTCAGAGGTCAGGTCCTCACGCCTTCTGTTTAACGCGGGTCTCACGATCACAAGCTTGTCAGTTTTCGGTCAATAAACAGAGGTAATTGGCTAAATACCTGAGATGGTTGCATTCACGCTTACACAATCAAAGATACTTTGGTATAGCCCCCATTGAATTGCATACACTTGAATTTAAGGTAACTTTTACTTCAGGCAGAGGTATGGCCACTACTACAGATATAAGTCGACCAACATTACTTCTCTTATAATAGCTTTGGATTGGCCATGCGGTGGTTTCCCACGTACACTTATCTAAAGTAACATTAAATTAAAACAGAGGTAAGACACCCAAATTTAGGTTGGTCAAGCAGCATTTTTGCTGTCCTAAACGGAAATTCACTTCTTGTCTTTGCAAACCGAGTACACTTGAATTAGTGCCAAATATTAGTCGTCACTAATCTGACGCAGACTTGCGGTAACATACGAATCTGTTTAATCTACTTGGGAAAACAATTTCAGAGTAATTCAGAATAAAATCAAATGTAACAATTTATTATGTCAGGTAAATGTATCTTGGCAATTTTATAATCAGTTCAAAGACAATCAATACAATAACATCAAATGCTCAGAGATAAAGAGTAAAAGATGTAGGCTAAACCCCGACATTTAGAAAAATACATATTGCTGAAGTCTTTGAGGTCCTTCAACATTATGGGCTGATCTGAGTTACAGAATCGCCCTGAGCCTCTCGCTGCATTTCCTTAAGTACTCAGACTCAGACAGAAGCTTCTTTCACATGGAAACATTTGCTAACAATGGGAATTTGGATTCAGAGTTTACACTTTTTGGGAGAGTGAGGCCATTTGCCTGGAAGACACACCACCCTCTGTGTGCAAGTTATCTCTAAACTCTTAAACTTTATTACCTTTTGTTTTACTTCTTTGGGGACGAGACCTTAGTACGAGACATTTTAAATGATACCAAACGTGTGATACTGTATGATAATTATTCACATTAAATCATATAGATTTTTGGGTGAATATCTGGTGGTCTCAGCGTGAGAGAGAGACAACATGGGGGAGGTGATTGACTCGGATGCTAGTTTCTCAAGACAGTAAATGTTAATTTCGAGAAAGGTCCTTTGTCTTCACGGGGAGTGGTCGTTCCTTAACCAGACTGCCAGGCATTTTCTAATTTCTCAATTCTTACACTTCAATGAGATCATTGTTTCTGCTGTAAATTAATACATTGTTAAAAATCGCTGTGTGATTTTTATATGTACATTTCTGAGATACAATTCTTGGACACACTTACCTCTGATAACAGATCACTCTAAATTGTAATGTAGACGCATGCATTTTCTGTAAAGCTGCTTTGAAACGATATGCATTGTGAAAAGCGCAACAGTATACAAATAAATGTGAATTGATTTGAAAT
This sequence comes from Rhinichthys klamathensis goyatoka, assembly GCF_029890125.1. Taxonomy (NCBI): domain Eukaryota; kingdom Metazoa; phylum Chordata; class Actinopteri; order Cypriniformes; family Leuciscidae; genus Rhinichthys; species Rhinichthys klamathensis. Next base: position 1,836,402 of record NW_026606820.1, read on the forward strand.
GTGAATTTGCATCTTGGTGTTTCCATCCAGCATATTTTATGCAATATCCCAAAATCACATCAAAATATGTGGATGGACACCTGGCTATTGGTAGATAGCTCTTCAGCTAGTTTAACCCAACATTAACCCAGCACAGGTGCATTACAATCCTTGATGAGAAGTTGCCTCCCCTCAAGTAGGTCATCAGCCCAATTCTGCATCCACATGTCATCATGAGTGTGTCTGTGTCATATGGAGGAATTAATAATAGAGAGATCAGGGCTGTTGTTTTCACTCTGTTGGCTCATTTCACTCTGTTAATCTCCATTCTTCCCCTCCTCTCCATCACAGAGCTCTCTCCTCGCCGGCGAATGCTGAATGTAAGTCGCTCTGTGTGGAAGCAGGCCAACGTGGCCAGTGACCTGTGGGAGAAGTTGACAGCACGCTGTGTGGACCGACACCGGCACATGGAGCGAACCCTGGAGAGGCTGTTGCAGATCCAGGCTGCCATGGAGGAGCTGGCTGCCGCTCTGGAGCAGGCAGAGGGGGTGAGGGACGCCTGGGAGCCTGTAGGAGACCTGTTCATTGATTCGCTGCAGGACCATATAGATGCTACTAAGGTAATACGTCTTCGGTGACCTGATCACAAGTTACTAATGCAGACAAATCACTGTTTACACATTTGTGATTGGATTTTTTAAAGGAATGGTCTCTGATTTGGTGACTACATACATCATTTGTTGGGGTGTAACAATACATCGATATGGAGCAGGGCTGTCGACGAATATATATATATATATATATATATATATATATATATATATTCGAATAGTTTAAAAAATACGCCCGCGGTAGCAGAGGCGCGGCTGTCTGCTTTGCGAGTGGCAAAATTCTGAAGCTTAAAATGTAAAACGCATTTTCCAGCTGCACAGATAGCTCAGTGAGTGTCTGGCTCACTCATTGGCTGTGCTGCGGCAACTCATTGGCTGTGCTGCGGTCATTGACAAAATGCGCAACCAGATATTCGAATAGTTCAAATATATGTGTTTGTTTTTTAGGGAATATTCGAACGTCATTTTTGAGCAATTTTGACAGCCCTAATATGGAGCGATGCATCGATCAAACGTCTAACGACACGATGCATCGATGCCACACATAAAATATCGATATACGATACCTTTTATTTTGACACTCTCCACATCCTCATGTAACTTTTCTCAGCAGAAATAGATGCCTGACAAGATTGACTGAACCCTTTGTCACAAAAGCCGGTATTTTCGGAATCTTGCTAAAACAGCACGTTTAGTGGTGAGGGAAAAGCTCTCTGTATTGCGTGTACATTAATCACAACAAAGTTTGACAGGCGTCTATATCAGCTGAGGAGATTAATGTTACAAAGATTAACCAAGTGTTTTATTATGTATCATAGCAATTACTTAGCTTTGTTAACTCTGAAACATGAAATGTGGAGTTATCTGCTTTTGCCACAGAAAAAATATATATATATCAAAAAACACTTTCAAATGAACTTTAATTTTATAAGTTACCTGTATTTTTTTTTTGTTATTATTACTTAATCAAAACAACCCAGCTGCAGTTTGATTGATATTCAAATGCACAAAAAAAAAACAAAAAAAAACATGATATATGAAAATTAAATTCTCTTCTCTTCTGTTATAGAGTTCATTTGCAAAATCATGTGTTTGTTTACTTGTAACTTGTAACAAACAACTTGTAAATGTCTGGGAGAAGGTGTGCAATTTTCAAAGAGTTTAATTAAACTTTCATGTTATATATTTTTGGATACATTTGTGAGTTAATAAACGTACCTGGTTGTGTACACTTGGCACATAATATCTAAATAACGATAAATCGATTGATATAGCCCTGAATCGAATCGTAATCGTATCACAGAATTTTTTTGAGGTATCGGCAAATATCGTATCGCTGGCAGAAAGAGTCGATATCTTATTGTATCGTGATGAACTGTCCGATTTACACCCCTAATCATTTGCTACTTCATTGTGTTACTACATACACAAAGCATAAAAGAGCAAAAACAAGTCAGCACAGCAGTGTTACTTCAATCCCCCTGCATATTTTAAGTTTTGAGTGGAAATCTTGAGTTTATTTTAGTCATGCATGTCATGCTTCACATGATCTGTGTCACTGCATGATGAGATCAGGAAAACCTAAGAAGTTCTGTGAAGTCACCATGTGTGCCAGTTATTTTTTTAAAGCTGTTTGTATTTGTCAAAGTTTATCCATAATATAGACACAATAGTTGATTGATATGCGAGTAGGCTGTTGTCTATGATGCATCAGGGTGTATTAGTTTAAACTACATTGTGACATTAAACCACAATGCGCTGAATTAGGTCTATTTTGGTAGTAGCAAATGAAACTTTAAAAAACATCCAAACTGCAGTATTACATCTTGCATTGGTAGGAATGTTTAAGAAGTGAAAAAGTAACTTGAATTTGACTTTTGCACGGTTGTCTGCTGAGACCCTGTGATGCATGAACCTAATTTACTTCTAGATGTGCTGCTTTAAATAGATAAAGATAAAGAGGCTCAGTGTGCATCTATTATTGCATGCATTTTGATATCTTGATGTATTATGTGAGGCATTCTGATGGACTTTAGATATTTTTACAGTCTTTTTCCATTTGTTAGTGGACCTCACATCTCACTCAATTACTAATTCTAAGAATTTCAGCCAGATTGTAATGGGACTCTCCACGGGGCACATTTCTTTAATGGCATAGCCTGTCTTTCACTTTTTATCTCATTTCATTTCACTGTAGGGTTCAAGGAAGTGATTTTCTTTTAGAATTTAAATTAATTTTACTGTGAATGTGCGATGTGATTTGCCTCTTATGTGAATTTTTTGTGTTATTTATATATTTAATTTCAGAATAAGCTTTATTCACCAAGTGTACAAAAGGGCACATCTAGATTAAAGCAGTAGATTTAAAGTACAAAATAAATAGTTTCTTTATTGGCATCTATGGTTCCATGACGAACCTTTAACACCCATGGAACCTTTCCATTCCACAAAAGGTTCTTTAGATTATTAAAATGCTCTTTACACTAAAGCCAGGGACACACTTAACAACTGTAAGCCCGATAATGAATGTAATTTGATACTTAAAACTGATCATACCCAAACGTGCCGAGTCAGAGACAGTTCCGTTCAGTCGGTGTTCACTGTCGGTGTTTAAAATCTGCTCCAGTCGTTGGAAACAGTGTGTAAGTGTGTTCAGTTTAATCTTAGAATGCTTCAGCTAGTTGTTAAGTGTGTCCCCGGCATTAGAAAAACATGGTTCTTTTAAGAACTGTTCACTGGTACTTTAGGGAACCAAAATGGTGCTTCAATGGCATCACTGTGAAAACCACCTTTTGGAACCTTTATTTTTTAAGAATGTATGTACAGATGCACATTAAGTGCTGTATATACGATTTAAAATGAAATGTAATTAAATTCAATTCAATTAAATTTTTTGAATAAGTATCTAGTGCCTAATGCCTGTATGGCCAAACAATATAATTATACTGAACTATAAAAAGAGGTAGATAGTAGTAGGTATCCTATAGTGGTGTGCAGCGGATCCAGTATCTGTATCTGTAACAATCTCAAAAGGATTCGTTTCTGTATTCGGATAAAACCAGAAGTGAACAGGGCTTTAGCCGGTAGTTCATAAAATGACTTGAGAAGACCGTTTTAAATGTTATTTTGTTCCCTTCGTAGTTATCTTTTAACAAAAATGCCTTGTATAACTCATAAAATAATTATTTTTATTATAATTATAGGCAGTGCTTCGAGATGTAGTGCGAGTTTGAGTCCCGGATCGTGGACCTTTTCCGATCCCAAAAAATAAATATTTAAAATCTTTTATTTAGAGCAATAATACTACAAATTCCAGAGGAACTTTGTGTACAGAATGTCAGGACAATCGTGTCCACAATTAACCTTAAATAAGAGGAGTTGGACTCGATATAAAATAGCTGATTAGAGAACATGGAATTTGCAAGTAAATATTCAGTGGTTGAAAACAGCTAAACAACGGCTGCTCGATTATCGCAAAATCATAAATCACGATTATTTTGCTCAATATTGAAATCACGATTATTTAACATGCATAGTGGTCACTACAGTGGACAGCTATTAAAAAAGCATTTTCTTGAATTTGCAAGGGTTTTGATGGCAAAGTTGCACATCAATCTCTTCAGTGGACCCTGGTGCATCATCCTATACATTGCAACCAAGTTGCAAGCCGTTGTGTTTTGCGTTTTTTCCCCTCCAAACCAAGATGGCCAATGGTCAGTCAGACATGCCAAGTTGCTCCGGAATATCCACCCATTCCTTCTATCCCAGGAAACTCTTGTAGGTAAAAAAAATATTGCAGCATCAAGCAATATCTAATGAGTCATATGACAGTAAAATTTTCCAAGTTTTGATTTTAGATTGGGAGAAAAATCTGATTAATCACCTGTCCACTGTAGTGGACCTCATGCATCAATGGCTATATTTCAGCTATAATTCATACTTATACTGTGAATATTGTTTTTGAAAATACTTAATCTGCAGTGACGTTTTTTTACTGTAAATAAATGTATTTGTATTATTAGAATGTTAATTTCATTGACATCGAAAAAAGTTATGTGATTACATAATTTATGTGACTTATGTATTACTTTACTCATTTCATCAAAAAAGTAATCTAATTATGTAATGCATGTTACTTGTAATGCATTACTTTACTTGTTAGATCAAAAAGTAATCTGATTTCGTAATGTACTATATTGTAATGCTTTTCTTTACTCGTAACACCAAAAAGTAATCTGATTACGTAATGCATGTTACTTGTAATGCGTTATTTACTCGTAACAACAAAAAGTAATCTGATTACGTAATGCACATTACTTGTAATTAATTACTTTACTTGTTAGATCAAAAAGTAGTCTGATTAGGTAATACATGTTACTTGTAATACATTACTTTACTCGGAACATTAAAACAAATCTGATTATGTAATGCACGTTACTTGTGACACATTACTTTACTTGTAACATCAAAAAAGTAATCTGAATGCGTTATGCATGCCCCAACACTGCTAATTTCAGATGAGATTGAAAAATACGTATCGCTAGGTTTTCTCAGAAGAGGCCTACAGTATGCTAGAAATGTGTCTATCTTGAACATAATCAGAATTATCAGCTAATAAAGGTAAATTGACATACTCTGGCACACTGGAGGGAGCATCTGAGTGGTTTCCACTGTTGTACCTTGACAGGCTGTAGAAATTGCTGATGGAATCACGTCCTCATGTTCTGATATCAAAGATACACGAAGTGCAACTTGTATGAAGTTCAATTGCATTTGCAATATTTCGAATTTATATTTTTTGTATATATTTTATAGTTTTCACATGATTTGATATAATTGAATTGATTAGTTTGTTAAATACACATACTTTATCTGTTTGATTATTGTATTATGTTTAATATAGCATCTCTTCAATTTAAACCATAAATGCATGCTGTCCACTCAAGTGGACACCTGAAAATCTCTTTGGAAAATTTGTAAAAAAAAATTTTTTTTAAATCAAATCTTGTTTTTCATGCCCTAAGAGCAATAAAAACACATAGGAAAAAAATCCTGACTGAGGTTATCATAATTCATGCATGAAAGGGTTAACGATTATAGTTGGGTGATATGTTCAAAGTCTTATTTCATGATATGAGTAATTTTAAATGTCAGTGAAATTTTACAATTTTCAATACTTCAGCAAAAACTAATACTAGGTTAATTAATGTAAGTAAAAGTCCTCAGAACCGTTACAGAAGACAAGTAAACAGTCAGCAGTACAATATGAACAAACTAACTAAACCGACAGAAAATGCACCAGAAAAAAATACAAATTAAATAAATGGTGCTTTAGGTTTTTTAGGAAGCCTACTAACAGTGGTATTCAGATAAGTGATAGCCTACAACAGAAATGACATAATCAAATGTAAAATAACACTCCTGAACATATTAAATATAGACTAATGCTTGTTAAAACTTCAGTTTATTTATTCAAAAGCAGTGAGTGATTTTATCTTTGTTTTTTGTTGTTTGATTAACAATAATCACTGCAGCAGATCATTAGGCTGCTGTTTTTTTAAGAACTAACGCACGGACCCAATATACTGTTACACGCACTCTTTCTCAGTGTTTACATTCCCTTATACCACGGGCTGTTTAAATACTCAATTCTGATTGGCTGGAAGGTGTGTAGTAAAACCGTTTAATGCACAGGTAGTTCCAGTCAGTTTGATTACAGTTCGAAATGAATCCGCTACTATAAACATTGGTAACCATAGTAACACAGTTACACTTGCGAACAACAGAGTGAGAGAGAGACACATATGAAAACGTTTATTTAGGTAGGCTAAATGGATGATTTTTGCATACCGTTTAATTTGTATGGTGAATATTGTAATTTTAAGAAATGGGTCCAGGCACAAGACGAAATAGAAGACTTGGAGAAGACGTTGAATGACAAAAAGCGGCACAAAGAATTAACACCGACAGAGCTAGATAAGATCGAAGACGACAAAGATGAGGTCAATACGAAAAAGACAACTAAGTTAAATGGGCAGTTAACACTTTCAGTGACTTTTTGCGCCAAAGACAGAACAATTGTGATTTTGAGACCTAACGTTACTCTGCTTCTCTTTTAAATGAGACATTGCGGGAGTTTTATGCCTCTGTTCAGTCTACCGCTGGACGCGAATAGGCCTACAGTGTTGCAAGTTTGATGTTTCTCAGAGCAGATATAAACCGTCACATTACAAATACAACATCATAAGTGATAAAGACTTCAAGTCAAACAATACTGTCTTTAAATCAGTTTTAAAGCGCTACAGGAAAAATGGAAAAGACACCAGCGTTCATCATCCGCGTATTATTGAGTCTGACTTGGAGACAATTAGAAATGCACCTGCACTCTCCCCTTTCACACCCACAGGACTTGTAAGAAAAGTTTGGTTTGTCACTGTCAGTGTTGCCTGTCATTCATAAATAATTTTAATTAATCCCTTAAAGAATCATTAAGTTAGCTATTATGCTTAAGCAACGAGGGGACTGTAGACTTTAAGGGCCGTTACATAGTCAACGCGAGCAACGCGAGCAAGCAACGCGAGTGACGCGAGCTACACGCTCCTTTTCATAGTATGCAAGCAGACGCAAGCGTCACCGGCGATGCGTGAAATGCAATACACCGATCGCGCAACAGGGGGTAGTAGAGTCTAGAGTCGGGTCACGTGATATTCAGATCAAAATGGCAACTGAAGAGGAGTGCATATTGCTGATTTTACATCGGCGGCAATAAAACAAGCTCACATAACTTTTCCTCTTCGCCCGCCATTGTATTCAAATCTTCTTCTTCTGTAAACATAATAATATACCTTTTTATGTACATTACTTGCAATGTCGCCCCCACCGACAACGCATAGTATTGCGTGCATCGGCGCGTCGCGTATCAAAAACTAGGATGACACATTTGGCTACGCATCGACGCATAATGGCGGCCGAAGCGTAGCGATGTATGCCTTGCGCACGCGTATGCGTACCGATGCGTTGACTAAGGTGGCCGAGAGGTGCAAAACAAATCACAATTATAAAAACAAAATAACAAATCCAAAAACAAAATAACAATTCAGAAAACAAAATAACAATTCAGAAAACACAACAATTCAGAAAACACAACAACAATTCAGAAAACACAACAACTTCAGAAAACACAACAACAATTCAGAAAACAAAATAACAATTCAGAAAACACAACAACTTCAGAAAACACAACAACAATTCAGAAAACACAACAACAATTCAGAAAACACAACGACAATTCATTCAAAACGGAAAAGGTAGGTATATTTTGAGAATGGCATACTTGTCGCTGATTGGACGAGACACCTGTCAATCAAGCCAGAACCGGAATCAAGCGATTACTGGAAGTACCGAGGGTAAAAAAGCGATTCGTTTTTGGTATTTTAATCAAATAAACTGTCAAATCATGTGTACATATTTTTTCAGTACCGCATGAGCTCATATTAATTTTAATATCAACCATCTAAAAAGTGTGCATCATGCCTGACATCTACATCATGAACAATTTACAGATGGTTTTATTAAAATGCTATTGAAGTAAGAAACATGTGTACCAATGTCGTATGTAACTTTAGAGACGGTCACGGTCCCTAAATGTACGAATATCTAGGCCAGCTTATGCCAGTAACGTTAGCCTATACTTCACAGGGAATCACTTAGCGTAAAACTTTGCGTGTTACGTTCATATTCTGGTCCATCTGCTTACGTAGCCTATTAATATAGCCTAAATCCAACCAATCCTAAATAAGGTGGGAGTTTGGTCTTTTATTGTACTGTGTTTTGTCCATTGAGTTACTTTAAGTGTCCTGACTGCAGGGTAGGGGTGGGCGCTATACCGGTATGAACGTGAATACTGGTATTATGTTGTGCCATGATATGGATTTTGCTATACCGAGGATACCGTATTCATAAATTCAAATTTTGCAGTTATATTGTTTTGTTCAATTTGGTACTCTTTACAACTGTTAACACTAATGACGATACAGAATCGAATACGCTGTTTAAGGAAATGGCTGATTTGGCGCAGTTGCTGAGGCGATTAACCACTGTCCTGTGACGCGTTCAATGAAGGACCGTAACGTAGAACACATCGCTAGTGCTAAGCGGCTGTTCATAAAGGATGCATCTTTTGCGGTGGAATGGGAAATAACAAGGTAATGAGACGCAAGTTTGACTTTTAACTTGAGCGCAGTATTTTTAGAATGCCGTTTCATTTGCGAGACGCGAGTGCAACACCAAAACAAGTTCCTCAAGCACAAAAAAACGTTAAAGTTCTAGGCTACTGTATGTTTGAGATGTCATGTTTTCATGAAGGCTGAAAGCTGCTATTATTATCTTTGTTTTTACAAAACATTTACTGCTAATAATATTATCCACGTGGAGACATTTCCCCGCAATGTAACGTTAGGCTATGAATAACAGGACACGACACACACATAAGCGCGCGCATACACACTACACACACATAAGCGCGCGCATACACACGACACACACATAAGCGCGCGCATACACACGACACACACATAAGCGCGCGCATACACACGACACACACATAAGCGCGCGCATACACACGACACACACATAAGCGTGCGCATACACACACACTGGTCCACTATCTTTGTGGGGACTCTCCATAGACGTAATGGGTTTTATACTGTACAAACTGTAGGCCTTTATTCTGTCTCCTTACACTAATGAATTAGTTTGTATGAAAATTTTCATTGTTTTTTTCTTGTATACCTTTAAGTTCTATTTATTTGGTGCTTGTATACTTTTAGTCAAGTCATCTTCATTTATATAGCGCTTTTAACAATGGATTGTTTCAAAGCAGCTTTACAGAGATAAACATATAATTTAAGGTAACAGATTGTTTTGGCGTTATAGCGGTTCTTGAATAATGTTACTTCCAGCTAAAGTTAACTTTGATTGATTCACCTCCTTCGAAATGATCAGACTTTAAACGTGAACCTGTGATTAACGCTGACGGCGTTCACATGCTCATTCAGAATTCTATAGTTATGTGCTTTTTAAAATATGTGCGCAGGTTTGTAATTCATACAACCCAGCCTAAACAAACTACTTTTCTTGCCTATAAATTTTGATACAGAATTTTGTTTTATTTTATCACTTCGGGGTACGCGAGCCGGAATTCACAACGCTTTATCTGTAGAGTGGGAAAGGGATCCTCCATAGGGAGAGGATAGTGGATACTTCAGCACTATTTTAAGTACTATTTATTTGGTGCTTTGTTCAATCTCAAACCATTATTTTATTTTTATTATTAAGATGTCTGCACAAGAGTTAACTGTAATCTGTGCAAACATTAAACTTAAATTAAACGTCTCGCTTTGGTCTACACTGGAAGTGTTCTGCTCGCTCTGCTAAAGCTAAACTATAATTACTAAAACTGAAACTAAATAAAATAAAAACTATATAGAAATGTGTTTGCAAAATAAAAACTAAATAAAAACAAAACCATTAATGAAACTAGCTAAAACTAAACAGAAATTTAAAGCAAAATTGAAAACGATATTAAAATAAAAACTAATTAAAAAAAAAGCAAAACTATAACAGATATTCCCGGCGGAGACAGAGCACACCCGAAGACGGCTCTCACTCAATAAAGTCTTCATTCGCTGCCGGTTCTCATTATGACAAGACGAGCAAAAAGTGTAAAGACATAACAAGTGCATTCAGGCCTACCTCATGTTGCACGTTTGCACTTTTTGAAAAAAATAATAATGGCACAATAAAAAATAAAAAAACTTTTCAGGTCTAAGTCCAATGAAATGCCTCACCTTTTTCTAGTTATCTAGTGCTAAAATACATATTTTGCCTGTAATTTAACTAAGGTGTACTAAAATGTGATTCCAATTTTTTTTTCTCATATCGCGATATAATATCGATATCGTCCGGACAGTGAAAAATATCGTGATATGAATTTTTGCTCATATCGCCCACCCCTACCGCAGGGTGATCAATCCTGAACGCATTGAGGGAATCCCCAATTCTGCAGCACAGCGCCGAGATATAAGGAAACTAAACAACCGAGAGAAATATATGTCTACTACTTCAGATTTAACGTTTGATCTGTAGAGAAGCGTTCACGGTAGAGAAAGCTGCATGTACAAAAGTAACCGTGAAGACTTCAATCATGTAAAAACCTATTTTTTTACAGTCTATGGTAAAAACGAATCGCTTTTCTACTCTCGGTACTTCCAGTAATCGCTTGATTCCGGTTCTGGCTTGATTGACAGGTGTCTCGTCCAATCAGCGACAAGTATGCCATTCTCAAAATATACCTACCTTTTCCGTTTTGAATGAATTGTCGTTGTGTTTTCTGAATTGTCGTTGTGTTTTCTGAATTCTCGTTGTGTTTTCTGAATTGTTATTTTGTTTTCTGAATTGTCGTTGTGTTTTCTGAATTGTTGTTGTGTTTTATGAATTGTTATTTTGTTTTCTGAATTGTTATTTTGTTTTTATAATTGTAATTTGTTTTGCACCTCTCGGCCACCGTAGTTGACTATGTAAGGGCCCTAAAGAAGAGACGCACACAGCTAACTCGTGCACGCATCTCTCTCTCTCTCTCTCTCTCTCTCTCTCTCTCTCTCTCTCTCTCTCTCTCTCTCTCTCTCTCTCTCTCTCTCTCTCTCTCTCTCTCTCTCTCTCTCTCTCCTTTCTCTTTCAGTTCTCTGTCTCTCTCTTTTAATAATGAATTTAAATAAATGTGATAATTCATTCAAATAAAAGCAATCCGATGGCTCTACTTTATTTTAAAGCGGACGGAGTGCTAGAACTAACGAGCCATAACTTAAGAAAATAACCGTCATTTTTACACATCTGTTAAAAAAATTACACTGTAAACATCAGTTACAGCTTTAACTTCTTTTTAACTTGCCAAATAACCGAGGTATAAGCGGGATAATCCTCCGCTTCGCGTCGGGTGGTTCTTCGCCTCTACGTCGTGCATTAAAATCCTTTAATGCATGGCTAGCCGTGGATTATCCCTTACTTAAGACATAACCGACTGTGTTTACGAGGATAATTACCAAAACGGCATTTCTACATATTTGTGTGGAGGCTATTTGACCGTTTAGGTGCGTATCTGTTTAATATCAAGCACGTCCCGCAGTTTAGTTTAACAATACACTGCATTTTAAATAAACACTCACTTATTTGGCTGATTTGGATGTCAAGTTTGGGCTTTTAAGGAGGAACGAAAGTGCACCGTTGTGAACTAAAGGAAAGTGCGTGGGACGGAATGCGGCAGCGGCACAATAATCGTTTCACGTCAATTATCCTGTTTTCATAATCGTTGGAAGCCAAATTCGAAAATCGCACAGCCATAAATTTGGTACAATTTGGTATAAATTTGGTATGATAATAGTATAATTTGGTATTTGGTATAGTATTTTAGTTGACATTACTCTTGCCAAGCTCTGATTTCTGAGAGACGTACAGAGACTGCAATGCAGCACGACTATTTGAGTTTCATTCATTTCATTTTCGTTTTTTTTCTATTATTCGGTGGAATTTGTTATTCATTTTGAAGCCATTATCTGTGCCTTTCCGAATAAGGTAGTATGCTAGCTGTTAGTAATAGAGATGATAAAACTTTTCATGTGGCTGGATGTTCTCTTCACAGAAAACTATAGCATCTGCCTGAGGGCAGAAGTGCAAATGTGTCCTAGGTGAGATGTGATGATGTTTCCTGCCTGTTCCTTTAGTCTGGAGATCCTGGAGTTTGGGCAGGTGCACACCAATTGTCATCAAACTATCCTAACAGTATATTGCAGTCTACTTATGTACTGTACTATGAGTTCTAGAAAGCAAATAATCTGTCCAGTGGCATTTTTTTTACTTTCTGTCCATTTACTTTCTGGATGTCCTTTGTATGGTTTCCAGCCTGCGTGTTTTATGGTTTTCTTATATAGTACAGCTCACTCGGCTGTGTGCTGCTATTAGTTTTGCCCTTAAGATACTGTACTCAATCATTTGACTGTGATTAAACAGAGAGATTAGGGTGATAATAAAAGCATTGAAAGATGAGGGATCTGAATATGTTATCCTGTAATCTACCATGCTATTTCAAAGACTTATCTCCCTAATGTTTCCCCTTGTAATCTACCATTGATGATGTACAGACCTGAACTCCCACAGCTGTACAATAGCAGGTATTTTTATTGACGGTATGATCATGGTTGTTTCCGTGGAGATAAGCAGAGTTATTATAAATATGGAACAGTGTTGGCATCTATTTGAAGCACTACCTTGTGCATCAGTGAGTCATATATTCTATTCTGCTGTTCGAGTCCCAACAGGTTACTTATTGTGTGGAAATGGTATTTCTGTTTGTAAACATGTTTTTGTGATGTAATGTGCCTTTTTGTGAATACTACAGTACATGTCATTGCAGCCGTGTAATTTAGGGCCCAATAAAATCCGTTTTATTTTTTCCCAAATTCCGTTTTTTCCGTTTTAATTATTGCAAATTCCGTTTTTTCCATTTTAATTTTTGGGAATTCAGTTTTTTTTTACCCTTTACTGTTATTTTAGTTGTAAAAAGAGTGTGCCTTTAATGTTAATGATTAAAATGTACACAAATAAAACAGGAATGACTTTAAATTTATTGAGGTAACAGACATTTACTCTTACTTTTCAGCACAAATACTGCATGATGCAACATAACACTGCACTCTAAGTACTTCAAGTAACAACAAAATATGGTTATGACTCTGAGCTTTAAACTGTCCAGTAAAATAAATTATATTAATTTATATAAGTTTAAGTAAAAGTCACACTCTGTCTCTCTCTCGAGGACTGTCGAGCGCGCTCTCGGACACACTCGGTCTCTCTCGCGCAGTGTCACTTCGCTTTTGTCCAGTCCGGCACCTCATAGACAGACGTGCACGGGTGTGTGTGTGTGTGAGAGAGAGAGACGCGTGAGTGACAGAGAGACGGAGGGAGAGGAGGGAATTAAAGGAAATGCAACTGATGCGCTGCGTGTTTTAAATAGCGTTAAACAAAATTAACGAAACGCAATATGTGGCGGCTATCGTCTATGTATGGGAAACACTTTATAAAAGTCACGTGCGAACTGATCGGCTTGGTACTGAGGGCTCTGCGTCGAGTTTCTTAACTTTTTCGCCGACAAAAGCAGAGCCGTGGAGAGCCGCTTCGCTTTCAATGTTTTGATGCCGTCATTGGAGCTGAAATGACGGGAGGGGGTTGTGTCCATAGTAGGCGTCATTTACGGGGGGGACGGGGGGACATGTCCCCACCACTATTTGCCAGGGTCGATTTTGTCCCCACCACTTTTGAAACATCTCGCGGTACGGATGTACCAATACAAGTAAAACATCTCCAGTTAACTAGCAGAGCATTCGTTTCGTTCGTTTGTTAAATAAGAGGCGATCTAGCGCTAACGTGTTGTTTTTTAATCAAGTGATCATGTGCTTGTTGCCTCTGTGATCAGTGGCGCGGATACAGTGTTCTGTTGTGGCTCGCGCACGCGCCGCAATGTCTTCACTCGGGCGCGCGCTTCAATCCGTTGCGGAGATTCTCTATTCGTTCCGGTGAAATCGCAAAACAAAATGCAAACAAACGCGTCACTGCTTGATATACAACCACTGATAAACATTATCGGTTTTTATGAGAGGAAAAATTCCCCTTGAGTGCGAGGGGAAAAATCCCCCCAACCCCCCCCCCACCCCACCCATCACATTTTTGGTCGGACATCATCACATCTTTGTATACATTTTTATTTATTTACATCAGTAGGCCTAAGCTACAGGACATCGTCTTTCAAAACATGACCTGCGCGAAAGAGAAAAAAAAATGAATGTCATTGTACCCAGCACTTTTGAAAATGCACTTCCGAATGCGTCTCTGTCCCCAGCACATTTCAAACCAAACTGATGCCCATGGTTGTGTCGCCCAGATTTGCTTCCCCTGTCTGCATTTTCCCCAGACATACGTCCTTCTCCCACACAAAAACAGAATTTCATTCCAAATATGTAAAATTCCGTGAAATTCCGCGTTAACACTATAGATTCCGCGTTAATTGGCCAATTCCGCAATTATAGGGCCCTAGTAATTAAATAATTAACTAGTTTGTCTGCCTGGAGCTGTACCCTGATGCGATATGTTGAGTTTTTCATTCAGGCTGAAGCAGGACTCAGTGAACTGACATGTTCATGCTACACTCTGACAGGAGGTGGAGCATTTATCAATGTTTCCCCTGCTGTCAGAACCAGCAAGCACATGGTAAGTCATGCAGACTTTTTCCATTCGTTTTCCTGGCTGCATGTCAAGGTTATGAACAGGATATAAGATCAAGGTCTCCTACAGTTATCTACATGCAGTAGGGTTCAAAAGACTGACACCACATTAAAAATCTGGGATTTTCCATTTTATTTTTTATTTATTCCTGGGGGGGAAAAGACAATAACTACATTTAAAAATACCCTACAGGCTACAGTTGAGGTCGATAAGATAAAAAAAAAAAAGATAAATTTTTTTTTTCAATTCAGCAATGATGAATTAAATTGATCAAAATTGACAAAGACATTTATAATGTTACAAAATATTTCTATTTCAAATAAATGTGGTTCATTTGAACTTTCTATTCAAAGAATCCTAAAAAATAGGGCTATAATGATACACCTTTATATCAAGCTAGTGCGATATAAAAATGCGACAATATGTATCATTGATGTAAACGATATGATTCGAGTTAAATTAGTTATCTATACCTATAAATGAGTTAGTGTTATACAAGACTCAGCTTACTGTATTTACAAGGTATAAGTCACCCAACATTTTTAATTCTGTCATCATGTACTCATCCTCATGTCTAAAGATCCAAAAAAAAAGGTCAAAGGCATTGTAAAAATAATCATTCGAGCAGTCTAATCCAAATACAAGTCTTCTGAAGAGACATGAGGGCTTTGTACGATGAACAGATTTACAACGCACATACTGTGGTAAACAGATGTTCAAATGTGTGCGTGACATGTGAGAACAACATGAGAGTGAGTAAATGGAGACAGAATTTTTGAATGAACTAACTTTTAAGTTTGGGAATAGTCATTTTGACATGCTTTGGAATTAGAACTGTGATTGATTACATTGATCAAATGAAGCATGTACGTTCTATAGCCGAACTCCTCAAAGTAAAAGCACAAAGATCATTTAAAGCGGCACTCAAAGTGAAAGGAAAAACATTATTTATTATCATGAACTGAGAAATCAAATTTTCCTTGAGCTTTTGACATATAAGAGGTCATCATACTATAAGAATATCCAGTAAGTTTCAGAACTTTACTGGACTAAAAATAATTTACCAAACCAAAGGATCCCAATGCTAGGAATGTGGTTTTTATTTATTTTCAACAATGTAAATGTCTTTGAGCATTATTTATTTGTATGCGGTACATTTCACTGTGGATTCTTTGGTAAATCAGTCACAATTTTGGCGCAGGCTTTGCAAACAGACTTTTACGATATGGAACCGTGTTAATTCTAATGCCTGATCTGTGACCAGTGATTTTTTTTTTATATGTAATGATTCATGTACAGTCAGATGTTCTTTGATGTCAGTAAAATAAAACCAGTGACTAAACGGTCAACTTCACATTGTTTCTCTTAGTAGGATGAAAATAAAACGTTATTCAAACTGTGATTAAATTATATATAGAAAGCCATCAAATAACGCTCCCGTTGCAATAGCTGGAGCTGTCAATCAAACAGTTTATCAGTGTTTGAGTTCTGGACTCGCCAAAACTCCCGTAATAATCAACAAATCTCTTATTTACATTGTGTTTGCACTGTTAGTTATGATGAAAGTGTATACCTTGAAGAGGCAAGGGATTTTGACCAACCCTTCAAAAGCATTCGTTAATGTGGAGAAATCGAGTTTGCAATGAGGAGATTGCTGCATTCATGCCACGATCCAAATATGATGCCATAGATCTAAATATAATGCTATAATTAACACTTTTCACGATTAGTTAACCTTGAGAGCTGTAATAGTAAAAACGTGCTAAAAGTTTTTGAGAGAGTTAAACATGTAATACTGTTTCATATGCAAAAAAGGTTAGCTAACTTTACACTGAAGTCTCACATTAGACACGTCATTTCAAACTGAGTGTTCATATCAGAGGGCTAAAATCAGGGTTGGAAAAATGCCTTTTATTTCTAAATTATGAAACATTTTGGTGGAAAAAAATCATACTAACATTATAAGTGCACCACAGGAAACATTATAAAATGATAAAACAATGCAGTTCATGACCCCTTTAAATCACCATATCGCATTTAGTTTTAGTAGTATGATTATTCAAAGCATTTTCAATGTTTTATTCTTATCATGTTAGTGCATTAATAGCAGGAGAGTATGTGTAAGAGGCTTTTATGTGTAAGAGATCCAATGAATGCCTGCATTGAAAGTGCTAGAAAAAAAAAAGAGTTTCAGTGACAGTACTAAATTAAACTACTATATATAAAACATTGAATATAATGTATAATAATTAAATGGGTAAATATTTGTGGGTCCTGATAATGCCAAATGTCTCATTTTACCAGTAAAAAAAGGGCCTACGTTTTTTGTGTCAGTTACAGAGTGCAAGCATATTGTATGTGTCCGACATATTTTCAGCTTCAGAATCATGAATATTTTTATTCTGGTGTCTCCATTGCACCATGCATTGGGAACCAAGACCAAGTTTAAGTCTATTCTAGTCCACCACCCACGTCCATACCAAATTTAGCATTTTAATCAACATTATATTTTTGTGAACTTTGTACCATGTGTCTTAGAAGTAATTATAATAATAATAATAAATAAAAACTCTTTTTTTATTTTGACTTTAAAACATTGTGATAGTATCATGAGTTATGTTATGTATCGAATCATGACATGAGTGTATCATTACACCCCTGTAAAAAATGTATCATTTCACGCGTGACATAATCAGCGCGTGAGGTGCTCTTCGGTCATTTCTGACCGAAAAAGTTTCTGTTTTAAATTTTTAAAAATCACAGCTTCATCGGAATGTTACGAAACTTGGTGACTTTTATTGCATTGGGTATGTGAACAAACAAAAAAATCGAGGTCATGATCCGAGCAGGCTAAGTGGTCGTAAAAAAAATAGTCACACTTGTGCTCTTCGGTCAAAAATGACCGACCATAGGAAATGAATGGAAAATTGACAAAAACACAAAAACTTTAAGAATTTTTGTGTGTACAATCTACAAATCGGCCATGATCCAAAAGTGCTCAGCATTGAAGGGGTGACACTCTAAAACATCAAGAGTGCAAAACAGACATACCCACCCACCCACACACACTTTTATACACAAAAACACCAATAAATTTTGATTAAAGAAATCTGTTTTGAATATTTAAAAATCACAGCTTCATCAGAAAATTACGAAACTTGGTGACTTTTATGGCAATAGGTATGTGAACACACAAAAAAATTGAGGTCATGATTCGAGCAGTTTAATTGGTCATAAAAAAATTTGTCACTTTTTCTCTTCTGTCAAACATGACCGACCATAGGAAATGAATGGGAAATTGACAAAAACACAAAAATTCTGAGAATTTTTGTGTGTACAATCTACAAATTGGCCACGATGCAGAAAAAAAGTGCTCAACAATGAAGGGGTGACACTCTAAAACACCAAGAGTGCAAAACAGACACACTCACCCACCCACACACACACGCAAACACACTTTTTATACACATACACACCAATTAATTGACCGACCATAGGAAATGAATGGGAAATTGACAAACACAAATTCTCTACAAATCGCCCACAATGCAGAAAAAAAACATCAATAGTGAAAAACATAACATAATTAATAATTATAATTAATATATATATATATATATAATATAATAATTATTACAATTAGTAAAATAATAATTAATATAATATTTAAAAATAATAAATTAATATGTTTTAAAATAATAATAATAATAATAATAATAATAAGCTGTGAAAAACCATTACAGTTTATTTTTGTATTTTTTTTATTGAATTGTAATTTCACAAGCCTCTCCATAGAGAGCTACCGGTATACAGGCATCTAGTGGTTACACTATGAAACGACATGTTTTATTTTAGTTTCTCTCAACAGATGGCGCTAATCTGACTTCAAAAATTGGATTTAAAAGGCCAGGTCTCTATATTAATCTGAAATACTGCAATAACTGAAGAAATATTTTTATAAATTAGAAAAAAAATAAAATTGTATTGTTTTCAATGGCAAAAATGGACCATAAATATTGCATAGATATTAATACCGGTAAGTAACATCAAATTGTCTCAAAATACCAAATTAAAAAGAAAAAATATTATTGAACAAAAATAAATTGCATTGGTTTTACTGGGATGGAGGAAGTTTCATTTTTAGGTGTCCGGTCACTTCTGACCGGGGAGATAACAAGTGTGACTCCGAAACGAAGAGCACCTGAGGGTTAAATTGCAGTTTTATGAAAATTTAGATCAAAATAAAATTGACTTGTTTTTTCTCCACTCATGCCTTTTTGTAAATAAACAACATCAAAGCATTAACATTTGTGTGGGGAAATCAGTTACAGTGGAGGTAACCAATCAATGCAGGTTTAAGATACAGACCACTGTAATCAATATCTGTCTTTGGAAAACAACGTGAGCTTTTGTTGTGCTTACATTTACAGCTTTTGCAAGCAGGGGGTGCTTATTCAAACCTTTTTGTTCTGAAATTGGGCACTCATCAGACAAACCATAATTAGGTATACAGGTGATATTATCAATTTAAAGGAATTTAATGACTTAAAGTATTTAAATATGTTATTTAAGGCTTTATATATAAGTATTTGAACCTTTCAGGATTAGAATGAGAGCTTGTGCTCAGGTCAGGACAGGTATAAGAACTTGATTTCCTGACAGCAGAAGTATTTTACTGTACTAAAGTCCTAGGTCACCTTGATAATTGGTATTAAAGCAATTTATCTGTAAAAATTATTAGGCACTTTGTTAAAACACCATATAACATTTAAGTAAACATATAAACATAAAAATACTAAGTAGCTTATTATGCCGTTTTTTTTAGAACCACACAGTTAATCTGCAAGTAATCTGGATTGTTGCTGAGAATCCTATTGTACACTTCATAACAGCTAGAATTAATTTTACGGCTGGTTTTGTGACAGTTTATATGCTTGTTTAGCAATGTGAGGGACTTGATTGGCTTACTGAATATATTAAAAAGCTAGGAGAGAAGACTAATTATACTGCACACTGCTCAAGGACCTATACCATGAAGGTAGCTGAGCAAACTCAGGGTTAAAGGATTAGTTTTGAGTTGACAAAACCAAATCAAAGCAATCAGGCTTTGTTGATGCCATGAAGCAACTCATGAACTGTCTCTGTCAACTTAGATCTTGAAGCTATGAACCAAACCCCTGCAACAACTCAGTGTTATTGGCACCAGATCAAGAGAAAATATAATTCAAAGTTGTATATGTCACAGCCTTTTTTGATTCATTTTGGGGAAAGTCACCTGCGTGTTCTGCGTTACACTACTGTATACATTGACCATGCTAAGGCCAAAGTTCATTGTCTAAGTGCTCGTTTTTGAGATATTCTTAAGAACATGTCCAGACAGACCACACCTGATACAATATAGAACAAATCAAGCTATTTACTGTTTAACTTAATCAAATAGCAAGTCAGTTGTGTATTTTGCTGAATATTCTTCATGTGTATATCTGTAATATTTAATGTTAGAATATTTACTCTGCATTTTCTGTTTCTATAGAAAACCACACACTAAATACACCCACAACTAAGGACAACCATTCAATCCTTGTTAATAACTGAGTTGTTGTGGTGACAAATAAACAGGTTACTCTCAAATTCCCAACATCTTTTCACCAAGTCTCTTACCGGACACCCTGTGGCAGATTTCAAACCTAACCAGCAGTTTACTGAAATGAGACTGTGCTATAAAGCTAACTCGTCTTTTTTTTTTTCAGTTCCCCACTTACTTTACCTTCCTCAAGCACTGACAGAACACATCCAAGCTTGTGATCATAAATTCAAGTGTAAAGGGTTAAATTAGCAATTTAAAAGGGGAGTCATTGTAGTGTCACCTGTCAATGTATCTTTGTTAGCTATATTTTATTAAAGCCTTCTATGATAAAGTAGATAAATGTCCATGTAATGAAACTGTGAATGTACCCCTGCTGTGTGAGGTTCACCTTGATATATGGCTGCATACATGACCGCACACAAGTATATACTGAAAATAAATTAATAAACTGGGTTGCACTTAACTAAGTGTGTCCTTAACTAATATGCTCTAACATTGAAATAATGAAATAATTTGATACAATGCACTTATTGTGTACATACATGTTTTTACATTGTACTTGTATTTTAAAAGTTCAAGTTTTGTCAACTTCGTCTGCTGTCTAAAGTCAAATCTTTCCTTAATCATAAAACTCTGGAGATGGACATGCTTTTATCACCTCACGTTTAGATTACTGCAATTCACTTTACTGCAGGATTTCAAAGTCTTAAATTGCTCGTCTTCAATTAGTGCAAAATGCTGCTGCAAGATTCCTTTTCTAAAAAACTGCAATTTAAATATATTATTTCTATAGGTTATACAAAAAAGGACTAAATAAATAGGCTGAATAAGCTGATCATGTAAACTGGTGGTAGCCTAGTCTATGAAAGGTACACCCCTCTAAGCTCACAGAAATGGCCAATGACACCGACCTGTTCAAACTGATTTTTAACGCGTATTTCACGTGTATTTCACGCGTGAAATACGCGCTGATTATGTCACGCGTACTTCACGTGTGAAATACACGTGAAATACGCATTGAAATTCATGTGTTTTTGGCCCTCTTGGCCTTCCATACTGCGCTTGCGCTTTGGTCAACGCAGCAACAAAACGTCTTCGGGCGGCGCAAGCCATTGAAATGAATGTGTTTCATAGCGCAGCCCATTCTGCGTCCTGTGTGAAAGGCCCATTAGAATGATTTCTGAAGGATCATGTGACACTGAAGAGTGAAGTAACAGCTGCTGAAAATTTAGCTGTGCACCACATGAATAAATTACATTTATTAACACCAGTTCTTTTAAATTGTAATAACATTTCACAATCTTACTGTTTTTACTGTATTTTTGATCAAATAAATGCAGCATTGTTGAGCATAGGAGACTTAAAAAGATCATACCAACCCTAAATGGTGGTGAATTTCAACTCAGCTTTTCACGTACAAAAACATTTCTCTTTGCATTTTTTTAAATTTTTCACTTGTCACCAGTTCTCTCACACATTGGGTCTTGTCACACTTAGACATTTGGTGCAGTTTCACTGCTATCAACAGACTGGATATTTCTTGCACTTATGCCCAGTGTAGCTCCTCAATGTAAATGTGTGGAACGAAGTAAGCAGTGGTGACGGATGGAATGAAAATGGACAAGTGTAGGCTGTTAATGGAATAAAAGATCCCTTTAAACATCTAAAATATCCACTCCGTGGCCAGCCTGTCAACATCACAACTTTTTTCATCCTTTAAATAATTTGTAGTGGAAAGGAGGCATAGTTGTAACACTTAAATGTAACATCAGTAGTAACACAATGCATAGTGCACTCAGAAATCAGATGGAAAGTTTCAGTAAGGAATTATATATTTATATATGTGTTGGTCATCCATCTCATTTTCTCTTTCTTTTGTAGCTGTTTAAAGAAGAGTTGGCCCAGGTCAAGGAAGGAATGAAACACATAAATGACCTGGCCCATCAGCTGGCCATAGCTGACGTGCACTTGTCCATGGAGAACGCCAGAGCCCTCGAGCACCTCAACAACAGATGGAAACTTCTGCAGGTAGTCAACTCACACCGTCCTTATCTCATCCATACCTGACTAATGGACCCCTATGGAGATCATACAGTACACCGGTCACCATTGCCAGCGCTGACTCCAGCCAACTAAGTTTGTGCATGCACTATGAAAAATGGAGCTAAGGAGATAGAATATAATAAGCTGGTCCTGCCTGGCTGGGAGCGGTGATGGCTCCATTATCATCGGTCACGGGAAGTGCCTTTTGTCTACATGCTCATGGGAAAACAAAGGCCTTTCCAACGAGAAAATAGAGATGATGTAAAATGAAATTGAGTGTTTCGATTGCATCTGGTTGTTTTATGTGTAAGAGGAGCTTAAGAGAGCCAGAAAGAGATGCTGAGAGAATGAGAAGTACACTTGAGTGTGTGGGAGTGTGTGAATCCAGTTATTAAAAAATAACTATGAAATGCATATCTGCAGCAGTTTGTGTGTGACCTAATGTAAGGGAAAACACACAGGGCTATTGTCTGTGAGCATTTCTTGTTGTTTGTAGTGTGAATATAATGAGAAATGCTGTGTTGATAAATCTTTGGCTTTTAACCCTTAAACATGCAGTCATGTGAAAAAGAAAGTACACCCTTTTGAATTCTATGGTTTTACATATCAGGACATCATAAAAAAATCATCTGGTCCTTGGCAGGTCTTAAAATTGGGTAAATACAACCTCAGATGAACAACAACACATGATTTATAGTTCAAGGTTTATTTAACAAAAACTAGGCCAAAATGGAGAAGCTGTGTGTGACAAACTAAGTACACCCTTACTGCTTCCATATGAATTAAGAGGATAAAAAAGCAGTCAGGAGCTGCTAATCAAATGTCTTTGAAAAGACATCAGCAATGATCTTAGAGAAGCAATTGTTGCTTACCATCAATCTAGGAAGGGTTACAAGGCCATTTCCAAACAATTTGAAGCACATTATTCTAGAGTAAGGAAGATTATTCAAGACAGTTGCCAATCTTCCAAGGAGTGGACGTCTCGGCAAATTCATCCCACGGTAAGAACATGAAATGCTCAGAGAAACTGCAAAACACCCAACAACTACACCTCAGACTCTACATGCCTCAGTTTGCATGACAGTACAATTAGAAAAAGACTGAACAAGTATGGGATGTTTGGAAGAATTGCCAGGAGAAAGCCTCTTCTCTCTAAAAAAGAACATGGCAGCACGGCTTATGTTTGCAAAGTTGCATCTGCACAAACCACAAGATTTCTGAAACACTGTCCTTTGGACAGACAAGACCAAAGTGGAGATGTTCGGCCATAATGCACAGCCCCATGTTTGGCGAAAACCAAACACAGCATATCAGCACAAAAACCTCATACCAACTGTCAAGCACGGTTGTGGAGGGTTGATGATTTGAGCTTGTTTTTCAGCCAAGGACTTGAGTATCTTACAGTCTTTGAGTCCACCATGAACTCCTTTGTATACCAAAGTATTCTAGAGTCAAATGTCCGACAGCAATCTGTCCGACAGCAAAAGCCGAAATTGGGTCATGCAACAGAACAATTATCCAAAGCACACCAGCAAATCTACAACAGAATGGCTTAAAAAGAAAATAATCAAGGTGTGGCAATGGCCCAGTCAAAGGTGAAATTGAAATGCTGTGGAAGGACCTTAAGAGAGCTGTGCATAAACAAATGTCCTCAAACCTGAAAGAACTGAAGCAATGTTGTAAACAAGAGCAGGCAAAAATTCCTCCAGAATGATGTGATAGTCATGCAGAAAATGATCACTTCAAACTATTGCTGCTAAAGTGTTTCTACAAGCCATTAAATCATAGGGTGTACTTAGTTTGTCACACACGGCTTCTCTATTTTGCCTTTATTTTTTGTTAAATAAATAATGACACTGTAATGTGTCATGTGTTGTTGGTCATCTGAGGTTGTATTTACGTTTGTTAGGGCTGTCAATCGATTAAAATTATTGTCATTAAAATAATTATTATTATCCTTATTAATTAAGAACATATTAATTAAAATAAGACCCCAAATGAAAGGGTTCATACATATATATATATACACACACACACACTGTATAAGATTTTTTAAGTCTCCCATGCTCACCAAGGCAGCATTTATTTGTTCAAAAATAAAGTTTAATGCATTTTAAAATGTAATTTATACCTATGATATCTTTACTGTAAATATCTTTACTGTCACTTGTAATCAAATCAATGCATCCTTGCCGAATAAGTGTTAATTTATTTTCTTTTTTTTATCTTGCTGGCACCAATTTGTGTATTGTATATTGTTTATCATTAATTTGTACTAAATTAACATATTAAATTGACAGCACAATGTTAATCTAAAAAGACATTTACTGGCTCAATAGCTCGCTATAGTGATTAACAGAGATGTCTGCCTTTGCATGGGGCAGTATTATATATATATATATATATATATATATATATATATATATATATATATATATATATATATATATATTATTGCAAAGCAGTGCTGGTTGTCCTTGAAATTCCTCACAGAAACAGAGAGGATACAGGAAGAGAGTGAGGGAAAGAAAATACTTCATGCTTAAGTGGATTTATTGGCCTTTATATCCATGTTTTGACATCCTTTGAATGATTTACATTGTAAATAACTTTAATTAGGTAGTCCACCATTCCCCAGAGAGACATCTGGTTGGTGGCGACAACGACAGACCTGGATTACTCTTGGGAAACCTCTTGTGCAACACCCTCAACACTTTTCCTATTATCGCTCACAAACTTTTCAGAGCATTTATCTGTCACTGCTCATTCATTTAGTATGTATTCTTCAAAAGCTGATGGCAGTAGACTGTTACACTGGTCCATTTAAAAAAAAAAACTTAAAGGGACCTCAAAATGAAAATTTTGTCATTTGCTCATCATCATGGTGTTTAAAACCCATCTGACGTTCTGTTTTTTGGTGAACCATTCCATAATACGATCAGAGAACTTTGATTTAGTATGTAAAATAACTCCTCTTTCTCCTTTTCTACTCAAGGGATCTATTGAAGAACGTCTAAAACAATTGCAAGATGCCCACAGAGATTTTGGCCCCGGATCACAGCACTTCCTTTCTAGTAAGTGTGGTATAATTTATTTGAAGCCAAAGAGAGCTAGGGATGGGCTGATGGAGCTCAGTGGAGAGGGGTTGGTGCAGGGCTGTGTTTAAATGGGTAGGGTGGGCTGTGTCTTTATTTATTTTTGCAATCACATCAGATCTGTCCGGTGAAACATTGCAGGACAAAGACAGTCCCTGCTACAAATGTATCCTCATTTAAAAGTTGTTAAAAAATGTTCTGGCTCTCTAATTCACTACAAATCAGTGATGCTTTGCAACTCTAAATGAGGACATAGGAATGGCTCTTTTAAATTTTCCGCGGAATTTTAAATGTCCACTCACTCATGTTTTCAAGTTTCCACATAAATAAATGAAAAGAACTTTTGAGAAATATCATTGTGATCTATACTCAAATGAGATGCAAAATCCAGACATACACATAAAAATACAGACAATACATAAAAGTATTCTATAAAATGGCGTTTTTAGTAGTGTATCAATGCAAACCACCAACAACGCACAAAAAAATTAGATTGAATCCAAGAATGTCCATAATGGATGGGTATAGTATATGAGACAAAGAAAACAGTCAAAAAAGAACAAACTTCATACATCCAGGGCAATAGGTGGGAGTATAGAGTCCAGAATGACAGGTAGTCTACTTATGGACAAATAAGAACCAGATAAAAGTTAGCAAAAACTTACAGGCTTGGGGTCCATTCTTTATGATGCCAGATCTTCTAATCATGATAACTGATCTCTGGCTTATTTGGTTCTTCAAATGTATTTGTGGATTTGATTAAAATATCTGAAATAAATTGTCTTGAGATTACTGCGTGTTCATTGGAAAGGGCAGATATATCGATACTCGAAACCATGATCAGCAATGCAGCGATTACTACAAAAAACTTGCAGAATTTCTGGACCTTTATAAGGAAACAGCCAAGGGACCTTAACGAAATAAACGTTATGATAGATAAATTAAATGTGTACTGTTTGTTACATGATACAATTCATTTAATTTTACCTGTGAAGCAGATTTGTTACGTGACAGCATTGATTAAAGTTGCCTAAGGGTCAATAATTTTTTTTTATTGACACAGCAGACAGCATTTTTACTTTATCTTAAGTTATCTGCATCACATGCGCTGCATCAAGCCACTCCCATCTATGTCTATATTATGATAAACTACACAACATTATACTATTATTGTTATTTTAAATTATTATTGTTCCTGATTCAATAAGGTACTCTTGTAAGAAAATGTAGCAGTGGCTCAAACAGATTTTAAGTATCACTTTAAGTATCCGCCTAAAAAGATGCAATCTAATCCTGTTCACATGAAATAAGCCTGCTCCCGAGCAGGTTTGAGCTTATGGACCTGTTGCTATTACAGCAACTCCGGGATGATCTTCAAAGAACCTAACAATCCTGGATCATGTCAAATCTTTAACATTAAAATCCAGAGTAATCCACGTACAAAGAATGGGCCCCTGGTTTCACAGACAGAATTTAGATTAAGCCAGGATATTTTAAACATACCATAGAAAAAACATTACTGGTGTGAATCTTGAGACAAAACAATGACACTGGCATATTTTAAGAGATATCAGTGCAAGTTGCTTTCAGTTAAAGGTGCTGTCTGTAAGAATGACAGCTAGTTGTTGAGATAGGTACTGCAGTCCAAATTCAAAATATGGGAGATCGTTGTTTCCCCCGCCCCCTCCTCCTCAGACTCGACGCTCATGCGGGTTGCCAGTTTGAGGACACGCAACAGGAACGCGCGCAATTGACAACGAAAGCCGAGGAGACTTACACACTGTAAGTTAATGAGTTGATTTATCTGCGTTTTAATATGCTCTGGTTCATAGAGATTTTTAGATGGATATCGAGGCTTTTTAGGTTTTGTGGAATCTGCAATATCTGACCCAGTGTGTTTGCTCGTTTCCAAGGCTGCAATACACTGTGTTTCCTGCCAACTGGCATCCAACTGGTGTCGAAATACTATTGGATGAACTGGCAGTGGGCGAGATCACACAGACCAAAACAAAAACCGACTGACAACACGGAACGTGTAAAATAATAAGTAAAATAACTGGCTGTAGAAGTGTTTTTCAGATAAATGAGTATGTGAACTTAGCATGTTTCCTAAATATCTGCAAACATATTATGGTATTTTTATGCTTTAGTAGAGTAAAAAAGTTACATACAGCACCTTTAAAACAGCTCAAACATGCATTTTATTCTGGGACTAGGCTTAAGCCTTGTCTGCCAAACCGACCAACAGAATGCACTGTTTAAGATTTAGTTTTGTTAGCCTTTAGCTGAATATGAGGCTCAGAGGACTATAATTGGCAATTATTTTTTAATAATCAAAATAAAATCCATTTACAATGACACCTTTGTCAGTAGCTCAGTATATAAGTAATGATGTATTTTGCGGCACTTTATTTTGTGATTTCCCTGGAACACAGAGGGAGTTTGGATAGAGAAATAAAGTAGTATAGTGTACTTATGAAAGCCATGTGTGGAGGTGGCACACTGTCTTCTCTCTTGGGCCTCGTTCCGTCACTCACAGAGGGAAATATAATACTTGTAATGTTACATAAACCGAGCATTTTAAGGGTGTTGACACCTAATTCATTTCAGATTGTAAAAGCAGCTAAGGAAGACAGGGGTGCTGAAGCCCCCTAAATGACCTCAGTGATTGTATAGTTCTCAGTTTTTACCATTTGTATTTCATAGCACAGCAGCGTTTGACCTTTGAAGTTCCACATAAAGACGTTTACACAGCTCCACACTTACAGAAAAGCTTTCTACCACTCTGAACACTTTTGAGGTGCTGTTGTTTAATAACCTCTCCGTGCGGAAACAGTATGCTTGAAGAACCTTGAACTGTGCCGTTTGAGATTTTCAAAATAGCTGTTCATGCTCGACATGTCTGTCTGATTGATATTGCCCTTTTTCTTCCTTTGTCACTCCAGGCTCTGTGCAGATTCCTTGGGAACGTGCCATTTCCCCCAACAAAGTGCCATACTATATCAAGTAAGTCCAGCCCGTAAACTATTAGCCATCTATGAGCGTCAGAAGTGAGAAAGACCGTGTGAAACTGTAGGATGGGCATGTCAGATTATCAGGTATAGAAAGCAAACTCAATTATTGATCCCTGATGCAGAAGATTATTGTGCTGCGACATTTCAACTGTGTCGTTCCTTTTGTCACGCAGGCCGGTGCATTTTTAGTAATATTTGATATGTCACTTAGCAGAATCTTTGTTGGGTGGGTATCGCAGAGGTTAACATCCTTAGTCGAGAGAAAGGAGGTCTGTAATACTTAGAAAGATTTCTTTTAGCATTCCAATTCATCTCAATGGTAGTTGTTTGGCTTCCCGGAATGTTACTGTTCAAAATCTTTATTCATATCAATCAGTGTTATCATTAACTAAAACTATTAAAAAACATTTTTTGGTAAATTAAATAAAGCTGTAATTAAATAAAATATAAATATTAGAAATGCTGGCTATAGATATTACAATCCTGCCCTGGCCACTAACTGCAAGAAATACATTTAAGTTGAAGTACTAAAATTAATAAAACTAAAATTAAAAAATAAATTAAAGCTAAATATAAAATAACAAAAACTAATAAAAATGACAAAACCATAACAAAATTACTAAAACTTAAACTAAAATTTAAATGAAAACTGAAAATAGCACTGATGGGAATCACAGCTACGACTCAGATGATTGGCTTAAAGAAGACATATCATGAAAATCTGACCTTTACCGTGTTTAAGTGCTATAATCGGGACCCCGGTGCATCTACCAACCCAGAAAACGTGAAAAGTGACAACCCAGTAACTTTGTTTTGGTAAGCCTTTTTCTGCAAGCATGTAAAAAAAAAGCTGATCAGATTTCGCTCCCCTTCTGACGTAGGAAGGGAATCTTATTATAATATTACCGCCCCTTAATCTGCACGTTTCCACCCACAGCGCCGCCATTTGGTTTTCGCGAGCGACAACAGTGTAACCAGTTCTAACGCAATGGTAAAAGTTTGAGTAAAGCAGGCAAACTGTCGTTGGTCTGTCTTATAAAGGCCTCAGGGAACTGTCAACTTATGTGAAAGTTAAACATGACTGTACATGCAAGTCGATTAGAATTAGATGGATTAATGTAACTCCACAACAACTACATAAATGTATCCACTAACCATTCCGAAACATCTAGGTGCAGGCTAAAAATGGCAACCTCTTCCTGAGTCTGTCTGTAAGGCTGCACTCCGCTACTGGTTATTTCTGAGATTTTGGATGTGTTAGATTATTCGTGTGTCTTATTGTGTCCGAAGCTCGTGTAAAGGATCGTCCCTCTTCTGAACGGGGGTGGGGAGCAGCAGCACATTTGCATTTAAAGGGACACAAAAACGGCACGTTTTTGCTCACACCCAAAAAGGGGCAAATTTGACAAACTATAATAAATAATCTGGGGGGTATTTTGAGCTGAAATTTCACAGACACATTATGGGGACACCATAGATTTATATTACATCTTGTGAAAAGGGGCATGATATGTCATTTAAAAAGATATGTGATTCCCATCAGTGTTATTTTAGTTTAATTATTTGCTATTATAGTATTATTCATATTTTGAAAGCCACAGACTGCCATATATAACTAATCATTCTGAAGTCACAGGAAATGATGTCATGACTGCAGATGCAATTACAATTGGCCGGTAGAATGACAAGAACACATGACTAACCCTGACGTCAAAGGGAGCAGAAAGGGAAAAATCCATTTCATGCTTTTAAAACTCCAATGGTGAGAAGGGACACCATGGTGGTCCATGTGAACAAGCCACAGTGTAAAACTTTTGCAACAGAAGGTTTTCATGTCACTTGCCAATCAATGTAATCACTAGCACTGGTAATGATGAGTCAATGAACAGCTGGCAAACTTCCCTCTTCAGGTCCTCTAACAACTTATTTATTTGTTCCTATCATTTATTCATCTTATATATTTATTTCATGGTTGCTGGTACAATATAGGCTGCAAAGTGGAGGAAGTCATGAGTGGCTGTTGCAGGAAAGCATGTAGCACACATGTATCAGATTTATCTAGCTCTTATTTTACTTGCCTGTTCAAGCCATGTGTAGTATTTAAAGGGATCATCGGATGCCCATTTTCCACAAGTTGGTATGATTCTTTAGGGTCTTAAAGTTTGTAACATACTTTGGTTAAAATTCCTCAATGGTTGTGTAAAACAACACCCTTTTTACCTCCTCAAAAACAGCCCTGTTCACAGCCACCCGTTTCGGTGCATGTCTCTTTAAATGGTAATGAGCAACTGCTCACCCCAGCCCTCTCTTCCATGGGGGGTGTCGACACAAGACACGTAAAGTGCTGCCTTGGCGGACATACAAATGGCTGAGGGCAGAAATATGCTAATACGGGATAGTCCGTCATCGGTCGTGGGCTGAGCATGAGCAATATGACATCATCTTGCTCAGAAAATCCAAACGGCTTGATTATTGAGAGTGTTTAGGGTATTTGAGGATTAAAAAAAAAATAATTGAATGGATTTTTTTCATTGTATGGTGGTTGTCCACACACTGCAAAGACACATTTATATGCAAACACCATATAAAAGTGAATTTTGCATCCGATAACCCCTTTAAGCTTTCCATTGAATGTCATAAAGAAAACCCTTATGTTTGAGGGTATGACTCTTAGTGACATTGATATCTTTGTTTGAGATCACTGTAGTTGTCAGTGCTCGCTCTCTGTCTCTTACAGCATACTATGGCAATGTTTCAGATATTGCGGGATGGCGTATTGATGCCTGTATATTTTACAACTGATAACTGCATATCAAATTAAGTGATATATTATGGTGTGAATATTCCAATCTCCTTGAACTATCAAAATCTGCATTTTACCTTAAATGTAATGAATTAGATTCATCATAAGTGGTCTGTTCATAAAACGTGGCCAATTCTCTCTCTCTCTCACACACACACACACACACACACACACACACACACACACACACACACACACACACACACACACACACACACACACACACACACACACACACACACACACACACACACACACACACAAAAGACAAAACACAGCATAAGAGTAACAAACATGACACTAAAATAATGCAATAAACAATAACCAAATTACAGAAGGTGAAACACAAAACAACCCAATGTACATTACTGATAACAAAAATCAGAAGAAACAAAATTATTTCAACTAAAATCATAAGTGATCTGTCATGCAGAGACTTCTGGAAAAGTGCTTTTACTTTTCATCACTGCAAAGTATACAGTAATTGTTAGATTTACTTGTAAAAAAACAAAATATGATAGTATTTTACAATAAAATTACACATATTTACAACCACAGTTTTTCAATGCATACAAATAGGTAACACAATTAAACAATTTACAGGTTTTTACTGTAGCATTTTTTGGATTTGTATAGTTATGGATTTATATTCAAAACATTTCTACACTTAAAGGGATAATTCACCCAAGAATTAAAATGGCACCATCATGTCCAATGGCTTTTTTTGTTCTATCACAAATAGTGAAAAGCGGTTCCTGGGTGTGTAATATGCAAATTACTTTCAACGATGCGACAGAGGAGACATTTATCAGTCCCTAATGATTAAAATTTGCATTTGTGCATTGAGGAAACAAAGTCATATGGGTTTAGAGTGGCACGAGGGTAATAAATAATGAAAGAATGAGTAATGATGACTGAGTTTTAATTTTTGGGTGAACTGTTCCTTTAATGTTTCTCTTGCATGTGTTCTCCCTCTTCTCTCTATATTTTTCTATTTTTGGCTTCACTACTTCACTTCTCTCTCTTTCTCCCCACTTTTATAGCCATCAGGCCCAGACAACCTGCTGGGACCATCCAAAGATGACTGAATTATACCATGCTCTGGGTGAGACAGTTAAACTCTGCTCTTATTTCTTCTATGTGTCTACTTCCCACTGGGGAACCGTGATGTGGACACACACAAGCTCAAATACGCCAACTAGAAGATGGTCTTACACTGAGCGTGATTTCTTTACCTGGACCTCTAATTATCTAATATTTCATCCCATTCCCACCCCAGAGATGTCGACAGCTCTCGTGTTAACCCGAGGGCAGCTGGGCCACAACCATAGCTTCTAATTATTAATGATTAAAAGGCGTTTACTGTGTGTGTTAATCTGATGCGACGTGACCCAGGTAGTCTAAACACTCCGGCACGGTATGAGCATAAACCGCTCAACCCCACTGAAGTGACACATTGCTTTCCATCTCTCTGTTTGCTGATTCCTTTGCAGCTTTTTTTCTCATTCCTTATGTTATTCTCTCTTTTTACTGTCCCATCTCCCCTGCTGTTCTCTCACAGCGGACCTGAATAACATCAAGTTCTCTGCATACAGGACGGCCATGAAGCTGAGGCACGTGCAGAAGGCTTTAAGATGTATGTAGAATGCAACACCCACATTGGTTTGCCCTTTTCCACTCCTGTTCTCTGAGCCCAAGTCATTGATTATTCTTGTACGAGGCTGGCCCTGCTGTGGGCTTCTGATCTGTCGGTTTCATTAGAGCCCAGTGATTTTTATGCAGCTTAATTAAGCCTAATAATTGGTGTGATTGTACTTCTTCAGGGGTGGTAATTAAGAAGTCTGCATAAGGAATTAACCACTGTTCCCCCTGTGACACGCTTTGCGGGTGGAGGTTTATCTGCCATTGTCCAGACAGGAGCTCTCTCTCGTTGGCAGTTCCCTACTTTCCCTCAGCCCCTCCACTGTGCACGGAATATAAATATACACGGATCCGTATAAGTCCGTTTTATGCTTTTTAAGAGCCTTTCACAAAAAATAATCGAGCGCAGTGGTAAAACGTCTGTTTAAATACACTGAAGTATTTGTGATTCATATGTGTCTTGCAAAAGATCAGCTTTTTTGCCTCTTGTGTCAACTGTAAAATATTATTTTTGTGTGCAACTGATGTAGTTGTACAACATCTACCAGCAGGGGCTTGGCCATGCTAACTAGCCAAACTTGACTCCTTTGTGGAGAGTTTTGAATCGTTTGGTCAACAGGATAAATGGATTCTTCTATAGAACTTGTCCGTTTCCCATTTGATAAGTGTATTTAATCAAGTAATGAAGTAAAAATGTAAAATGCATTGTACCATACTTTCTAAAGACATACTTCAGAAAGTTGTTAAGGTTGATGGTTTTACAGTTTAATTTGACATTGTAGACTTATTCCTCAGGGTTTTGAAACTACAAGGTCCTGCTTTTCTGAAAAAAAAAAAAATCAAGGTAATGGGTTTAAGATTGTCCTCAACCCACAGACTTGTCAAAAAAGTGATTTAGCTAGTCGTTGAAATGTTCACATCTTGAAATGATAATGCCATTTCACAAAATATAAAAAATAAATTTCAGAATTAATATTTGTTAATATTGTTAACTAAAATCACAGATAGCCATTAACCTGTTTTCAGTAAAATTTTAGTTACACATGGTTTCCATGTTTTATGGGGAATTTCTTTAGACATAATGGTTTTTATACTGTACAAACTGTATAGTCTATCCCATAAACATCCCTCACAGAAAACTTTCTACATTTTTACATAAAAAAGAAAAAAAAGAAAAACTAATTTAATATGATTTTATGAGCTGTTTTCCGGGACCAAAACTTGTCAAGATCAAAAGTTCTGGTATTAGCCTACTATGTAAATTATTACAATATGTCCCCACAGGAAATACCTCACACACACACACAAACACACAACTGTCTATAGTAGCACAGTAAAATTTGCCATCAGCTGTTTGTTGATAGTCTTTTTTTTCCCACATACTGTATGTACATATGTGAACATTTTTCACATAAAGTATGTACCTGTTTTGTAGAATGATCTTCATGAAGAAAACATGAATACATTGTTCAGGTTACTTTAGTAGGTTGAACCCACTATTGAGCTTGGCATGTGCATTTCAGTGTCTCTCAGGATAACAATTCAATTCAATTCAATTCAAATTGCTTTATTGGCATGACTGTATATATTACAATATTGCCAAAGCTTGGAATACATAGGAAAATTATAAAGACATCAAAATACTTGAATATTATAACATAAATCTCTCTTATAACATAAATTAAATTTAAATGTACAAATTAAATTAATTGTACAAGTGAACAGTGTAACAGATTAGAATATCTGTGAACATTTTGATACCACAGTGTTTTAACATACATAAACACACACACATTACTGAAGTCACTGTGGTGGGCAGTAGGGAAACACCCTGAGGTCACACACACACACACACACACACACATTCACCTGCTAACACCTGATAACATCTCTCTCTCTCTCTCTCTCTCTCTCTCTCTCTCTCTCTCTCTCTCTCTCTCTCTCTCTCTCTCTCTCTCTCTCTCTCTCTCTCTCACCTTGACTCCTGGTTTGCTACTCTATGTCATTAGCCGAATTAATAACCGGGCTGCTATAGAAACTGAGATGATGATTGAGGATGGCTGTATAAAAAGAGCATTGACAAAAAGCCTGTTAGTGTTTCTGTCTACCCACCTAACCCTGAAAGCACCATGACCACTCTACCTCTTCCATATTTCAGCTCATTATCCAATTGGGATGACATCAGCATACAGTCTTTTTACCCTAAAATCTCACTGCTGCACTAGAGATGGCTAGATACATTTATCTTAGAACAGTCAAATCCCGTTAGTTAACACTCCACATGCAGTAATAAGCATCTGCCCTTTGTGTGTGTGTGTGTGTGTGTTTTCTAGTGGACCTGTTGAAGCTGAGCAGCGTGGTGGACGTGTTTAGAGAACAGGAGTTGCAGCACGCCGAACATGTGATGGATGTGGTCGAGGTCATCCACGCACTCACTTCCCTGTACGAGAGACTAGAGGAAGAAAGATCCGTCTTGATCAATATCCCCCTGTGCGTCGACATGTGTCTCAACTGGCTGCTGAACGTTTACGACAGGTACTGACGGTAATGTCACCCACAACCCCTTTGACCTGCTCCCACAAATGATGTCAAACCAACTCTGCGCCCTCCTGCTGTCTGCGAGACACTTTTATTGGTCAGTCACAGCCTGTGAATAAGGTGCGCCCTTTTTCTGTGATTTAAGGGTCTATGACATGACGCTCTTGTCCTATCTGTTAATTTATTTAAAAATGCCTTAAAATGCAAATCATTTCTGCATTAAAATAATTGTGATATTTTTAGGAGGAAAAGTAAAAAAAAACTGTTCTGATCAGTGTTATTTTTTTATACTTTTTAAAAAATGTTTATAATTTGATTTGCTATATTAGTTTTTTGATATTTCTATTTAGCATTCATTTATTCTGTAAGTTGTTCGTTTTCATTTAATATTTAAATTTAGTTTTATTTCAGCATTTAAATTAACAAAACCACTTTTTAGAAGTTTTAATTTGAAGTAATAATAACAACATTGGTCTTATTATTATAATAAAGAGAAAAAATAAATTCTTGAATTCTCAAAGTCATGTGGTACAGACAGACAAAAAAAAAAAAATATCCAAAAGTCTGACCTTTTTATGACAACACAAGGTTAGTTTGTTGTAAACTGTGATGATATTTGACTTCCCAACAACGTAATGATATTTATGAATTAGAAAAATATAGAAAACTAGAAAAATATATTTTTAAACCGGTTTCGAAAAGTAATGATTTAGATGTGTACACTCAAATATATTCAAGGTTTCAAAGTAAAATGTACCGCAAGTTTTTGCACACAGATTGTTTAAGGAAATTTCACAAATTAAATTAAGTATACTACTTAACTAAGTTAAGTCAAATTAATAAGTATAAGAAATTGTGTACATTTTCAAAACAACATGAATACAATGACTAGTTTCTAAGAACCTGCCAAGTGTGGACACTCTTATTGACTCTTAAATCTCTTACCAATAGGCAAAGGGTGTTCTCCTAGGTGTTCTCCTTTTTCCACAGTTAAGTGAATGAAATTATGACTATGTCACTGAGAAATCACCAGCAGGCAACTAATCAGACTGTAGAAGTTAAAAATGTTCTCTGCTTGACTTTAGAAATCATATACTGTGCCAAGCTTTTGCCTTCTTTGCCAACATAAAAAAAATATATATATTTGGTTTTCTATTAACCATCATGAATGTGTCTCAAATATATACCAGACTCTTAACTACCTACTGCTAATGACTGGAGCTCTCACCCTGTGAATAATTAGTAGTAATTGCTTTTTTGTTTAGCTACAAACGAATGTGAATAAGAATGAGCAGCATGCATGAGGATGATAATGAAATGCTCTCAGTCAAACAAGAAAGCCAAACAAAGTAGGAAATATTCCCTTTAGTAGCAATACTGACAGGGGATTCCTTGTTACACACAGCAAAATATGATTTGGTAGTGCTTGATCAGTTTTCTAGAATATTTTTGGATCTGTACAGCAATCTGTTTGGATTTGTTGGTGAGATCTTGATCTCAGCGGAGCTCAAATGCTTCCTGACCTGCTTTAGTCTTTTTTGATAGGTCTGTTTGGTGCAGTAAATGTGAAATGTCTTTTCCTGTAAGCATACAACATTGAATAAGGCAAGAAATGTACCACTATACAAATCTGAAAAGTTCACTCTGTATATATACTTGCTGCATCACTTTTTTGCTCAGCTAGCAGTACCAGCCCCTGGCAGCATCCTCATTGAGGATTCAGATGGGTTGGAGGAAGTAACTCCTCCAGAACTTCATATATTAACCATATATCCGTGATAGCTTGTTAACGACTTCAGTAGTGAGCCGAGGCAGTTGCTGAGATGATTTTTCTGCATTGTGTAGTACATCCATGGTGAGACATTGAGCCGACTGTACCACACGATGCTGGGCCTTTCAGTTCTGTTTGGTGCTGGGTACCTACTACACAGTCATACTAACTGACAGGATCATTTCAATATGTAGAAGAACCTCAGTGAAGTTTTGAATGTTGAAATTGTGTTTGTATTTCTTTCATATTTTTGGCTTTGTTCCTTTCTCTAGTGGTCGTAATGGTAAGATCCGAGTGCTCTCCTTCAAGACGGGCCTGGTTATTCTATGCAACGCAGACATCCAGGAAAAGTATAAATGTGAGTAGAGATTTATTATGTTTTTAAAGGGGTAGTTCACCCAAAAATGAAAATTCTGTCATTAATTACTCCTCTCGCCCTCATGTCGTTCCAAACCAGTAAGACTGTCACTTCGGAACACAAATGAAGATCTTTTTGATGAAATCTGATAGCTTTCTGCGCCTCCATAGACAGCTACACAACTGACACTGACACTTCAAAAAGTTCATGAAGAGATCATAAAACTAATCCATATGAATTGACTTGAGTGGTTAAGTCCAGATTTTTTTAATCGCTTTATATGATGAACTGATTGAATTTAGGCTCTTTTTTACTCAATCACTTTATATGATAAACAGATTTAATTTAGGTTTTTGTGAACATTCATCAACTCACATATCAGTTGTGGTAAACGGAAGCTCAAGCATGTTCGCTTGACGTACGAGAACCAATGAGATCCATTCTCTTGTGTTACGCAGCACGTTCTTCAGAGGTTCTTCAGCTTCTACAAGAGGTTTGTTCTCGCGCACCAAGTATGTTCGGTTGAGCTTCTGTTTATGTTCGCTGATCAATGTTTAAATGTGAATAAAAACCTAAATTAAATCTGTTTATCATATAAAGTGATCGAGTCTCTTCAAAAAATGAACCAAAACATACCGCTCAATTCATATGGATTAGTTTTATTGTCTCTTTATAAACTTGTTGAAGCGTCAAAGTGGTAGTTGCGTAGCTGTCTATGGAGGGACAAAAAGGTCTCAGATTTCACAACATGAGGGTGAGTAATTAATTAAAGAATTAATTTTTGGGTGAGCTATCCCTTTAAGCTGATCCTTACAACATACACTGCTGTTCAAAGGTTTGGGGTTGTGAAGATTTTTTTTATGTTTTTGAGTCACTTGCGCTCACTTTAAGCTGCGTTAATTTGATCAAAAATACATTAAAGACTAAAACATTATTATAAATGTAAATAATTGTTTTCTATTTTAATATATTTTAAAATGTAATTTATTCCTGTGATGCAAAGCTTAATTTTCATCAGCCAATTACTCAGTCTTTAGTGTCACATGATCCATAGAAATCATTGTAATATTCGTATTCTGTGCTCATGACATATTTCTTCTTATTATTATTATTATTTCTTAATTATTATTATTTCTTTTTATTGAAAATAGTTGTGTTGCTTAGTATTTTTGTGGAAACTGAAATAAATTTTCAGGATTCTTGATGAATGTATTTAAAATAGAAATCCTTTGTAACATTATAAATGTCTTTACTGCCATTTTTGATCAATTTAATGCGTCCTAGCTGAATAAATTAAATTTCTTAAAAATAAAATCTTACTGACCCCAAATGTGAATTGTAGTGAAGGTGATTTAAAGTTTTACTGTCCTTGTTTGGACTTTTTGTCCCCACAATGTCAGCCACTCCCGATCCACACACCTCCTCTTACCTTTATTGGAATCTGTGGTCCAGTATCACTAAAGTAAAAAAAAAAAATGTGTCAGTGCAAAGTTTTTCTCTCATGAGGTTTTTCTTTCGGCTTTCTCTGATGCTGTAAAATTTCATCCGTGGCCTAAATCTGCTTTTGGAAGGGAGGGTTAGAGGGTACTTTGACAGCGCAGACACAATCAGGACCCAGTAAATAAGAGTCATGTGCAGTGCACTGCAGAAAGCATTGGAGGAGAAGAGTCCAACCAAGCCAGAGGTGGACATCCTTGGGTCAGAATACAATCTGGTTATCACACCCAAACATTGCCTAAAATGTGAGTTTTATCAGTAAAGAGAGTGAGCACTGATTAAAGGATCAATTTTGCTCTCTGTCATCAATTACTTTTTCATTTCAGTAGTAAAGAGCACATCCACCCTTACTAAGAATGTGTAGATGGAGACCTATTAGCCATGGACAAATTATGCTCTTGCAGGGCCCTTGTGGCAATTGCGATTTGTTCCTGTTTAAGCTGTTTTTGGAACAAGGTGGCTTGTTTTTATCTGGTTTAAGCTGGTCATTAACTGGTCCAAACTGTTCATTAATTGGTTGACCAGCCACCATGTTCCAAATCCAATTTGATCACCATAAGTAGCTGGTTTGTTGGTGGTATACAAGCTTATACCAGCCAATGACAAGCTTAAGTCCAAAGTATACTTTGGCTGTCCACGCACGCTGTCCTTATGCAGCCCAATTTTTGTGTCCGCACGGATGGTGCGCATACAACAGCACATGTGCGAGGGAATTGAGAACTTGAAAATAATGTCCACTAGATAGTGTACATGCGCCAAACCCGTCTTTCTGCACTCACGGCCAAAGGAGTATACTTTGAAATGCTTGCGCACTCAACTGTGCACAAGACTGAGCGGAATGCGGGAAATAAGTATACCTAGGCCTTTAAACCAAACTAATAACCAGCTACTAGATTTTCCAACTAGGAATAGACTTTATCATAAAGTCCCCATTTGGATATTTAAAGTCACAAACGCAAGTTGCAAAAATAAACACACCTTGTGTGCATTATGTTGCAAAAGAGACAACGGTGTGCAATGACTAGTATACAACATCAGATCTCCAATAAGGTTTTTGTTAGTGCTAAAGAGTGGCCAGGAAAACATAACATCACTCATTTCTGTGTTTATTTCATATCATGCAACGAGCCACTGGCATAAAGCGCTGTATCAATTTTTCTATATCAATTTTACATCTGCAGTGGCTTGTTTCTAGGTGTTGGGCCACAGTCGGCATCTCAGTTAGAGGCCCTGGCTCTGGCACTGATTGTCACGGTCCATAATCTGTCCTTGGACTTGACTATGTGTGAGGCTGGTTTGCCTTTGGGTGTGAATGTGTATGTGTGCCAGCCACTTTAGATAGTACTATTTTTACTGGCACTGCAGAGAATATTCTCACTCCTGTCAGGGCCATTCTGCTCATTGATGGCTTCCTGACACACACTGTATGAGCTGTTCTAGGTTTCTCGGCTAATGTTAGCCTTTTGTCCACATTTAAATCAGTGCATGCATCATGAATATCTCACCAGACCCCAAGTTTTTCAAATATTTGTATTTTCCATTAAAATAAGATTTAAACATCTTTAAAACCAGATAGATGCACTTATTTACACACAAACTATATATATACATGTTATTGGAGAATATATCTTGAATTAAGATATATATATATATATATATATATATATATATATATATATATATATATATATATATACTGTATATACACAACACACACAAAAAAACAATGGTTAAGAATTTTATTTTGGCAGTGGCAATACATTGCACATCAAAGTGTTAGACATCTCGCCTCACACCTATATAACCTAAAACCATTTAAGTCACACATTCTCAATTTTCCCACCTCCAGACTTCTGCACACTGGCACAAAGCTTCTTTTCCCTAGTGTCTTCTTTTAGTGCAGTATTCAACTAGGTTTTCTGCTTATGTATTGCAGACCTTTTCAGACAGGTGTGTGGTCCAAGTGGACTGACAGATCAGAAACATCTCAGTCTGTTACTGCACGAGGCCATTCAGATCCCTCGGCAGCTCGGGGAGGTGGCGGCATTTGGGGGGAGCAACGTGGAGCCCAGTGTCCGCAGCTGCTTTCGGATGGTAAGACTTCTTCAGCTAACAAGATTCTCTATCAGTATCTCATTACAGTATCTCAGAGATTCAGTATCTCTCTTTTTCTCTGATATGCTTTCTGGTCAGATGATGAAAGGGCCTCCCTCTACACAGACCCTTGCTCTCTGTGATGAGCAAATCTTCTTAAATATTTGTACCAGAGGCACACTTTCACACTTTCCTTATTTATTGCCTGTCACATCTCTCTCTCTCTCTCTCTCTCTCTCTCTCTCTCTCTCTCTCTCTCTCTCTCTCTCTCTCTCTCTCTCTCTCTCTCTCTCTCTCTCTCTCTCTCTCTCTCTCTCTCTCTCTCTCTCTCTCTCTCTCTCTCTCTCCCTACCTTGCATTTTCTGCCCTAACTGTGCTCTGCTTCTCCTGGGTTTTTGGGCTGGAACGTACAGAGATTAAAGAGCTGTTTTAGTGAGTCACTGGCCAGAAACCTACTCGACACAAATGCTTGGTCAGTGCTTGGCTGTCCTGTTGAACTTATTAAATGTGTATTTCTCCTGTATTGTGCCAGTATCAAACTTGCACACTCAAGGGGACAATAGAGTTAAACTTCTAACATCTGTGCCATTAAAAGTGAAGTGTGTAATTTCAATGCCATTAACGACGACACTAAACAGAATAGCAAAAACAAAATAGCTATTTTTAAACGTTTTCTCAAACACTCTTGTCTGCCACTGCATATTTTGATAGCACCACAGAGACGCAGGTTAAACTTTTTGGAGAAATCAACCAGGAATAGCTATTATACTTTTGTCTTTTAATATACTGTAAATAGGATACAGGAAAGTATTTGATTTTAACTATATCATATTGTAAAATCTTGTGAAAGTTAGCTGTTTTTATGTAAAAATGCTTCCTTCTGTCATTCAAAGTTTTATTTTTCTCCAAAAATGTAAACACATATCATCCTCTCAGCTAATGGCATAACTGGAGAGACTAATTTGCAAATGTTTGGGAAAACTGTTTGGAAGTAGGCTATTTTAGCTTTGGAAGTATTGACACAAGAGGCGCAGAAATCACACCCTTGACTTAAAGTTGGGGTAGGCAATTTCGGAGAGGCTAGCAATAGCAAGCTAGCTTTGAAATTAAAAGACCCCCCTCCCTTCAGAGCGTCTCCAAAGCCATGCCTTCTCCAAAATACATGAGTCTGCAAAGTGTCACGAAAGACAGCCTTAAATTACCTCTCAAAGCACATAACATTACAATAATTATAAACGTAAACAACTTAAAGAGCACTGACTTGTTCCACCTGACTGCTGCAGATTCATTTAGCCTTTGATAGTGTTGCCATAGAAAGGCATACATCTGAGTCTGAGGACATGAACTGCTCTGAGTTTCCATCTTTTAATCACGGTAGTTATGCCGTGATCGTAGCAAAAGCTCATTGTTTTGGTTCAGGAGGAACTGTAAAAGGCGACTGCTGTTTGTTTGCGGCGCTCTGTGATTGTCTGTCTACAACTCTGCACAGCCTCATGAAACGCTGAAGACGTGTGTTCATTATGTCTGCGTGAGCAGGGTGTGAGGAGGTATGGAAATACATAGGTTGACAGTCAGGTATGACATCCTATCCGAATGCAATGATTGGACGAACATTTTCTGGTCCTGAGACTTCCACAGAAGATATGTACTTTTTAAAAATATATATTAAGACCACTTATTATTAATTATTAATTGCTATCAGGTTTTTGTAAGAGTTTCAACCAGTATAAACCATAAACCATAGATAAACCATATAAAACATCTTTCATAAATAGAAAGTTCAAAAGAACAGCATTTATTTGAAACAGAATTCTTTTTTTGTTGCAATGTAAGTCTTTAATGTGACTTTTGATCAGTTTATTGCATCCTTGCTGAAGAAAGTATTCATTTCTTTAAAAACAAATAAAGGTTTTACTGACCCCTAATTTTTGATTGTAATGTTAATTTACCTGAAAGCAAAAATCGATTTTTTAATCTTATCATTTAATAACATCTTAATGCTAGACATAGCAGCTTAATATATAATAATTAGACAGATAATGCATTATGAATTGCTTTCTGACTCATTTCAAAACTCAACTACATATGTGAAATCAAGTTTTTTTGAAAGAGTTTAAGTTCAAATACCAACGTAATAGGAATTAGTAAAAAAGTTGACATCATCTCATCTCTCTTCACTCTTATGAGGCTGTAATTCAGAAATTGCAGGGACATCACAGTGTAACGTGACCTTCTGGCATTTCATTCTACTGAAGGGCTGATTATGATATTGGTTTCCTGTACTATGGCCTTAAACCTTTCATTCTTAGTGTGCCCGTCCTTAATTAAATCCTGTTCTAAGAACATGTGTGCAGTTGCAGGCACACGTAATTAAAATTCCTTTTCACTTTTGTTCCGTGTCTGCCTTTTTATTACTGGAAGGAATGCCACTGTAATTACACAATTACACAATTTTTCACCCAGCTGCATTAATCATGACAGGCCAAGAACGATGCAGATCAGCCATCTGGCATGTGTTGCAGCATGTTCGTAGATGAAAAGACTGGTTCACTTTGTTTGAAGTTATGGACCATCTCATGAGATACTCTTGGCTCTCCCTGTGGTGTGGACTGTTTAGAAGATCCTGAAGATCCTTTTTTTTTGTTTCATTGAAACTTCTGAAGTTTTCCACTCAGCGCTGCACTGCAGACTTTGGTCTCAATCCCAGACCCCGAGCACTGTTAAAGACACACACACACACACACTGCCGTGCCCTCTTAGACTGTACACTCCAGCGACGACTAAGGGGCACGCTAGAGATACTCATGTTAATTATAAATATCTGCCCAAGCTTCAGAGTGCGCCCAAAGGAAATCAACCTTTTAATGCATCTTCGATGCGTATTTAATGAGAATTTAGCACGTTCCAGATTTTTATGTCATCCTATTTTATTAGGGTTATTGCCTGTCATCCGTTTCCCACCAGGTCACTGTAACACGGGGCGACCTCTTTGAGATTGTATCCTTCCCTTTCATGGGGCCGTGATTCCCCCGTATCACATGAGTTCTTTTAAGGGCATGTGCTCTAATAAGGTGCTTGTGCCCATCAGCTACCAGAAGATGTTTTGGTGCTTAATTAGGCATGCATAATGAACAATATGGCCGCTGGGTATCTTGATTCATGCTACTTGTTGCTCTGTGCTCTCTTTCTTGTGCATCTTCTGTATCTACCTCTAGGCTCCAGGTAAGTCAGCAATCGAGGT
Organism: Rhinichthys klamathensis goyatoka; assembly: GCF_029890125.1. Lineage (NCBI taxonomy): Eukaryota > Metazoa > Chordata > Actinopteri > Cypriniformes > Leuciscidae > Rhinichthys > Rhinichthys klamathensis. Next base: position 1,881,005 of record NW_026606820.1, read on the forward strand.
GTCTCACTTCCTGGAGTGGATGATTCTGGAGCCTCAGTCGGTGGTGTGGCTCCCTGTTTTGCACCGGGTGACTGTGGCTGAGACCGCGATGCACCAGGCACGCTGCTATATCTGTAAGCAGTGCCCTATCAAGGGCTTCAGGTGAGCTGCTGCAGTGCCAGTCTTTTCTTGGAGAAAGACGGCACAGACCTCTCTATCTATCTGTGTTCTTTAGCTAGTCAAAATAAATGATTGTTCTTTCAGCTGATCAAAGGTTTTGTGGTAATAGCACTATATTAGAGAACTGCACGGGGAGTAATATACATGGGTTGTTAATGGACTGGTTTTGTGTTTGTAAAATAAATAGGGCTGAGGTGTGTGTGTATATATATATATTATATATTCATTTTAAATATTCAGTATCAGAATCAGTATATTACACCTATTATATATATATATATATATATATATATATATATATATATATATATATATATATATATATATGGTGCAATAGGTGCAATATTTACACTATCATTAAAAAGTTTGGAGTCAATAATAAATTAATACTTTTATTCAACAAGGATGCATTAAATTGATCAAAAGTGACAGTAAAAATCGTTTGAACTTTCTATTCATCAAAGAATCCTGAAAAATGTATCATGGTTTCTACAAGAATATTAAAGCAACACAACTGTTTTCAACATGGATGATAATAATAAAACATTTTCTTTGAGCACCAAATCAGCATTAGCATAAATCAGCATAAATTATTTCTTAAGGATCATGTGACACGGAAGACTGGAATAAAGGCTGCTGAAAATTCAGCTTTGCCATTCCAGGAATAAATTACATTTGAAAATATATTACAATAGAAAACAGTTCTTCTAAATTATAAATTGTAATAATATTTCAAAATATGACCATTTTTTACTGTATCCCTTGGTGAGCATAAGAGACTTCTTCCAAAAAATCTTATCGAACCCAAACTTTTGAATGGTAGTGTACAGTAAGTAATATTGATTTGTATGCTAATTTTTTTTATGTCCCCACCTTGATTAGTTTAACCAGAAGGTTATCTTAGTAAACCTACTTCACTAGAAAGAGACAAGTTTTGCTGGTGAACACAAGATCCACCATTACTACTAAACCATCATTATGCAGCATAAACCACCCTGCTAGCCTTAAGTTGTTATTGTCAGCAGGGTAGTCATGATTCATTATTTTAATCTATTCGTAATCCTAAAATGAACACATCTACATTTGGATATAAAATGTGTCTCCGCCTCATCACTGTTTCAGATACCGAAGTCTGAAACAGTTCAATGTGGACATCTGCCAGACGTGTTTTCTGACAGGCCGGACTACCAAGGGCAAGAAACTACACTACCCCATCATGGAATACTACACCCCGGTACATATGCTTTTTTACTTGCAGAGGTTTTTTCCTTGCCAGCTGGCAGCTTTGTGCTTGCTCAAAGGTTTCAAATTCAATCACTATTATTCAAGGCACTACGCAAAATAAATATGAATTGAACCAAATTGATCTCCTGCAGTGAAATACAGCATAAGGCCATTTGCTTAATGGTTTTCCCATGCTCCAGTCTGAGTTTTATAGGTGGGCGTCTTTATTATGCTCCGGCTTTCTGTAGCTGCTCAAGAGATGATAGATTGAGATGGGAGGAAGACAAATGTTCTGTGTAGAAACTGATGTACTGGCTGTGTGTCGGAGGAATGTTACGAAGAGGATGTTTTGTGTCTCAATCGCTCGTTCTCTCATTTTTCTCTCTGGCTCTTTCTCTGTCTCTCTCTTTCTGAATCATTCCAGACGACCTCAGGCGAGAAGATGAGGGACTTTGCGAAGACACTAAAGAACAAGTTCCGCTCAAAGCAGTATTTTAGTAAACACCCTCAGAGGGGCTACCTGCCTGTTCAATCAGTACTGGAGGTGGAGAGCTCTGAGACGTGAGTCTGACTTCCTGTCTCCGCTGATGAGAATCACACCTAAGTGTCGTTGCGTTCTTTTTGAAGATTTATAAGTGGAGAACTGTGGGACTGAATGCAGTGCACTGCAAAAAATAATTCTCTTCCCTGCTGAAAAGAAACATCTTAAACCAGCCTTAGCTTGTCTGTTGATTGGTCAGACTGGGAGACCAGCTGGATGTCTGGGTAAATCAGCTAAACAGCAGCTTGTCCAGGCTGGAAGGACCCGCAGATCATCTTAGGACAGCTTATTTTTGTCTTATTTTCAAGTAAAACTATCTAAACATCCTTAAAACCAGAGACATTTTATTGGTAAATAAATTAATTAACCTAGATGGTTTCCTGGTCTTGGCTGAATTAAGCTGGTCGCCCAGCTGTTTCCCCTTCCTAAATATCTGAACGCGCCCAAAAATCCTCTAAATAAAGCAAATGGATCAGCCTGTCTAGGTTGGCAGACTAGCTAAGACCCACAAGCCATCTTAGGCCATCTTGTTTTTTTTGTCTTGTTTCCCAGTAAAAATATTTAAAGGTCCCCTGACATGGGGTTATTTTATTATTTTATAATGTTTCCTGGGTTGCCCTTATAATGTTAGTATGTTTTTTAGATCAAAAATAGACATAATTTAGAAATAAAAGGCAATTTTCCTAGCCTGATTTTAGCCTCTGATTTGAACGCTCTGTTTGAAGGGGCGTGTCTCTGTGGGATTCAGTGGAACCGGCCACTGCTGTGATTGGCTGACATGCTTGCATATGAAATAGCTATGTATTACATGCGAAACTTTCTCGAATACTTTTACTACCGCTATTATACGTTTTTACTATTACAGCTATCGAGATTAACGAATCGTGAGAAAGTATTTATATCTATTCCCATCACATAAAATGTTGCCGTGCTGAGCATTGAGCAAGCAGATGACAGTCTGTTGATCGCGAGAATGAAGATCTTATCATTGCAACTCAGTTTCTACTCTCTCTAATGCTTTCCCCAATGCAAACACGATGATGTAAATACCTAATACAGTAAGAGCTTCGTTGTTCAGTGTAACGCGCGTCCTTGATTTCGTAACGAGTTGTCCAGATAAACTCGCGCTGTGTGGAAAGATTGTTCTTTGATCGCTTTCTGTATAATTTGTTCAGAATTTAAATAAGATTATTTTCATCCTACTAAAAGAAACGATGTGAAGTTGATATTTTAGTCACTGGCTTGACTTACTGATGGATAAACAGTATTGAACGATTTTGAGAGAAAGATTAACTTACCTGTCTGAACTTGAACAATTAGGCTACACATCAGAAATTGTTGCTTGGTAGCTCGATCGATTTATTTTCAGACGTTCATCGAGTTGAGGAAACAGTCGTCGGTGAAATGTTTGGACCATACACAACTTGTCGGCGCATTTCCAGAGAAAATAAAATCAGAGGCTCGGATGAAGGAACTAAAAAATACTTTTGTGTTCATTTGTACATCCGAACACTGATCAACTGCCATGCTTCGCTCGTTTGCAAGCCATGATATCTCTCGAGGAAAAACTCAAATCTCAAAGCTATTTCTCTAGGAAAAACTAAAATCGCGCAGGCGCGTTCGTACTTCCTGTTCCTAGCTCGTTTTCTCATGGGCGAGCCAAATTCTCTGGGCGGGCAAAGCAGAGAAGGGGGAGGTAACCTTTCCCCTATATGACATCATTTCTAGACACGAGGGGACCAAATACAGGCTAGGGGGACTAATATTAATGTTAAAAACCCCAGAAAGTGAAAATTTCATGTCAGGGGAACTTTAAACATCCTTTAAACCAGATAAGTTTTGTTGAATAATGTCAAAAAAAAAAAAAAGCCTAGTTGATTTATTGGTCTTGGCTTGGTTAAGCTGTTCTCCCAGCCTTGACAAGCTGGCCTTCAGCTGGTTTAGCTGGTTTCCCATCCTGGCCACAGGCATTCATTCATATCAAGCTACTTTGCTAACAGGCGTGTGTGTGTGTGTGTGTTTGTGGTTTTACAGACCCTGCTCATCTCCCAGGCTGCCTCATGCGGACACACACAGCCGGATTGAGCATTTTGCCAGCAGGTAAGGGTTGGACAGTGGACAGTGTCTCGCATGGACAGTGATCACGCATCAATTTTGCTCTGATATTCTCCCAGCCGCCACTTCTGTTCACTCTCCTGAGCTCTGATTGGGATATTGATCCTCTTTGCATGGACACAGTGTACCAAACAGCAGGGCCTTAACAAAAGCCTTAGAGGAAGTAAGAGGGATGTGAGAAAAAGAGAGAGGGACATCAAAAGAGAGAGGGTGAGAGATGGCATTCAGAGGGGTGGACAGGGGTCAGCTGCTTTCCACTAGAAGAATGAAAGCTCCACACACAAGGTCTGGAGGGCTCGAGGGAGCTGCTAGCACAGATCAGTCTCATCTGGCCTGGACGCAGTGCACGTTACACACTCAAGAAAAAAAAAGACATACAGACATGCACTTGTACTCGAACATGTTAGAACGTTCACACTTACAGTATCACCAGTGGGGTTTAGAATTAGGTACAGTAGTACTTCAGGCTTATGTCACCCTCACACACACATTTGATGCCACACAATTTCTGTAATATTCCTGCTAAATTATGGCATTAAATATATGCAAATGAGTATGAAATATATGCAAATGTATGAGCTGGGGGATACATGTTGCTACCCCACTGAATTAATGGTCAATACTTCTTAAATGATGTATCCCCCAAAAAATCACAAAGACAAACAAACACTGTATGAGACCATTATTAAACAATAAAAGCAGCATACTAATAACCAATACGACAATGTGTAATTCAGATTATACAATTACTACTAAGCAATAAATATTAAATCATTTACCTTTAACCCTTTTAGTGAGATGCACAATATACAATAAAAAAGGGAAAACCAACAATTCAATGCAAATATAAGACACATAAGCAATAATGTCTGTACAAATTCTATTTAACAAATTATCAGGTCATTTACAAAACATATTAAGTTGAAAATCACATGGGTTTGGAACAATATGAGTGTGAGTAAATGACAGAATCTTCATGGTTGGCTGAACTAACCCTTTAATTCAGCTGTGGGAGGCCCAATGTGACTGGTTTGGTTTGACTTGCAGCAAACGATCAGAGATATGCTCCTCTGCCCCGTCTAACTTCCCTGCCAACTACCTAAACACACACAAGCACATGAACGCACAGATCAGCCCTTTGCCTGCCCTAGCATACTGTGCTGCCAACTGTCTCAGCTCACACTCTGCTGCAGCTTATCTGTACTTCAAATAGACCAGAGCACACACTCTCTCTCTCTCGACTTGTGTCCTTTTGTCTTCATCTGTCTGTCTCCTCCTCTGTCATATGCTTGATTTCTACTTCTTGCTTTCAAGGTCTTATTTCATTTCCCCCTGTCCTTCCTAATATCAATCACTTACCGTATGTATCCCACTTTTTCCTCTCTTCTTGTCCTTTTTAATTCCCTAAATTTGTCTCTTGTCTCTCTCTTATGCTATGTCTGGTTTCCCCCAACATCAGTGCCGTCTGCGTTAGTTGTCCCTGCTCAGAACAATATTCATTGTTTTTATTCAACTTTCACCTGTTAAATATATTTCAATGTTCAGGGGTCGTCAGTTTACAGAATGCCAGCAGCCTTGCCTAAATTAGAGCAGAAACTTGTTACTTTTTTTTCTTTTTCTTTTTCTTGAATATTTAAAATTTCATTCAGTTTTTGTTAATGTATATACCAATGGTATGTCCAGTAGAAAAAAGGCAAATTTCAGCTCATAAAACATACAGCTTACATCTATATAATATCTGGGGGCTCGTCCGGTATTATTACTTCACTACAGTAAAGTTTTTTTTTTTTTGTGCGTCTATTTATACATTTACTTGGTCACAAATTGTGATCAAATTGCAAATGGTCACATGTTTGCGGCCTTATCTAGTTTGCACTATTTCTTTATTGAATTTGGCTGCTAAAACATGGTTGACATTCAAAACATGGTGATAAACAACATTATTCCTCACTCTGTCTTTGCATGTTAACATTTGATTCTTTGATCTTGATGTGCTTTCAGGAAACTCTCAAGCTTTCTATTCATGTCCTTGCTTTTGTGCATTCTAAACAGCTTGATCTAAGTGTTGGCTAAATAAGAAAAGACAAGCATTTTATAACTGTAAAAATGCTTCTATAAAGAATGAAAAATCCACATCTCTTTTGCAGCCCATTGGAAAATCCCTTTCATTCACTTTTATCTGATAGTTCAGTCCTCCACAAAATATGAGTGATAGAGAGCGTGTGCTAAATGAGGTGGCACATTATTTATTTCCGACATCGACAAGACTTGCTTTGAACTTTAATAGAAAATGAAATTCTTGTCAGATGTTTCAGATGTGGTATCTGCAGTAAGAGCGCAGAGAGAGAACAGAGATTGTACGTGCGTTTATAGGCTAATCCAGAGTAATGACTGGAGGACCTCAAGATTGAGCGGGTGGGAGAATAAATCCACTGGCATTTGATGTTCTAGACTCGCTGTAAAGGGGTGGATTTAGACAGAGTCTGCATATGACAGAGTAAGTGGTCTGTAGTGATGGTCTTTCATCTGAAAAGCAGACCGCATATCAGAAAGAATGAGCCGTTGTTCTGAAAATTAACACACAATGTCCATTTCAAGACAGTGCTTTTCAAAGGAGGAAATTGTTTGTCATGTACTCGCTGATTTGTGTTTGTGACCTCTCTTTTTCCCTGTAACAAGAGACCACACTAACCACACACTGAGGAATACCCATTTAAACAAATACAAAGACATGCGTGTATAACCATAAACTCCATTTGACCTCACACCCTGGAATCTGTGGCATCATCAGCAGTTTCTAGTAACACATTTGATTGGATCTGAACTGATGGATACTTCTGCGGATTCAATTAGGAGTCGTCACAGCCAGGCGGAGGGGTTAACCAGGACAGCCAGCACCACCGTCATTGGCTGAAGGACACCTGGCTGGTGAATGTGTATCGACTTTCTGCTATTCTCTTAGGCAGCCCCATCCTGCATGTGGGTTCTGTAGTCTGCTGTGTTCTGAAGTTGAATTCAGACCATTCTCTGGCAGCTTTCCTAGCAACATGACATGAATGCACTTAGCACTCCTCATTACAGAACCTCTCTATAGGGGCTCTTATATTGTTGCTAATTCACAGGCTCTCCTGGTAACGCAGTGAAATCTCCCCAGTCTCTCACCTAAGGGTAAGCTTAGGCAAGGAAAGTGCAGTGCATTGCTAAAAGCAAAGTTTCACCACTGCGTTGCTAATGGCAAGCACAGGGACCATTGTCAGCTCCCTGTTGTGTTGAAAACACCTCTGTTGTGCTGGGTTAATTGTGTCTGATCTGGATGGCATACAGAAGTTTGCTGGAGGCACAGGGTGAACCTTCTATAAGCCACGCAACCTCTTTTTAATACATTGTTGGATTCTGACTTGGGTTGGAGCACATTTGTTGCATTCTCAAAGTTGCCACAAGGGGCGCTGTTGTGAGCATTAGCATCAAGTCTGCCTCACATTTTGATCACCCCCTTTGTTGGCTGCAGTAACCCCGTCCTGTCCATGAAATCCAAATGAGACACTTCAATAAAAATGAAATAAATTCAATAAAAAATCCAATTACACTTCAAATATATATATTTTTTTCGAGAGATGGTTTCTATCATTTGATGTAGTTCTTATCACGTTGATTTTTGTTCAAGTGTTTGTTTTTCATGTAAGTTTTGTTTTAATTAGTTATTTGATGCTTTAAAAACGAGGTGTAACGTCAAGATTGGCAACTGTGCTTGTGATTGAGTCCCTTGATACCACGGGTTCACCTCAGGATCACTACAAATAACGTAATTGGCGCAAGATGTCAACAGATATTACTGGGATATTTTGGCTTCATTTTTCTATAGTGGAAGGAAGTGGAGACCATTTGTCCATCTCTTGCATAGACTAGACCTCTATAATGAAGATGTCTCCTGCTTTTCTATATCATGCCCATTTATCTCTGTAAAGACATCTCTTAAAACTGATTTAAAACAGAATGTATTGCGAAAAGTGCTACACAAACAAATGTGACGTAATAAGCTGGACCAGCCTAAATTGTTTATTTTAGATTGAACTAAAGAAATATAATTAATCTTTATTTCTATTAAATGTATTTATATTGCACATTTCACAATACACATTTGTTTCAAAGCAGCTTTACAGAAGATCACAAGGTTGATGGATATAAGATCTATATATCTAGCAAATTAGAGTTGGGCGATTTAAATGTTTTACATTTTTTGTGACAAAACAAGCAATCAAGCAGTGGAGATATGATATATCATAATGTGTGATGCCAATGTCGCTATATTCTGTTGCTGATTTGACACTACCATTAAAAAATTTGGCGGGTAAGAGTTTTTTTTTTTTTAAGAAATTGAATTGATCAAAAGTGACATTAAATACATGTTACAGAATTTCTATTTCAAATAAATCTTTTTTTTTTTTTAGCTTTCTATTCATCAAAGAGTCCTAAAAAAATTAAGCAGCACAGCTGTTCCCTTTCGAGGGAACTCTACACTGCGTCGAGAATCGACACTTTGGGGACGCTCCCTAAGCGTGCGCCTCTGAAGTATGAATGAAACTAATCCAATCCTGATTGGTGTTGCGTCGTGACGTAACATGTGACGGCATACCCGGAAGTATAAAAGTGACACTGTCACAACACACACTAGCTTTCGCTCTTCAGCAAGCGCTCTGTGTTGAAACTGTCTGTCTTATTTGGTGTTGTTTGTCAATCAGTTGATCAGAATGGCCAGCGAACAATTTAAAAGATGTGTGCATCCTTGCCCTCGTTTTATTACGGGTGGGGACACACATGCTTTGTGTGTGAATTGTTTGGGAGCACAGCATACACAAGCAGCTCTTGAGGGAGCTGTTTGTGCAGACTGTGAAGCACTTCCTATTAGAGTGCTGCGCTCCCGGCTGGCGTGCTTTGATGAGCACGGTCAGGCTCGCGTTCCCCACGGTTCTGGTCCCGCGTCCGTTGAGGCGGCGCGACGATTGAGATCGCGGGGTTCGCAGCGGGATCTTACAGATGAGAATGAGACTGCTGCGGCACTTTCTCATTCTTCGTCTGAGGATCCCGTAGCCCCTGAGAGTGGTACAGGAGCCCGCATCGCGGCTTCTCCTGCCCACGATCAGGTCCCAATGCTTGAGCTCTCTGCTTCCGAGGAAGTGGATGTGCTCAGTATTGATGCGGATGACCGTGATTTGAGCGCGCCAGTTCACGGCCAAAGCTATGAGGAGCTGGTAGAGGTTGTGAAGGAACGCAGGTCACAACCTCAGCGCCGGGCTAACTGTTTTTCCCCAATCTTACAAATAAAGAGATAAGAACTCTCCTAATAAATAAAAAAAACCACTCTTTTTCACCTGTACTCTAAGACGATTTTACAGGCGTATAATGGCACTAAACATACCATAGCTTATTGTAGCAGTTATGATGGTTTAGAGACATCAGTGGCTTAATTTGTCTGGTATAAAAAAGGGAAGACAAATATTTTCTGCTGAACGCTCCGCTATCACATTCTGGCCTGTTCTCCGACGCTGTAACTTCTATCGTAGACAGGTTTATGAATAAATAAATAAAATAAATATATATATATATAAAAATAAATATATATATACATAAAACTATATATGTTGTCCCGCCGTTTTTGAACGTTTCGGGCTACATCGATTTCCAGCGAACGCACACCGTGGCGTTCACCCCAAGAGCTTGCAAGCGGGCACCGACTATGATCACAAAATTTTTCTAGACTTTTTCCTGCCGGTCATCTGCTTCAGGAAGTCGAGAATAGTGCTCGAGAAACACCCGAGGCCGGTCCCAAGGGGCTGGTTCCCTTAGTAGATTTTGTAGAATGGCAACGCCTTCCAATTATCTCTATGGGTCCTGAATATTTTTAAATATGGGTACGGACTGCAGTTCGGTTACCGACCTCCCAGCTTTGTTGGGGTCGTACCGACCGCAGGGGTTCCAGAACAGGCTCGGGTTATGGAACAAGAGGTACAGACTCTACTGGAGTTAAGGGGCCATAGAGAGTGTCCCCCTACCAGATAGAAAGTCCAGGTGTTACAGCCGGTACTTTTTAGTTCCAAAGGAGGATGTTGGACTGAGGCCAATTTTAGATCTAAGGCTATTGACTTGTTCTTTGAGGAGATCCAGGTTCAAAAGTCTTACAATTTCCATTATTGGAAACCAAATCAGATCCGAGGACTGGTTTGGCATGGTAGATCTAAATGTTGGGGCTGTCCACTCAGTAGCAGGGCAACCGATGTTGTCCTTGCAGCGGGGCCCGGAAACGATGCGTATTGCCCGCCGTCTATGACGCTTTGGGACGCATCATTTTCCAGGGAACGCACTCTGCGTCGTCTGTCCTCGAAAAATAAAAGACGAGCATCAGTTATGGTCACGAAAACCGTATCGACTACAGCCTGCCGGTCTTCCGCTTCAGGCAGTCGAGAAGGGTGCTCGGAAACCACCAGAGACCAGTCTCGAGAGGCTGGATCGGATGTGGTTCTTGCAGCGGGGCCCGGAAACGATGTGTATTGCCCGCTGTCTATGACGCTTCGGGGCCGCATCATTTTCCAGCGAACGCACTATGCGTCGTTTTTCCTCGAAAAATTAAAAAACGAGCATCAGTTATGGTTACGAAAACCGTATCGACTACAGCCTGCCGGTCTTCCGCTTCAGGCAGTCGAGAAGGGTGCTCGGAAACCACCAGAGACCAGTCTCGAGAGGCTGGATCGGATGTGGTTCTTGCAGCGGGGCCCGGAAACGATGTGTATTGCCCGCCGTCTATGACGCTTCGGGCCGCATCATTTTCCAGCGAACGCACTATGCGTCGTTTTTCCTCAAAAAAAACAAAAAAAAAAACAAGCATCAGTTATGGTTACGAAAACCGTATCGACTACAGCCTGCCGGTCTTCCGCTTCAGGCAGTCGAGAAGGGTGCTCGGAAACCACCAGAGGCCAGTCTCGAGAGGCTGGTTCTCTTAGATCGGGTTCTTCCGTTCGGCCTAGCACTCTCTCCCCACATGTTCATGTGTAGGTTTATGGATGCGACTCTGGCTCCACTGAGGCTTCAGGGCATCCGTACACTGAATTACTTCGACGACTGGCTCTTATTGGCCCAGTCTCGAGGAATGGCAGTTCGGCATTGAGATGTCGTCCTTGGTCAAGATTAGAATCGGGGGTTGAGACTCAACACTGTGTGTTGGAACCAGCTCAGAAGACTGCTCTTCTGGGCATGAAATGGAATTCGGTTACAATGCAGGCACGTATGTCTCCCGCTCGTATCGAATCCATCCTGGCCATGGTGTCCGGGATAAAGCTAGGCCAGGCCATCACTGTAAAGCAGTTTCAAAACTGCTGGGCCTCATGATAGCGGCATCCAACATTATACATTTGGGCCTTCTACACATGAGGCCCCCTTCAGTGGTGGCTGAGAGCCAAGGGTTTTTTCCCTCAAGGGGAATCTGTTCCGTATAGTCAGAGTTACGCGCAGATGCCTTCGTTCTCTGGTAATTTGGAAGAAACCTTGGTTCCTATCCCACAGGCCAGTGCTGGGAGCGTCATGTCGCCGGAAAACCGTTTCGACAGTCGCCTCCCTCACTGGTTGGGGCGCGGTCATGGACGGCCGCTTTGCCAGGGGTCTGTGGCAGGACCATCATCATTCTTGGCACATAAACTGTCTAGAGATGATGGCTGTGTTCAGGGCTTTGAGGAGCTTCCTCCCAGACATTAATGGTTACCATGTCTTAGTACGATCAGACAATACGTCTGTGGTAGCTTATCTGAACCAACAAGGGGGACTCAGATCGTGCCCTCTGTGCAGACTGGCGCATCAGATCATTCTTTGGTCCCAGGGGAAAATACTCTCTATCAGAGCAATGTATATTCCGGGGGTTCAGAATCAGGGAGCAGACATCCTGTCGAGGCAGGGGCTGAGGCCCGGGGAATTTAGACTTCATCCAGATGTGGTGAAGTCAGTATGGGAGAGGTTTGGACCATTGGAAGTGGATCTGTTTGCGTCTCGAGAGACGTCCCACTGTCCACTTTGGTTCTCCCTCACACATCCAGCCCCACTGGGGTTGGATGCCATGGTACAGGCCTGGCCGAGGCTTCGCCTGTACCCACTTCCCCCGATCGCTCTGCTCCCGGGAGTCCTGGAGAGGGTCCGTCAAGAGGGCATCAGTCTACTTCTGGTTGCCCCGAGGTGGCCGACCCGAGTATGGTTTTCAGACATAATATCACTCCTGATAGCTCCGCCATGGCAGATTCCTCTGAGGAGGGATCTGTTGTCTCAGGCAGAGGGCACAGTCTTCCACCCTCACCCAGAGCTGTGGAAGCTGTGGGTCTGGCCTCTGAGGGGGTTCAGTACCTAAATGCTGGTCTATCAGCTGGAGTAGTTGAAACCATACTTAGCTCTAGGGCTCCATCTACTAGGAGATTATATGGCCTCAAGTGGAATGTGTTTTCACTTGGTGTAGAGAACATGAGTTGGACCCAGTTAACTGCCCGGTGGCTTCAGTTCTGGAGTTTCTTCAAGATCGTTTCTCTGCGGGTCTCTCCCCTTCCACGCTTAAGGTGTACGTGGCTGCCATTGCGGCTTTCCACTCACCTTTAAGTGATGGGCCTCTGGGGAGGCACCAGTTGGTCATTTGTTTTCTCCGTGGTACTTGGAGGATGAGACTGGCAACCAGGTCCAGGGTTCCTGCCTGGGACCTGGCAATAGTTCTGGAAGGGTTGTCCCTGGCCCCCTTCGAACCTCTACAGTCGGCTTCGCCTAAGGACTTAACGCTGAAAATGGTTTTTCTCTTAGCTATTACCTCACTTAAGAGGGTGGGAGATCTCCAAGCCCTGGTACACCAGCTTGCTTGGAGTTTGCCCCTGGCAGAGTAAAGCTTTTTTGCACCCGAGTCCGGGCTACGTGCCTAAAGTATCGAATACGGCTCGGTCTACAGTTCTTCAGGCATTCCATCCTCCACCTAATGTGTCGGCAGAAGAAGAGAAGCTTAATTTGCTCTGCCCCGTCAGAGCTTTGAGCGTGTACCTTGAGAGGTCCTCTTCTTGGAGAAGGTCGGACCAATTATTAGTATGTTTTGGGTCACCTAAGAAGGGGCTCCCGGCATCCAAGCAAACTATTAGTTTTTGGATTGTTCAGGCTATTACTGAGGCTTACAAGGTGCGCAATTTGCCTTCACCTTTAGCCGTGAGGGCTCACTCAACTAGAAGCATGGCTTCTTCTAGGGCCCTTCTTTCGGGAGTTCCTCTACAGGAGATCTGTGAGGCAGCCGGTTGGGCTACTCCACATACTTTTATTAGGTTCCACCTTCCTAGTACGCCTGGCACACACATGCTCAGTCCTTGCTGAGTGCCTAAACAGTTTCACTCCGGGACAGGCCTATTCGGTGCGTGGCCTAGTGGGCACTCGTTCCCCAAAGTGTCGATTCTCGACGCAGTGTAGAGTTCCCTCGAAAGGGAACGTCTCGGGTTATGACTATAACCCTTGTTCCCTGAGAAGGGAACGAGACACTGCGTCGTTCTGCCACGCCCCTTGAGGCCTTGGAGCGTCTTGCTTCATCGCGAGGCTAGTGTGTGTTGTGACAGTGTCACTTTTATACTTCCGGGTATGCCGTCACATGTTACGTCACGACGCAACACCAATCAGGATTGGATTAGTTTCATTCATACTTCAGAGGCGCACGCTTAGGGAGCGTCCCCAAAGTGTCGATTCTCGACGCAGTGTCTCGTTCCCTTCTCAGGGAACAAGGGTTATAGTCATAACCCGAGACGTTTTCTACAAGAAGTATTTCTTGAGCAGTGTATTAGAATGCTGAATTAGAATAAATTACACTTAAATATATTAAAATAGAAAACAGTTATTTTAAATTGTAATAATATTTCATAATATCAAAGTTTTTACTGTATGTTGTGAACAAATACCCTTGGTGAGCGTACAAGACTTAATTTAAAGAACTTCTTACCGACCTTAATCTTTTTATCAGTAGTGTATGTTGTTGAAATGTAATCTTGGAGACAGTTTCGGAGATTTCATTAGTAAATTCAAGTAAATAGGACTTCTGCCTAATTGCCTACATAGAAAATATTTTCAAGATGACCACAGAGTCTTGTCACAAGGACTTGAGCTGGAGTGGACAATAAATCGTACATACTGTATACGTTCAGGCATGGCATGTCTGTGGTATGACATGTAAGCTGTGGTGCTTGTTGGAGATCTTTTTTATATTCTGTTTTTAATGTGCCACTTGTGGCAGGGAATGAAAACTCGCAAGGGGTTTGGGTGAAAATACCCAGGAGTTTCTTGTGACAATTCTTGTGGCAAATGAAGTGAAAGGGGAACAGATTCTCCCCTGGCTTTGTCATGGTGGTAGAGAGCAGAGGGTGAAGCCGGGAGGCACTGCTTTAGCGGTTGCATGATAATTTGCCATCCAGGTTAGTCGTACGCGGTATCTGAAATGTCAGGGTATAGGATCACAGTATGTGAATGTTGGGTTGGAGAAACTGCTCTAAGGTGTCTCTTATGCAGTCGCTGAGATGTCTCGATGAGTCACAGCTGTCGTCGTCTTTTCCTCCGCCTGTGTGCAATTCCATTCCTCTGCCTCGTGTTTGAAGTCACAGTCCTTGGCCCAGCAAACAAATTACAGTGCACAGTGGCTTTGCCTTTGTATGCTTCCCTTTTTGTTGTGACCCATGCTCCATAATGACATTTTCATTTCGCTTGCTTTTTCTTTTCAGGTTGGCAGAAATGGAGAACCAGAACTGTTCCTTTTTCACTGACAGTCTCTCTCCGGATGAAAGTTTGTGAGTACACCACCTCCCACACACATTATAATCTGTCACAGCTGCTAAGTCCTCATGCATGGGCGTGTGGATGTGCGCATGGCCATGCATGCATTCCTTCATGTTTGGTGTAGCTGGGCAGTCACATTAATTAAAAAAGATAATGAAAACGACCCATGGCAATGTGCGCGTTCACCCTCCATCCTATTAAGTCTGTGTGATTAAGGATCACAACAGTAGGGATGAATAGAGCATGCTTGGATGCTGACAGGAGGGAGAGAGAGAGAGAGAGGTTGGGCTATTGAAATGCTACCAAACAAGATGTTAAGAGCTACAGGCTGGCGGACAAGCGAAAGCCACTGAATTATGAGCATATATAGGTGAAATAAGGTAAGCCCTCACAAAATCAAAACTAATAAAAGAGGTCAGACCATCACAGCCCAGAGTCATGCTTTGTGCTGGAAATGGCTGTGTGTGTGCATGAGTGGATTTAAAGGAATAGTTCACCCAAAAATGAACTCGTCCTCATGTCGTTCCTGTGCTTTATGCCTTTCTTTCTTCCATGGAACACAAAAGAATCACGCTTTTCAATACAATTACAATAAGTTATCCAGCTTTAAATGGCATGCAAAAGGTCCATTTAACCGTCATAAAAGTGATCCATGTGTTTCCAAGTCTGAAACTATAAAATTAACTTGTGTGAGGAATTCAAGTTGTCATTCACTGATAATCTTCATCACAACTATTAATTGTGACCAGATCATTGGGTCAGTTTGTTGGACTTGAGAACAAGTACAATCTTGAATCATTTAGACCAGTGGCTCGTGAGCCACACGGGGCTCTTTGACAAAAATCATGTGGCTCGCCAGAATTCCCACCCTTCACCCTACCGAAGTTAAAGGTACAATATGCAGGATTTTTCGCCACCAGGGGTCGCTAACCTCTTACAAGAACAAAGGTGTATATTAATGACGTATATTCCGCATTAAGCGGAATTATGGATCTAGTCGTCAAGCTGATGGATCTTTTATGGATGAGTGAATACATTGATATTTTTAACGCGGATATAAAGGAATAAGGACATTTCATTCTACCGAACTACATGCAAGTGCTGAATTAATACTCACACAGGTCAGTTTATTAGGCGAATTAAACTTGAGGTAACGCAGCGCTGTTTCACTTGCTCTAACAGTTACACTATCACACTGAACGGCATTTGAGTGTGTTGAATGTTGTTAGTTAGGTTGTTTGTTGGCTATATGAGACTAACAGTAAGCTAGATCAACATTAGAATAATATACAGATCATATTCTAACATTTCATCATGTTGAACTAAATAACATTGATTCGTTTTATGTACATTTGCTCACCTGTCTAATAAAGTAACATGCAACACTCGCGTCTCTGTCAAGTCAAAGTTAGTCGCGGACGTGGAGGTCTCGGCATCTCAAAAGATGTTGATCTTCGTTTTAGTCCTCTTTTTGCCTCAAAGTCTGCTTGCCATGGTCCATAATGTTTGAACAAAACAACAACAGCGTGAGCGTCCTTCTAGGCATAACCGGCATAACCCAGTTGTCAACGTCTGTTGCCATGGTTACTATTGCAGTACGAGGTCAAACCTGGCGGAAACCGGGGGTAGCGCGGATATGACGCCATTGACTGGCGACTCCTCACCCCTGCTCACACGCCCCGTTTCCTTGGTTAAAATCGCAATTTTCTCACGATTTACAAATAGTTGGAAACATTTGGGATATTGTAAGTAATCAACTAAACAAAATATATTACATTGGCCTAGTGGTTTTTGGATATTTTACTGCAAAAATCCTGCATATTGTACCTTTAATGAAAAGTCAATCAACGATAATATTTCAAGTTGTTCAGGCCAATTTGCGTATGCAGTGCTGTGTGCAACACCAATCAAAGGCTAACCACTTGTTTTTATGGCTACGCTCAAACGGTTTGGAAATGACAACTGCATTTATTTGGATATCTGATTCTCGAAATGTTCTGTTCACACAGCATCTTACTGTAGCGGCTCAAATAGGCCTATTTTCTGTATGAACAAACAACTAAGTCACGCTTGCCATGAATATCACCTGTAACCAACCATGACAGTGATTTAAAATAAATATCAAAGACGTCCATAAAACCCACCGTCGACATGGCTTGAGTTCATCATTCAAACCTTAATTAACCGACAGCAGCTTTTATACCTGAGTGGAGAGCGAAGCATTTGAGTCAAGCACAGACCACACAATATGCAGCTCCGATGGAAGACAGAGACAGAATCTAAAACTTTCACATGAAAGACACAGCTTATATCTCTCTCTGTAGAGAGTGGTGCTTTCGCATTGTATGATGCGACATAACTAGTTGTCCAGTCCGGTTCACACAGTGGGGGTTTGCAGAGAATCTGGTTATGAGCCCCGAAAACTTACAAGTGTGAGTTCACAATCTGTCACTCCTCTAATTAACTAAACTGTGTGTGAATGCAACCATAGGAGTCAAATACAGGACTACCAAAAATAATCTATTGCTGAGTGAACATAGTTCATTGCCATAGTAACCTCTGGTGGTCAGATACAAACAACTGCCTGTCTAGTTTGTGGAGATTGCGAAAAGAGAGATTTCAGAGGAGCATAAAAACGTCAAAGTGACTGGACACACACACACACACACACACATTACATTGTTTGTTGCCTTTTTTCTATACATTTTTTTTTGACTTTGGACCTAAATAAAGTTATTGTTATCTAAATAATGTTATTGATTTTTTGTTTTTTATATTAATAATAGTAAAATAGTAGTTTTTGGATTGGCTCTTTTGGAAAAAAATGCATTAACGAAAAATGAAAAAATGGCTATTTTTATAAAAATAAAATAAAATAAAAGTTCCCGACCCCTGATTTAGACCATTTCGTGAACTGGATCAACTTATTCAGTGAAGAGAACAACAACTATAAAGAACAATTCACAGTCAAACTCTAGAGCCAAGATAATTAGCTATTGCTATTGCATTACTTAAAAGACTTGGAATAAACGGTAGCACACAATGAGATTGTATAAATAATTAAAACTACACATATTATGTATTAAATATTTATCTATATAAATACATATTTTATTTTATAAAGTTATCATGAAGTCTTTACAATTTAAAAATAAACAGAATAAGTTACTAAAAAGGAACTGACCATTTTTATTTTGGTTTTTGTGTGAAAAAGCTTGAAATCTCATCCCACATTTCACAGAAAAGAGCATAATATAAACAGTCATCAGAATTTCACCATTTGCATTCCACGGAAGAAAAAAAAGAGAAAGATAATGTTTAGGAGCGATAAGAGTAAGTAAATATTCACTTCGTGTTTTTAGGAAAATTGTTCATTTAAAAGGCAGAAGTGTATTCAGTGTAATTCTGTGAAAGTGCAATAGTGATTCATTTATTTAATCTATTTGATAGGGCATATGTGCCATTTCAGTGGCTTTTACCAAATCTCTCTCGTCCAGCGCTCTATAAATGGTCTTTGTGATGATGGTCGATGTATTTGCACCTGTGTAATTACAGCAGACTGCATGAAAACAGTTTTTTTTATTATTTTTATTATTGATGTGCCAAATGTGAGAGCCATGATTATTTGCCTGCTTCCTGTGTGTAGTGGTAATTCTTTTTCACTCATCCTGTGTGCCTGTATATTGGCTGTGCCTCTTTAGCTTTTTGTATGTGATGCCATGGATAGTGCTTGGATTACCAAGAGTGTGCGTGTTTGTGTGATTACCGATTGTTCAGCATCTACGCTGCTATTTGTTCTTTGGATGATGGTGTGCATTGCTCTGTTTTTCTACACTCTAAATACGCCATCCGCAGTTTATGTAGAATATGCGTACTACATGTGTTCTGTATTGATATGCCTCTGCTGCATTGTGTGCATTTGGCTTATGTACCTGCTGCTTTGTGTGCACTCTTGGCACTGCGTGTGTGTTTGTGTGTCTGCTGCTGCGTGGCACCGCTAATGTGTTCAGTGTGCGCTGTCTCCTATGTGGGGGGACTCAGGGATGAAGATCAGTACCTCCTACGTCACTCCAGCCCTGCCCTCGAGGAGGACTCCCCCCACAGCCACCTGCTGGCCCACCTGGACTGCCAGGACAGAGAAGAGCTGCAGCGCACCCTCCACCGCCTGGAGAACGAGAACAGGTGAGGGCTCAGCCAGGAGCACATTCACATTTTCACACTTGACGCTGAAATGGGCAAATTATGCAGCACTAATTGGAATTCCAGAAATAACAAAAATGTTTCGTTTTTTGAAGAAAATGTGAATGGCATTTAACCATGCAAAACATGGAAGAAATTATGCTAGATTCTTTTTTGTGTTTGTTAGTTCAATGTAAGCGTGTTCTGTTTTTGCTTGTTTTATGATCCACCAGACAACAAAACTATATCACATATAGAAACTATATCTTATAAATATAATATGAAATTAAAAAAATATGTAGCCTAATTGTTATAAAAATAAAATAAAAATAAACACGTAAAATTTATAAAAAAAACAAAAACAAATTATATATAACATTAATCTATTAAAATATATAGGTAATATATAATTATGAATAATAATTATATATAATAATAAAATTCTAAATATTTTATGCACTTAATCTATACTTTACTGAAAGGGTTTGTTCACCAAAAAATTACAATTTTGTCATCATTTACTCGCCCTCATGTTGTTCCAAACCTTAAAGACTTTTATTCATCTTTGTCTAAGACCACTTTGACCTTCAAAAAGTTCATAAACTGATCGTAAAACTAATCCATATGAAAAAGCGGTTTAGTCCAAAATTTCTGAAGAGACTTGATCGCTTTAAATGATGAACATATTAAATTTAGACTGTTATTCCCTTATAAACATTGATCAGTGAACAGTGACTTGCTTGACGCATGAGAACAAACTCGTTGGTTCTTGTGGAAGCTCAAACGTGCTGCGTAACACATGGTAATAAATCTCATTGGTTCTCACATGTCAAGTGAACATGCTTGAGCTTCCGTTTACCAGATCTGATGTATGCGTTGATGAATGTTCTTCAACAATGAATTGATTAAATCCATATTAATCAATAATGAAAATAATTGACAACAAATTAGTTTTTTGATTAATTGCATCTGCACGCTGCGCGCAGTCAGTCACGTCACTTTATCATAGTGATGTCACAGTCTGAGCTGCTGTGGGAAAACTGTATAATCCATGCTGCCCAAAACATGAGAATGCGTTGTATGAGGCACTTCCAAACAAATGCATCAGCATAATGTTTAATGTGGCTCGCCGTCAAATGCTCTGACAGATGCGTGTGCTGTTTTATGCATTCGAGACGTGTTTCCTCAGTGCATAACTTACATTTCATGGTTGTATCCTTGTCTGTTCATGTTATGAATTCACTTAATTTGCATGCGTGCGCATACACATCAAACAAACAGAGCACATTAACTCTGAGTAAACTACACATTTTGCTAAAATATTTCATGTTGGAAGTTAAATGTAGGTTAAAGTTCTACAACAAAAGTAATTTTATTTTTATGACAGCAGTACCTGTAAAGGGACTTTTTGTAATGGAGTATGTAACAATGTTGCTTTGTTTAGAAGAGTGAATGTGTGTTCCTCCTATCTTATACCAGTTTGCATTTTTTTTACTGTAATGTTTTTATATTAACCAAAACAATTTGTAGAGAAACAAAACTATGGTGGTCTATTTATTCATATCGATATGAAGTTTTAACTGAGGGTTATCCTCCTGACCTTTATAATTATAAATAATGAGGGGTAAAATGATTTCTCTTTGTATTTGTGACTCTTGGTTTCTGTCTGTAATTGACTGCACTTCCTGTTGGCCCATTAAAGGTATTGTAGGTAGGAATTTTATAAAAAACTTTTTTCCAAATTTGTTTAAACTTTCTGTATATATCAATGCATAATTAAAATGTAAGTACTCTGATAAAAGGAGTATAAAAATCGAGTGACTCTAGACCGTTTAACCCTCACTAAACACAGCTCATTATTTCCATCCGGGACGAAACAAAGGATTGGCTTAGGCGACTGTCTCTCTCTCGTAACCATGGCAACCACCCTTTTGCCACACAGGACCTGCCCACTTGCGCGTACCCGTTTGATTTGAGGAATTCTAGAGGCACGGAACCTAGGAATAGCAAAACAATGGCAGAGAAAGACCAATCAAAATTCACATATGCAGTTCGCCAAGGCAAACCAGGCAAAAAAAGGAAGACAGTAACGCTACTAGAAAAGGTAATGAACAAAAAGTCTTTGGATAAACAATGAAATAAAACGCGTGTCAATATCGGCGTGGCTTTCCAGCAATGGCGAGAACTGAGAGACCTCAAGGGGCTGAAAAGTGACGCCTTGTGACGACCTCCTCTGCTTCGCCCTCGACCCCGGATCTGTCCTCGAGCTGATGATGTGATGCGGTACTTGTCTCTGGAGTGTAGTCCTCATCAGAGTCAACAATGCTTTCATCATGGAAACTATTACATGCAGAACACCATTTATGTTATGAATGTTACACGAAATTCATCTTCATCACAGTGTAAATGATGGCAATGGAAAAACGTGTATCATGCAACCTGTTTTTAGCTTTGCCTTATAGATAACTAGTAGCGAATCAATAAATATATATTTTAAACTTTACCAATATCAATATGCTAGCTTGATAGTGAGTACTAAAATACATCTTATTTGTTTATCTTCATAATGATAAAGTTATATTTTTTTATTACATGTGATTCTGACATGATGTCACTACATGCACTGCGCTCCTTCCTCTCCGCTCGTCTCAGGTAAATAATGCGTCTTCAGCTCAGCGGTCGGAGTCGCGCGTTCATGTGTTTTTGGGGCGTGGCTTTGGAAGGAGCCCAGAAGGGTGGAGTGAATGGAAATAATGAGCTGTCTTTAAAACAGTTGTGAGAGGTCTACAGACACTCGATTTTTATACTTTCTTTTTCAGAGTACTTACATTTTAATTATTCATTGATATATACAGAAAGTTTAAACAAATTTGGAAAAAAGTTTTTTTTATAAAATTCCTACCTACAATACCTTTAAATCTCTTTAGAGGATTAAGATAGAGCTAATAGTTTTTAAATTGGTTGAGATAAAACGTGTTGCTGGGAAAATGGGGACATTATTACTATTATGATGGCTACTCTAGGTCAAACATCTTTTGACCCACATCCAATGAAAGAGGTGTGATCTTTAGACCTTAAAACAAAGGTTCAAACATCTACAGAAACACAAAAAGTCTATAAGGTCTACTACCATTTTGTTTCATCCCAGAGGCTACTGTTACAGCTGTGAGTCATTTATGAGTTTTTCTTCTGCGTAAATCCTGACCTTTAAGTCATGCTCTCGTGGGGTCTTGCTTTGTTATATGTGAGTAATAGGTCAATAAAACAAGATTAATTGTTAGTGTCTGCAGGGAATCTGCAACCTTAAACTCCTGGATAAATCAGGGCTTCCCGCTGTCATTATCAGGACAGAAAGAGCTGAGTGATTTTTTTGTCATTCAGTTCAATTTCATTTAAGGGGGTTATAATAATAATAATAAAAAAACGTATACAGACCCAAAACCCAATACAGACAATGCAATATAATAACATAAAACAAATTAACAAAATACTTATTTTGCATGCTATGTACAGTATACATACTACACTATCATTCAAAAGTTTAGGGTTGGTTTAAGATTTCTTATGCTCACCAAGGCTGCATTTATTTGATGAAAAATTCAGTACAAACTGTAATATTGTGAAATATTACAGTTTACAGTTTTTTAATTGAATGCATTTTAAAATGGAATTTGATCCTGTGATGGCAAAGCTGATTTTTCAGCAGCCCTTATTATTTTCTGATTTACATTAACATTATTTTAGCAGATTTTGTGCTCAGGAAACATTTCTTATTATTATCAATGTTGAAAACAGTTGTGCTGCTTAATATTTTTGCGGAAACCGGGATATAAATTTCTTTTCTTCAGAATTCTTTGACGAATATAATGCATTTATTGGAAATAGAAATTATTACATTATAAATGTCTTCACTGTATTTTTTATCAATTTAGTACATCCTTGCTGAATAAAACTAAAAACGCACTGATCCCAAACTTTTGAAAGGTGATGTTTATACTGCAGAAATAGTGACTAATATTCTTAACAGTTTTCATCAGGATTTCATCATTTTCTTGCTCTCTTATAATTTTACATATAGAGAAATAACAAAAGAATCTACGTTTCTATATAAAATATGCCACAATACAGAAAATTATATATAATAAATTAAAACAAATTAATAAAATAATTATTACATAAAATGTAGTTATTAAAAATATATATATATAATTAAGCATTTAAAACATATTTTATATAAATATGTATATAAAATATAAACTTTTTGTAAAAAATTATGTAAAAAGTTTTAAGACAAAATGAAGTAAATTTATTTGATTAGATCACATTAGTTTATAATATCAGCTTTTGTCTCGACGTAGCGGGTATGATAATCTAAATGATCAAGAAGGCAATAGTAATGATGATGATGCTGTTGTCTCTCCCACAGGGTGCTGCAGGGTGAGTATCGGCGGCTGAAGTGGAAGCACGAAGAGGCTGCAGCATCACCTCAGCTGCTGGAGTCGGGTCCTGGTTCACCGGCTGATCAGCAAGACGAGGAGCTCCTAGCTGAGGCTCGAGTCCTCCGACAGCACAAGACCCGCCTGGAGACGCGCATGCAGATTCTGGAGGACCACAACAAGCAACTGGAGTCCCAGCTGCACAGACTCAGAGAACTACTGCTGCAGGTCAGTTAACAGATGCTGATATACCTTGAAAATGAGGAGTATGCCCACAGCGAGTACCAACATGTGAGCCAGAATAGATTATTGTGATGGAAACAATGAAAGAATGGTGTGTAGGGAGTTGAATGGATATGTTACCGCTGCACAGGCGGGTAAATCGGGGCCTTCTGTGCCGAAGACTTTAATGTTAAATGTTAATGGGTTTGAAGGAATGTTTTGAGCTTTAAAAACAGCCACCATGAGAGAAATAAAGTTGGGCTAACAAAATATACTGATAAAGGGGGGCAGAGGGGAGGAAGTAGATGTATTTAAAGCTTTCGGCAAAAAGAGTAGGAAGACAGTTGAGAGGATAGACTATATTATAGGCTGCCTTGATGTACCACATGTAGAAGGGTAAAGATATGCCTACTAATGCAGGTTGGTAAGGACAAGGAGACAGGGAACTGAAGAGAATTTTCTCAAGTGAAAGGAGAAGAGATGTGGAGACAGAAAAAATGTACCCATTACCAAGGCCTGAAAAGAGGTGGAGGACGAGCGAGTGCAGGGAAGACGCACTAACTTCTGGTAAATTGCTTCTGGTAAATTGCAAAGATGGGAAGGAAGAGGTAGAGAGAGATTATATATGGGGCAGAACACTATTGATGGAGATGGAATCATAGGGATGGAGTGGGTGGAGGTAAGTCATTTCTCGAGCTGACGAACATTGAGCTTAAGAAACGAGATGGACAGAATAGAGTGGGCAGAAAGAGGATCCTTTTCTTTAGTGAAAGAAAGACAGAAAGCAGGCCGAGGAAGAAAAGAAAAGCTCAGGCAAGGCTGAGTGAATAGAATAAGAGGTGGTAAAAAAGAGAGGTAGTGCTGTAGAGATATGATTGGCAGGCTGAATGGTGAGAGAGAGTGGAGGAAAAACACTGAGGCTGTTGCTATAGGTGAAAAGGAATTAGACGGAAATAGAGGGAAGAGAAAACCTACAAAAACGAGTGAGTGATGTGTCATGGGGAAGCAATAATGTGCTGGGATTATGGAGTTCGATCAGCACCCATTGAAATCCGCTGGGAAATTTACAGTCTTACCTCTGTGGACATCTCTGTAGAACAATAAGAGTTTAACTCAGAATAAATTTGAGGTACTATTCATGCAAAAACAGCCTCAGTTCAACTCACCTGCCTGTGAAATGTGTGTGGGGGGGGGGGGGGGGGTGGGAGGCGAGCCATACCTGAGTTTCTTATCAGTTTGTTTTCATCCCTCAAGAAAATACACAGCCTTTGTAACATATGGAAAATGAGCCAAATCCCTGGTCGATAAATGCCAAAGTTTGGAGTTTTGGCAGCATTTGAAAACTGGCAACTGTTTTTCTCATCAAATTTTCTCATCTGATCCAACAACACTGTCTTCTGTCTAGAGCATGACTAGGCTAGCATACTGCATAGTATATACTACATATTAGCCGCGTTTCCACTGCCGGGCCAGGGCCGAGCCGTGCTAGTGCGTGCCAGGGCCAATCGCGTTTTCACTGTCACTTCCGGGGCTTGATCTGGGCTTACTCGGGGCCAACGGCCAGGATTTCTGGCCCGTCGAATACCCTGGGCCAAAGCGGGCCAGCTCGGGCTAGAGGCGTGCTCAAGGTAAAAGGCGGAGTTTATCAGTGTTATGGAACGTTATGATCTGAAGCAAGATGCACATTTCACTTTTTTATATCGCGCAAAATAATCGCTGCTCGAAATGGAGAATCGCCTGTACTGGTCGTCGAAGATACCAAAGCTCTTCTGAGCATTTGGGCAGAAGAAAGGTTACAACGTCAATTTTACGGCGTGTGAAGAAACGAGGACGTTTTAAAATACATCGATGCTGAACTTTCTAAGCTAAGCATTCAGCGAGTTCAGGAAAAAATTTAAAAAAAGTTGCGGGCACAGTATTGTACAAGGCGATTAAAACGCACAATGAACAAAGTGGAGCTCAGAGAAGGGATTTTCCATGGATCGACTTGATGGACGGTGTGCTGCGTCCCTCTGTTAGTGGCGACTCGCGAGACAGTCGGGACACTATTGCAGCCACGGTCGGTGAGTTAATATACATGCTATCTTCCTAACTTAAAAAATAAATAAATTCATAAAACCCGCTGAAATGGGTTGGGTTGTATCTGACGTTTGATCCGGAAGGCGTGTTAGGGGCGGGGTTTAGGGTAGCGCTGCGGGGCTACTGGCCCGGCAGTGGAAACGCAATCCCGATGCTTGAGGCCCGAGGCCACCGGCTCGGCTCGGCTCGGCTCGCTGTTAGCCCTGGCCCGGCCCTAGCCCGGCAGTGGAAACGCGGCTATTGTCTACTATCCATGTGAAGTATTGTACAATAAGCAATGACAAATGTTTCTGATGTTAATGCGGCATGTTTAATTCCATGCATTATACAGTATGTGTACAGAAAATGTGCATGCTATGTGCAGGTTTGTAGGATTTCTTTTGCTCACCGGATTTCTTCATGCTCGTCAGTGTGTGTGCACCAGATTTTCAGTGAACGCGCCCGTCTCATCAGCATCCATCAGCACCATGGAGTATTTGGAGATATGCTGTCCTGGCTAATCTACCGATAGATTGCAATTGCTAACGTCATTTATACTCTAAATGAGCTTACTTGATTTTCCGCCATCACTCTTCGTTACTGCGCGAATTTCAGGCGTGTGCATGTGATTGTAACGTGCGCGAGGGGTGGCGTGTGCCCGATCTATGATTGACAGTCAGATGATCTCACACCCCCCTGCGCTGATTGGACATGATGAACCGGGAGCTGTGGATTTTTGCAAAACAAATAACACGCTCCAGGTGGAGTTAGAAACTCGCTTTTTTTTTATAAAACCACTTTATTTATGTTGTTCTGTCAGATTATAGTGTCGATTTCACTGAATATGATCAAAATAATGTTGCCGACGGCAGCTTTAAAGTCATATTATAAAATACTATTACAATCTAAAAGAAATGCATTTTAAAACTGTGATGGCATTTATTATATGCTGATTTACATTTACATTCATTTAGAAGATTTTGTGCTCAAAAACATTTCTTATTATTATCAATGTTGAAAACAGTTGTGCTGCTTAATATTTTTGCAGAAAACATGATACATTTTTTTAGGATTCTTTAAAGAGTATAATTCTTTATAAGAGTATTTGTAAATAATATTATACATGTCTTTACGGTCATTTCAATTTGGGGCATTATTGCTGAATAAAAACGAAATTGTACTGATCCCAAACATTTGAACGGTAGTGTTTATACTGCTGAAATAGTAATAGTAATATTCTTAACTGTTTTCTTGTTCTCTTTTCATTTGATCATGTCTCCCAGCCCAAAGACGACTCTGAGGCCAATGGTTCGGCTCCTTCCTCTCTTTCCTCCCCCGTGTCAGGAGGAGGCCACCAGGGGGAGCCTCCCAGCAGAGAGACCACAGACACAGAACCTGCAGGTGAGACCTAGAACAACCTCGCATATCAGTGCCATCATCCACAGACTTATTTGAATTGAATAAGGCTGATTATTTTATGCTTCGGTTGAGTTCATTTTAATTGTAGCATTTAATGTTGTGTAGGTGAGGATTTTGATCATGAGCAAGACACTGTACTGCAGCTGCAACAGGTTATCGAACAGCTGAGGAACGTCTTCCCATCTGAGCCTGGTCCATGAAGAACCTGAAGCAAAACTCAGAGGCCTAACATTGTGCAGGTTTGCTTATTTCTGAATTAAATGAGCTTTAAATCAGTATTTCGCCTTGTGTCATTTCAAACCTGTATGCTTTTCTTTCTTCCATGAAACACAAAAGAAGTTTATCAGAATCTGTAAGTGGATGGTGATTTATAATACAAAAAAGCACCATAAACGTCTTTTGTAAATGTGGGCTGTATGATTGCTGCACTGTATTCCGAATCTTCTGAAGCCTTACGATATGATTTGTGCGGAAGCTAGACCAAAAAAGCTAGACCGTGTATTCTCTTTCAATACACTTGAGAACTAATGATGTTGGACCTAATTTAGTTCTAATCTTGTGCGTTTAAATGCACTCAAAACAAATTTGAGCACTAAAGCAGGAAGATATTTAGCAGAACAACTTCCAGTTTGTTTTTGAGAGTCTTCAGAAGACGTCTGTGCTCCATGAAAAGGAAAGTCATACAGGTTTATTTTTGGCTGAGTTATTCTTTTAAAAATGTGTTATTTTAGTATACAATGCAGATGCAGTTCTTAAAGGTATAGTTCACTTTGAAATTAATTTTTGGTATATTTTAGCTTACCTCAAGGGCATCCAAGATGTAGGTGTCTTTGTTTCCGCAGTAGTTTCAGTTTTGATATTTTTAGGTCAAACCGTTCTTGTCTGTCAGTCATATAATGCAGGTCGATGGTCACCACCTCAAAGAGCATGCACAGAGAAGTCCAAATTAAACATGATTTAATGACTCGTAAATGTAAGGACACATTGATGGCCTAAGACACGAAACGAGCAGTTTGTGTGAGAAAACGAACAGTATTTATATCGTTTTTACCTCTTGTAACCACAGCCACGTCCAAGTGATCTGAGGGTGCGGGCGCTTCGGTCTGCGCAAGCGCCGGAAAGTGCCGGAAGTGATCTCTCGCGCGTGTACGTCACTCATTGTTTTATGAAGATATTTTTGGTGCAAAACTACTGAATGCCTGTGACAGTGAAATTTGTAGTTGTAGAGAATAGCCACACATGTGTATCAGTAAATTTGAAGTCACAGAGATAAATGTTTTAAGAGTTGCAAACTTGTAGACTTTTTTTTATCTTCCACAAACACAACACAACAGTTACACATTCTCAAATTCTTCATTGCAGGTGCTCAAATCCTATTCTACAAATCACAAATTAAGAAACTCGTACGCTCACATTTTTGCTACAGTTGCTGCAGTGAATATGGTGCAAAAGGCATTTACACACCTGCATAAAAAAATGTGAAGTTTTGCTCATCTGCAAATCAGTATGTGAATTCATCCAATGAGAGTTGCACACTTGTAGAATATTTTCTCACAAATGTCTTGTATATTTTTCTAGCACAAACACTGTAAGTAGCTACATAACTACAGCTGCTTGAATCTGCTGCGACGAATCTCAAACACGGTTTTTCGCTTTCAAGTGACAAGTTTCGCGCGCTCTCCCTTTTGCACCAAGTGCACTGTGAAATGTGGTGCAAAAGTGAGTTGTGCATCTGTAGAGGCAGTGGGCGGAGCCTACATTAATATTCATGAGTTTCCCGGGCATGCGCACAGAACTGCTCATTCTAGTTCACGCTCCTCGTTTCTCAGCAGGTTTAATGGATTATTTCAAAAAAGGTAAATATAGTTTCAGTGCGAACTTAAAATACAATTGTGTATCGTTTCGTTAAGTTCATTATGTTTTTATTAATTCGTCACTGACTGAAAGATTGGCATTCACTTCGTGTAGGCCTATATAGCCTAAAGTACAGCAAACTTGAACTCGTTGTATAAATTGCACCTTGCTAAGCTTTAACTGTGGCTTTTACTAATTGTTATCATTTTTTGATTGCAATAAATTAAATAAACCCTCATAAATGTATCTGTGGGCTAACACTTTTTAAATATATATATATATATATATATATATATATAAGTACAGACTACTCCTGGAATGTCTAGACGGCAGCAGAAAATTGAAGGGTTAATTAGAGAAAGGAGACAGCTGAGGAAGCAATGGAAAAGAGCAGAACAAAGTCAGAAGGAGGGACTCAATCTCTTACAAAGGGCCATAAAAGATAAGCTGGCAACATTACGCAGAGCTGAGCGTCTACGGAAACGCTACAAAAAGAAGGAACGTGCGAGGGCTAATTTCTGTAAAGACCCATTCAAATTCGTAAAGAAGTTATTCACCAGGGAGAAGAATGGCACTTTAAAAGCATCTAGGGTGGAGCTAGAGAGATATTTGGAGGAAACGCATACAGATGCAAAAAGGCATGAGCCTATGTCAATTCCATCAGACATACCACCTATCAACCCACCAGAATACCAAATGGAGGTCTGTGCACCTAAGTGGAAAGAGGTAGAGCAGGCTGTGAGAAAGACAAGGGCTTCATCATCTCCAGGGCCTAATGGAGTTCCGTACAGAGTGTACAAGAGTGCTTCAGGAGTTCTGCGAATTCTGTGGAAATTGATAAAAGTGGCATGGGAAAAACAGGTTGTACCTAGAGCATGGCGCAGAGCAGGTGGAGTCTTTATACCTAAAGAAAAAGATGCTACAAGCATCAGTCAGTTTCGTCCTATTTCACTATTAAACGTTGAAGGTAAGATTTTCTTCAGCATTATTGCCCAGAGATTGTCCACCTACCTATTAAAGAATGGCTTCATTGACACCTCAGTTCAAAAAGCGGGCATTCCAGGGTTCTCAGGATGCTTAGAACACATCAATGTTATCTGGCAACGAATTCAGTCAGCTAAAAAGGAGATGAAGGAGCTCCATGTGACATTCCTGGATTTGGCTAATGCATATGGTTCAGTGCCACATGAGCTTCTTTGGGCAGCATTTGATTTTTTCAGAGTACCAATGTCAATAACAAATTTAGTGAAATCCAATTTTGGAGATTTGCAATTTAGTTTCTCAACTCCAAAATTCAGCACCGGATGGCAATGCTTAGAGGTTGGAATAATGGCAGGATGCACCATTTCTCCACTGGCTTTTACCATGGCAATGGAAGTAATCATTAGGGCATCAAGATGGGTAGTAGGAGGAGAGCGCTTGGCTTCTGGGATGCGACTACCACCAATCAGAGCATACATGGATGACATGACAACCATGACTACAACAGTAGCCTGCACTAATTGGTTATTGGGGAAGTTAACAGATAATATTGAATGGGCACGAATGCAATTTAAGCCCTCTAAATCAAGGAGCATCTCGATAGTTAAAGGAAAGGTAGTAGATAAAACATTCTTCATTAATGGTGAGGCAATACCAACAGTTTCTGAGAAGCCAGTGAAGAGTCTTGGGAGATGGTACGATGGGGATCTAAAGGACACAGTTTGAGTGGGAGAAGTTAGACGACAAGCAGTGGAAGGGTTGAAGAGCATAAACAGCTGTGCTCTACCAGGCAAACTAAAACTCTGGTGCTTTCAGTTTGGTCTACTGCCGAGGTTGCTGTGGCCACTGACTGTGTACGAGGTTTCATTGACAACAGTGGATAAGCTGGAAGCGTACATCAGGAATACATCAGGACATACATCAGGAAATGGTTGGGAGTTCCACGCTGCCTCAGCAGAGTGGGACTTTATAGTAAAGGAATATTGCAGCTGCCAGTCTCTGCTTTAACCGAGGAGTTTAAGTGTGCCAAGGTCAGACTGGAAATGACCTTAGTAGAGTCACGCGACAAATGTGTAAGGGAGGCAGCCCCTGTGTTAAAAACTGGTAGAAAGTGGTCAGCAAAGAAATCTGTAGTAGAGGCAAAGGCTGACCTTCAAATTGGGGATATCGTGGGACAGGTACAGCATGGAAGAGGGGGTTTTGGGCTCAGTTTAGCTCCTCCTAAATGGCACAAGGCAGGCCCAGCTCAAAGGAGGAAGCTGGTAGTCAACGAGGTGCGAAAGCAGGAGGAGAGGATGAGGTGTATAAAGGCCATTTCCCAGGCCAAGCAGGGAGAGTGGATGAGATGGGAGAGTGTGGAACAACGCAAAATGTGCTGGCAAGACCTTTGGTCAATGGAAGAGAGTAGGATCAGTTTCCTTATTAGGTCAACATATGATGTTCTCCCATCACCGCAGAACCTAAACCTCTGGGTAGGAGAGGATCCCTCTTGTCCTTTGTGTTCATCACCTGCCACATTTAGGCACATTTTGACAGGATGTAAGGTGGCTCTTAGCCAAGGTCGGTTTACTTGGCGCCATGACCAAGTATTGCGATGTTTGGCTTTAGCATTGGAAGGCAAGCGCAACATGACCAATAAGTTGCCGCCTGTTCTATCAAAACATTACACGCAGAAGACAATATTCCTCCGCCCAGGCGAGCAACCACCAAGAAAAGGTGCTAACACCAATTCTCGCCCAGGACAACTGGAAGCTGCTAGGGACTGGAAGATGCTGGCTGATCTTGATCAACGGCTTATTTTTCCACCTGAGATTGCCACCACTAACCTACGACCAGATATTGTTTTGTGGTCTGGATCAGCACGCATTGTTCAACTGATAGAGTTAACAGTGCCATGGGAGGATGCGGTAGATGAGGCATATGAGAGGAAGAAACTGCGGTATGCTCATCTGGCCGCTGAAGCAGAACAGCGAGGATGGAGAGTCCAGGTTTATCCAGTCGAAGTGGGTTGTCGAGGTTTTGTGGCACACTCTACAACCCGGTTCCTCAGAGACGTCGGATTCAGTGGCCAAGAGTTGCGTCGCACAGTAAAGAACTTATCTGAAGCAGCAGAAAGGAGCAGCAACTGGCTGTGGTTGAGACGGAAAGATTCTAGCTGGCTGTGTACAGGCCGCTACACTACGGTTTCGTAGAATTCTTGAAAACTTGAAGAGTCTGTTGGTTTATTTGTATAGGTTGTATAGTATTTACAGTCATTACGTTCCTGTGTATATTGCGTGAATGATGGGTGGTTGGGCAGATATTGTGTTTTTGCGGTATAGGTGGTATGCCATACGGAACCGTTGCCACTGAAACTGCATATTAACGCACCAGTGGGGCTCAACAGCCTTAGTCAAACGGGTTGGCGCGTATGGTTGGGTTGCGGAGAGATTGTGAGATTGTGGTTAGGTCTCAGCAGCAGGAGGGATGTAGAGGTCAGTAAGCCGGGCTGAGTTGAGTGGGGGACGGAGGGGGGTGACTCTGGGACGCCAGAGTCACTGTCGAGCCCTCTTGAGGTGTCGTGGGCTAATCGACGAAACACTGAGGACGGAAGGTGCCCACTTGAAGACCCTAGAGATGTCCCCTACTTGGCTCAATCCAGACGGTTGTCGTGCTGGTCCACTAGGGAGACCACACTGTAGTTGCAGCCGTCGTGTGTGCTGATGCGCCAAGTACACTGCAGTCGTTAACGCCGGACAGAAGGGGAGTCACACCACCATTTGGAAAGAAGCGTAAATGGGTGAAGCATAGGTTACTGTAAAGATACGTCTTAGTGTTGCTTATCTTGGCAAAAGCCGAGCACAAATCAGCATGAAGTTTTAACATCTACTCTCGTGTAATGGAAATCATTATATATATATATATATATATATTATAGGCTATATACTTCGCAGTAGTGAACGCACCAGAGAGAAATGCACATTTCATAAGGATTACATAAGCAGAGAGCAGTCTGTAGTCTGTTTTCTTTCGTTTTGAATTGTTCTGTTTAAAAGTAGACATGTCTGTGAGGCAAGTAGGTTACCTTATACGCCGAGTTTCGGTTCATTTATGAGACAAGCTCCAGTTCACGCGCCGGCGCCTCCGCTTCGTGATTATCTATCGTCTGCTATATTTACTTCTTATTTATTAAAACGAAATTCAATTTAAAGAAAGGGGTTGTGCTTTCTGTTTGATGTCTCTGTGAAAGTTTTAAAGCTTTCAGAGTGGTCACGTCCGTAACGGAGAACTGTCACGTCCGAAACATTGTTTTTCCGCGTAAATGCGAACACTAAAAATCATAAATGCAATTCAGCCCGCCAAAGTGGCTTGTAGGAGTGACTGCGTCACGCCACTGCTGAAATCCACCTGCATATGGCGGGTTGGCGGGTGTTAATGTCAATCACTGTTCAAAAGTTTGGTATTAAGGTTCTAAGGCAAGGTACCTCTAAGGTACAAAGACTACATTTATCTAAAACAGTAATATTGTGAAATATTTTTATCAACTGTAAAAAAATAATAATAATATTGTGATGGCAGAGCTCATTTTACTCTAGATTTCAGTGTCACAGAAATCATTCTAATACTGAATATGCTGCGCAAGAATCATTTCTGATTATTATCACAGTTGAAAATGGTTGTGCTGCTTAATGGAGTGTGGAAATTGACCTTGCCTGCTATAAAAGTATAACATTTCTTAAATCATAGTGATTCCAAACTTTTGTCATGCAAATCTTAATTGATGAAAATGCCAGAATGTCATGTTTTAACATCGATCCAACAAAGTTTAAAGGTTTCATTTTTCAAGAGTTCAAGTACGAAGTAGATCATGCATTTGTATCAATGATCATCATTGTGTATCATCCAGGCACCCAGAGCAACATAAGGTCAAAGAAAGAACATGACAAAGAGAAACATCAGTGTAGGGTGCAAAATGTTTATTTGGACACTGATATGGTTGTGGAGTTATTTCCCAGAGATTATTGCCAGATATGACACAGTTGTAAAGCTTCATAAAGTAAGGTATCAGAAGAGCTTAGCAATAAATAAATTGAATGGTAATGGTTCATGTATTTAGGAATATTCTATATCTGCTCTTCTGTTGGAAATAAGTGTTGCTTGTAATCATTCAGGTGTTCTGGAATGTTTGGTTTTTATGGTAAAAGTGGAACCTTAAACCTTGTAATATTTTTTTGTAAATGTATATTTTGTTTGTAATTTTTTTTTTTTTTTTTTTTATTAAAGTGACATTCAACAAATGATAAACGACAGTTTAAAACATTGCAATGTACAGAGGAAAAGCACAACGAAATGAACGAGTTGAAGTTTGCTGTGCTTTATATAGGCCTACACGAAGTGAATGCCATCAATCATTTAGTCATTAATGAATGCACAAAACGTGCAAACTAATAAAAACATTATGAACTTTATGAAATGATACACAATTGTATTTTAGGTTCGCACTGAAACTATATTTACCTTTCTTGAAATAATCCATTAAACCTGCTGAGAAACGAGGAGCGTGAACTAGAATGAGCAGTTCTGTGCGCATGCCCGGGAAACTCATGAATATTAATGTAGGCTCCGCCCACTGCCTCTACAGATGCACAACTCACTTTTGCACCACATTTCACTGTGCACTTGGTGCAAAAGGGAGAGCGCGCGAAACTTGTCACTTGAAAGCGAAAAACCGTGTTTGAGATTCGTCGCAGCAGATTCAAGCAGCTGTAGTTATGTAGCTACTTACAGTGTTTGTGCTAGAAAAATATACAAGACATTTGTGAGAAAATATTCTACAAGTGTGCAACTCTCATTGGATGAATTCACATACTGATTTGCAGATGAGCAAAACTTCTCGGTGACTTCACATTTTTTTATGCAGGTGTGTAAATGCCTTTTGCACCATAAGCCCCTTTCACACAGCTCTTTGAACCCGGCAAATTGCCGGCAAATTGCCAGAGTGCCTTCTGTGTGAACGCAAACACGACCCGGGATTGATGCCGGGATCGATGCCGGGTTGGGGACCTAGTAACATTGCCGTGTTCAGACCCGGAACGCGCGCTGTGTGAACAAAAGCCAGAACCAATGCCGTATAAGGGGTGTGTCGTATTGATGATTCACGAGCCTTTGCAATGACGTAGTTATCGTGCGACTCAGTTACTCTAGAAGAAAGTTTGTGTTCGTCAACGATACAAGAAAGAACGAAAAAATGTCTGCAAACTGGACTGAAGTAGAGACCCGTCACAACCAACGTCACGCGTCTTTCCGGAACATACACGGGTTGTGTGTGAACGCGCTCTCTGATTCCGGCAAATCACTGGCAGTGTGAATGAAGCAAAATCAAACGAACCCGGGTCAAATACCGGGTCACTTTATCCGTGTATTTTCCGGAATCTCTGTGTGAAAGGGGCTATATAGAGGGAATGCATTAACGTCACTTTCCCGCCAGAACACGCCCCCCTCAGCCGGACTGAGTGGCAAAAGAGCTGCTGCGTGGCTGGAGTTAATAGGGGAAACTGCGAAAACGCGAGTAAAACAAACTATTATCAGTTTAAACTAAAAGTTGGACTCGATATAGTGTTCTCTTACAACTTATCAAAGATCCAGTGATCCATGAATATTGACATGCAGCCAGGAATCGTGTTTCCTGACGTTTATATGTGCCTGATTTCGACGCATGGGAAATAAATTAAGAAAATTTGCCTGTAAACGTTTTATATAAATACAATATAGATAGGTCTAAATCCGAGTGATCACTTATATTAATGTTATACTGTATATCATCATATCGTCCAGCCCTAAAACTTGTATAGTTTTTTGTCAGTGTTTATTTAAAAACATCCAATTATGCATAGTCTGTTCTGTAGCTTTTTGCAGTCTGTAAAAATATACAGTACCTCAGATTTCTGGTCAAATCTAGTTGTGCAGTCAATCGCAAAGCTCTTTCACGTTTTAGATGTGTTTTGTGTGTTTTTCACGGCATTCACGCTGAAAACAAATGCTGCCGCTCAGTCTTTTTGCCACTTGTGGGCGTGACCGCATTCACTCCAGCCGACGGTGACGTCATGCGCATACCCTCTATTCACTGCAGCAAAAATGTGAGCGTACGAGTTTCTTAATTTGTGATTTGTAGAATAGGATTTGAGCACCTGCAATGAAGAATTTGAGAATGTGTAACTGTTGTGTTGTGTTTGTGGAAGATAAAAAAAGTCTACAAGTTTGCAACTCTTAAAACATTTATCTCTGTGACTTCAAATTTACTGATACACATGTGTGGCTATTCTCTACAACTACAAATTTCACTGTCACAGGCATTCAGTAGTTTTGCACCAAAAATATCTCCATATTGTTTACACAGAGATTTCGGAAGTGTTACCTTTCACCGTGAAGATCTAAACATATTTAGATATACAGGAAATCGCAATGGAAGACGATTTCGATATATCAACAGACAACGTTCAATTTTTTTCACAACCGTGCGAGAGATCGCTTTCCGGCGCTTGTGCAGACCGAAGCGCCCGCACCCTCAGATCACTTGGACGTGGCTGTGGTTACAAGAGGTAAAAACGATATAAATACTGTTCGTTTTCTCACACAAACCGCTCGTTTCGTGTCTTAGGCCATCAATGTGTCCTTACATTTACGAGTCATTAAATCATGTTTAATTTGGACTTCTCTGTGCATGCTCTTTGAGGTGGTGACCATAGACCTGCATTATATGACTGACAGACAAGAACGGTTTGACCTAAAAATATCAAAATTGAAACTACTGCGGAAACAAAGACACCTACATCTTGGATGCCCTTGAGGTAAGCTAAAACATACCAAAAATTCATTTCAAAGTGAACTATCCCTTTAAGACTACCTTCTACCCAGTGTGTTAAAGAGAAATACATTTGAAAACATTTTTGCATTCTATTGATCTGTCTGGATGATGTATCAC
Source organism: Rhinichthys klamathensis goyatoka (assembly GCF_029890125.1). Taxonomy (NCBI): domain Eukaryota; kingdom Metazoa; phylum Chordata; class Actinopteri; order Cypriniformes; family Leuciscidae; genus Rhinichthys; species Rhinichthys klamathensis. Next base: position 1,917,966 of record NW_026606820.1, read on the forward strand.
TCTCCTTACATTTTTCAGGTGCCGTTTTGCTCATCTTATCGTGGGCAGGGTTTTGGGAATGCGGGGCTGGCGAATCCAAGGACAGACGAGGGGACTGTGAGAAGGGACCGGAAGAGTTTCAGGACAACCTTCTCAGCATGCAACCATTTGCCAATCCCAAAGAGCTGTGGGATTATCTGAGTGCTAACTAAACAAACTAATGTTTACATGGTGCCAAAGGCCTGCACTGATCCGGACACTGTGCTAACCCGTGTAGTAATGCAACTTGTGTGGCTTCAATACAGCACAAGAACCACAAACAAGACTTACACCAGGCAGAAAGTGTCTCTCCTTAGGTATCCCTTCTCATTTTAAAATGGTTTTCGGACTCACTCATGCACATAAACACATACCATTAAATCATGCTTGGAAATGCGTGGCCCTTGTTCTGTGAAGCAGAAAAGAACAGATTCCCCTGAACTGTCGGGACACACGGCAAGCTTATTTACACTGTAAGGATGACACGTCTTCGGTTGAGGCCATCATTTATTTAAGATGCCAAAGTGCCCAATGAGCATTGCGCTCCTGCCCTGACATTCTTTTCCATTTCCCCCCTGCTCTTTTTCTCTTTCATTTAACACAGTTTCCTTAAAAGTGCAAATCACTCTTAAATGCATACATGGTATACAGAGACATGAACTGCAACAACCATTTTCTATCTTGATTAGTATTTTTGCCTTGTTTTCATTACAGATATATAAACATCTTAAAAAAAAAATACACTACTGTTCAAAAGTTTGAGGTGAGGTTTTTTTTAAGGAAATCAGACTTTTATTCACCAAGGATGCATTAAAATTGATTAAAAGTAACAGCAAAAACAATTTCAAATAAATGCTTTTCTTTTGAACTTTCTATTTCTAATCCTGAAAAATGCATCACAGCGTCCAGAAAAAAGCAGCACAACTGTTTACAACATCGATAATAAGAAATGGTTCTTGAGCACCAAATCAACATATTTGAATAATTTCTGAAGGATCATGTGACACTGAAGACTGGAGTAATGTTGAAAATTCAGCTTTACCAACACAGGAATAAATAATATTTTTTTAATATATTAAAATAGAAAACAGTTACTCTCGATTGCAATAATATTTCACAAAATTACTGTTTTTAAATATATAAATAAAAGCCTTGATGAGCATGTTCCTTTCAAAACTGCAATTTCCTCAAATATTATGAAAAAGAGAATATAGTTCAGTTATTCTAATTCGATTGTGAAAACATTTAAATTGATCTATTATTTAAAAGACAATGCCTATTTTGTTTGTTTTATTCTCTGAAAAAACACGTCTCATCTTAAAATTGCTTCTCAGGTAAATGCTAGCCTACTTGGTTTTTAATGTTGTTTAAGTATTTCTACAAGAAAACAAGACAAAATCCTGATTAAGAAATTGATTTTTTGCAGTGCAGCCACTCATACAGAAAGGCTCTATTGCACAGATGAGCGGATTTCTTGGCTGTTGGTTTTCCGGTCACAAGGGAAAGGTCTCTCAGGAGATTTGTACTGTTGTTTTGTTGTCAGAGCGCTTGCCGTTAAATTACAGCTGTCCAGCATGGCATGAACAAGAAAGTAGAGACCCGAGGAGACGATTCGACGTATGTTCGCCCTGACCTTTTCTCTTTGGCTTGGGACGCTCTTTTACACCCAAGTCACAGCCGATTCATTTTAAAACGAGCGCGGCTCTTATTATTATGCCTTAAGTCTTCAAAGACTTTTTTTTTCATTAAAGAATACCAGCCTTACATCTCTATGTCTTATTGTTGTCCTCCTGATGGAAGTATTTTGTTTACCAAACGCTGTTCTCCAGATCTCAGCATTTCCACAATCTGAGGAGGGAAATGAAAGTGTGTGGAAGGATTATTTTACATTATGCCGAGGGAGGAGGATGGCAAATGGATCATGCTCTTTGTAAACCGAGAAAAAAGGCCGCTTCTTCTTTTTTTTTTTTTTTGTCGAGTGATTTACTGTGGGGTGTCAGATTTATATGAGCTGAGAAGATGCTGGGGGTGTACTGAGTAGAAAAGAGAAATAGATAGCGAGCAAGAGAGCGGGAACAGATAACGTTACGTTGTGAAAGAAAGACTGCAAATGGGAAAGAGAAAAGTGTGTGAATATTCACTGTGATGGGTTGTGACACCGCAGCCCCTGCAAACAGGACTGAGATTATTGCAGCTGAGAGAACAAGAGATTTTCTCCATTTATTTTGGCTAACACGTTGGAAGTACGATGATTCCTTGTTCTCCCATTCTCCATCAAAAAAAAAAAAAAAAAAGTGACCCTAGTTGCACACTGTAGGTTTTTTCACTGTGCCATCGCCGACTTCCTTTCGCATGTATTGCGATCTCATTTTACATGACAGCAGCGAGCTGTCTGTTTGTTTTGATGCGGTTGCTAAGAAACTGTCCCCAAGGACAGTGCTGAAGGTAGGTCTTTGGAAAGGTGATGTGGCATCATAATGGAGGAGATACAAATAAGCACATGGAGAAAGAGAGGGGGACTCAACTCCCCTACGCTCCATATGCCTGCCTCTGTTTAACTTGCATGGCTCCTCATTAAGATCAACATCTGGCGTTCTATCCACAGCGACACCCATTTATCATTCCAATGCTTATTTGGGACTCGCATATACAAACGCTCACATTAAAGTATGCACACTGCATTTTGTTTGCTTTATTCCATGCCAAATAGTCAGAACTGATCCAGAGCGCTGAACGTGGATTTTCTGAATTCATTTAAATGATGCAAAACAATTTTATTTTTGTCTTTTTCCCCCCAGTAGAATATCTAAACATCATTAAAACCTTATAAATGTGCTAAATTTCATATTAAGACTTGTTTTCAGAGAGTATATTTTTTTAATTAAAAAAATGTTCTTACCCAAATGGCAGTTATTTTAATGTCATATCTTATCTGAAAGCATTACATCTTAAGCTAATTTTAATTTGCAAAATTTCAGAAATGATTTTTTCTTAACAAATGACCAAAATAAATAAATAAAATACAACCGGCTAAGAAAAAATCAAGATTCAAACAAAGAGTTTAGATGTACTCACACTAGTTATTATGAATGGGGGAATAAGTCCCGCCTTCTAAACAAAAAAGCTAATCAGCAATTGGTAAAGTGCGTCACTGCAGTGGCTCCGGTTGTTAACCCTATTTGAGCATGAGAAACAACATTTAGTTTACAGTTTATGTCAGATTTTGTTGCTGATTTTCAATGTTATTTAATTGTGAGTTTGTCGAGCAGGATTCCCCCATTCAAGTAGATAGGACTTGGTCTCGGATGCCTGAAATAGGTGAGCAGACTTCCCTTGAAAGGGACTTTGATTCGATATAGTCTATGAAAACGAGTAATGAAATCTTACATGTTTTTTAAATAAATTCATCCTTTTAAAGGGCATTTGGATAATTTTACAAGAAAACAAGACAGAAATACAGATTTAGAAAATTATTTTTAAGCCTATAGAAAGGGAGATGATTTTCTTTGTTTTTTTTTTTACAAAGTATGAGCTCCAACATGGTAGCAAATCATGTAGCATTATGTAATACATTGAATAGAAATGATCCTATATGCATACCATTTGCAAAATATAATAATTCTCCATTATGTAAAATCAGTATTCCTTAATATGATCTTTTTAACTCGTTTCATAATAGTTCCCTTGTGTTCTCTTAAAAAATGAGATGTGCTGAGTTTGTGGGTTGTGTGAAATTACAGCATTGCTAAGGGCTGCCTTAGCTAAATTTAGCCATCTGCCTCATTAACAAATGCACTCATTATTTTTGTTTGTATGTAGCAGACCGTTGTGTCACAGGCTTGTTTGTAATGTTGAACTAAGCGACAGGGCATTTACTGACTTAACCTCTGAACCCGTGGCATCATCATTACACACACTGTCATGATGTTTTCAGCTCAAATGACCTTAATACAAACATTTTGTGTTTCCCTGCAAAATATGTTATTTTCATGTGCAATGCAGTCATTTGTTTAATTATTAACACTATATAGTTTTTGTTTTCGTGTGTTTTTAATCTGTACAAAATGTAAACAAAAATGCGTTTTAAAAATGAATGAGTTACTGGCTGCTTTCTACTCATTGTGTACAAAGAAATAAATTTTTATTTGTTGTATACACCTTGGTCTGGTTTGTCTTCCTTCAGATAATGGGATATGATATTGGTATCTATTTCTTTTTCTTTTTGCATTTGACTTTTTTGGTGTATTTTTCAGGTTTCGCAGATGATGGTTCCTCGACACTAGTCTTCTCCATCTTAATAAATTCAGCTGCTGTATTGCTCTCCTCTGTTTCATCATCTCCAGTCATGTCCGTCAGCCTTTCTTCCCTTGATGCTCCACTGCTTGCATCTTTGTCTGACTTTTCAGGAGACTGTTGTTTTTCATCTGTGATCTCATCTTGGCCATCATTTTTCTTTGTAATGTCATTGGTCAGTAGAGTTTTCGAGTCATTATCGGTCTCTGATCTCTGTGTACCCTCTCCTAGCACATTGATTTGGGCTGAATCCCCGTCTCTATCTGCAGCCGTATTATCAGTTTTTGCCTTTGATTCTTTCAAGGTCAGCGATCTCTCATCCCTTTGGTTCTCACTTTTTTTCTTCTCATCCTGTCCTTCATCATTATTACCTGCTTTGACATTGCAGCTCTCCTCTGATTTGGAACTGCAGCCTGAATGTCCTTCATCATTTCCTTCCGGTATCTTACTCTCATCTGCCCATGTCACACCTTTCTTTGTCTTCTTTCCCCTTTTGACCTGTGCTTTCTTTTCTAACTTCTCCTGAGTGCTCGTCCAGTAGTTTTTGTTTTCGTTGACGCACTTCACTCTGATCTTCTCCCCCATCTTCTTAATCTCCTGCTTGACGATAGGTTTGAATGTGGGATCGAGTTGCAGGACCCTAGTGAAATCCCTGCGGGCTTCGTCTTCATTGTATAATGCCGAGTGAGCCCGGGCCCGCTGGTACATGGCCTTCAGATTGTCTGCGGCGGAGATGAAAGCGAGAGAGTGAAGACCTGTGCCCGGTTGCATAAAGCACCTTAAATGTAATTTTCCCGGTTTTTTTAAGTGAAATGTCATAAACACTTAGAATTTCCCTTAAATGCTGTTTTTTCACTTAAGTAATCGTTAAGTGTTGCATAAAACCCCTTAACGGTAATTTCCCTAAGTATAACTTAAGGTTTGGAAATCGTAACCTTAAGAGTAACGCGGACAAAAATAAGACGACATGGCTGAATTTATGAAACCAGCTGAAGATCATAGGGAATAGGGAGAACCCTTTGGACCAATTTAGCCATGAAAAATTGTTGCAAGAATACCGATTTGATCGACGCGCAATATTTGACATCGCTATCAAACTAGACGGCTGTCTGTCTGTCATTACACGCGACTCGCATGTAAACTATCACAACGTTAAGTCAGTGCGCGCACGGAGAGTGTGTGGCCGACAAAAAATTCACAGGAGAACGAGCTGATTCTGTGTTTTAAAAGGAATCATGACAGAAGAAAACAGGTATGCTATGGAAATATACTCAGCTGTATTTCGAGACACAGAGCCAGAAGTGCATTCACAAAACCTAAACAAATGCCAAAGCATGAGACGGTGAACAACACAAACTGCCGCCACGTTCGGAGCTAACGCGGTGTTGCGTGATAGCGTCACTGGACTGACACGTGATATTCCGACATGTTAGTGTTTTGCGTATCTATGGCAACAACAGACTTTTATAACGTGAATCCAGGATCGCTGTCGTGAAACACTTAAATGTTTCCCTTACCTAAGAGAACCGTTTAAGAGATTATATGCAACACCCTTAAGTTGTTCTCTTAGGTAAGGGTAAATCGCCCCTTAAGTATCATACTTAAGGGAAAAACTTAAGGTGCTTTATGCAACCGGGCACAGCCCTGCCACATCACATTGGCTTCATAATAAATAATTCATACAATAATAAACAACAGTTTATGCTCTTTGTGTGGAGATACCAAGGGATATCTCAATATGGTGAATGATGCAATTGGCTCAACTTCCTAGATCCACTGACAGAGTGAAGCATTGAGATGTGGTTGCTTATAGGGAGACGTGGTGTATATGCTAACTGACATTGCTCAAGGCTCTGTTTTTACTACAGACAATAAAAGTGTTTGGCTGACTTGCACTGGGTGGCGAAGGAGCAATCTATATCTGCTGCTAATGCTTAAACACAACCAAATGAGTGTCTACGTCGTAGAGTGCTTCTCAAACCAAAGAGTTTGACACGTGGTGTATGTCATATATGATTTATATGTAACTCACATACAAAAATGTATGACCAGCCTTGAAGAAAAAAATGAGATGACTAACTGATAAGACTAGTCTTATCCAACCGCCCTATATTAATTTCTGCAGTGAATGAGTATATGCTCACCTTTGTGTTTCTTCAGCAGTTTAGAGTTGAGATCCACCACTTCTTGGTATTCCCCAAGCTCCAGCTTACACTGACTGAGGTTTAGACAGAGTGGCAGACGGACTTTCTCCAGAGATTCCCAGTCTTCTCCTTCATGTTCCACCTCAAAAACACAGAGAGATAGATATGGTTTAGTGAGCACTGAGTTGCAGATTCCCCATGGGGATTTTTTTTAGCTTCCCTGTCGTTCCTGCTAAGTAATTTTTGGATCCCCAATGTACATCTCCCCTGGGATAAGAGAAGGTATATATTACTATAAGTTCTGAGGAATATGTGAGTGTTGCCATGGAACTGTGCAGCTACAAAGATGTTCTGAATCATTTTTGACAGCGTTTTCTGTAGGTGTTTAGCCCATGTCTCTATGATATTGTCTTTCATAGTGTTCAGATCACTCCATCAAATACGAAACTCTGATGAAAAATGACAGCACACAGCATACTTATCCTAAACAAGCCGCACAATTTGAGATTCATTCATGACCATAGTACTTATGGTTAGGTTTTGTTCAATTTTCCAACTGCGCATTAGTAATTGTGATGCTTGAATTAGAAAGCACCACTTGGGTCCCAATAATGTAAAATATTGTGAGGACATATTATAAATGTTATCTTCTTGGCTCATGAATATTAATTAGGCGATGTTACATTCACCCAGTAGTTTTTAGATAAATGGGCGGAAATTTTTTCAGATTACAGCTACGAGCTTTCAGTCCATTACTGAAGTAAGAGGCTTCTGCATGGTTTATGGTTTTAAATTCCACATTTTATGAGGCTGGCTACAATTCCAAAAGTTAAGCTCTTAATATATTATTTATTTATTTTGATTTTTTTTTTAAATGGTGGGACTTATCCTCAGTGCCTTCTACAGCGATCAAGTGTATCACAGACCCGTGCTACATTTCCCAAAAGCATCATGAGCCAATGGTAACTAATGTAGCCAATAGTCTCTACGATCAACAATGCTTTTGTGAAATGCAGCCCTGGTCATCATTTATCGTTATTTTCAGTCAACAGGCTCACCTTAGTTTGGAGATGGTCTACATATTCCAGAGCCTCCTTGAACTTGACAGTCGCCTCAGTGTATTTATGCTCTTTCACATCGAAATTGCCTTCATCTTGGAGCAGCAAAATTAGCCGTAGCATCTGCTGCCAGTCCTTGCCCTCGGTCAGAGCTGTTATCCTGCGACTGGCCTCTCCTGCTGAATCTTCACTTTTGGTGTCATGCTTATTTTCCCCTGCTACAGATGGATTTATTCCCTCCTCAGCATATTCAGGGGACTGAGAATGTTCCACCTTGCTTTCCTCTTTTGTAGGCATCGCAGAGTTTTCCTCCTCCTCCTCTGATTCCCTTTCTCTCTCTTTCTTCTCTCCAAAGATGTTCCAGTACCTTTCTTTATCCTCCCAGTATTTTTCCTTCATTCTCTCAGAGAGAAGATCCAGTTCTCTTTGCACCAACCTAGACAGTGTGATGTCTAGGTTGGCGACCATCTGGAAGTCTTTCCTGGCCTCCCTCTCACTCCACACAGCTGCATAGGCCTTCGCTCGCTTGTAGTAGGCCTTGACACAGTCTGGAAAAGATCATTAATGGGACTTTAATTTGTAAAGTTACTCTTCCTGTTACTTACCTACTAAGGCTGTAGAGGTATTTTCATATGAAGTAGTATTATTTGCTTTCATATCATTAAAAAAACCGTTTTAACCCAAGTTGGACACCAAGTATACAGTTGAGTGGGCTCGAGAGCCTGCCTAAGATTCCCAATTGATGGCTCTCAACAGCTTTCATTTGATCATGCTCTTCTCTAAATCTTAAACTCAGCCGAAACTTCCCACAGCCAACATCAGCCTCTGGCAAAAACATAGCAGATTCTGTGAGCACATTTCAAAAGGATGTGCTCCCCAGGTGACACACAAGAGAAATGGTACAGAGAGCAAAGATGAAAATTTGAACCGAAACAGACAACAAGGTGTGGGTGACACATGGGGCGCGGCAGAATGAAATGAATACTGGGAATTAGAGGGGACGGGGAAACAGGAGAGTGTCCTCGATAAGGGGAACTGTGCCGGCTGCATATGCATAAGGCTCATTAGGAGAGCTACCCACACTGCCTCTGGAGCCACCGCGAGAGACCATACATCTGTCACTTCACATGCTTCAAGAGGGCTTACACAGACCAACTCCTGTCCCTTCTGCTCATGCAGCCAGCCGAGCTTAAACAAACCCAAACCACAGAGGACGGAGATTACTATGCATGCTGCCGAGTACAATTATGAAAGTGAATGCAATTGGATTATTTATGATAACCAAAAAAGCAAAGGCTAATTCAAAAGATGGCCTGATACTAAGCTGGTCTACATCACCTCAACTCAACCTAAATGTCTCTGGCTAATTTGTGTTGGTTGTCATTTTCCTGAGAATCCAATGACTTGATGTTGGAAAGTCAACATTGGTTGAGTTTAATCTTGCAAGTCCTAAACTGCTTTTGGGGGTCGCTAGCATCATTAGATAACTCATCTTGAATTTTAAAATGTTTCGTGATACATTTGTGATGTGTATTAATAATAATCTATTACATAATGGGAGGACTTGTGCTTTGATAATGATTGAAAATGCTTGAGCAGTGAACTGTTGCCATGGTTGCTTCCTTGGGCACTGGCAAAACATCTACTCTAATATGAAGAAATATTACAGCATTAAATGTTGCTTGTAAAGAATTTCATTTAATGAAAACGAGTGCTGCAATACTCTTAATTAGGCGGTTGCTGATAAGTGGATAAATGGGACTACTGAGGTTGACTGGGAGATTAAACGTCATCATGGCAAACAGATAAACTCATCTACTCACTAGTCCACTTTAACAGCCTCATTATGTTTATACTCGGAAGCTTAGTGGTGGTGACGTTGAAGTCATGCGATGATAAATTTAGCTTTTTACTGTAGATTTTATTTAGGCTTCAAAATGTATAAAAGTCGGGTTCATTTGTCAACAAAAATTGTAAGAATCATACAACTTTTCTTGATCATAGAGCTTATTTTATCCGATAATCCAAAAGCTGATCGTTTTTTTGTCGAGGGAACCAAGGTAAAGCTAACTTCTGGGTGGTCCAACAAAAATATATAGACCGTGTCTGAAATCACATACTCTGAGCTGCTAAATACGGCTGCTAAAAAAAGTATGTCTTATATAATATGAATGTGTGTAGCATGAATTTAATCCGGACGCTTCATTATGTCGCTTCACTGCCATTCACAAGGCCTCATGGGTAGTAAAGTGTCCATCGTATGCACACTTCAGAATCTCAGCGGAAGTTGCCTACACTTTTATGAGTATTGTGAATTCGGACATACTTATTTTGGCACATTCTGTTTTTCACCTACTACATAGTAGGGTAGTATGCGATTTCGGACGCAATAACAATCCCTGCAGCACTCTATGCATGGCTAGTTCTGAATGTCTGTCAATAGGAAAAGATGGTGTAGTTACAGCATCTACAATCAGGGAAATTGGGGCATGCTAACCAGCCAATCCTTCACCATTTGGTTTATACTAACAAGCTGGCCTACCTTTGTGTTTATCCAGGAGCTCTGTTGTATGTTCTATGACCTCGTAATATTCCTCCAGCTCTAACATGCACTGGCAGTAGTTCAGTACCAGAGGAATGATAAGCCTGCCAAGATTAATGTAGTCCTCATCTCCTGGCATCTCCTACACCGGAAGGAAAACAAACTCAGCTGCACTCATCAGATGCTTTACTGAATGTTGTATCTTAAAGCTTTCTCTACATAACCCCCATGTCATTTAGATTTTCTTTTACCCGGGATTGGACTGTACGCAGCAGAACCACAGCCTCCTGATACTTCACTGCAGCTTCACGGAACCGGCCCTGCTTGACCAGAGCGTTGCCCAAGAGATGCAGCGAGGGTACAACCTTTAGCTTCTCATCCTTCTCCATCATCCAAGACTCGCGCTGGTAAGAGAACGGGTCGCCCACCTGAGGAAGATAGAGAATTGGAGCGTGCTCGTCTCGCTTGGTTGAGGATTGAAAACGCGCTCTGAGAATTGGGAACAGCATTTCTTTCCTGGCGTGTAGCACTTGATTGTGTAACATTCTGTTACGCTGTTTGGGTTGCAGTGAGAAATCTCTTGATGGTGGAGGAGTGGAACTAGAATGAGTGTGTTGTTGTGCGAGGGTGCGTATGTATGTATTTGCTTGTTTTCTTTGCTTTGTGTGAACCCACCGAGATTAACTCCATGATGAAGATTAGAGGCTGAGGTGTCCTCATTATCTCATCGAGCTCCGGAAAACCTGTCGAGTGGTAGTGAAACACATTTCCCATGCCACACATGTGTCTTTGGCCATCCAGAGGGTCCTTTCCCTGAGCAGCCAGTCGGATCCCTTTTGACACCATGGGATAAAGGCCTGTGTGCTTAGTATAAAAAAAGAAAACTATTATTATCACAGTGTTTCCCACTGAACTACCTAGCATTTTTCTACTATTTTTGCAGCAATACAGTACTATCAGTGCAAAACACTAACTGTGATATGGACATCACTGAACATAATGCTAATGAATAATTGACTTTGTTCATTATACTGATTGACAGATGTCAGTAACCACTCTGGTCGATTCAGTTCAGACTGATTTAAATCGGTAACCGTTATTTTTAAAATTTTACATTTAAAATAATACTTTTAACAGCAGATACACTGTAAACAGCTACTCTGTTTGCAATGTATATTTTTGACTCACTCAAAAGAGTCATTTGTTCAGGAATCAGACTACCCCGACCTGATCATGCTGTATCGTTTTAATTACAGCATGAATAATCATTTTGATTGTGAATCGGACTATGTTTTTGCTGAAAACATTTTGCCAAAAGATTTGTTTTTGTTTTTTGTAGCACATTGTGTTTTGAATGCACCACTTTCAATACATGCCACAAACTCACATTCACAGCTTCTTTTTGCCATGGCGCTGAAAGATTCAGCAGAGGGGGAGCAAACATACCATGACCTTTTGATCAACATTTTTTCTAACTGGAATCTTTAGTCTCATTTGACTTGCAGAATAGATTATTTATTTGCTTTCATGTGTTTGAATAAAAACAGCAAATGAGAATGTTAATGGAAAATAGAATAGACCGCAAAATATATCAGATATATATATATATATATTCTCCTCCAGCCTTATGTGAAGATTAATTAGCTCTTTCCCTGCCAGCGTTTTTGATAATCTTCACAAAAATGTCATGGCCCCCTGATTATTTTCTTATATGAATATCTGAACATGCAAAATATCAAAAGAAAGAACAGAGCATCTCCTTTAAAACAAACAAACAAAAACTGTTTTATTCTAGCTGGAAGTATTATTTTTTTTATCAACACTTGAATGTGGTTGAAAGTTTCATTAAAAGAAGCAATATTAATCAAAAAGCCTTTTACCCCCCCAAACAAAACATGCATAATCTGCTCCCTTTTTGCCTGCATTTTAGGGAGGCACAACAAGAGGTTTAGTTTGATTTCAAACACTTACAGTGGCATCACACCAAAACTCTGCCACCTCTCCAATCCTCATGGAGGTTAAAAGCACCTCCCACACCTCCATCTTGAACATTCTCCCCACGAAAATCTCTGTGGGAAGCTTATTTTTGCGACTGTCGTCAATCACAGTTCTTTCAAAGTTGTCCAACAGAGTCTGGAAGTGGAACGCCAGCTTTGTGGGTAGGAAGGCAGAGAGGGGAAAAAAGAGAGAATAAAAACAGGATTAAGAGAAAGCAGAGATATTTTTCCTGCTTAGTACACCGTGCACATCTTGTAACTTGCTACTTGGTGCATGTTCATATATGTTGGTGAGAGAAATTCAGGGTTTTCAAGCAGGACAGGAAGTCTTTTTCCTGATGCCATCCTAATATCTTCATTCCTAGTCCAACTTTGTCTTCATTATAAGACATTTAAATGTATAGTCTTTTTAAAGTATACTGATGGAGACACCTTGATGGAACGAAAGCACACAGAGCGAATACAGAGCGCAGCTGGTAAGAGAGAGATTAATGTTGGCACCGCATTATCATGGAAAATGTTTGTCATCCTCTCCAGGCTGAGGAGCATATGGCTGGACAAGTAGGGGGGAGAAAAGTCACCTGGCACAGATACGGTGTTCCTCAGCCGCTGTCCAAAATGATAGGTTGCCAAACTTCTGTGCAATTATATGGACCAAATGTTTTGTCATTTTAAAATCATTTTATCACCAATAGAATTAAGCTACAACCATTTCTAATCAAAAAAGTGGTTAAACATGCACCCATCCATCCAAACAAATAACCAATCAAAAGCATTATCCAGGACCATATATGTGTCGTCATACCTTAGTTCCCTTCGGAAAATGTGGCAACGGTCCTTGACCTCCATGCAGAATCTTCTTTTTTACTCCAGGATGGTCAAGCAGATATGTCTCTTCCATTTTAAACTCTTTCGAAGAGTGTTTCTGTATTGAATCAGACTTTATGTCCTGTAGCCTGTGAGAGCTGGTCCTTGGCAGTGTTAATTAGCAAGCTGAGAAAGGGAGACAAATCACACCCTGCAGCCCAATGCTGCCTGGCTGCTTTCTGACAGATGGCTGGATTACCAGGTTGAGGATAGCCACTTTAATCTGCCTTGGCTAATCCTTCAACCCCACTGAATCTTCAGTATAATCCCCTGTAAGAAGTGAAGGGATGGGTGACCAGAGAGCGGAACTCAGAGTATGGAGACAGTCGAGATCATTCTAGAAGGCAATAGAGTTTGCTAGTATAATTCAGTGGGAACTACTGCAGACAGAATGATCTGGAAGTCTCTAGTACGATTTTCCAGTTTATTGACCTCTGCAATGGGAGCATCTTCCAAATTTGAGCAGAAGAAACTTGCCAACAAAACTTTATTTCAAATATGAATGTATTTGAAATACTGCAGTTAACTAAACATTCTTTATAGTGTATCCAACATGAAAAAAGTATAAATACACAATCTTATTTGAGAAATCAAAGAAACTTTTGTGATGAGGCATCAGTCGAATATATTGACAACTATTTTAGAGTCTCACAACACAAATGGGATGTTTAAATTCAGCTAATACATGCAGTAGAGTAAAATCTGTCATGTGTTCAGCAGTCGCCTCTGGTCAGAGTCATTGCATTGCAGTATCTTGGCAATCGTGGGCATCACTTCTCGATCAGTGAGTCCAGCTGTTCTTGAAGGGAGGCCAGCTGTTGGAACAGAATAGCAGTGATGGATGGCTAGCAGTAGGGGTATAATTGAAGGCTAAGTGCAATATGTTCAACAACACCTCCAACGTTGTTACTTTTTCCAGCAGGCCATTTGTCAGTTTAGGCGAAACAGTGACAGAAGAAACTGACATTGGCCAAGGGTTAATAAAAAAAACATAATATAATAATAAAAAAGAAATAAAAAAAGTAAAGCATGTATATGTATCAAGTTCTTTTACTCGCCAATATTAGATATGGAAAATAAACTCACTAAGCTCAATGGGAATAAGTCACTGATTGTGCATGCTACATGCATTATGGGTATCGACACAAATTAGATTTCAGTACAATAGCTCTAGATTCTATTTGATTAGATGCTAATTCATTTGGGAATAGTTCAATTTATAATGTTCATTTTGCATACATATGAAAGCAATTCTCTCTCAGCTATTGCTGAAAATGATATAGGGAGCAGAATATTTTCGTACATTAGGAAAATATTCATATTTTAAAAATTTAAAAATTAAAAGCCGGGCCTAAACTATGCAGTTCCGTTCTATTTATTTATTAGCTGGGCATCTGTGATATGCAAATCTTTTTAAATGATTAATTAAAAGGACAGACTCAAAAGAGTCATGTGTTCATGAATATGACTACACTAGTTGCACTGCATGTTACTGATTCATTAAAAAGTTGATATGAACCATTTGTTTCCGAATTGGACTAGACTATTTGCACTGTATGTTTTCGATTCACTAAAGAGAACTGGTTCATAAGAGTCATTTGTTTGTGAATCACAATGCACTGGTCAAAATGGTAAAGAATCCATATTGAGAACATTCAAATCGCGATTAATCTAACAAATATTTATAACCCGTTTCAAATGCATGCAGGTTTTTGGGTTCGTATGCAAGCTCACCTGTTCCATCTCTTGTTCCTCTTGATGAATCATACCATTCAAAGCACCCTGGAAGCGATCCTGTAGGGGAGAAGCAAAGAGAGACTTTATCTAGCTGACAGTACACTGTTTTGATGCTAGCCGTTTGTAAATGTCTTAACTGCTTGCACAAAGATCTATTTGAATTATGACCCTGTGAATGGAGCCGAGACGTGCATGACCTTTCCCTGTCCGCTGTGACTGTAATGACCGCAGACAAATGTAGCCAGCGTAGTGCACACAGTTTAACCGAAGTGACACTGTTAAACCACACGTTTGACCCCGTTTCGCAGTGTCTAAATCCTCCAAATGGAGCAGTTGCCAGAGCAATGAATTCTATGCTTTTCTGGTGAGTTATGCCAAAGCAGCTAAAGGCAGAAATGTAATATTTATGCCTTAAAATTATGGCAAAAAAACCTTGCTTTCTTTGGATTTATATAAGGCCATTTTAAAGAGCTGTACTGCACAAAAACAGTGTCACCAAGACTAAGCTTTTACACAAAGTAGCGTGCCAGAGAAAGTGGAGCGCTACATCATTTAGTGCAGGTAAACGAAAACTTACCCTCAGAGCTTGATTTTCCACCTCCATGATCAATTTCTCCTGTTGCTTCTTGCGGGCACGGGTTTCCTGGAGCCTGGCCTTCAAATTGTTGATCTGCACCTGGTAGTCCATTACTGTAGATCAAATAGAGATTATGAGCCCTATACATGAGCCCTAGTTAACATGCAATCAGTTTAGTCACAGGCCCTGATGTCATATTGAGCTCTCTTTTACCTTTGAGAGCTAGTTAATCTGCAAATGCTCATGTAATCTAAGGTCCCAATTATCTGTGAATCCTTCACACTCTAACCGCGCAACCCTGCATAAATACTAAACGGCACCTCTTATGTTCTGCATTCTCAGAGACTGAGAATTCAAAAAAGCTTACAAAACTACATTTGAGAAAACGCCTTTGTGTAATGATTTTATTATCTAATACATAAGAATTGACTGATTATTTATCATATCTGAAATAATCTTGACGAATGTGGACATGCACTACTCGACTTACATTGTAAAACATATGGCACTTATAATACCATTTATAATGGATGGGATATTATTTATCATAAAAAGTGTATCGTGCTATACTGAAACAAGATATCTAGCTAAATAAGGTAACTCTATAGCTAAACCTTTTCCATTGAAGAATACAAATTTGTATTTAATAAATATTTAATAAATAACATATTTGTTAAAACTGTCATTATGTCCTGACAGTAGAATATGAGACAGATAATCTGTGAAAAAATCAAGCTCCTCTGGCTCCTCCCAGTGGTCCTATTGCCATTTGCAGAAATACACCGCTCCCGGTCAGAAACAACCAATCAGAGCCAGGAGGAATGTCTTAGCAGTGTCAATCACGCTCGTGTACGCGCTGATCACACCCCTCTCTTGCACAGCGCGTACCAGTCGTTCAAACTCAAGATTGCCGGTGTGCCGCAGCTGTGCTAATGGCGGAGAAACAACCTAAACTGACAATTTCTCGATTGGCACCTGCTCATAAAACAAAGACGGGTAAAAGGAAAAAGACTGATGACGAAACCATTTTGCCGAAAAAGAAAGAATTACACAGAGCCCATTGACTCGGCGTCAAAACTCTAGCCGCGTAACATGTAGATAAAATGTCACGCACTGTGCAAAGCAACAATTGAAACCTGCTAATTCACTGGCTTGTCATGTTGCTGAAATAATGTACTAGCAAACCTTATCTAGCATTAGGCCCACATATCGCTAGAATAATTACTTACATACTGTTACGTTAGTTACCGTTATATTATCTTACTAGCTATTTATAACTTATAGAAAGGGTGCAACGTTATAAAGTTACATTACATGTATTGCAAAATACGTAGTGATTTGAGGACCAAGTTTGTAGTCAAAGTATGGGCAGGCCTTAGTCAATGTAAAGCATATTGTTGATGTTTCGTCCCTACCAGTGAATGTGCCATATCTGTTTATCCGCCGTCATCGGTGGCCCTGTTTACTAGCCTGCGCATTCACGGCAGGCTCCGCTGTGGGGGAGGAGCTGTGGAGGGAGTGCTGTAGCGCAGCAGAGAGCAAGGGGGTGGGACCTGTAAGTTGTGCTTGTTCAAATTTGCAGGCTAAGTCAACGTTTTCTCAAAACTCCCTACTGCAGCTCCCTAAGTGCCAATGTGTGTGGGACGATGTCAAGGTCAGGCATGTCTGTCACTTACTGGCATGGGTAAAAACACCACCAGACAACCGGTAAACCCATCTGACCTAAATACAGCAGCAGGCTCATCATTCAAATGCTAATCTAGGTCGGCTTTTGTTTGTCTGCCGGTCTGCCTGCCTGTGATACTGAATTGTGGTTTTAAATTGGGCTTGAGCTGCTGTCCTGACAATGTACTGTAATTGATCAGACAACTTGTGTACCGCCATCCTACCGATTTGACTGTTCCGGTCATTCTCGTCTCTGTCACCCTCGGTCTCGTTCAGTTTCTCGTGGAGCTGCCTGACCATGTCATCTTCAGTGTCCATTATGTTAAGGTCTTCGTCGTCGTGCCGTTCGCCCTCCTCGTCCTCATCCTCGCTGCTGCTGCTGATGTCGTTGAAGATCTCGCGTAGCTCATCATGTTGAACTATATTAGGATAAAACCATGTTAGACAGAGAAAGATATAGCTATAAGGCAGACAGACTTGTGTTCAGATCGTTCACCTGAAGAGCCGTGACCCTTGTGTCCTGAGGTTCCAGGTGACGACTCCAGGTTGGACAGTGATAAGCTGTTGTCAGGTTCTTTGGTCTCATCCTCAGCAATCACCTCCCATCCTGACCACAGGGTCAAGGTTCATATATCAATAATCCCTTTATCTTTTCATCCTCTTAGTTTTGGCACAGGCCTATTTTGCTGTTTGTTGTACCACTGGTGCTGCTGAGCTCCACAAATTTATACGTGACTCATGCCACATTTTTCCTGTAATGCTAAGCTTAAACAACTGAAAGTCTTGCACAGTCCCTTCATTAAATTTGTGAGCAAGTCTGCCACCTGGTGGTAAGGTTTAGTATGACAGTAACCATGAGTCACAATGCTCGATCCAACATTAGTAATGACATTAGCATCTAGATTTGTTGTGACACTGGGTTTGCGGCAACAAAACATGACAGGTAAATAAAAGCAAAAAATAAAGGATACGAACACCGACGGCTTCGGCGTCTGTGCTCAAGAGTCTCTTCACCTCCTTTTCCACATCAGGAGACTCGATGTACTGCAGGATAAATCAGATTAGAATTCAACCCTAAGGAACACGATCTTAAAAACTGCATGCACACATAGTACTAACGGTAGAGGCTGGCTGCATGCCAGAGAACACATTAGCGATTAAAAAAGGAACCCAAGTCAATAGCTAGCTGCAACGTAGCAGAGATTTATTCAAGAGTCAGAGAGAAGAACCTGCCACTAACTCCCCTGCTGTCACTTCAGTCAAATGAACAGCCAGATTGCTTTCCTGCAAACCTTGGTGGCAAATGAAGATGGAATGCTTTATTTATTTGTAAGTCTTAGCTTTTACCATTAATTAATTTATTTTTTTCCTGCAAGAGCAAACATTTTTTCTTAACTAGATCTGGTAAAGGATTGCAGAATCATCATCATCATCATCAAAAAAAAAAAAAAACACAATCTAAGGAGAAAAACACAACAACAGCAGAAGCTGGAAATGCGAGAGGAAAACCAAATGAGGTTACCTTCTTCTTCGCTGTCTTCCTAAACCGCCTCTTCCTTGTGTTCTTCAGAGGAAGGGTAACTGGAATGAGACAGATGTAATTGGACATTAAATTGTTTGAATCATTCTAGTACTGATAGGCTGTCTCCTCCACATTCACTCCAAACCAAGAGTGGGAGGTACTTACTGCCATGGTTCCAAACAAATTTCTTGTCTTTGTCCTTGTCTTTCTTTTTACTTTTGGAGTCTGTAGTACCCGTGGGCTCCTCTAGAGGAGGGTAGAGGTCTCCATCCAGCGTGCACACCAGCATCTTAAACAGAAAGTCAGAGGAATAAATCGAGATGTGGCCTTGCAGATGTGCTGAAGCTCATTAGGAGACTGCAAAGGGGAAATGTAATGTAAGACACCCTACGAAAGTTATCTTACCTGACAGATATCAGCAGTCTTGTACAGGGTCTTTTTGTCAACCGTTTTTAATGACTCCAGAATGCAGGGTAAATCCACTAGTTTACATGCTAAAGGGACACGATCCACACGTACAATCCCATGGCGACCATCAGCTAGGAATAAATATATAAAAAATTCCATTTTGCAAAATAAATTGATGACAGACTGTAATATCAGTTTAATAAAATGTAATATGCTGAAGTAAATAAAGTGTTTCTTTGTTAAATTTCGTCAACAGTGCTTACCATGCAACTCTACAGAAAGTCTGTCTTTTATGTTCATGCTGCTAGACTGGGCGATCCGTCTGACTGTAGAGGCATACTCCTAAAAAACAAAGCATCGTGCCATTGAATCAAACAATTCCTATAATACTCACAAATTTAAATCAATTTAGATTAAATCAATAAAGTAAAATACTTATTTTTTTGTTAGATTGACAGTACTGGGGGGTATTCCAGAAAGCAAGGTTATCTTACCGTCAAACATACCCTGAACTCTCGGATGATTAAACAAAACCTTGCTTATTTGAGGTATGCTGGTTCCAAAAACGCGTCCGGGAGCAAGTAGAGTATGTTCATGGTTAAAACACCAGACATTCTCAACAGGGCGGACGAATCACCATGGAAACGGACGCTAAGAAAAAGTGCGCCATACAACCGCACACTACTTCTTTCTTCTTCTTTTGTTAAATGCTGATTTACAAACTTATCATTTCACAAATAGGTGGTGATATGCACTGTTTCAATCTTTTCGTTTAATAATCTTTAATCGCTGTGAATAAGAACTATATCGTTTGTTTGATGCTAATTATATAATAAAATTAAGACTGATTAAACTAAATACAGTCTGTGCTTGCAAAGATAACATGGCTGTATAAGTTTATTTTTTGTTTTGTAATTTTGCTTCTGCATAGCTTGAAAGGTAAGATCTTTCATATATGTCTTTTATTATAGAAATACATTATAGCATAGAAAATGTCCTGTTGCAAAAATAAAAAGACCTCTGAATGCAGATCCACGATGTGTGAGATAATTATAGCTATATATTATAATAAAATTAACATTACCTTGTTTTAATAGAGCTTTATATATCGATATAAGTTAACTATATATAGGTTATAACAGAGCCATAGAGAGAAAGAGTTGCGACACTCCCATAGACCGCCATAGGAACTTTGGAATGCGCAAGTAACGCGTGTCGTGGAGCAGCCAATAGTTCCAAACACTGATAGTTTCTCCATTGAACCCCATTCATTTTCAGTGCTTCCGAAGTACGCTCGCTGGTAAATTAATGAAATTACTGTATTTTTTTTTTTACTTTTACACACATTAGCCGACCTCTCGTGAATCTAGTCTGTAGTTATATTTTATGTAGCCAGTTTTAGTAAATGTTTATTGGAAGATAATAGGTTAATTGCAGCGATAGCTTACGTGACCAACACTTCACTAACGTTAGCTAACTGGTAACCTGATGTATATAATATATAATATTTTTAATCATATTTTATATGTATATATATATATATATATATATATATAGCCTATATATAATATTATATACACACACACACACACACACACAATTCATTTATTTAAATAAGTTAGGGTTATGCATGTGCTTATATGTATTTAGGAACATAAATTTTAATTTTATGAAGAATATTTTTCGGTTAAATATTTACCGAACATTGCTGTATATAGTCGTTGCTTTCTACGTTATGGGAGCAGTCTATTTCCCTCCTAAATCATTCATTTGTACATGCACAACGTAATTATTTATATTTTATGTTGGTTGGAGTTCTGAACGGACTGCAGACCTCTTTGCGTGATCACGAAGGTAAGCTAATGGCTGAATCGGAATTTATCAGCAAGATCACGGGAATCAATAGCCTAATACAGCCCAGTTGTGCTAAAATAAATATCATGAGATGTCCATCATCAGATGAATGACATGGAAAAGTTAAGTTAGAGCCGCTAAAGCCAGTGCTATTACTACCCATGCGAACACCCTGCCTGAAGTTGTCACCCTGCCTCTCCAAATGCAAAACTGACATTAACAAAATGCAATAACAGCTTAAAAAGTACTTGGGTGTGTGTTTTATTTTATATTTACCGTTTAATAATGCAATCGCTGCTGTCTGTCCATAGAAGAACATAACAGCCCGCGTATGTTTTGGAACTATTGGGGCTTACATGAACCACGTGACAGCCGTCGCGGCGACATCAAAGCATGTCGCAACCAGGTCCGGAGCAGGTTATGTTCAAAGAGTACGTTGCTATGACTACTTAACGTTACATACTCTGAAAGTTACCTGCTTTTTGGAACCGAAAGTTGAGGTTACCCGCTTACTTACCCTTAACCTTTTCACATGTAAATTTAAAATATTCTGGCGGGCCCCCAAGCGTGAGTTTTTCAAGGCGACCGTTATTTAGAACGTATCACGTGACACAGCGCTGGCTTGCGGGCAAGAACGGCGTTCTCTAGCAACGAAAAACACAGTAAACTAATCAAGGATCGTGCCAGGACGCCGCCAGTTTTAACCATAGACATAATAAATGGTTTTAACCATAGACATAATAAATACATAGACGCCCTATTGGCCGCTTTGGAACGTTGCTGCGATACGTCAACGGGTCCGCCATTTTGCGGAGGGCAAGACTGCGCTGTAAATTGTGAACAAATGTAAGTAAACGGGGGAGCTGCGTTTTTTCTGGATAAAAACAAACTGTTTTTACATTTATCAACCGATTTCAGTGGTTTGTATATGGTGTACAAAAAGTTCCATCTCTAGTTATTTAAAATCTCGATAGTTAGACTTGTAAAATATTTTTTTTTAATAAAGAATGGTCAATTAAGCTCAGGCTTGTCATGTATCTGGCTTTTTATTCTTGGATAAGAATGGTGAAGACCCCCATACTGAGATATAATTTAAGTTTTCTTATTGTGGAAAAAGCATTTTCTGTGATTGACCAGATTTTAGCAATAACAAAGATAACTGATGGATCCTTTATAATAATACGTTATGGTACAACTACAGTGCAATGCAAATAGTAAATATAACATAAAGTGAGAAGTAATAGTAAATAGTTTAGTCAATAAAATAAACAAATAGTATACAGCAAATAAAATAGTAATGATTAGTATAATTATATATTATCATAAGTACAATAATACAATCATAAAAATATTGATAATAGCATAGTTTATTAATAATACTATAATAATAGCAATAGAATAAGAAATATCAATTACAGAATATACACAATAAAAAAATAAGTTAAATAGTGACTTTAATATTTAACTCTTTTTGTTAAATTTCAGTTTTATTGATCAGTATAACAGAAGTAGCTTCAGTCAAACATACAGCAGGATACAACGTTAAAATAGCCTAAATATAAAGTTATGAAACTTCACTTTGCCCTCAGCCAAAACGATTTACCAGGGAACCATTTATAGATTAATGAGACCAAAGATCGCCCGTTAGATATACACAAGACGAATTATATCTCATGTTTAACCACTAGACTACAGACATCCGAGTCAGCGGCAAAACTTCAGAAGCACTGGCCGAGGTACGGCTGTTCCAGGCGGGGTAGACGAGCGCTGAGCGCATCTTACAACTCCGAAAACGTCAGATCAAATTTTTAAATAGGCGCTATCTTTATAAACAAACCACAGATTTGAGCTTTAAACAACTACATTGTCGACTGAAAAACTATTTAAACTACATTTCGTGACACAATAACAGTAGTATTTTTAAATGTAACCTCTGAACGTTACTATTACTAATTAAATCATGACCAAATACAACCAAAAACAAACGTTCAGTCTTGCTTGTGAAAGGTAATTCCTCGAAAGCTGTTTTCAATTGTGTGGCGATGTGTACAGCCCCAAACAGCGCAAAAAACAGGCATTTTTCTCAATTCCCGGTATGAGAGGTATAGGAAAGTTTCCATCCCCAACATGGCGGCGCCGTTGACGTACGCTCCAGCGGCCAATAGGGCGTCTATGTATTTATTATGTCTATGGTTTTAACCCTTTCACACGTAAGTTTAAAATATTCGAACTGACCCCCCAGTGAGAGTTTTTCAAGGCGACCGTTATTTAGAACTTGTCACTTTAATGTTTCCATGGTGACGCGTCATTGCTTGTCACGTGACACAGCGCAACCACAACACAGCGCTGAATGAATGATGATCTGCTTTTATGTAATTTGTCCTTTTTTATTAAAAATATTCACAAATGTATTAGCTATAGCATGAAACACTGATATTCCGATTGTCAAATATGTGCAAGTGGATGGATTTTGTTGTTTAAACATCTTTATAACGATCACGTTAGTTGAGCTGTATGTATGCACAATGGGCGGCGCCATTTTAGTTTGTTTTACAGTTCAGAGAATCGGATCTGTTGGATTTACAGCACGTCAATTCCTCCACTTCTCACGAAATACATGAAAGTAAGTGGCCGGTGAACTGGGAGAAGAATAGGGTCAAATGTAAAGCTATTTACATAATGTGTATCTGATATGAATAAAACGTGTCGTCAATATAATGGAAAGGATTACTATTGCCGCTTCCATAGACATCAGTGTGTATTTTACAAACTCAAAATCATTGTTTTGCTAGTACTTATGTGTATAAAATGTCTGAAACCTAAAATAAACATTATGTGGTTGAAAACACTCAATAGTTGTGATATATGACAGCACTGAGTGCGTCCGTCTCTGGCTCAGCGCCAGCTAACGCACAAAAGCACGTTTAAATTTAGCAGTTGATCACGTGATGCACTGACCGTTCTAATCACACCGGTGTGATCGCACGCTCCAGGGACCAGCCAAGACTTATCACACCGGTGTGATCGTACGCGTGAAAGGGTTGTTAATATACAAAAGTTGGTGTTTTGAGGTGTAAACAACATGCCAGATAGTTGTTGTGCGATTGGCACGGCGCCGGATGTCCACTAACAGAATATCACAGGAGAACTGGCCCCCCGACTGAGTCTGGTTTCTCCCAAGGTTTTTTTCTCCATTCTGAGTTTTGGTTCCTTGCCACTGTTGCCTTGGCTTTTGGCTTGCTTAGTTGGGGACATTTAATATTCAATAATATTATTGATCTGCCTTACTTAGGTGGACGTTGACGCAATTTTCTTTTAGAAACAAACTTTATTATATTGTTATATTGTTTTTGTTATATTGTTTTCATGTTATCACTGTGAAGCGCTTTGATACAATCTGTATTGTAAAAAGCGCTATATAAATAAAGGTGAATTGAATTGAATTGAATCACTGCTGACATATTTCAAACTTCTTTTTACTCCAAAGCAAAGAAGGAAAAATATCAGAGCCGTTACGGTGTTTCCCACAATGTCATGTGAGCATTGTGGTCTGTCGTCTGCATGTAAATACAGCAACAGAGCCCTGCAGAACTTTGTTTCTCCATGTATGATCTGACTGGAATATTATATGTGATTATTTAGTAACACTTTACAACAAGGTCCATTAGTTACAGCTCTTTCTCATTAACTTAGTTAACATAAGCGAACAATGTGCAATACATTTGTTGCAGTAACGTTATATATTAAATGTTGTTAACGTTAGTAGTACACTGTTCATTCTAAGCTCAGGGCCATTAAATAATATAAACAGATACAACTTTTGATTTTAATCATGTATTAGTTCATGTAAAAATCAACATTAAATAAGATTTAAAAATGCTTTAGAAGTATTTTTCATTGTTAGTTCATGTTACTTATGTAGTTAACTAATGTTAAAGGAGTGGTATAATGCCCCTTTTTACAATATGTAAAATAAGTATCTGTTGTCCCCAGTGTGTGTGTGTCTGTGTGTGCGGCATATCGGGATACTGGCGGCTTCACTTCTGACCAATGGAAGAGAGCGAAGGGGCGTCGTCCATCTTTTTTTAGTCTATGGAGCAGACTAACAAATGTGCTCTACTACAACAACTCTTCCTCTTCTCAACATGGACTGCGTGTTTCCGGGGGCGGGGTTTATGTAAAGTTTAGGGTTAGTAAGGTCACTAACCAGGGAGGAAAATGTCCTGTAGTCCCTACCAGCCGTCTGTTGTAGGCCTTAAAAAATGATTTCTTTAAAAGCAAATATATTCCTTTGCTTTGAACTTTTGAGCATTGTAACTTTGCAGATGTTGTTTATGCTCAAACAGCAACATTACACACTAACTAAAGTTAGAAAAGTGAATTCATAATCAACCACCCCTTTAACAAATGGAACTTTATTGTAAAGTGTTAAGAATTGTTTGCTACTTGTGTAATAACATGATGTTACTGAAATTATAGTTCTTGAGTTACTAGAGTTATTATAAATGCATAATTACTTCTCGTATCAAACAACAATCTCAAGTTATCAATTATTCAAATACATTTTTTATGTAATTGTTCTGGGAGTGTGTACATTACTCATTGATTTTAAATACTGCCTTTCTCTAATATAGGTGAGGTAAATGAAGAAACAAACTGACCTGAGGAAGCCGCAGAACAAACTGACTCTCCAGCTCATGAGGAGCATCTTCTTTGCTTTTGGAGCCTACTTTTCCCACTGAAACAGAAAACAGTCAGAAAATAATACTTACTGGCTCACATTCATTAATATAAGAGGATAATTTGTCAAACTGGTGTCTGGGGGGCACAAGAGAGTGCTAGTGAGTCCGTGGAAAAGTTTAGAGAAAAGCAGTGTAAAAAAAATAATTAAAAAATTAAACTAATTAACCAAATAAACATATGTGATCATTATAAATGCTAATAAATAAATAATAAATACATTTTAATTTACATTAAATAAATAAAAAAAATATTAAAATGATACATATAAAAGTACATTACTACAGAGAACAGAAAAAACACAATGCAACATAATAGACACATTTATAATATTTTTTTTTTCCAGAGTATTAATTTGGACTGTATAATTGAAGATATATAAATTTTACATTTTAGGATAAGGGTCCCCTGCATGGGAGTGATCATATTTGGGGGTCCGTGGCACCTAAAAGATTGAAAACCCGTTCTACGGTACTTATCATGACAGCACAGTTTTACTTGTTCAAAACATAGTAATACCATGGTACTTTTGTGTTTGTAGAAGAGAGAAATAGAGTGAATTCACGAATGTATGCATGATACCTTTAGTTTTTGAAGTCATCTTTGCCTCCTAATTCTGCACAGAAAGGAAAAAAAGACAATGTTTTTAAAATGACAAGGGAGTGTGCTAATTAATAAAAACGTGTGCAGAATATGTAGCCTGCAAGATTTTGAAAAGAAGGTAAACCCTTTTAAGGAATAACAACATTATCCAAGGGTGACAAATGGTAAAAGTATAATAAAATAAGAGCGTGTTCATAAAAAATACTCACCTACACCACCGAGAAGCTAACAGGCTAACGCTACATATACTGGCTATCTCATATCAGATAGGACAAATGTTAAATAAATATTCGTTTCTTTAAAATATCCAGAGCATAAAATGATTGCAATAGTAAAGTTATCATGAATTATAACACGGATTTTGTAAGAGAGAAGCTAAAATGGTACTAATGGATATGACTGTGCCTCGGTGACCAGTTTGTTTTGCGGAAGCTCAGAGTATGTTTGCGCTTCAGCGTCACCTGCTGTCCGTTGTGTAGAAGGAGCTAAGTTACACATTGAAAACCCGGCTTACACTAGAACATGGCCGCCTAAGTCTATTTACACAATTTCTAGAAAATGTGGTGACATGGTATTTTTTCGGTGAACTTTTATAGTGTAATAAGAATTCATGTATTATAGTGTAAAGCTTTTTACATGAATGAATACATAAAAACCAGCAGTACAATCATCGTCCCATATGGTCTAGCGGTTAGGATTCCTGGTTTTCACCCAGGCGGCCCGGGTTCGACTCCCGGTATGGGAAGTACTGTTTTAGATTACGTGTAAATTACGAGAATAATTTGGAAGCGTTCAAGTAAAATAATGTTTAATGCATTATAAACTAATTATTTATTTTAAAAATTGCTGTTACATTATTTCATTAAATATCCATGTAACCAAGCTTTTGTCACTTTTTAAGAGTGGGTTATTACCACTATATTGTTTACTGCACTGATACTTTTGTTTGGTTTTAATTTTATTTTTTATTAACAATAACAATGTAAACCTTACTATCTACAAAGTGTATTCTGTGCAGGTAGGGTATAGTTAAAAAACAAGGGTCAGTAAATTGTGTTTAAAATAACAACAACAAAAGATTTATGAAAAAGATAATTAAGTCTAAATCTAGATTTATTTATATCTATTATTTTGGTAACACTTTAATTTACAAGTAGGGCTACTTACCATAAATTATGCATAATTACATGCAACTAACCCTCAACCAAATCCTAATCCTACCCTAACTATATAGTGTATAGGGTACATGTAAGTACTTAAATATATAATTACATTGTGACAGTGACACTTTCAAATAAAGTGTAACCATTATTTTTTTTACTAAAATTCAAGGGAAATTCGCTAAACATTACTTAATAAAAGATGTGGAATTATTCTGACTCATTCTGTAAAATCCCAAAGATATACATGAAGAGAATATTTAAAAGGGAGAGATGAAGTTGTTAATGTAGGTTAATGTATTATGGTTAAAACATATTAAGTCAGTGCTAGTAAATGGGAAATGCGTAGTTTGTATCTTTGGAAATGTTGAAAAAGAAATGGGCGAATACTAGGTGTAACCAAAGGTTCTTTTTTTGCTTTTGAAAGTCTGTCTGAGCTCAATATATCAAATTAAGTGTAAATAAGTAAATCCCCTGCCCTGACCACAAACAACACTATTACCCTTGAATTCCCCAAACAGGCTATTCCGATAATGGGCGGGGTAGACTGTGTCCTTTAGGGGACATCTGCAATTTTTGACATCACAAATGAACGCGCAGGGGTTTTAAGGGACTATCTCAATTTCTTCCATATAACAAATTAACGCTCACTCACCTGCGGGACAAGGACACTATTCAGCCAACATAGAAAGATCGCCTCACAACAAAGACAATATTTTTACCACCAGTATCACTTTAACCCAAATAATTTGTAGCCTACACCTGATATTATATGTGCAATGCTACTCTGGATTAAATTGTTTAAATGCAAGGTGCTGTTAAAATGTTAACTGAAGGAACAACTGGAGATGTCTCTCATTTTTTGTCTATGTCGTCCCATAGCCCAATGAAAATGAGCAAAACTGTAAACACTGCTCACACAAACACATTTTTGATTGGTCGACAAGGTGCCGACGTCACCCATCCTATCTGCAACCCTGACAGACGCGTCACTTCACTGATTACATGGGAGCGTTTTCGTTTGACGCGTCGCTCGCTTGCACTGTAGATGCGGAACGCTGAACCAATTGCTTTCGAGGGAAAATGTGAGCGCAAGGAATTCCCCACGCATTGAAAACAGTGTAACCTTATGTTAAGCAAAAGAAAGCGACGAAACTCGCTCAGAGCTTCAAAAACAATGCGCTTTTAGAAGATTCTGTCTTTGCCAAAGAGGATAAAGTCACTTCTATTTAACAGGACTGCATCGGGGAGAAGGATTCGGATGATGACAGATTGCTCAGGGATTGTTTCACTGAAATGATCAAAGTGTTTCTATCACTTACTTAACCTTGAAACATGTAAATTATGGCACATTGAGATGAAGGTAAGTGTTTGTTAAGTGTGTACCATCTCTCTAACTTGTTCATGTAATTGCACAAGCTTTTATTAAGATATTATAGTTGTTATGCACTTTTAAAGTTATTTCTCAAAGCATATAGGTGCATTTCAGATGTAGGGTGTCTTTTAGAAGTTTTTCTTATTGTAACAGTGACTGCGCAATGTATTTGAATGTACAAGCATTGTTTATTTCATTCAGGTTAGGGGAAGCCACTTGGATTTGCTGACATTATACTAAACCGACATGTCATCATTCTGATCTTATGACCGTTCTGATCTGAATAGCCCCTAGGATAGCTTGACCTATGCTCTGTTGTACCCCTCTCTCTCATAACTGTGCACTGAGTTGTTCCAGCATGATTACAGACATGTGACCATAATGACTGGTTCAGTGTGAGAATCTCTTGTCTCAGGCTGACATTGCTGGTCAAGACACAGTAAGGGCTTCACATGAGTGTGAACAATCAGTTTTCCAGTCCTCAGTGCTTGGGCTTGTGGTGCATCCGTGTTTTCATCCAGACCAGCACTCATTTGTGGATGTTTAATTTTAAAACTGGTTTGTCTTTGTGTCATTATCACTACTTGTGACCGGGATCAGAAATTAGCCAAGGCTTAGGGCAAAAATGCCACAGAGTGAATAAAATGCCCTTGATGTGTGGGCAAAAGTGTTGTTTATTCGATATAACCTAGTGATGAGCTTGTTATGTAAAACATATTCCAGAAGATTGCCTATTGTCTTGTCACATAGTGAATTATTTACATATAGGCTATATGTATTTGTATTTGATGTTAGGTTAATTTATGTATTTAAAAAAGGGTTAAAGTGCCTTGAACCTCAAATCCTAGTGCTTTTTTCCAACTTAGCTTCTTACAATATGTAGCAATTCGTGTGTATTGTAACAGAGTATGAAATCCATCTGCTAGTGCAGATGAGACTCCCCAAAGTAGTCTTTCCTTCATTTGTTTTCTTTATTTCTGGCTTGATGTCTCACCCATTGTCTAAATGTTTGCCAAAATGGTTTACATTTTTTGGGGGATACAAAGCTCCCATGTGAGACATGCATTTTGAAGAATCTCTTTGGCTGTAGTGTTCTCTGCATTCTGGCCATTGGGTGGTGCTGAGGTCAGGGAGTGCTTGTTTTCTCCTGCTTTGGGAGTATGTGATATTAGTCAGCTCGGTTGATCCAGAGAAATGCTATCAGCTGGTTCTGATACCCCCTCCCATTACAACATCCCCCCTCCCCAGCCCTCACACACCCTAGAGGCCTTTAGATAGCTGGAAATTCCAGTCTTCTGAAACTAATTATCCTCAATGAGAGGCTCTAAATATACCCCAGTTGGTGCTGTCTAAACTCTTTCCTTTTAGAAATACAGTCCCCTTTTCTCCTTATGACTTTATGTCTCAGAACTCATGCCCAATGACACTATTGTGCCTTTGAACTGGAGAGCCGAAGGCACAAGACTTCTTTTAGCAGATGAGGCACGTGGCTGAGATAACCCAGAATGACAATGAGAGGTATGTGGGAAGCCTCTATGTAGGGAACATCCCCTGCGCTGGAATATGTGGCCATGACGGTGACTCCCATCTGGCCTCCTTGGAATATGCAGCCAAGTCAAGGAAAGTTAAAAAGGGCAGACTTGACCTAACTCGTTCCACTCTGCTCTTGGTCTGATGGTATACAGAAAGAAAATCTCATGAGAAATGACTTAATGGGCTGGCTATTGATTTGTCTCCACATTTGAAGACATCAGTCTTTATAAACTCGGCATCCAGGAACTGCATCACCAGGGCATCATCAGCTGAGAGCTTGCTGCAACATGAGCCGCCTCTTTGCAGACAGACTACACGCATCAGCAAAGATATCTGGAGTGTGCTATGACAATGTGCATAATATGACACGTCATTTTTCTGTGGGAAAGACTTCACCAAACACACAGCATGTGCAAAAATTTATTGACATTGTCTATTGAGTAATTTCTCAAAACTGTGACTAATATTTCAGTTCTAGAACAATAACAAAACAAATGTCTCTGTAGAGTGGGTGGGTGAAATGTAAAGTCCATAGGCTTCCACAAGGTGGTGGTGTTCATATATTGAGCTCAACAACACTAAGGATGACCCAAGATCAATTGATAGAACTGTCACTTGGCTTTTTGGCCCTGGGCACTGGCACTGAAACCGATTGGTTGATTCTGGACATCCGTTTTTATTTCTTGCAAAGGTTTGGTTTTCTGTGATGCATTCATCATTGTTGTTGCAAATTCCTGCAAAGATAATGTTATCGAGCTTGCAATAGTTGGCAAGCAACAAATCTTTTCGTTGAAAATGCAAAAAGGATTTTTGACATCGAAATCATCAGTGAAAATGTGTTGAAAACTACAGTGAGTTAATAAAATTGTGGTGTTACGTTATATCTGTGCAAATTTCCTACTGTCAAGAAAATAAATATTGATAAAAAAAAGTTTTACACATTTTTTAAAAATATATTAACCCCATATAAAACCCATTTGTTTAAAAATATAAATATTTATAGCAAGTATAAAAATACATTGCTAAAAAAAAAAAATTGCGCTGAACACAAAATCATTGCCCTGATGACACATATGAAATAAATAGACACACAAATCATGATTTTCTTATTAGTCATTAGTTTCCCTGTTTGTAATATTACAGTTCAATGAATACCCCAAGTTGTTGCTTTCCTTCACTCTTTTATTAGAAAATAAATATGGAATAGAGAAGTTAGGGTCTTTTTGTATTGTTTCTTATATAAATTACTGTCGAGAAATAGTTCTTAGTAACTCAAGAGGATGACATCAATTCATCTTGGTTTGATGCCTGATGCATCTCCTTACCAAATTAGCATAACTGTAATTTAAAAAAGAAAAATCTTGTCCTCTGTTTTCTTTTACATTAGATTAATAGAATGATATATTTAGGTTAGAGTAAAGTCATGCTGCTGTAACCTTGCTGTACAGATGGCAGTAGCCAAATATGTGGGAGTCTCATTAGGCATAGAGATACAAGGACGACTGCCTTTGTTTTGACTAAGGAAAGACAAATATGGAAAGTTTGGGTATATTTTAGCCAGGCACATCTTATTGCTGATGGCTGATGTCGGTAAGAGCTGGATTTGCTCTCCAGTGACAGTGTATCACATTGACTGAATTTTTAATATAGAGACAGTTTTGTAAAATGCCAATTATCTTCAATAAGTTACCTATCAATGAAGTTACATTCATGTTTTCAGGTCCCAAAATGTACTTCTTTCAGTAGACCTCAAATTACATTATAACATTTGTTTTTCATTAAAAGTCAATGTGTGAAAGAAGTGACGTAGGTCAGATGTTGTGTAAATGATGAGATTTAGATGGTCCATTAAAGTGGCAGATGTGACTAATTCTTCCAGCTGATTTACAATTGAGAGTAAAAACTGTCTAATGTGTGAAGTATCACGGCACGTTAAATGGGAGTCTGTTAGTACTGCTCATCATTGGCAGCGCGTCCAGTAAAAGGTCCATTCAGCGACTGTCTCGCTAGACAGGGAAAGAATAAAGCAATCAAAGTAAAAACAGTTTTAAAATATACTGTACCTATTTAATTATTTATTTTGATTATATTTCAAAAGCCAATTTCAGAACAATTGGTCTTTCTTTCAACCCTCAGGCTTGGATTTAAATAATTTAAATAGATTGAGACATTAGGTATTCTTCTAGCATAATGCTTTCCAGTGTCTGGCCCTCAGAGAGAAAACATACCATTTGACCATTTAAGCTCGAAAACAGACCCCACAACCACCATTAGCGGCTCAGCTTCTGTTGTATTTCACTATAATGTGAGTAAAAGGCACAGGCACTTTCACGGTCTGAGATAAATGACAATTTAGACTGATAAAGAATTAGTTTATTTTAAAGAGTGTCAAGTGTCTCTGTGTTAGATTGTTTTTTTTTCACCCCTCTTTGCTCTGGTCAATACTTTCCATCCACAGATGTGTGATTTGAACTGTGTGGAATGTTGGCCTTGCTCTTTGTGTAATGTTTAATTGGTTGAGGTTTTGTGAGGATCGTATACTATCTGGCAAGCGGTAGAAACTTTCTTCTGCAGACCAAATAATATTTCTCTCATATCATAAAGAGATAATGCAGAAGATGGCATTGTTACACCATTAATGGTGTAAACTTAAATTTTCCTTTCACGTACCTGATTGTAGTCATCTTGTTAACTGTATCCAGCACAAACAACCTATCCAGATTTCAAAATACATTTTAAAGGGATCAAAATACTTTCTTTTTTTTTCCTGTTGTACACAAAAAGAAATATTTTAAATAGTCTTGCCCTCAGCCATAGCTTTCAAATGTTGTTTGCATGTGTGCACATTTAAAAATAGCTCTTCTGACATTCTAAAAATGCATTCCACAGATGAAAGAAAGTCAGGTTTTTTTCTTTTTTCGGAACAACTTTAATGTGAGTAAATAATGACAGAATTTGTATTTTGAATTTCCCAAAATTTCTTACTGTTCAGAATTATAAATTGTTCTAAAAGTAAACATTCTAAAAACATTTGTTTTTGTTGAAACGACAATGATCTTGCTTTCCGGCGCCTATTATGTTTTCCGTATTACCTAACCAGTAGTTAGAAATTTGCTAAATTACATTGATAACAAATCTTGAGTCTGTGGAGCTGAAGGTTAATGTATAAAACTTGTAATGGAAGTCTAAATTGCTGGAGGGTTCTTTTTTTTCTTCACTGGGAGTATCTTTATTTACCTGTTAGAGTCATGGACACTTTATCGCATCTCATGGAAGGAATGACTCAGCATCTTAGTGCAGTAACAAAATTTCCTCTGAAACTCCCCCTATCTAACTTCACATCCACTCATTTCTTTCTGAAGTCATGGAATGTTGTGTCTATTCATAATTCCACATTTCGTGTCATTCTTAGCTGATAGGATTACTCAAGGTTGACCAGATGTAATCTTTTGGTCCACAACCATATTTACAAAGGCTTCTACCTTGGAATCCTGTGGACTGTGGTGTGGCATTCAATTAACCTTTATTCTGTCAGTGTATTGAAGCACGCAATGAACTGAATTCTGGTCACCAGGGACTATAGAAGGGCACGTTTGTAGTGAAAATTGTAGGTAAGGCTAATTTCCCTTGTAATAAACCTTGTTTTTCATGCATATAGTACATGTTTATCTCCATTTAAAACCATAGTTGTTACAAGACTTCAGCATCTTCCTCATGGAATGACTTAATGTTCCTTCTGTCTGGATTTAATTAGAATACTCCACTGTCCTTTTCTCTTGCCCCTTGGTCCTTTGAGGGCTGCTCTTAACCGGGATGGTACGGAGGGAGGGCTTTTCTTTGTGCACAAAGCCTCTTGAAGCAGTCACCACCCGACTTCAGTTTCTCACAAACAACACGACCAGCCCTGAGAAGTGCTTTGTCTTTGTCGATTATCTCAGGGCTATGCCTATTTTTGGACCTGTCCTCTTATGCCACTGTTTTACATCTTACAGTGATATATAAGTAATATTATAAGGGGCACAATGGAGTTCTGTTGTATCACTGAAAATGAGACATTGACAATTGACTTGATGTTCCCCTTACAAACGACAAAGGTTTTATATCAAGACAAAACATGTCAGTCGGTTAGAGTAAATTAACTTTAACCTAGGAATGAGTGTACATTAGCATTCCTGAGAGTACTCAAGCCACAGTTACATTTTATGTCAGCAATTCATTTGAAGTAAATTTATAGGAGGTAACAGAAAAAAAAAGATCCACTCCGGATATGGGCAAAACCAAAGTGTGCCATCTACGTTTTAAAACAGGCACACAGCAGAACATGAGGCCTTCTTGTGGCTTGGCTGTGTTTAGCTTGGATTCAGTCATGCAGTGCTAGTAAAGGCGAGTGGGCTGGTTTTTATTTTTAGGCTGAATAGGAAAGGTGTGTCTTTGAACTTTGTCAGCAGAGGCATGTGATCATGTTCTGGTTGCTGTGAGGGCAATTGAATTATCCCAGCACTTTCTGTAGAGCATAGACAAAGTTCATTCATTTCTTTTGCTATATACTTGTAATGTGGTTTGAAGTAAATTACTCACACTGTGTGATCAATCCAAGGTCTTATTTGTACACAAATACACATATTATATTATATTATATTTAGTGCTGTCAAATCGATAAATCGCGATTAATCACATCTATTATAAAAGTTTGTTTATATAATATGTATATATATATATATATATATATATATATATATATATACTACATGTGTATGTGTGTGTATATATAGGCCTATATATATATATATATATATATATATATATAGACCTATATATACATAAATATATAATATATATAAATAGCATAATATACACATATATTATATAAACACAACTTTTTATGTTAGATTTGATTAATTGATTTGACAGCACTAAATGTTATTATATTATCAATCTATGGCTTGAACATATACATTTAATTAGTAGATAGTGACCGTAATACTGGATTGGACAGTTTATCAGCTGATACTGAGATGAGATAATTGTTGTTACAAGAAATATTTTTATAGACAATTTTACTCTTTTATCTTTTTGTTGGTGCCACAGCCATTTTTAGCAAAACACTAATATTATATGCAAGTGCCATCTCTTTGTGCATTTATTGCAGTGATGTGTAGCCTGTTGGACTTGTTTGATGTGTCCCGCCTGATGTCACAGACGGTTTATATATCATTGTTGGCACAGAGGGACAGGTGCTCGCCACGTGTTTACACATTTTCCATCACATGCTTGATGCTGAATTGAACATAATAGGCCACCCAGCAATCTAAGCCATGGTATTTATTTTTCTCCCTTTTCTTACCTTTTTTTTGCTTCCTTGTAATCCTCTTTTATCTGTAAAGGACAGCGTGTATGCAATATATAATGTACTGGCTTCATTTCTTAAGCAAGTTGACAACACACCCATGAGACTGAAGGTTACCCAAGAGGCCTGACTGCTTTTTTTTTTTTTACTCCCCAACAGTTAGTTCATTGGTACAGTTAAGATTTTCTCAGAAAGAGACAAGTAGTTGCCGGTAAGCCCTAACTTAACTGCTGCTGTAGTTGGCAAAGTGTCAATTAAATTACTATTTGTCTCTTTGCATTCACTGTCTCATTTACCTATATTCTAAATGGTGCATTGACAAAAACCCACTCAGCGCTTTTCACTGAGCCATGCCATGCCACAGACCCTGGCTTCCTGTTTGTCAGCTGGATTGTCTCCGATAAAAATGCTCGACAAAGGCTATGGCTGCATATGCACAAAGATAGAGTGAAGAAACATAATGGCAGAATGGGCATGTTGACAGGAATTTGATATATTGGTCAATTCTATAGGGTGTTTGTGACAGAGAATGTCCTCCCAAAACTGAAAGACTTATTTTTCAATATTTTGAAAAATGCCTCACTGTTATTTATTCCAATCCAATGCTGTTTTGGACCCCATTGAGTTTTGTTGTGGGCAAAAACAGTAGAAAAACAGTTGGAACAACATTGAGGGTGAGTAGCCTAAATGATGACAGAATTTGCATTTTGGGGTGAACTATCCCTTTAATGTTGAAATATTGGAATATAGCCGAAGCAAGCAGCAGAGTCACAATTCTGTACTTTGTCGTTGGTTGGAATAACGTAGTGACGTAGAAACCAGTGGTAGGGCCTCTGATGAATTGAAAGTGTTTTTTTTTT
The DNA here is from genome assembly GCF_029890125.1 of Rhinichthys klamathensis goyatoka. Lineage (NCBI taxonomy): Eukaryota > Metazoa > Chordata > Actinopteri > Cypriniformes > Leuciscidae > Rhinichthys > Rhinichthys klamathensis. Next base: position 1,954,266 of record NW_026606820.1, read on the forward strand.
GGCTGTTCTTTTCAACGGGAAACCCGGTGGGGCAGCTCTTCCAGTTTTAGAATGGATGGCTTCTTTCATGCCTCATATCAAACATAAAGCCTGCTTTATGAGGTGTCATATGACCTGCAGGGCCACTCCCATTTCACCTTCTCAAATAAAAGCTCTGGCAGCACTCAAAACAAGAACTACATAGAGATCGAGTCAGTTTATATACATTTTGGTTTTCGCTGTCCTTGAAACATCTAATTTTAAAAGGCATTTCATCTGGTTAGAAATCCCCGTGCCTGCTTTACTCCTGCCACGTCTACGTCAAGTTGATGAAAACCTTTACACTCTTACCCAGTCTTGTGTTACCCGTCTCGCATAGCTAAAGGTGTAGTCTGCTTGTTACTTTGTCCAGGTTCCCCCTCCCCCACTGCCCTCCCCGTCCAATCCAAACCGCAGCCTGAGCTCACCTGAAGTCATTTGCATATTAGGTCTGCCCTTGCATCTGATTGGTTCCAAGCGGAAGTTCTGTTTTACAGCCTGTCTGTCAGTGGTTACTCAGGGGGATGAGTCACAGTGAGAGAGAGCTTTGCTTTGCAGTACTTCTCTTTTTTAAAGATTTCAACGCGCAACCATTGCCCTCCCCTACAATGTTCTCATTTTCGTTCTCTCTACCACTGAAGTGAGTGGGAGAGGCAGAGGGCAGGTCAGTGTTCAACACCTTGAACATGCCATTCGATTCGCTTTAGACACACCCTTGGATTATTTTTTTTTTTACTTCTGTCAACGTAATCTCTCTCTTTTTTTAAAATAATTAATTTTTTATCTGAGTTTTTTTCATGTATGTTTAACTCCATAACCATGGAGTTTGACATGAAACCCCTGAACGTATAAGGTTAGTGTCCATTTTATATCTCTATGGCGTAATATTATGCTGTTGTGTATCTGTTAGCGCCAAGTATCTGTTGTCTGCATTCTTCACTTTGTAAGCATTATTCATCTTTTGTCCATGTACCTGTATTATGCAAAATGCAGTATATATTGTGTTTGTTATGAAATTACATTTTCTGATTTTAGGTCAAGTTTTTATATATATGTATTTATTACGATGCAGCTAAGCAATCAATAATCTGTGCTTTTAGTCTACATTTAATAATCAACTATTGGTCGAATGATTGACAATTTTATTACAAATTGCTGCAGACGTGTGTAAAAACTTGTGTTTGGTACCGTTTTCCCTACATGACCATTTTGTAGTTGTACAAATCTAACGAAATGTATTTATGATATAGTGTGCGGTATTTACAAGTTTATAGTCACATGTTTTGCAAAGTATCATTGCCTTATATGGGAACCGAGAGTGAGGTAGGCAATCGTGTTTTGTAAGCCTGTTGACCAAGCCCATACGACGGTTAGAGTGGGTTGCAGTGTCAAAATAAACTTTTCAATTACATCTTTACCTGGTTTAGCTATATGCTTACAAAGTTGCCAAATTTTCAATGTACCTTTTGTTCACGAAAGTGATGGTTTTGCTTTTGCTGTTGTAGTGTGTCATTGATTCCATTACGTGGGCTTTTAGATTTCAGTTTGATTTTAGACTGGCTTATCAGGCCTCATCATTGCCGTGAAACCTGGTCTGAATGTTGCTCATCCTGTTGTGCTAAGAAACCACAGTAACTCAGGAGAGAGGAGAGTGACAAACAAATCTACTCATTGTACCCGAGCACCTCTTTTTTGCTCTTTCTCTTTTTATGAGATATAACCCTCGCAGAACGTCATTTTGCCTGAGTCCACCACGTGTAATTATGCCTGACACCATACTTACTACAGTAACTTGTGTCATCATCTCCATGGTATGTGCCGAGACTAGCTGTAAGTAGCAGGGTAATCAGTCTGCTAGAGAAAACAGTAATTTTTTTGACACAATTATATTCAAGCATGTGGCCAAGAGTGATGTTGAAAGAGTTTTTAGCACAGACAGTCACATGGGCAGCAGCTTTAGGCTAATGTCATTGCTTGTACCTTTAATTCATATTTCGGTAATATTCCTAATTACATGTTTGAGGTCTTTAATAGATATTCAACTAATATCATATTGAGCTTCTTTTGTGCAATATTTTTAATGTCAAATATTACAATACAATTACATTTGATTCACTTCAGTCAGATTCACATATGAAAGCAGTTTGGTGGAGGTCAGAAAATGTGGACTTCTAGGGAATTTTCCCCCATCCAACACACCCTATGTCATATGACCTCAGGTGTTCAGGGCAATATCAGATTTTACTTTAATGGCTCTGTTATCTTGTCAGACCCCCTGTTAGGCGGGAGATACCAAGACCACTGAAACTATTATGCCCCCCACCCGGCTGTCCCTGATTTGTATTGTAAATGAGCCAAGGCACCTGGAGTTGGCCAGTAGTCAAACACAGGCCCCTTTGCTGTGAATTGCTTTGTTTGGGGCTTCTCTTCAGGTCTGAGTTTCTGTCACAGTTGGCAGCGAGGCTGGTAGTGTCAGATTGGCTCTTCACATAAAACAGCGTCAACAAGTCCCTGCCTGTAATTGGATCATTAGGTCCTGCTGAGCTGGAGGGGTGGACCAAACTGCTCTAGCTGGTCTAGCATGGAGAACAGAAGAGGGTTGGGCCTGAGAAAGAATATTTGTCTTCTTCCTGTCACAGGAATGTGTGGTGTGGATTAGATCTTGATATTGAAGGTATTGAAGAAAAATGCAATATGCAATAACTCGTTAAATAATGCGATATTCAATATGCGATATGATAATTCTCTGTGTAAAATGAAAAAGTGTGTCAAATGAATTTCCAGTTGTTAATTTATTTAAAAACTGAAAATGATATATCCAACATACATGTTTCACATTCTTTTTGTGAGAAAGCATCCCTACAGCTTCTAAAAGTGAACAGCAGTGTTTTACTGTTGCATTACATACAAATCAAGTGTTATTTTAATATTAGTGTAAACCAGGGGGTTTAAGGTAGGCCTACATTAGGTTTATTTAACAACAGAAATTGAATAATCAAATGTAAGAATAAAACACAGCTTAGTCTTCACTGTATGAATTAAATTAAGAGGTTTTGAGGGGGTCATCTCTGTCTTTTTTTCAATGTTTAAGAGTCCCTGTCATAGAGCATAAAGCCTTTAAAAAGATCTTAATCTTAACTTTTGAAGTTAGTGCAGTCATGATTGTCATTGAGCTAATTGACGTAATACTCTAAGAAATGTTTAGAAAAGTTGATACTGACTACGATTTAAATATATCTAATGTGACCATGACAACAGTATGCAAAAAAAACCAAACTATTTATAAGTGAAAAGTTAAATGAGATCACCATATGAGATAACAATTGTGTCACTGTTGGGTATCTTTGAATTTGTACTGAAAGCAGTAGTGTTCTGCTGAAAAAGTCCAGGCAATCATTCCTTTGTTGATATGTTGTTGACTGCTTGTGGAGATTTGCATCACATTTTCATACTGCTCTCCCCATTTCCATTGAGCAACACACATTCTCAGTGTCGAAACTTTCTGATTCCTAAAACAAGCTCAGACTGGCATGCCTAAGTTCTCAGGTACCAGATATACTGGTAGAAGATGCACTATCACAGACTATTACATAATAACTTATTCAATGTCACCTTATGTCAATTAGGGAACTTGTAGACCAGATCAATTATTTTATATTTAATCCATACAAACAACTAGAGATAATGTGATTTTGTCCAAAACATACATTACATCAGAGGCTACTTTCACACTGCAGGCTGAAACGACCCAATTCCGATTTTTTTTGCCCCTATGCGATCTGTATCTGATCTTTTCATGACAGTCTGAACGACACAGATCCGATCTTTTCAAATGCGACCCAGGCCACTTGGGTATGTGGTTGAAATCCGATATGTATCCGATCTTTTGAAATGCGACTTCAATCTGAACGGCCAGGTCACATGTATCCGACCCGCACGTCATTGATATGCGACAAACGTCATAATTCTGCGCTGAAGTAGGCGGGAATTGACCGTTGAGTACTCTTCTGCGCATGCGGGTCACTTCTGGGTCATTTCACGTTCACACAGGAGATCACAAAAGGTCGCATTTAATTGGAAATGTGAATGGCCTTGCAAAAAAATTGAATTTTTTCAAAAAATCGGAATTGAGCATTAAGCCCCTGCAGTGTGAACGCAGCCTTAGAAAGCGGAAACAAATGGTCAGTCAGTTTAACCAAGATAAACATATGTCCTGTGCATCATAAGGAAGAGTGGCCCACAATTTCTTCTGGGAAATGCCCTTTTGTTGAAGAAGTTGACGGCTCCCACCCACCTGCTACACCCGTTTTGGTTTTATCTCATGCTTTGGTGGGTGATGTTCCACTGAAACTCCCCACTGAATGGCTCTTTATATTGTTCTGGAGTTGAGAACGTTAATTTACATCCTGTTCCCTAGGACATAGGTTATCATGTGGTATACCAGATTTTTCTTTGCTTTTGAGTAATTATGGTCAAAACATCCAACCAAATAGTATGCCTCAATAGTAAGAACAAGAACATTAATTGGTTAAGAAGGCATTTCTACAGAAACTTCTGTAAGTCAACTTTCAGATCTACGTAGCAGCTAAGAGAATCAACTGTGTTGCAGTTTTGGTTGAAACTTTGTGAAGTTGTGATCACATTTTCTGATTATCTGCAAATTTTCAGTTATTTCAACAAGAATCCAAGCTATCGGGAAGTTTGTGTGAGGTTGAAAGTTTTACCCACATGCATTCATATTGTTTACCATCAGAAAACTGCTTGGCTTGAAAGTGATTTCAGTGTGAGCCGTGCTTTATACATCGCTACACTAATGACAATAGACAATGGATCTTTTTTGCCTGTGAAATTTTGTAAATGTGACCACAACTTTAGAAAGACTAAATGTGTTTTTTGATAATCGAACGTGTCTTTTTATGCTTTTATGTCATTGAGCGTCAGAAATTGAATATCACTTTCCACATTAACGTTGTTGTATCTCACCAGAGATGAGCTAGATATCACATGTTCGATGTCAGACCACTTCCCATGTAAACCACACTACTTAGTCTTTTTTGCTTAGAGTGTATTCACTAAATTAGTCTCATAAACATCCCATTGCCAAGCTTCATGACAAAGTGCTAAAAAATAACCAAACAATCATACACACACAAAAAAACTCACATTCAAAGGCTGTATTGAAATCAGTCTTATGAAACAGTGCATTGGAAACACGGTTTTGCAGAGCGCCTATCTTTTGTCAAAACAGTTGCAAGTTCCTCTTTTTATAGAAAGGCCTCTGTCTCTTTGTAACCTGCTCTACTGCCACTCTTGAGTCCAGTCAGCCGCCTGGCATTCTCATTTAGGAGGAATGCTGTCAGCATTGCGCCATTCCAGACTCAAAGCAACATGGATGACATATTCCCATTTGCACCGTGCAAAAAAAAGGTTTACTGTGCTGACACCAGTTTAATGTTGTGTACTAGTGTCTTGGATGCTTCGGCCCAGATTTAGAGTTTGAATAGCTGTTTTCATCTAGAGCTTTAGATGCACACAGATGAATGTGTGTGTTGTTAACATTGAGATGAACCAGATGAGGACTAGTGGTTACCTTCCATAACTACAGTGCAGGGGCAGCCCCTGTGTCTAATATAGTCTGCCTGGTAAACATTGAATACACAGACATGTGACTGGTTATCACCATTGCTTTTCACACGAACAGCTCATGGCAGATACCAGCCTTGAAATGCAATTACATGCAATGCAGGCTCACAAAGACTCTGAAAACAAAAAGCTTCACAGTTTGAACGCTGTGAATAGAAGCGACCATTTTGCAAGCTCTAAAGCAACACGTGTGGTGAGCAGCTAAGCAAGTATTTAGTGTTTTAGAGAAACGCACGCGGGCTTTGAACAAAGTTGTGGGCGGTTGTGTTTAACAGAACATTAAACCACAACTCACAGCCCTAAAAAGACATGCTAATGAAAATGTGTTAGTTTCTGATGGTTTAATGTGAGTTTTTACTGAGTTTTAAAATTAGGATGTATGGTTTTTGTTGTGAACTAGGCTGTTGAAAATGTCCAGGTGAAGCTTTTTTTTCTCCATTTTAGGTGCTTATGCTGTGCATTTTAGTTTACAATTTAGAGTTTATTTGAAGGATAATATTAGTAGATTCTAACTAAATCTGTTTGTAGTAGAAGAGGAATGATTATATTAGTGTTTCCTTTGGCCTCTTTTGATGTTAAGCCTGTATAGAGACAACCTTTGGATAGTTCACCCAAAAATGAAAATGTTGTCATCATTTACTCACCCTATAAGTTTTTCCAAACCTATATGAATTTCGATCTTCTGTTGAACTCAAAAGAAGATATTTTAAATAATGTTGGTAACCAAACAGTTGATGGTAGCCATTGACTTTAATAGTTGTTTGATTGCCAACATTCTTTAAAATATCCATCTTTTGTGTTCAACAGAAGAAAGAAACTCATGCAGGTTTGGAAAAACTTGAGGGTGAGTAAATGATGACAAAATTGTGTCTATCCCTTTAAATGACATTGATATTTTGGTAACACTTTACAATAAAGTGCATTAGTTAACATTAGTTAATGTATTAACTAACATGAACTAACAATGAGCAATACATTTGTTACAGTATTTATTAATCTTTGTTAATGTTAGTTAATAAAAATTAAGGGATAATGTTAGTTCACAGTGCATTAACTAATGTTAACAAATACAACCTTTGATTTTAATAACATATTAGTAAATGTTGAAATTAATATGAACTAAGATTAATAAATGCTGAATAAGTATTGTTCATTCTTAGTTCATGGTAACTAAGGTAGTTAACTAATGCTAACTAATGAACCTTATTGTAAAGTGTTCCCATATTTTATTGGTTAAGGGTTTGTGGAAACTGGTGGTGCAGTATAATTGTATGTTTAATAGGTCCAAATGTGTCCGGTTTAAGAAAACATCACCCTCGGTTAGAAACATATTACATCACCCAGAGGAAGGTTTACTCACAAATTCTGTAGTTACATCACAACCTATGGGGGTGATTGAATATTCTTTGTAAGCTAACCAAAATAATCCTTTAAAATAATGCGTATGTGTTGATAATAATGCTGAGTGTGGTTTGAAGGTGTTTGCACTAGTATCACATTTTGGAAAATTGAAATCCCAGAACACTGGAGACCCATGGAAACTCTACAGACCGGAGGCGGTTGTCATTTACTGCCCCCACCTCCAAAAATTGTTTTTACAGCATTACTTTAAAGTAAACCTGTCTGTTCAGAATTGTGGGAGAATCGTGATCTCTGTTTGAAAAAAAAAAAATCCTAATTCTCAATTTATCCAGAATCGTGCCGATCTACTTTAAAGGTTTTCTATATTCATCAAGTAGTGCCTTTGAAAAAAGTACAATATCAGAGTTCAAACTTAGAACTATAAAATAAATTAAGTTCTGTATGGTCAGAAAAGCTCTATACCGGTATATTTATTAGTTAAATTGAGAGGATCTTTGCCATTTCACAGTAGTTATTATATGAGGATACCAGTTGGTTTCAGTTCAGGCCACATATCAACCCTAATTGCTTAAAAAAAACATCTCTATGTTCATTGGTCACTGTCACTTTTGTTGCAAACATATTTGGAGTGATATTCAAAATAATGGATGAGATGTCAGCCTCTGGCAGAAGTCTTTTAAATCATAGTTATAATGTGGTAAAATAACTGAAAATGAATTAAAATTGCAAGACATTACAAGAGAGATTATTTGATGTGCTATCAACAACACTAATCAATAACCTTAAATTAGATCATTTTCTTCAGCAGACTGTACATCTGTATATATGTGTGTGTATTTATATGTATGTGTGTGTGTATATATATGTGTGTATTTCTATTTATATATATATGTGTGTGTGTGTATCTATATGTATACATATGTATGTATATGTATACATGTTTTTTAATATATATATATATATATATATATATATATGTATATATATATATATATATATATATATATATACTGTATATATATGTGTGTGTATGTATATATATATTCAAAAACATGTTATATGACTATATTATCATCATATCTTGGTTGGTTCATTTTTACCCATTGTATCTGTGTCATATCACTCCACATGCTATAGGTCACCTCACAGTCGGTTTCTTGGCAACAGCCACTCCTTGTTTACATTTTCATTGTGAGTCTCATTTAGTGTTAACAATCCTCAAGAGATATTCTGTCTATTGCATACGCACAAATTAGTGCCTTGTTATTGGTACCTTGCAGTGAGCCCAAATGCTTTACTATCAGATTCTGCTGATTTGATGGATAACTGTGTTTTTACTAACTGTATTTCACTCATTTGTTTGTTTTGTAGTTCTCGCCTCACTTCAGGATATTGTCACCATCTGTATAAGTAGATTTGAGATGATAACTACTTCTTTTTAAGCTCCCTCGTTTACGGCATCGCATATTACTGTTGGCTTTTCTCATCTCGTTGCTATCATGTGCAAACGATGGCACTACAAAGGCCAGCGTTCCTTCTCAAATATTGACCCGAATAAAAACCTACCACCAGCATCTGCATACCGCCTCCTCATGAACCGACAAACAACGACAACAAAATGGTGGTAACGTGTAATCTCTCTCCCATCACTGATCTCTGAAAGTGATTAGAGCTATTCTTCTTTACTCCAGTCCTCTCTTTTCTCTTGTATTGAGAGATTTAAATGGATGAATGGGGGAAGTGGAGCGTTATTTTATAGTGGTGAGTTTTATTGCGGTGGTGTTTGCTTTGCGCTGTTTTTCTCCGCAGGACACAGGTGATGCCCGGGCCAACATTCACATCAGCTCATTCAAACATTTCCAGCAGTAAATGACTATCGTATCAAGAGTATATGCCTTCTGTGTAATTAAGAAAATTATTGATACACTTACTAGATTTCATAATGTTATTCTGGTTCAGCACCTGAAAAAGTCTTTTGCAACAGTAGCTGTAGAGTTGGTTCATGGGTAATAATTGAATAATTATGCAATTAGGCTGCAGTTAGTAGTTGGTAAAAAGAAAGGTCTTCCTGTACACCCTTCCCATGGGGTTTTATTAACCAGGATGGATCTGAAAGCTGTCTAAACATATCACTTACAGTACTGTGGACTCATCAGCCTTTCACAGAAAAATATCACCACATTCAGAGTGAATGGACTCAATGCCACAACATGTTGGTGAGAGCTTATAGTATGTTTTGTAGTTTAATAAACCTGTGCTATTTTGGAGATAAAACATGAAGCGGCTGGTTGGCTTATGCGATTAATGTCATCCCTGGCCCTGGGTATATTCCGGGTCTCACTTTAATAATGAAGAGTCGGCCCCACAGTACCAGTCCTATCTTAGCGTGCTTATTACTGAATAAAGATGGACTTTTTTTTACGTAGTCTGCGGATTTATACCATGTAACTGATATGTAATCACTTTATGGAAATGTAAGTGTTGCAGCTTTCATGTTACACCTCCTCTTCCATATTGTCATAGTAAAGGCCGCATGACGTGACTAGAAGAGAACTACACCACATATTGCACACAGCCCCTGCAGCTCTACAGGGCCAAAGGCAAACCTTACATAACTTATGATAAATGGCATGAATGTCAGTTATTTTGGGCCAATTGTGTCAGCTATAAAGTATTTTATGATGCATTATAATCGAGGAGTGCCAGTCTCGCAGCAAGGAGTGTATGATTTAGTTTTAGAGCATGATGGTTTTATCAATGTCTGCTGGACTAGATAAATACAAAGACAGATATGGGTTGCTCCAATTACTTTCTAATTTAGGTATAGTCAGGAAAATGACGACAGTTATTAGGTTGGAATTTAGTCAGCTTTATTTTTTTTTATCTGTCTGTCTGTCTGTCAAAAAAATGACAAATAAAATATCTACTTTGCAATACCCAGGTTCGGTTTAGATAGATTTGGATGAAGGTATAAATGCACGTTCTACATTTCAAAATATTTTGAAGGGTCTAGAACAATGACAATGACAACCATGATTCAGTTAGTAGACTGTGCATACAAGTGCAGCTTTTCCTTTGTGGACATCTCATGAGTTTTATGTCCAGACCTGTTTGGAATGCTCTTTGCATTTAACAGTCAGCTTCAGTTTCGTTGTACCCTCAGCTTGCAGATTTTTAGCTGATTTCAGGCAAGAGTTGTGTTTCTCATGCATCCTCTTTTTTCACAAGGCATCAAGGATACAGAAAGGAACTTCAAACAGTTGGTTTCTCTTTCAGTGACAGTGAGCTAAAATGTGAACTTTGAATTTTACTGCTTTACGGCTAGCGAAAACCCTGTGATGTCTATGGTCTTATCAACTGTAGAATGCAAGCCGTGTCATCACTGGCTCTTTAGGGTTCCTAGAATTTTATTTTGTAGCATGCAAGTGCAAGGCAGACATGTTTTTCTGCTGTATTCAGGGTGCATTTTTCCCTCCTTGTGCAGACATATGCTGTGACATGTTGGTATTGGTATGAGTGTAAACACATCGGGGATGGGTGAGTCAAGATGGCGGGGGTGGCGCTATTTCACAACGGTACATTCGCCATAGACGAAAGCATGTTAAATACTGCCCCAGGACAGCTAGAACGTCCCCAAAAGCCTAGTCGAATTTTATTTACTCAAGTGTGAGATGGATGTTCTAGATATTTTTGCAGAAACTAAATCATAAGCAGAATAAAACAATGCAAGTGTCACACAGTGTGTCATAGATAACAGATTCTAAACATGGTCTGATGATTGTGAGTAAGAGGGAGGTGCAAACACTTGGCTTTGGAGTTTGAAGTCAGTATCAGGCTGAAAGCCCTGAGTTTCTCCAGTCTTGTCATGCTCTGAATTGTTCCTGCATAGAAGCCAAAACATTTAGTCTTTGTACTGAAATATCTGAAATGTTTTTCAAATTTCTTATGCCACTGGAAACAGCGCTCAATGCAGTTCAAAAGATTCTAACAATTAGATGCTGGAAGGTTCTTCAAGCAGCACGTCAAAATTAAACAGTTGTATAGTTACAATACATACAATCAATACATTGGGGAAATTATTTCTTATGGTAAAATAAAAAATAAAAATCCTTAGTATGTGTTTGTACAGCTTATATTGGATTTTTTTTTTTTTTTTATTAATGTAGCAAATTTTACATTTAGAATTTTAAGACCAGCACATCCCTCCCTATTATCATTCCAATGCCACTATGCCATTTTGCAAATACTGGCAGTTGTAGGATAACTTTTACCTTTTGGGCCTCAAAGTTTGAAGTACAACAATAACTTTTGTCTTTTTTAGCCCCTGTGGCAATTTCCTGTCCTGTTTTCACAAGTCTGACGTGTCTTCCTATCTGTGGTGTGCGGCCTGTTGCCACATAGTAGAAACAGATCACGGGGAAGAACATTTTTAACATTATGTAGCACACACCATGTGCCTTTTAAGAAGTCCATCAGTTGGGGTCAGCTCGCTGCTGGTAAGATATAATCTGCTTAAATTTTTAAACATCCCTTCTCTTGCCCATCAGCATCTGTACCAATGCCTGACGACACTACATCCACGTAGAGGAAATAGCTAAGCGATTAGTCGCAGATGAACCCTGAGACTGAGAGTAAGAGATGTGAGAGAGGAAGTGAGTAAGAGTGCACCAAGTTCTGTTCCTCATGTTGTTTTCTCAGTAATTAACCCCAGTCTGTGACACCCATGCTACATGGAATTGAGTCTATAAAACAGTTGGTTTCTAATTGAGAATATATGTATTTTTAAATCATTAGATTTGTGTTTGTGAGCTCGGTCTTGATGGTTTTAGTTGATAATACATTGTTTGATTGTGCGTGTGGTGGTATCAGCTCATTGGGATGATATCTGAGATAAGTGAAGCTTTTTGATGGTGTCTGAAGATGTTTTTTTTTTTTTTTTTGAATTCGGAGAACCAGACTTGTTTTGTTCTTCTCAGAAACAAACCGCTGAAGGGTGGCAAGATCTGATGGTGATGAAGACAGGGGTTCAGTGTAAAAGTAGGGACCCTTTTTAAAAAAAAAACAAAAAAAAAAAAAACGAACAATACATGTGAATTGATGAGTAGACCGTTTGCCATGCTGTTATTGTTAAAGCATAATGTTTTATTCCAATAGTGGTTACCAACTAAATATAAATATATTGCAGTCAAACATGTCGAAAACACAAAAAAAGTGAGAAATACGGAATCTAAGAGGAAGGGGAAGAAGTTTCCACTCTCAAAATGAGAGAGAAGTGTTCGCTTGTTTGTGGTCTAACAGTCAGGAAGTAGCAGAAACCGACTGCTCAGTGATGCATTTCCTGTCACTGCACGATTCACAGGTCAGTTGTGGCTGTTCTTTTTCCTTTTGCATTTAAATGTGTTTAGTTTAGGGTTCCTTTACCATGGCTTAAAGTTTCACCAACTGGAAACTCATTTCATGGTGTAGGTTGTATAATTTTAGGTAGTAAACAATCCATTTTTAACTTCTAGTACCAGGTAAACTGAACAAAAAGTTGTTGGCTGACATTTTCATAAAATGTCAGCCAAAATCATCTTAAAATCATCTTTGAATCATCTTAAAATTGTTTGGAAAATCATGAATGGGGGGATGCTCTCTCTCATCTCCTCAAACAAGTTTCCATCTGGGAGAGATCAACACAACTGATGTTAACCAAGCGTCTTTAGACCCTACTGAGTTTAGTGGCAGGGATTCTGCCTTCACCTGGCCTCAGTCTCTCTCCTCCCCAGCCTTTAATGTTTGGAGAGCTGAGCTCCAGGCTCAAAGATAACAGCTCCTGTCTCAGGTGGGTGTGGGGCCGTTGACTTCTTCTAGCACCTTGAGGGGGAGTGGAAAAGTACTTGAGAGATCAGATTCAATTTGCTTCATCCCCTGCAAAGCTAGCAGAAGGTAAAGCCTTTCTTCTCTCTCTCGGTTTTAGCATGGCAGAAGTGGCGGTTCTCGAAGCAACGTGTTTGTCTCTCTCTCCGCTTCTTTTTTCGTCGTTCCCTCTCCCTCACAAAGATTGCTCAAGGTTTTATAATGTCCTTTTTTTAAATCTTACCTGGTTTTATGCTTTAATCCTCAAAACAAGTTTTTGGTCTGTATTGGAAACACTCTGTGAATTGTCGACTTCTGTGCCGTGTTGTTGTAGGCTGATGTGGCCATGGGAGTTGCTTGTATGCTGGTCTCATTAATTGCCGTCTCTCTTGTTCTGTTGAATTAGCAAACATACGCCTCACAGGCCCTTGACCTTTTTCCCTGATGTATAATACACTCTTTTTCACTTCTGTGACCAACAAAAGGGGTGTGTGATGCTGATACTTTCACATCACTTTCAGAAGAAGAGAAAGACAGTAGGGATATCAAATACCAGTGCTAAGACTAAAAACGAAATGTACATATAGTCTTTCTGCAGTACTCGGTATGGTACATTCGCTATTTTTACTGACATGTGGCTGCTTTCAGATGTGCATATTCGGATGCTCATCCATAATTGCATGCAAACTTAGTAACGCAGTAATGCGGCTGAGTGCATGAACTGGCACATGGGCTGTTTGATCATAATGCTCATCTTGGTGAGCTATAAATGCATACATAGTCAGTTTTGTCTTATCTTATTGTCAACAAGTGGGACAATAAATTAGAAAATATGTCAACAATCCAACTGTCTATTCATTAATTAACATATATTGTTGATATAAATCAAACAATAATATTGATAAAAAGAAGACACAAATCACTGGTTCAAAATCATTTCGTTATTATAAATCATTTAATTACATATTGCATTATTTAATCGCCAATTTAATTTGTTATATTTAAACTACCATTCAAATGTGTTTTTTAAAATATTTTTATTCAGAAAAGACATTTATAATGTTACAAAAAAAATGTATAATGTTATATTTCAAATAAAATGCTGTTCTATTAGGAAGCACAACTGTTTTCAACATGAATAATTAATAATAATAAGAAATGTTTCTTGAGCACCTAATCAGCATATTAGAATGATGCTGAAAATTCATTATATTCAAATAGAAAACAGTTGTTTTAAATTGTAATAATATTTCACAATATTACTGGGTTTTTTTTCCTTCTATTTTTGCAGCATTACAAATGCAGCCTTGGTGAGCATAAGATACTTATTTAAAAACAATAAAACAATCTTACTGCCCCCAAACCTTTGAACAGTATTAATATTAAATATTTGAATATTTCATATTTCATATTTTGTTCAGTTGTATATTATTCAAAATTGGTGCTGTGTTTTGTGGAGTTTAACATATTGGTATTACTTGGACATAAAGCAGCAGCAGGCTATTAACTTTTGTCAGGACCGTTTAAATGATATGTTACCATATAGATGAGTAAAGTCCCTAAGTTCATTATCACAGCATTACATGACTTCACTTGAGTTGAAGCATCACATCCTCACAGGAACTGGGCTAAAAACATCCATGTTCTGCTGAGTCAAGCAGATGACCCTGTTGAAAGAGGCTTTGTCCTCCATATTGATTGAAAGGCTGCTTTTGGCATAATTCCACCCTCAGGGTTTCTCTTCCCTTTAGTAAGTGAGAACAAGTCGTCAGATATCTCACACGACACATGTTCACTGGCTCACTGGAGGTGTTTTAATGTCACATTTTGCTGGTGGAGCAAGCATTGCGGAGTCTGTTTTTGCTAAAACACTCAAGACTGGCATGTTCTGAAATTCCAGGAATGCCAAGAATGCCAGTCCTCCTTCCTGACCTAGCAAGAAAAGAGCTTAACTTTTCTCTCGCGTTCTCTTAGTCAGTGTCTCTCCAAAAGCCTATAGTATCCCAAGCTATTTTGAGACTAGTGTTTCTCAAATTTGTTGACATCACCATTGCCATGACGTCACTCCCCACAGAGTAACTAGAGATTGCTTCGCCCTATCCAAAACCATTTCCATCCATCCTAGTGATGTCATCAGAATAAAGCAGCTCACGATCACACAACATCTTGAATCCATAAGCATTCCCATCAAACCGCTCACCTATGTTAAATGATGATTCGTGTTTGAATTTGCTTGCTCCTTGATTGAATTCCATTGTCAGGGTGACTCATGGCTTAGTCATTCGGTTGGCTTAAATTACATCCTTTCATGGTCAACACTGAACTCAGCTGAGGACGCTACAGGGGTGGGTGGGTTGACAGGGTCAATAGGGTAAGATGTATTTGTTCGTAATCATTCTCCCTTCAAAACTGGTTATTCTGTCCAACATTTTAGTCAGCGTCTTGCTTCATATTTACTTGTTTTGACAACACAGATTAGGCGTTTTGCCAGACTCGTACCAGCTGCTGCATTAGGACTCGGATAGACGTTTTTCATGTACACCTCATAGTTTTACCTTGTTTGCTGAGTGTGTATCCTTGGCAGACCTCAGCCATGGAGTGATTCCATGCAAGCCCCACCCTGGAGAGTGTTTGCTTACTGAAGTCTTGAGTACTGAGTAACTCTACCTTCCTCTCGGCGCCTCTGGATGACGTGCAGCAGGCCTTTGTTTGTGTGCACATGTTGGGACTATAGACAACTGTTGTCGCATCCCCTTGTATCGTTTACAGGCTGCCGTCACGGTGGCGTAGATCACTCACTGTGTGCCCGGCACGAGGTCTTGTTATATACAAATGGGAATCAGCGAGGAGAGCAGCATGGTGCATGCAATCACAGATTTGCACGATTTTGCTCCCCACCAGGCTCATCTCTCTGTGTGAAACGTTCTCATCAATCCCATATCACGCTTTCATTTGCCACCATATCACCGTCAAGTGGTGTGAATTACTTCATTACTCCAAAGCAGGGTTGTAGACCATGGCAAGATCGTCTAATAGAATTTCAAGCTGCGAGCTTTGGCTGTGGCATACGCAGCTGCAGTTTGAGGTACGGAGAGCTTTTTGAATTGAAAAGAAGAACCGAAAATGACATGAGGCCATTTTGAGCTAGGAGGAGGAGGCAGAACTCAGCCATGCTCTTGTTTGGCGACTTCTGACCCTTGGCTCGCACTACGGAGACTTCATGGGCGAGTGCTTTCCCAGACTGCAGAGGTAGGCATGACCCACTCTGTGTGGTCTTGATTTGCCTGGTATCAGTATAGTTGTGATTATCATTTTTTTAGCACTGTTTATAGTACAGTTATGGATGATACTTCAAATCGTGCAG
This sequence comes from Rhinichthys klamathensis goyatoka, assembly GCF_029890125.1. Taxonomy (NCBI): domain Eukaryota; kingdom Metazoa; phylum Chordata; class Actinopteri; order Cypriniformes; family Leuciscidae; genus Rhinichthys; species Rhinichthys klamathensis. The sequence goes on from NW_026606820.1 coordinate 1,970,491, forward strand.
TTTGTTGAGAAGAAATGTGCTTTTACTTGATATAAAGTGCTCTAAAATACCCCATAGATTTGCCTTAGAAAGTGAAGTAGGAACTCTTGCCATATTTAGAAAACCAATATATATAGGGATGCATGATGCATCAGCCGATATTTGTATTTTTTTCTTCTTTAAGTTTGATATTTTTTTTAAAAGCTGCTGTCCGTAGCTTTTTTTGGGTTAAAAATTATCCAAAATACATATTTGATAAAATACATAACCAGCCAGTGTTCAAAACTATCTGCTTGCCTTAGCTCGATGCAAAACGGTAAGCTTGTAATAATGTTTTTAATTTTAGTGGTACTGGTGGATTTCCGCGGGAGATTCGAGCATGTCTTTGCGTCATTACGTCACATCTGTACACATAAAGAAGGAGTCTCGGCTAGTAGGCTATATTGCGTGTGAGGATGTTGGAGGTAGAGATTTATAGCCTTTTCTCACAGCACTTGATATAATTAAACTTATCAATTTGATGGCGGATCCAGAAAGGTTCAAACGACGATCATCATCAGTGACAACTAGAGACTCACCCGCTGTAACATGCAAAAGACTTCGTTCGGACTTCGGAGTGGCTACAGAAAAAAAGAGACTGCAACCGGACCCATGCGAAAACAAGGATAATATCGGAAGGACATTACATGATGTAGTCACGCAATGGTTGCTGACGTTGTTAACATTAACAATTAGAGAACATAGTATAGCTACTTTGCACGGTTTTGCGTGAAATGATAACTTATAAGCAATTGTTAGATTTAATCAGCGCGATTTACTGCAATGTCAGAACCAGAACAAAAGTGAATGTTTCTTACTAGTTCAGATGACATTTCCCGGTGAAAATTCCTATGTTGGTCATACTTCCAAAAAGAATAATCTGTGATTCTGAATGACAATATCCACATCGGCGCGGTGACTGACAGCTGCACACTCTCCTGAAACACTGTGTTCATCCGCGCTGTGCCGTGTCGAGGGTGTTGAACTACAACCCACGTAAAGTTGATAATTCCGCGAATGACTGCAATTGCAGATTTCGAACAGAGATGGCGACAAAGAGGAAAAATGCCGGACTGCAGCTTTAAAGAAATGAGTACTTTTATTCAGCAAGGACAAATTAAATGGATTAAAGGTTACATTAAAGACATTTATAACGTTACAAAAGATTTCTGTTTCAAATACTTTTGAAAGAATGAATCCTAAAAAAATGCGTCAAGTTTTTCGCAAAAATATTAAGCAAAACAAGTGTTTGCAGTATCGGTAATAATAAGAAATATTTCTTGAGCACCAAAGCAGCATATTAGAATGATTTCTGGAGGATCATGATGTAGCCTTGGTGAGTATAAGAGACAAAAACATTACAAAATAGTACCTACCCCAACCTTTTAAATGGCAGTGTATCTTAAATGTGTATGGGCCGATCGAGAATATCAATATTTTTTTTATAAACTGTACATTATAATGTAGCACTTGTAGCATTTGTTTTATTTATTTAGACATAATAGTTTAAAAGTATAATATGATCCGTTTGTCGGTTATTGGCCATTACATTTTATTAATGTCTCTTAATATACTCATACTCTACCAGATCATCAAAGAGACTTGAGGATGACCTCTTTTTATTTGACGTAAGCCCCTAGAAACCTACCAGAACACCATAGCAACCACCTAGTTTGGTTAGTGCTAATAATAGGTTGGGCCTCTCTGTCATGGGATACACCATCCTGTCCCTCTCTTGAAGAGACAAGGCCACATGTTGAAGACGAGACTCCAGCTGCTACAGGGGTCTTGGACAGAGACTGAGCTAAACTGAACATTTGTTTGAGCTCCCTGCCACCCACACCCACACTGACCTATCTTTCCTATTCTCTTTAACTGCCCCCATTAAACCCTTGTACCCACCCACCCCACCCCACCAACCCCAACCCCCAGACACCATTCAACGTGGTATGCACTTGTTGACACACTGTCCTTTCAAAGCAAACAAGCCCCACCCTGCCACAGAGTAGACGTGGGCCGCTCCGCTGCCTGCCATTTTACTACACCCCCCCCCCCCCCCCCACCTCAGTGGTTCGTCCAAACCTTCCGTCCTCTCCCCACTGCACTCGTTTAATCTTTAACCAGACTGCAGACCCTCCTGTTCCTTCTCACCGCCTCAGGGCTGGGAAGAGGGTACTCTTTCTCTCACAGGCCTGTGATTCTTGTGTTTTTGGGTTTCTGTAGTTCAGCCGGCTTCAGTGTGAGGAGTGAATGTGGACTTTGGATGAGGGTGTGTTTGGGCCCTTCTACTCTGATAACCCAACCTTGTTTACAGTACCCCTTTGATCAGGCTGGGTGATCTCATATCCTGTAGTGATCCATGCCCCTCACCCCTTCCTCCGCACTGCCACTGAAGAGGTTCACTTATTACATCTGAACCTTGACAAATTAAACCGGGCATTCAAAATGACAGTAGACCAGCTGTCTCGCTGCTCTTATATCCTTGTCTTTTATCCTTCAATCAGAATAGTGTGAATGATATTAGTGCTATACCCATATTCAAATTTACCTTATACTTATTAGCATATTATTTATATTGTCATGTTATGGTCGATAACTAATAAATAAAAATTCTGTATTATTTTGTCTAAATAAATAAAATAAATCAAAACACTTTTTTTATTTCAAATAATGAAGTAAATATTTAAATTAAGTAATAATTAAAATAATCTTAAATAATTAAAATATTGTAAATATATTTGAATTATCTGTGCCATGTCGGTTATTGGCAAATAATAAAAATAGTTTTTGAAGTAATGAAAATAGTACTTTGAATATTTAAAAATGACATTTCAAATATTATTTTAAATAATTGGCTGATAACGGATATGACACCAATATATTTTGTGATTCCAAGTGAATACAGGGCGACACAGTGATGCGACAGTTGTATTGTTATGATCTCAGAGGGTAAACAGGAGTCAGAGCCAAAGAAAATGAAGCGTGCCAGTGATGAATGTGTTGCTGGAAAGCGGAGTACGTTTTCCATTCGTCCTTTTTCATTCTGCCCGGCCAGACTTCCTCAGAGTCTGTCTTTGAGGCAGCTTTGGGTGTTCGGAGCCAAGAATGGGATTGGTGAGCCCAAAGTCTCCCCAGCAGTGAGCGAACGCTTCATAGAGTCAGAAAATTAGCCTCTCGCCTCAGTCCCAGCGGTACTGTCTCAGGCTCGTCCGGCCATCCCAGCCCTCTCTCTCTGATAATGTGACACAGCCCATTTTGCTCAGTCGCAGTTTACTAATGTTCCTTTTCCTCTCTGTTTCTCTCTTGAAGGTTTAGATGCCCCAGACACAGCTGGAGCGAGAAATCTCCTCCATCACGCAGTACCGTTTCCCTGAGTCCTCCGCCACCCTGTCCGTCATCTGGAGGGGAAAAAAGTCAGCAGCGTGCAGGACCAAAAAAGGGAACTCTGTTTTTACCTAACAGTGCCTCTCATTTTGTGAAAGCAGCAGATTACCTCAGCAGTGTTCCTGCTTCAGGGTGCTTCCTGTGCCGAGGGGTGTGGTGTGGAGCAAAGCGTTCGGGGAGTGCGTGGAGGGGTAGGAACCCTCTGCCTGTCATCCTGTGTCCTACCCTCTCTCTCTCCCTACAACACCATGACCACTGCGGTCCAGTCAAGCGAGCTTGTCTTTGAGTTCGCCAGCAATGGGATGGATGAAATCAATCAGGTACATCACAACCACATTTGCTGTTTTCTGTGTGAGAATATTCTGATCGGCCCTTCATCGTTGACCTGAAAGCACTGAAATATTTTGGCATCAGCAATCTTTGTTATTAGGCACATAAACTTGGTTTCTCTGTTTAGGTACTCTTTTTGTCTATCCAGCTGCACAGACAGGGTCTTAAAATGGGGACAAGGGTTTTTCAAAGGTCTGTGCCTTTGATGCTGGGCATGAAGGGAAGGGAGGGAGGAAGGTGGAACATTAAGAGTGCAAGGAGAGGGTTGGGAGATCACTGTGTGGGTTGCTGGCAGGGTTCAGATGGAAAGACTGAGATGTACGAATCGCCAGTCAGTCTGAACTCAGTGTGTTTCGTATATTCTTATACGAAAGCCTAGTTGAGAATGAAAGTAGCATTTCAGCTTAATTATGTTGCATACATTGAGTGGCCCCAAAAAATATATTTATATTTCATTGCATTGGATACAATATATCAAATCAAGTGGCTTCTGCAAAGATATGCTGCTATAGCTTTTCTCAGGACTAACATTTCTGAGCCACTTTATGTTATTTCAAGTTAGCTTTCCTCAAGTTTACACAGGTGTCCTGGGATAAACATGTTCCACAAAGTTTGACAATGTCCAAGATATTTTGTCTTTGTTTTCATCAATTCACTTCTAGTTTGGGGTCTGTAAGATTTTTTTATGTTTTAAAAGAAGTCTCTTATGCTCACCAAGGCTGCATTTATTTGATCAAAATACAGTAAAAACAGTACATTTATAAAATGTAATTACAATTGAAAATAACTCTTTTATATTAAAGTATATTTTAAAAGTTTGATTTATGCATAGACAGTAAAAGCCCTGTCACCCATTGGTCTGAAACAGGTTTGAGGAACAGCCAGCAAATTAGATTTTGAGGAGCTCAATCTGCGGTTTAGGGTATAAGGAATTAACAGTGCGGATAAATATAATGTGGAGCCAACTCAGCCAAGCCATGTAAGTGCCACTTGGATTTTTTGGTTACAATTTTAAATGTGGCTTAAGTGTCCAAATCCTTTTTGGGCCACTGTATGTGTGGATTGCAGCGTGCTTTCATACTGTTGTGTTTTGGTTTGTTCTGTCTACTCTCTCTGAATTGAGATGACTCCAGAATCATGATCTTAATCTTAAGCGTGTGTTTGTGCAGTCATGTGAATGGATCAGGTGTGACAGGCCTCTTCCCTTACTGACTGAAAGAGAACTGAAATCTAGATTCAGGCCTAACCTGCCTAACTTGTTGCAGCGTGGGAGAAGAGTCCTGTTCCACCCAGAAATCTACGATTGTTTTTAAATGACGTTGGCTTTTCGGTCACTCCCTAAGTCCCCTCACTCTATTACAGCACCCTCATAAATATGCTCTACCAGTCGCCCTACAGTCTCAGATATCTTTTGACTCCCCCTGCTAACAATAGAGGGGCTTTTTGGGGGACTGCACAAGATAACCCTAGACTCTTCTCACTGTGTGTGCTGGGTTTTCCACACATGGGTGCTGTGAAATATGTCCAGCTACTTCTCTGGACCATAATGATTAGCCGTGCTGGACTTTGCAGAGCCAATAATTACTCCCATAAGTCAAGTTGTCGTGTAATGGGAGTGAAATGATATTAAGGCACCGTGTCAGACTTCAGCAACAGCAGTTCTGTAAAAGATCCAGATCTCCAAAGTCACCTAATGCATTTACATGCACAATCTTACACTGATAATCACAGATTAGCCCGACAACATAATGTTACAACCTCTTAAGTGCTGTAAACGTTTTAAGCAGAAAACAACTGGCACAACTAGATTTTTACCCATGACCTCATTTTCACTCTGCATGTAAACACCTTCACCAACGTTCTGGTGACTTATTTAGTATGCGCATGTCTCATGTGCATGTCTGTTGATGTCAAAACAAAAGAATTTCTCGTATAAACAGGGTTTTCTTGCATCGTCAGGTTTTCAGATTAAGCTTTTTGCATGCAAGTTTACTTATTTGTTAGGTTATAAAAATAGGGATGACCGATCACATTTTAGGGGCCGAGTGCAAGTATTGGGCAAATATGCACAGTGGAATGATAAGGTTAGAGTTTGTAAAAATGACATTTTTAAAGTTATTTTAATATTAATGGTATTTATAAAAGGTTAATTTTATATTAAATGTATTTTTAAGTAAAATACATTACCTCTTAAATTATTTTAAAAGCATAATGTATTGGGTGAGAGATAGCAAATATAGGAATCATATCAGTTATCTTAATTAGTTTAGTAAACAAAGACAACATTTTGTGTATAACAAAGTAAACTATAATTAATCAAACATCTCACTACTACTTGACATTATATAAACGAGCACTCAATGAAGTCACTTGTCTGTGACTCTGGCCTCAATGCACTGTGCACCTGCTCCCACAATATTGCCAATGAGTTTAGACTGCTGTTCAAAGTTTGGCGTCATTAATATATATATATATATATACACTCACCGGCCACTTTATTAGGTACACCTGTCCAACTGCTCGTTAACACTTAATTTCTAAGCAGCCAATCACATGGCGGCAACTCAGTGCATTTAGGCATGTAGACATGGTCAAGACAATCTCCTGCAGTTCAAACCGAGCATCAGTATGGGGAAGAAAGGTGATTTGAGTGACTTTGAACGTGGCATGATTGTTGGTGCCAGAAGGGCTGGTCTGAGTATTTCAGAAACTGCTAATCTACTGGGATTTTCACGCACAACCATCTCTAGGGTTTACAGAGAATGGTCCGAAAAAGAAAAAACATCCAGTGAGCGGCAGTTCTGTGGGCGGAAATGCCTTGTTGATGCCAGAGGTCAGAGGAGAATGGCCAGACTGGTTCGAGCTGATAGAAGGGCAACAGTGACTGAAATAACCACTCGTTACAACCGAGGTATGCAGCAAAGCATTTGTGAAGCCACAACACGCACAACCTTGAGGCGGATGGGCTACAACAGCAGAAGACTCCACCGGGTACCACTCATCTCCACTACAAATAGGAAAAAGAGGCTACAATTTGCAAGAGCTCACCAAAATTGAACAGTTGAAGACTGGAAAAATGTTGCCTGGTCTGATGAGTCTCGATTTCTGTTGAGACATTCAGATGTTAGAGTCAGAATTTGGCGTAAACAGAATGAGAACATGGAACCATCATGCCTTGTTACCACTGTGCAGGCTGGTGGTGGTGGTGTAATGGTGTGGGGGATGTTTTCCTGGCACACTTTAGGCCCCTTAGTGCCAATTGGGCATCGTTTAAATGCCACGGCCTACCTGAGCATTGTTTCTGACCATGTCCATCCCTTTATGGCCACCATGTACCCATCCTCTGATGGCTACTTCCACCATGTCACAAAGCTCTAATCATTTCAAATTGGTTTCTTGAACATGACAATGAGTTCACTGTACTAAAATGGCCTCCACAGTCACCAGATCTCAACCCAATAGAGCATCTTTGGGATGTGGTGGAACGGGAGATTCGCATCATGGATGTGCAGCCGACAAATCTGCGGCAACTGTGTGATGCCATCATGTCAATATGGACCAAACTCCCTGAGGAATGCTTCCAGCACCTTGTTGAATCTATGCCACGAAGAATTGAGGCAGTTCTGAAGGCAAAAGGGGGTCCAACCCGTTACTAGCATGGGGTACCTAATAAAGTGGCCGGTGAGTGTATATATATATATATATATATATATATATAAATTAATACTTTTATTCAGCAAGGACATATTAAATTGATAAAATGTGATTTTAAAGACATTTAGAATGTTACAGAAGTTCTACACTGAAAAAAAGAGCCGCTGCCTTAAATTAAGTACAATCAACTTGGATGTTTAAGTCATTTCAACTTAAATTACATAAAACTGACTTAAAAAATGAGCTGAATCTTGTAGCCTGGTTAAAACCAGACCATTCTCAGTTGTAACTGAGTTATGGTCTGGCAAAGCGTCATAGACAAATAATTTCCAGAGGGGCGTCGCCAACGGACGTCGCTGATAGACCTAAAACCAATCAGAGCGATGAAGGAGATGACGTATGCAGAGCGGCTGAGAAACATCTCCGAGTGTTGTTCTTTGCTCGGTTTTTAACAAAAAGGAAACGTTCAAATCGCTTAAAACAGACGCGATAGCTGATTCGAACGAGTGATGTTCGACGGCGGCATCCGTCTTTGTAATGTAGGCTACAAAATCTGCTTCAAAATCCCAGCGCTGTCGTCATCGTGTAAAGCCCGCCCCAACGTTTCTGATTGGTGCCTCGATTTCGACGGATTGGAAATGGGTTTGAATGAGCTCTTTGCCAGACTAACTTTCAGAGCAAATCTAAATTTGCCGGAAGTTGTCTGGGTTTTCCCAGTCTATGAATCTTGTATAATTTATAAAAAAGTAAAAGATTGCTTAACTTATTTTGATGAGTTAAAGCAATGCAATAGCAAATGTTGTCATAACTTATTGATCATATAATTTTTTGCAGTGTATATTTCAAATAAGTGCTATTCTTTTGACCTTTTATATTCATCAATGAATGCTTAAAAGAAATGAATCATGGTTTCCACAAAATAAGCAGCGCAACTATTTTCTACACCAAATTTCTTGAACACCAAATCATCATATTAGAATGATGTCTATAGGATAATGGTCATAGACATCATTAATAGTGGAATTTCTTCAATACACTGTAGTTTGGCTGCCAGTGGTTCTTGTGTGGCAAAGGCTATGCTTTTTGGCATCAGAGCATTTTTAACAAGTATACACTCTAGCTGTTTTGCATCAACAGTCTATAAAATCACCTGCTCTATGACAGAGCCAGGCTTACATTACTTCTCTTTGCCACATCATACATGTCCTATAGCTGTGATGACGTGACATCACGCAGCTTTAGTGGTCAACGGACGAATTGCTTATTACTGAAAACCTGTGGCATCAGGCCTGGTTAGTGGACAGAGAATCATCAAAGAACCTGTCTGCAACATTGCAAGTGAGGGTCTTGTATTCTATCAGTGGGTTAGCATCACCACTGGCATCAGGTAAAGCAGAAGAGAGTGGAACTGCAGAACAAGGCGCATGTTATCGGGTTTATGCACGCAGTAGGAACACAGAACTCAACTATTAAAATGACTGATCTTTATCTGATGTTTCCCTTTTAGAAATGTGGTTGATAATTCTGAAAAAAAGAGGATGTTAGAGGTTTATGATAGTCTGTTTAAAAAAAAAAAAAAATTAGAGAAGCTTTACTCTTTTTTTTTTTTTTTTTGTAATGTGCAAGATTAAGATATTTACTTAAAAAAAAGCTGAATTAACATTTAAATCTTATATTGATCAGCGCAGAACTGTTCAATTTACATAATAAAGTGGTCTAATGACAAAAGCATTTAATGCCAGACATTTTTCATTTTAACAGACATGCTCTGCTATTTTGCATTTACCTGTTCGGCAGAATGAGAGAGGCTATGTAAACCCGATCACCAACGTTTTTTGCATAATCCTGATATCTGATGTCTGTAGTTCCAAGGTAAGGCAGGACACAAGGCAGCGACTGAACGAATGCACAGAATAAATTTCCCACGTTCTCAGCAGATTCACCGGGTGTCAGTCTAGCCTTGTTAAAACTCTTCTCTTAGTATACTGATGAACAGCGCGTACAGAAATCTATCATTTAGTTGGTGTTCACCAACATTAAAAAAATTGGGGTCAGTAAGATTATTATTTTTTTTTTTAAGAAATGAATACTTTAGCTCAGTAAGGACACATTAAATTGATCAAAAGTTGCAGTAAAAGACAATTAAAATCTTGCAAAATATTTCTGTTTGAAATAAATGCTGTTCTTTTAAACTTTCTATTCACCGAAGAATCCTGAATGTTTTTTATCAGTTTCCACAAAAATGTTAAGCAGCACAACTGTTTTCAACATTGATGGTAATGAGAAAGGTTTCTTGAGCACCAAATCAGCATATTAAAATGATTTCTATGGATCATGTGACACTGAAAACTGGAGTAATTATGTTGCTGAAAATTCAGCTGTGACATCACAGGAATATTAAAATAGAAAACATCCATCCCAGCATCTGAACAGATGGCCTGTAAATACTAAAGTTATTTTAAATTGTAAAATTTCACAATATTTATTGTATTTTTTTTCAATAGTTTTTAATAGTTTTATTGTATTTTTGATCAATTGAATGTAGCCTTCTTTTTTTTTTTTACAGACCCCAAACTTTTGAACAGTAGCCTAGTGAATATCCAGATTAAACAGTAGCTAAATTCAAGTGTTCAATTTAGCAATTGCTAAATTCTATTATGCATCCTCAAAATGATTTCACCATTGAATCTGTTTATAGTAGTTTGGAGTTTGTGTTACACTACTGAATGAATTATTCTGGCCTTGAACTGAGATTTGGAAAGCCAAACCCATTGAGTCTCTGGGGGAAATGCCATAACAACAGCAAATAGTCCAAGCATGATGGAACAAAAACAGAAAATCCTGCCAAAGGAAGATGTAAGATGGCTTATGTGTTTCACAATATTGTTTCCAAAGAGACGATATTTCTGCAGTACTGTATTACATTGATCAGTTATTGTTAAATGTGTTTGTTTGTGCATGCGTGTATGTGATTAATTTCTTTGGCCAGGAACAAGCAAAAACATTTATGTCTTTGCATGTTGTTCCTGTTTTGATCTTCTTTATACAGTTGTACAAAAACACTTCACTTTTGGAAAGGTGAAAAACTGCATTCTTCTGCCACCTAGTGGTCACATGACACAACAGCTATGCATTCATGCATTCCTAGTGAATAAAAAAAAAAGGGCAGAATAAATCCTGAAATGTAGTCCCTGTGGAAAAGCAATCTCTTGTCATTAATACCGGTCATAAACCTCTGGGGGCCCATGCTAGTGCCTAAAACAGTGCATGATATCAGTAACGTTTCAATTAATTAATCTTTTTTATTCCTTTATAATATCACATTCATATAAGAACAAAAGATAAAACTAAACACAAAAAATATAAACATAACTATAAACTAAAAAATAAAACATTATTAATCAATTAACAAGTCTAAATTACTGAAGACTGAAAGACAAAACATTAAACTGGCAGTAAGAACAATAAAGATTAATTATATCCAAATTTTGGTTGACAGGTAAATAAATGCTCTAGCACCATCTAGATAACCATCTAACACACAGCTGGAAATGATTTTCCGAATTTGTGATTTAATAACTAAGCTAAAGCAAGATCAATATTTTACTCAAAAAAAAGAAAAAGAAAAAAAAAGCTTATAGCTTCAATAATTCTTTAAATAGGCCAACTTTTGACTAATACTCAGTGCTTTTAAAGCACTGACAGGAGTCGCACGACAGCTTGCATGACTAAAAGGTTTGTGTTTATTTCTTAATACATTACGTAAGAACGTTTTGGTTATTGGTGTGTAGGCTAACTGACACAAACTGAAAATTACATTGCTTCATTTGGGCATTTCTAGCGAATCAGTGGACTTAATAAATTAATTGCATGGTTTGTCGAGACTAATACTAATAAATAAATTAAAATATTACAAAAATACATACATTATTGCTCTTTTGCTTCACGTTCTTGGCACTTTTTCTTTAATTTTTCTGCTCTGGACTGATAGGTTAGCCATAAGTCAAGACACGTCATTATCTGCCACACTGCACGATGTCCGTGTCCAAAACAGTAATTAAAAATATATTAAATCATTAAGTATTAAAAAAAAAAAAATTCCACATGACTCCAAGTTGAATCCGCAATACGACCGTCATGTTTACATTATAAAGTGAAACGCTATTTAAATCATCTTTGAAAGCAATGGGGTCCTGGTGTTTTGGGTCCCTACACAACTTGTACTTTATTGCGTAGCCGTAGGCAGCACCAGGCTCACAATGAACAGTTGCATAATTTAAGTGGCCCTCTTACAAGTGTCAAAATAAAGGTCACCAGAATTCGATCAGACTGTAGTTTCTCTTGAATTATTCCCGCTCTGTCAATGTTCACTTATTATTCTGACATGTTTTGCATAATTTGCATCCTCTGCCGAAAGCCTAATGAGAGTTGCTAGCCGGCTAATGAGATTCGGTTGGACACACAACGTACGCACACACACACACACACACACACACACACACAGTGTAACTCACTCAGCGATGCTATCTTCTGCTCCAGTTTTCCCTGGAAATGGATTGTGTGGGGTTTTTTTTGTGTGTTTTTTTTTATGTTTAGGAAAGCCCTTCACGTTGATTTTACTATAACAAGCCTGACTCGTCTAGACTACCTAAAAGAATAAGAAAGCAAAAAGGGCAGAAGAAAGACATCTTTTATTAAGTATGTTGGTGTATTTTGGCAGTGATGACTGTGGTGGGGGGTGTGAGTAATGGTCTCTTGTGGCTTGAGTCCAGTACCAACCATTTCCTCTTTTCCCTCAATGTGATCTCCACCCTCACTCAGGAATGCTGGTGGAAATGAGGAAGGCTGAAATGGGTTTTTTTGGCATGAAGCTCATTACCCTGGGAGCAAACAGGGTCATGTCTAAAGAACTTTACTGGAACCATGATACGTTTGTGCTTACATCATTTAATCACATGATTCCACAGGGTTGTCTCTAGCCTTATTGTTATACTGACACATAGTAAGAGTCCAACCAAGTGACTGACCCGGCTCAGGTTAAAGCCATTATGAATGGGCCATTAACTTCTGCCTCTGTGAGTATGAATAACCTGGACGATTGTGGATTTGAAGCTTTCATCTGCAGGGAAGGGGCAAATTTATGTGTTTTAAAGCAATTGTGGTGCACTTTACTGCCTTTCTGCTGAAAGCACTGCATGGTGGTTGATTTTAGATCAATGGTGCATTTATCTCTCTGTTTGTTCTCCCACAGCTGGACGACCCTTCAGTGTTCCCGGCGGTGATCGTGGAGCAGGTGCCTGCTGCCGACCTCATGCAGGTGTACTCTGGACTCGAGGCAGATGAGGTGACTAATGGCATCATGGTGGATGCCATTCAGGATGTGGTGGAAGAGAACATCATGGGGGATGTAGGGCTGTCTGGTGAGTCCAAATAAGTGATCACAATTATAGACGGCATGTTTAAAAAAAAAAAAAAAAACAGTATTCCTCGCACCCGAAGCAGTCCACAACACGATTTTTTAATGTTTTTGAAAGTCTTTGAAGTCTCTTATGCTCACCAGGGCTGCATTTATTTAATTAAAAACAGTAAAAACAGTAACATTGTAAAATATTATAACAATATAAGATAAATGTTTTCTATTTGCATATATTTTAAAATGTATTGTTTTCCTGAGATGGCAAAGCTGAATTTTCAGCGGTCATTATTCCGGTCTTTAGTGTCACATGATCCTTCAGAAATCAATCTAAAATGCTGATTTAATAGCCTGGGAAAACCCAGACAACTTCCGGCAAATTTAGATTTGGTCTGCAAGTTAGTCTGGCAAAGAGCTCATTCAAACCCATTTCTAATCCATCGAAATCGCGGCACCAATCAGAAACGTTGGGGTGGGCTTTACACGATGACGACAGCACAGCGACGGTGAAGCAGATTTTGTACATTTACAAAGATGGATGCCGCCGTGGAACTAGGGGTGTGACGGTTATAGTTGAACACCGTCATTAGAACTCTATAACCGCCAAAACCATGTTATAAAAATATTTTTTTCACAAAAATGTTTTATCATAGAGAATGTTTAAACACTAATATCAGCTTACGAGGGAAACAGAGGCGGAGTTAGTGGTGCTTCGGAGGCTGCTACTGCTGGAGATGATTCGGGAGAGGTCTGTGCACCCCTCCCCCCTCCCCTCCCAAGAAGAGAAATCTTGGAGATCTCCTTAATAAACGGAGGTCTGAAATCTCTGCCCCTTTACAAAAATGACGCGTTCGGTGCGCAAGACCGGCAAGACCCCATTACGCTTGGCTGTGTGCACGGCTTTTTTTGTAACAGCTAGGGCTGTCAGTTAAACGCGTTATTAACGGCGTTAACGCAAACCCATTTTAACGGCGTTAATTTTTTAATCGCGTGATTAACGGTCTTTTTGAACTAGCAAACTTTGTAGGTTTTTTTCACATGCTTTTGCAACAGGACGCGGCATGTGCGGCGCTGCGCTATGAAACCCATTCATTTCAATGGCTTGTGCCGCGCGAGGACGTTTTGAAAGCGCAAGCGGATCTAGCTAGACCAGAAACAAAACAACAGGCACGCCGCACACACTTGTTTGGGCTTGCGAGCCAGCCAAATAGTTGGTTAACGTTACGTTTTGAGTGGATGACGAGCGCGAGACGCCGAAATGGATGCCAATAAGATTCTGAATGGAAAGTTTACTTTTAAAAAGTTGCCAAATGGTTCCATTGACAAGACCAAAGTGATCTGTGTGTTTTGTCGTTGTGAACTGAGCTATCATCATCCCAGCACGTCCAGTCTGAAATACCACTTAATGATGGCCAAGCACACACACACACACACACACACAAACACACAGCTGATGCGAATTCTCCGCCCCCTCGTCAATATCAGGACCTCGTCAGTATTTTTTTCACCCTTTTATTGATGGACAGTGTTACATTGTGTGAGAGATTATTTGCTCCAAGTGAGAATGTTAGTGTGAAATTGAACACAGTATATGCCTATGTTGTTTTCAATAAAAAACATTTGCACAAAGCAAGCCGATCCACTTTTCCATGTTGATAAGAGCATTAAAATTAGAAAAAATAATGGGACAAAAAGAAATCAAGAGACATTTAGATTAGATAAAAATGTGCGATTAATCGCGAGTTAACTATGACATTAATGCGATTAATCACGATTAAATATTTTAATCGTTTGACAGCACTAGTAACAGCGCGTGCGGCGCCGCATCCGAGGATGAACGACTTCAAGCCGAATCTGCCCAAGCATGTACGTCTCACCGCACCGGCACGCAGTTTGCGCGTCTAAATTGCAAAGTTCATTGCAATGTTTTTTTTGTTAAGGTGTTGTTTACTGTGTGTGATTTATTTAATGGAAAGCACATTCACTTCTAGTTGTCTTGCTGTTAATTTTAAATAAACGTAGAGCAAGTAGCTAATCAGTGTCTGTCTGCTCGTTTATTCAAACTAAGTTGTTCTATAACAGACAAACGTCGCTCTGCATACGTCATCTCCTTCATCGCTCTGATTGGTTTTAGGCCTATCCAATTGCGCCCAGAGGCATTTGAGCTACGTCCGTTGGTGACGCCCCTTTGGAAATGATTTGTCTATGAAGCTTTGCCAGACCATAACTCAGTTACAACTGAGAATGGTCTGGTTTTAACCAGGCTACTGATTTACTGCTCAAGAAAAAAAATTATTATTATTATTATCAATGTTGAAAACATTTGTGCTGCTTAATCCAGGTATTTTTGTGGAAACCATGACACATTTTTGTCAGGATTCTTTGATGAAAGTTGAAAAGAACAGTGTGTATTTGAAATAAAAATCTTTTGAAGCATATATGTCCCTTTTGATCAGTTTTATGCATCCTTGCTGAATAAAAGTATTCATTTATTTTAAAAATCTTTCTGTCAACAGACTTTTGAACTATGTTCCTATTTAATAAGAAAATAATAAATTTAATACTTTTTTTTGTCATTTAACTCACAATAAATAAACAAAAACTTATTACACTTTTGTATATGTCTATATAGAAAAACATCAAAACCATAATGGACAGCGTGACAAATCACTATTTGTTCTTTAAATATCCAGGAAAACTAGTACTCTCAAACACTTTTAAGTGGAACCCATAATAGTGAAAGCCAAAGTTAATGTTTGTCAAGTGATGTAAATGTTTTATCCACAGTAGAGACCTCTGTCTCAGGTGGAGAGGACAATATGGAGACCATCGAGGCGGCTGAGGCCCTGCTGAACATGGAATCTCCCAATAACATCCTGGATGAGAAACGCATGAGTATGTGATGACTCACTGTCAGTTTACATGGTCCTTTTTTATTTTTTAGAAATGAGTATGGGAAGACCTCTTAAAGTCACTTGGCACACATACTGATACTATTTCTCATTTCAGTTCTGTCTGTGAATGTTTAAGCAAACAAGCATTCTAATACTTGACCTCTGCCCTTCTGTAGTTCACACATATGGGACTATGCTGGAATCAGACCTGACCTACATTTCCCTGCGTCCAGAGCAGCTCTCAAACGGCTGCATGGATTGTCCCCTGGATGAGGAGACGTCCTCTATGGATGAGATCCCTCAAAAGAACCTTTCCAAGCCTGTCAGGAAAACCAAAGGTACCAGAATCCTCCAGTAGAAGGCAGTGTACACCTTTTTTGATTTGTTTCTTTATTCCGGCACTATATTAAAAACTGAAGATGAGACCAAAGAATGAAAGATTGTTCAAAAAACAACCAAATACATCTGATTCTTCTTCTTATTTTTAAATTGTTGACATATATTTAGTTGATCTGATGGTCTGGGAGGTAACTATTTTCTTGCAATCATCCTGCAGTGCGCAAACCAAGACCAGTGCGGCCCTGTTCTCCCATCACCAATCCAACTCTCCCGCTTAAGAAGAAGAGCAAAGAGGGCAAAGGTAGGCACGATCTCTGATCACCGCATGGTAGTAAAAGAGAAAAAGTTAGAGGCTATCGCTTTTCTCTCTCCTGAATGCATCATGAGTCGCTCTTACTGCCAGAGAGAGGCAGTGCTGCGACTGCTTAATTGATGAGGTGCTCTCAAAGTGCTTCGTTTGTGAGGGAACTAAAAGTGATAGCAGGCTGGAGGGCACATCGATGCTGTCCTGATAGAGGCCTCTTATGCATGCGCCCCATTCCCAGCTCAGAGAGGAGGCTGGCCGCATACATATACATCACCTTGACACGCCGGCCTGTTCTCTCAATGGCCCTCGCACTGCCGGGGTAGCTGTTTTTAACCACTTCTGGCCAAAGCACATGACAAACAAGAATAATCTAGTGCCAGGCCCCTCTAATTAAATTCCAGCCCAGCGTAAGGCTACCATGAAGGGAGAATTGATTTATTAAGGTTATGAGAAAGAATACAATAATTGCACCTCTGCCAGTTCTGCTGGTTAAATAAGACCTGTGGATTCACATGTGAAATATGAAAGTTGTTTAAGCTTTTTTATAAGTCTAAACTTTTAACGAGTCATCAGAGAAATATAAAAGACCCTTATTCTTGTAGGTAACACTATCTACCTGTGGGAGTTCCTCCTGGCCTTGCTGCAAGACAAAAACACCTGTCCCAAATACATCAAATGGACGCAGAGGGAGAAAGGCATTTTTAAGCTGGTGGACTCCAAGGCCGTCTCCAAGTTGTGGGGCAAGCACAAAAACAAGCCTGATATGAACTACGAAACCATGGGCAGAGCGCTCAGGTGAGCCAATGGTTACAAACACTTCACCCAAAGAGACCAATCATGCCAGAGGAATTGCTTTTCCTGACCTCCTGCTTCCTCTTGCTCTTTTTCAGGTACTATTACCAGAGGGGTATTCTGGCCAAGGTTGAAGGACAGAGGCTTGTTTACCAGTTTAAGGAGATGCCCTCAGATCTGGTTATTATTGATGAGGATGATAGCCAAGGGGACGACGGCAGTTCCTGCTATGGAGGGCACAGGTCTGCTCCTCACGGACGGGCAGTGGGCCGCGGTTCATCGCGTGCGCAGGGGAAGAGTACGCAGTTGAAGTCCTTGAAGAGAGAGATGAGTCCCGGTCTGAACAGCAATGGAAAACAAGCAGAACAGATGCTGCAGACGGTCCATGTTCTGCAGCCAAATCAAGGGGCTGCTGTCCCAGCACCTACACACTCCTTAAGGTGAGTTTGTGTGTGTGTACTAATCCATGAACAGACAACCTCACACACAAGTGAAAGTTAAAACAAATTATAATGCACTGTTTTTTCCTAAATCTAGTACGTTGCCTTGTTATCTTTGCTGCCTACATAGGTTGCTACCTTCTTAGGCAACAGCATCTAAACCAAAATGTACATAAGTGATCATTTGTAACACTTTTCCTAGGCAGTAACATGAATTACAGAGCCTTGTTTTTTTCCCCTGCATGTCATGTACAAGATATTTTGGCCACAAGTTAAGAATTTGTTTCCTCATTTTAGTTAAATCATGTTGCCATTTAACTAAAACGAGGAAACGAATTAGTACATTGCGACCACAATTTAACTAAAATGAAAGTATTAGTACGTGGTCATGGTTTTCCTAAATTAAAACGAGAAAATGAATTAGTAAAGCATAGCCAGAATTTATCTAAAATGACAAACTAAAGATATGTGGCCTCAAAAGAATATTTTTGGGAAGTTCTTAATATATATATTTTTTTCTCCACATGTCATGTTAATTCTCTTTTCATTTATAGCCGCTATATTGAGCATTATCATTTCTCAATAAAGTAATCTCCTCTATATACTGTCTATAGTGTATGTCACTTTCAGCGAAAGTGTTCCCGCTTTGTAACCCCATGCCCTTCTCTCTCTCTCTCTCTCTCAGGACTATAAATATGCCAGGGTCAGTTCCCATGGTCCTCACGTCAGGAGCTCACGGAGGAGGTTCAGTCACCCTGCAGACCCTGCCGCTGTCCTCTGTTCTGACCAATGGGGATTCCTCCACTCATACCTCACCGCCTCGGGTCATTCTCCACACTGTGCCTTCCTCCAGCCCCGGGGGTAAAGATGTGCTCACCATCCAGACCGCCTCTCTGACGACAGACAGCATCCAGCACCAGCAGCTCCTCATGTCCACTCTGAGCTCATCCAGTGGAGGGGTCACCACACCACAGCAAGCCGGGTCTCTTAATGGCATCACCCGCTTGGTCACCCTCAATGCCAACGGGCAGCCCGTAGTGGCCCAGCAGCCCGGGACGGTCATCGCCACTGTCCTAAAGCCCAGTGAACTTCAAAACCTGCAGGTGAAGGAGGAGATCCTAGACCCACATTACCTCCAATCTCTGGTCAACAGCAACCCTAGCCTGGCCTCGTTCTGCAAAGAGGAGTTCGAGGATGGAGTGGCGGAGCTGAGCTACAGAACTGTGATCATCAACAGTGCAGGACAGGAACTGGGCCAGACCCTCAACGGACACTCAGACATGAGCTCGCAGCTGGCCAGCAGCCCCAGTGAGGGCCTCACCCCTGTGGAGGAGCTGGAAGTGAGGGGACAAGTGGCCCTGCATCCAGAGCCTGAGGACAAAGAGCTGTCGGAGGTCTCTCAAGGTCTGCAGGAACTGCCGGTCACCATGCAGATATCCGCCTCCCACTTCATCCAGGTAAAAGTGGAACCGGCTGAGACCTAAACTGTCGGCCCAAGCAGGGGAATGTGGACACAATTGACCAACAAATGAAAAAAAGAATACAGGATTTTTTTCAGTGGAGCAGATGATCTGTAATTTATTGCTCTTGATTGTTTAGAATGGGCGTTCACCCCGAGGACTTGTTTACTCAAAGTTATTGTGATATTGTGCCTAAATTTGAACCTTAAGGGATACCGATCATGATGTCATGATGATGAAAGCTCTTTGGTTTACTCTCCGTCACCCCCAAACTCCCAACAGGAGAGCAGCCATTCTCCAACCAGGGATATTCCCACCATATGTGCCAGTTGAGATGTTTCTGCCTCTTCTCATCTCCACAGACAAATCCAAAGACTTGATCCAGCAGAGGGACCAAAGGAAGAGTTGGTTGGAAGCCAAAATGAAACCAACAACACACCATTGACTTTAGGATTAAAATGCATACTCGCAGTTGCTTGGGACATACAAGATGGAGAATCATTAGTTTTTTTTTTTTTTTTCGTATGTAGCCATCTCAGTGGACTTCAAAAGGATGCCTATTGGAATAAGACTGAAAGAGTGCCTTGGTGGTTAATGCTTTGTTTTGGAAGTGATGTTTTGAAGGGGAAGATTGTATGATTCACTCTGTTTTTAATACAGAATTATGACATTATCTCATCCCCTTCATACCGGCAGAACAGACGAGGTTATTATTTTCACAAAAATTTAAAAGCACTGTGCTTTTATGGAAATGGGCATTGTCTGGGCCAAAGATACAGATCTACTAGACCTTGTTTGTATATAGTAAAAGACTAAAGAATATAGTGACGAATTCCAAAATCATCTGCTTAAGTATTTCCCCATTATAATCTTGTTCATATGAAATGGCACGCAGTATATATATATACATATATATATATATATAAATATATATAATATACAACTGAGATTCAATTTATGGCCACAAATTTATTTATTTTCTAAATTTCTAAATTCTGTGTAAAAAGTCTTTTTTAAACAAATGCAAAAATGAGGGAAAATATGCAGTATGTAGGGCTAATCTTACCCATAAGAATCCAGTATGTGTGCTTATTGCGAGCTGTATTTTTCCAATTTAAAGCATTCCATGTAATCCCGCACACCTTTCATATTTTATCTATTTTTCAATATAAGGGGATCCGAACGTAGCTTTATGAGATTGAGCTATCATGCTGTTCTTATTCACTGTGATGTGTTTAAAGCCATTTTTACAGAGCATACGTGCTATAAATGCGATGTCCTTTGGTTTTCTGCCTTTACGCTGTCATACTTTTACCCTGTGTCAACCACATATCGTTCGACTGATGCCTTACAAGTCTGTTTTTCAGATCACAGATTGTCTCAGACACAGCTGGTGTGGTCTGTGACATTTTAGGTCGATTTTTAAAATGTATTTATTTGTAGCTGATGTAGTCCGTGGCCTCCATTCTTTCTTCACCTCATTTATATCCAATGAATCCAGAGCAGAGTCTCTTAATAGCGGCATCTCCACAAGTAAATCTCCACTAAATTTGTGCTAAATTGGAAGAAGTGACTGAAGTTGTTGAGGACCGGGCTCCCTGAAGGCAAGACGCTGATCTTAGGCATCAGGCCTCTGTCTCTAATTCTGTTTGACTAACACCAGAGTTCTGGTGCTGCTCTGACAATCGTGGCTACAGCTTGTATTATGCAAGATTACGTCAATAGACAATCGGTCTTCAGATCAGGTCTTGTTGACTGTAGGCTTTACGCTTTGTAGTTTTGGGGTAAAGGTATGCCAGTGCTCTTCCTGTAATTTCAGCTTGCCTTTTCTTGGGGCTTTCCTATTTTTCCAATTGTCTTTTAGTATACTAGATTTTGTTTTTCTAAAAAAACGAGAACCAAAAGAGAATAAATATAATAAAAACCAATTTTGCCTTAATGTAAACGTGTGATCTGTTCCCTTTTTGCCTTGGAAATTCAATCTCAAGATCACAGATTGACTGGGTACTGGTTAAGCAACACAAAGCCCATAAGGCAGATGCTATCATTGTTCCAACATAATAAAACAAGTATACCTCCTGGCGCATCTCCTCAAGCGTTACTTCTGTTAACGTGAATTAACAGAGGTCAGATACACTCCCAGGTATCTCGCACATCTTGCTGTGAAGCGAGGCTGCTATGGGGAGCTCTGTTTCCAGCCATATGTGCTCTTATTCAGCTTGTCTGCTCCTTCTGGAGACTACAGAGCGACGCGGCATCTTCGGCAAGGACGGTGTGAGTGCAATCTGTTAACTACAGGAAGCAAAGCGCCTAAGAGTTATTGAACAATCAGGCATGTGAAGATAAATGACGCCTTCGTCATAAAAAATTCCATTTCAAACCAGTATGCTGTTGTGTGTGGAACATACACAAAAAAAGAGTTTAAAAAATATATTATTCGTACTTTTTCTGTACAATGACATTTCTTAGTGACTGTCAAACTCCAAAAAGTCTCTATAGGTATATGGCATGGATTGCATCTTAGACTCAAGTCAATTGTATAGACTACTTTTATGGTGCCTTGCCCTTTTTAGAGCTTGACAGCCAGTGGTCATTATGAACTATCGTGTAGAAAAGAGCTGCTTGGAGATTCTTCAAAATTGTCTCAGGTTTGAAATATGAAGTTGTTTAAATTATGGAATTCGTTTAACATATCCACACTATCCACCACAATTAACATATTTTGTCTGCTGTCTTGTGGACAAATAATCTTTAAACAACTAACACAGACTGCAAGAGAACACAAAAAGGTTTTCACACCCGCAGCTCTGTGTGTGCCGGACTTTCTGTGAGGATAGAAATGGTTGTTTGTGTGATTACTCGGTGGTATGGGTTTGGAGAGGCTTTCTGTGGTCTTATTCTGTGAGGTGTGTGTGTGTGTGTGTGCGCGCACGGGCATGTGTGTCTGCTGATGGAGCCATCTGGCAGCTGGTACATGCTGAAGCTCTTACCCCCAAGTCTACTATTCACACACAGCTGCAGATTACCCAGCACTCTGAACCCTACAGGCAACACTGAAAAATAAAACAATAACATACAGAAAAACACAATATCAAAGCTGTTAAAGGTAACTGTAGTATGGACGGAGCAAAATGGCAACTGAAAGTGGTTGTTAAAACCATTAGCACAGCGTTAACGTGTCCTGTGAAAATGGGAAGATATTTTATCACACCACTACAAATGTTACGTGAATTGGAGATAATAGGCTATGCTTACATTTCCAATGTAAAGTCTTTAGGTTTGAATTCAAATATAGAGGAAGGGGTGACCAAATTATTTAGTACAGCGAAATTGTCTCATGTTGGGCATGTTTTTTAAAGGCAATTTCTGTATAGGATGTTTTCATAATGGGAGCGTGTCAATAATCTATATTATGTCTATATTTATAGCATTTTAAGTGTTAATTGTCAAACCATTGTTTGACAATTAACAAACAATGAAAACACATGAATGATTGCCCCCAAAAAATCCCTCTCTTGAATGTGTTCAAAAATGTAATTCAACTTTATTATAATATGAAATCTATTTATATTATACTGTATAGTTGTGTGAATATGTCAATGTGGTCTTATTTTATTGCGTTCTGAATTTTTGGTTGGGAGAATTTAATTTACCAAAAAATTATGCAGACAGTTTTGAAACCAAAAACACTGGTAGAAGAATGCATCATCCAAGTCAAAATCATAGTTACTTACTGAGATAATGTACAGCTGCCCTTGTGACAACTAGCCCTGGTCCTTTTTAGCATTTTAGGTGC
Source organism: Rhinichthys klamathensis goyatoka (assembly GCF_029890125.1). NCBI lineage: Eukaryota > Metazoa > Chordata > Actinopteri > Cypriniformes > Leuciscidae > Rhinichthys > Rhinichthys klamathensis. The sequence continues at coordinate 1,993,318 of NW_026606820.1, forward strand.
TGTAACTGGTCACCATTTCAGGTTTTTCCCCTTTTTGCAGATCACTTAAGTGCGACAAATACATTTTGAAGTAAAATACCGGTAGGCTAATGCTCTTTTTATTCCCTCAGTTCATAACGTCATAACTGGATGTGTAATAATAATTATCCAAGAATAAAAAAATGTTGTTTAACATAAAAATGAAGTAATGCATGTCATGCTGCAGGAAACACATGTAGCTGTTTGACATGTCACGTCGACTCCCCATTGGTAGTCATGCAGCATTAAAAAAGACTAAACAGGACAGCTTGCAGTGATCGGTATTTCACTTCTGAATACCATAGCCTACATGATCTATGACTAATCATAAGCTTCTCAACCGAAATAACCCTTGTATAACTTAAAAAAGATATTGAAATTAAAGCTGAAATTCTAGACAGCTGTGGTTCACCAGTGTCAAACCACGTCTTTACATCAACACAGCTGCACAAAATCAGCTCAAGGAACAATCTATTTTTAAAGCAAGACGACAAGTAGCTGGGGGCCAATGACATGCTTGAAGAGAGCGAGTGTTTATTGCATCACAGTGTCTCTAGTGAGGAGTGGCGGGACGGCTGAGGGATGGCGGTCATTAGAAATGTGCCTCCAGTCAGGGGCTACGCTAAGATTACTCGCACACCAGGATAATGCCGCGCACCAGTGGCGGTTCTAGCCCATTTCAACTGGGGGGGCCAAGCTGGGGCCAGTTGTACTGTTAGAGGGGCCAGTTACATTTAGACCTTATTGTTGTCATATCATTTTCTGCACTGCTGCAGGCATTAACAGGGAAAATACCGTGTTTATAATCATTCAACAATGTATTTGCATTTCCATTATATTTTTACATTTGCATTACATATTCAGTATTAGTCACAGTAACTGTAATAGACATGATGTCCTTCTTTCTCTTCATTTTGAGAACTATAGAGCAAAAGCAATGGGGACCAAGAAGCTTATTAATTCATTTACTGAAAATAACTGACTTGATATGTCTAACCGTTTACAGGGTTCCTGCACACTTTTTAGAGTCCAATTTAAGGCTTTTTAAGACCTAAAGAAATCAAAATTAATACCGTACATTAGAGGTGTGCAATATTGACAAAAATATATTTCAACATTTTCAACATTTTGTTAATAATTAGATAATATTTTACTGATTGTGTTTTTGTGCTGGTGCCATGGCTGGTTTAGGCCTGTTGTTGACAGCTGACTCACGAAGATATTCCTATTTTTCATATTCTATGCAGTGGTCGATTCACAGCAGTGACAGAAATACATTTTTTAATTAAGGGGCAATATTTGCCACCTTAAATTGATTTCCAGGGGCATTTTCACCTATATATGGACATTTTTTCTAAACTTATTTAGAGTTATGCATCACCTTTTATGTCAAATACTAACATTCAAATTATACAGTAATTATACTTATTTATACAATAATACTTAATTATACAATAATTATACAGTACCACTGTTACCAGTCAAATTAATTAATTCAATCAAAATCCATCTTTGCAGTGCAGAGGTGACACAGAAGTGGCATTAATATATTTACACTCCATTTACAATTGCATAAATAAAGCTATGAGATTTTTTTCAAATCAATATTTAAATATGAAATTATTTCTAAGTTTAACGTTTTAATTAAAGGATACTTTAAATATGAAACTAAAACCGCCAGTAGGCGGCGGCAAGTCCCTGTAAGAGGGATTCATTCATTCAAACGATTTGTTCAAACGGCCGATTTATTCGGGAAAGAAGCAAGTGATTCGTTCAAAACGCGGATTTCAGTCAAGAAATCATCGCTGTGTTGCATTGAGACTCACTACGGTTTCATTATGAAATTCTAGTCGGCGAAATAAAGGGAAAACAAACAATATTGACAATATTGTGTCTAAAAAGTAACTCCCAATGTTAACTTATTGTTAATTTAACTGTTGTATAACATAAATATCACAGTTGCAATTGTGCACGGGAAAACGGCACTCTTGCTGATGTGATATTCTAATATAAGAACATAATATGATATAAATATAAGACAAAAACTAATTTGGGGACATAGCCTACCTATGAACTGCACACAGCAGTGAAAGGACGATAGACAAATGCTATGTCAGCTCACAGTGCCTCGTACATACCGTGAAACTTCAAATAATAGCCGAGTCCCGAATAGACGCCTGTCTCTTTTACACGCCTGGTGTGGCGACAGGTTTGGGTACATAAAGGCCGGTCTCAAATAGAAGCCGGGTCTGTTTTTAGTTTCGGGTTGTATTTTATCTTCTAAAACCCGTCAGAGCGTCCGCTTGCTGCGCTTGACAGTGCATAACGAGCAGAGAGAGAGAGAGAGCGCCCCGGCCGCGCGCGCGCACTCACCTCTTCAAACATTCTGCCGCGATTCCCGCGAATGTGATGCGAATTGTCACGTGAAAATGCAAATCCACAAAGATAGAAAAATAAAAAAATAATACACATACAACGATAGCAAAAAACAGTTTTGTAAAAATTATTTCAAACTCCACATTTAGGGGGGCCACAAGGGGGGCCAAGCTTTTTGTCACAGGGGCACTGGCCCCCCTGGCCCCCCCTCTAGAACCGCCACTGCCGCGCACACACACACACACACACACACACACACACACACACACACACACACACACACACACACACACAAACTAAACAATGCTTTCGTTCTGTTGCTGAACTAAGACTAATGACATCCACTCCAATTTACGTCCATTGTTCATCACTTTATATATTTAGCCTACATCAAATTTTTAAAGCAGCAGTCTCACAGCTGGAATTTATAGAAGCTAAAAGCAATACTCTTACAGCTATTAAACTTCTCACCCTACATCCCTCAACTGCCTGAATTTATAAAATTCTTCCATTGGTAACTGAAACAATAACCATGATTTTATATTTCCCAGGTCATAACCATATGGTTTGGCTGATTATTATTGCCCCATTAGCCCTTGTTGGTTGTAGCTATCTACATCATGTGACTGAAAAACAGACCTTCCTCCATTGATGGCAATTCAAAAATATCTGGATACTCTTTTTGAATTAAATGGATGTAAAGTCAGTAGCCTAACTCTTTTGCAGTCTACTATTGATGTGACGTATAGGCCTATACATTCATCCATACAAATAAGCACAGCCTAAATGACTGAATATTTTAATATAATTATACATTTAGTGATCCTATTTAATATATTTACAGTTTTCTATCAAACATTCATTCCTAAATCTTAGTATAGGCTATAGCATCAACCATGTTTCATTCAGTAAATTTTAAACCAAAAATACATGATTAAATAATTACAATGCAGTATTCATAATTTACTTTAGGATAGACAGTCTGATTATTTTATATTTTTATGTTTTTTGCCAGTCAGATAATGACACCACAGACATGAAATGTCGAGTTGTACCACAATCAAGGCTATTCAAATGGAGTGAAAAAGCTCAAGTTAGGTAAGTACAAAGCTAAAGGTAGGCTATAAATGAACTACACCACGGTCCCACGTCGCCATCACTAAGCTTCTGACAACTCTTTACATTTTTATCTAAAAACATTTTCCGGCAAAGTTAGAAAACTTTGTAAAAGCACAATTTGCATAACAAGGCTTTAAAAGCGGACTGAGTTTACCTGTTCGGCGTGATGACGTTTAATGTCCTAGACAGCCTAGTCCCATTTAGCCACTTGTTATCAACCACCTTTTTCAAGACACATGCAACAGCTTAAAAAATCACCAGTGAGGTAATACTGATGTATTTTATGTCGTAGAATAAAACGTGAAAGTGTCTTGAGCTTGTGTTCACCACAGACCTTATTTCAGCTATTTAACCAAAAACCCATCCAAAAAAACCATTGACTTCGGGAGGATGGAACCGCAAGTGCTGAAATGCTAACTAGTTTCCTCGTTTCGCCTACAAAGTGATGTCATACCAGCACCACTCTATACCCTGCATAAACAGCTTTTGTGAGGAAACATCTTTTCATCCCGTCCGGTATTCCATCATGAGAAATCTGGTCTCCCTATTCTACGATCAATTTAGGCTTACAATGCTTTAGGGGAAACGCAGCTCGGAGCCGTCTCTCTCAAAGGCTCTGTAATATACCTCGCCGACCGTGTAAACAATCACATGGAGACGGAACTGCAAGCTTTGCTGACTTTGTGGTCTTTTTTAGCAGCCAGTGTGCACTGTGCAGTTAAAGGGTTGGTTCACCCAAAAATGGAAATTCTGTCAGTAATTACTAATTACTCACCCTCGTAAAACATTCGTTCATCTTCGGAACACAAATTAAAATATTTTTGATGAAGTCAGATGAAGTCTCACACTCCTTCATAGGCTTCTATGTAATTTCATTCTGTTGGTCCAGAAAAGTTAGTAAAAACATTGTTAAAATAGTCGAAGTGACTACAGTGGCTCAACCTTAAGTTTATCAAGCGACACAAAAAGTATTCTCGTCGCTTGATAAACATAAGGTTGAGCCACTGTAGTAACTTGGACTATTTTAACAATGTCTTTACTAACTTTCTGGGCCGGCAGATGCAATTACCTATAGCAGCCAGAGCCAGCCTATGGAGGAGTGATTCAGCTCTCAGATTTCATCAAACATAGGCTATCTTAATTTGTGTTTCCGAAGATGAACGAAAGTCGTACGGGGTTGGAACAACATGAGGGTGAGTAATTACTGACATAATTTTCATTTTTGGGTGAACTAACCCTTTAAACTTTGCATTTTAATACCGCTTGCGCAAGAAGCAACTTTTTACAATTGTGCGCGCATGCCCCAGTGTGCATGAACGGTTATGTGACATGCGTTTTCGGCTTTTACCGTCTGGTATTCGGTAGTGTAGTGTGGACGGAGATCGTTTCTGAAATGCCAGTATAGACGAGGATCGTTTTCATATGAATTAAAACGCCATTTTAAAACTACGCACTGCCTAGTGTAAACGGGGGCAGTGAGACACTGTTATCACGCCACGTTGGCTACACGTCCATTTTCTCAACACACAGTGAAAAATACTTAACGGAGCAAAGAGGACACTGACAACGCGCCTAAAGACAAGACAAATCAGGTTATTTTTGAAACGAATACAAAAAAAGTGAAACTAAGTCTGAGGTGTAAAATTTTGTCAATTTTATAATGAAATTGAAACAATAAATGTGGTTTTGATATTGTAACGTTGTCAGTAAACCTAATGCCATCTTGTTTGTCCCCCTCCCAAGATTTACCTTTTAATGTAGGCCTAAATATGAGCCAACTCGAGCAAAGCCAATTTAAAATGTAAGGTTCGGATCCTACTACACCTGCCGGAAAACTTCCAGTGAGATGAAGAAGAATCTCTAGGTTTTGAAGGCTAGACCTTCTTGCTAAGGCTATCACCCTACTATATCCATCTTTTAGATGTAACAGAAATGATCATTCTCATGCGAGGGACCCCCATCCTAAAATTTCAATGGCAGGCAGCAGTAGATTTGTGTAAAATATTATTTGGAACATATGTAGTTGACTGTTTTTTTCCCGCTCACTATAGTATAATGTGTATTATCTATTTGTTTATTTTAATCAAAATTTAAATTGTTAAATTTAATTTTTAATTTTTTTATTTAAATGTTATAATTTATTTTATCCATTAATATCAATTAAACATTTTTTTATTATTATTTTATTCATTTATTTATGTCATTAATTTAATTAATCGTTTTATTTATTTATTTTTTTACACTGTTTTCTCTAAACATTTCCATAGTCCCTCTAGCATTTCCTTATGCCCCCCTGGGGGTCCTCGGACCCCATTTTGAAAACCCTTTTGCCCTAAAGCAAAATAATATAGTTATATCCATATGGCACCACTGGAGGGCAGTAGTGTCACACCTCAGTAAAATACATTTAACAAGCAATTTGCTCTCTTCTTGTACATCGTGTACTGCTCTAAAGCAGAAAGTCTGCCTGTAAAACACTACCCGCTCCACGTACACAAATCGGCGAGTTAAATCCTGAGAACTAAAACAAACAGCTTGGAGGTAAATAACAATGCACTTTAGATGTGCTAACAAAAGGAATTAATTCACATGCCTACCTGTGCAATCTGCAGTTATCCTGCCTCCTTAAGTAGTCACTGTTGCTGCAGGCTCACATTCTGCGTCTCTCGGCAATGACAATACAAGCATCTCTGAGCTTTCACAATTGAAAATTGGCACTGTTAGGTTGTTTTAGATCTGAAATCGTTATACGAGACTCGGTGTGGATCTTGGTCGATATATGTGCATAGCCTACTATTCTTTAGTTAATTAAATTTCAAGTCATGAATCCTTCCTACAGGTTATTATACATAAATATACATCCGACATGTGTTGTCATATGACGTAGGCCTACATAAACAAACCAGCTCAGGTATGTCTGGAAATAGCAATGAAAACATGAAGGTATACATGGATATGGCATATCACACATAGGCCTACTAGGTGTGACAGCAGTGACATTATAAACAGCTTGGTTGAATTCTCAAATTAATTAGTTTATCTGTACATCTATTTCTTCATTTTTGCTCTAAGCAACATTATAATTTCCTTTTTAGAATAATACAAGTCAAAGAGTAAAGGTGAGGATACACAGGGCAACTTTTTGAGCAATGTTGCTGGGCATTCTTGCCGAGCGATTGTTGCTTGGAGACTTTCCCATTGAAAATGGGCAATACATTTCTATCTGGATAATTTAGATCGGTCGTGTGCCCTGTGTCTCATCCGGTTGCCCGTTGACGGCAACATTGCCCATCAACATTGCTCAAAAAGTTGCCCGGTGTATCATCACCTTTACTCTTTGACTAGTATTATTCTAAAAAGGAAATTATAATGTTGCTTAGAACATTCATATTAGTAATATGAAGAAGAAGAAGAAACATCCAAGAAAACATGGAGATGTATCAAGACAAATTGAGATTTTTAATACCTAACATTTCTTTTTCTTCCTCACACAGAGCTATTATGACTTCACAAGTCTTGGAATACAATCACATGGATCACTTTTATCATGGTTTTGGGGTGCTTTTGGTCTGTTTTGGAGCTTGACAGCCCCGGTCCTCATCCACCGTTACGGTAAAGATAAAAGCAGCACGAAAATAAAGTCATACATGTATTGAACAACATGATGGTGTGCAAATAGATGTTATGAATTATGGTCTAAAACTACACGCTAAATAATTTTGAATTAATTGCTGCTATTTTATTATACAGACGCTCTTTTGAGGTCACTTCCTTTTGGATTGCATCAAGATAAGTGCTGGTGTCTCATATGAATTCAGGTATTGTGATAAAAGAAACAGGATCCAATATAATAAGCTTTCTATGGGGTATTTTGAGTTTGTGCTTTGATCATTTACCTCAGGCTTCTAGTGAATTAGATCTTTCCATCTGCAGACGAAAAAAGTGTTTTGAGGAAAGATATGGCTGATGAAGATCACATTTAGACAACTGACCATGAAAGCGAAAGAGATAAACATCAAGGTGAGTTTTAACTTCCTCCATCTTTGATTTGTGGCTTTGCGTGGTTGTTTGTCACAGGTGTGGCATCTTTTGTTTCAAGATGAAAGCCCTGTGATTTGCTCTTTTGTTGTTTACTTAGAAAAGATGCATTTTGAATGCTTTCAGTGTACAAGCTTTTCTTTATGATAATTTAAAATAATATACTGTGTCTTGTATAGCTCAGTCATGTATTTGGTCTTATTGGAGCTCAACTGCTAGAGCATGGCGCTAACAATGTCAAGGTCATTGGGTTTGATTCTCAAAGAACACAAACAAAGAAATCTAAAAAAAACTTTGGAATAAAAGTCAGTGTCAGTGTCCCTCACTGTAATTATCAGCATGTTGTATTTCACAGTGTCTTTTTACGTCTCTTAGCACGTTTATTCGCTTCAGTAAATTAGTAGCAGGCACTGAAAGTTTTATTCAGATGGAAGTTGTTGGAAAAACACAAAGGAGCATTAGATTACATAAATGCAATTTATAGAGCACCCATTTGCTTGGATGAAAGAATTGACTGAAACAGTCCCAGACCTGCAATTATGGTGCTAGCAATGTCACTACTTAAATACAGCCGTGTGATATGTGTACAGTATAGTTCTACGCCACATTAAATTCACATAACAGCTTTTAAAAAGGCCCATTTTCAAAGTTCTTCAGGGACTTACTTAAGCGTACAGTAAATACATTAGAAACAATAGTTTATAATATAAACATGCACATTAGTGTAAATGTACTAATGTTAACCTGGTTCCTTATAATGCCTCTCATCCAATTTAAAAAAAGACAAATAAAGGGCCGTCAGAAAGGATTTTTTTTGTCATGTAGAACTTCACATGCAAATGAAAACAGTTTGAGTTATGTCTCTACCTACACGTTCTCCATTGATTTGAAAGGTCTGCATGGAATATGTAGACTACAGTAACTGACAATTTCCATGCAACCGTTTCTTTGGTACTTTTAGTATTACCGTATAGGTCAGGGACAGATCAAAACACTATTCATTGAAAATAAGTTTTACAGAAAGCATCCATGTATAAAAGTGGATATATATATATATTGATAGGTGACTTTAAATACTTTCTGCATTTTGACATGATAGACTCCATCTTACACTCTTTTAAACAGTTAATTATACACTAACAGTTTTTAAAAACATGTTAATTGACTAATATTCCATGTCGTTTCAAAATTAATATGCTCATAAAAACTGCATGCATAATTATTACAAGCAGAATGCTGTTAAAAATAGTCTGAGATGGAGCATATTTGTACTATTAAAAATGAATTAGTTTTTCCACAAATTGAACATATGAAGGCAAAAATGTGACATTGTGAAAAACAGGGCCTAAAATATGTAATTTCCCTTATGCATTTATATACATTTTAGCCTAAAATCTTGAAATAGATTATGTTATGCATCAACTACCCATACACAATATGAAGAATAGTTATGACAGTGCTGGGATGTTTTGAGTTAATGTTTTGCCTCACATCAGCAGATTTTTTACACAAAGAATGGAAAAAGTTTTGAGCAAATACATGACATTTCGTACAAATGAAGCTTGTCTATGTGTACCCCTGAACAGGATAGCACCACTGGTTCCCCCCAGGATCCTCAAATTCGTCCCAGCATTCGTGCTATCCACCAGTTGCAAGGCATGACAATCTGACAGATGACCCGTCCTCCCTGGTAATAGTAAGGATATGGCGAAAAGCCGCCCAGGGGCTCGTAGTATCGCCGACAATAACGGTACCCACGACGACAGTACTGGCAGCAGTAGCCCTGCTCATCTAGGCTGTTGTCCAGCTCCAGCCCCATTTCTCTCTGCGAAGAGAGTGAGTCAACAGGGTTAGAACCGCAGCCAAACAATACCTGCAATCTCACCACAGGGCGCATGACTTATAGCTTGATTTTTAGCAAGAAAAAGGTGCAGTGCTCTGAAGGGGAATGAAGAGTGATTATGGGGTGTAGACATGCAATGACAAAAAGCCCTGTCATGCTCGGATATGTCACAAGGATCAGAGTGGCATTTAAAGTAGATGGTTTTGATATGCCAAGCCAGGGTATCTGATATGATATAATGCCCTTGACCTTTCCATTACGCCGCCGGTGACATCGCGTGGCTTTGGCATCTCCGATTCAAGTCCCTTAACCCCACTGCCTGTCTGTTCTCAGTCAGAGCGAGTTTGACACTGGCAGACGCTGAGATAATTACACTATTTCTTTCATCCCAGCCCTCCCACTCCCATAAATGCGTAGCTTCGGTGCCTCAGTCCGAGCAGCGACCCTGGCCTCATTTGAGCTCAGAAATGAGAACCCTCCCCCATGCACTCTCATGCCCTCCTTTGACTTTGGCATAAAGCGAATGGCACGTTCCTACAGCAATTAGCGGGGTAATGATCGCCCAACAAGGATCGGTTTATTTGCTTTCGCAGGCAGGGTGTGAATTGGTGTAAGGGCTAAATGAAAGCAGAGTGAAAGGTAAATTGGGTAGAATTAATGGCCCTTGGCCCCTCTCTATTGTGATCGTGTACGCATGCCCTCTCCAGATTACCCAGGGCTGAGTGCCATGCCTTTGATCAGCCGCTGCGGCGAGATGGGTTCCGAGAAGTGCCACTTAACTTTCCCGTATCTCCCGTAACTGTTGGAGCAGATAGCACCCTCAACTCTCTGTTTCATTTGACTGCGTTTCGATCTCCCCTAGCTTACGACACAGACAATATGATGTTATCCGGCTGATTAAAGACACCGTCGTTGACCTAGTCACCTCCTCTGATCTGCATTAGATTGGCAGATGAAGCCGGATCTCTTTCGGTTGTCTGGCAACTCTTCAGAGTTCCTGTTGGGAATGACGCAAATAAACTTGACGGCAGAAATTGCTTTGAAATGTGTTGCCCGGAAGAAAATGACATACTTTATCCATGGTCATACATGGTGTTTGTATAGCATAAACAGATATATTATTATCATTATCGATTTTCTTGGGTTTGAGATGAAGCGCAGTGAATTATAATGTGCCTGTGCATGTGAAGATGCATAATGGCATGCATTTCTCCTCTGGAGTCCCATCTCTCATTATGTTCTCCATAAACGAAGCATGTATGAGTTTTCATGAGCTCACTATGCAATGATGTATAGAGTGAAAATTGCATTCTCCTAATGATTAGACTAGTGCAAGAGAAAGAAGTGTGATGCCTTTACAGTTTGATTTATTACTCTCACAAATGCACAATTACTGATTCATAATGTTTGTTGGGTTTAGGGTCAAGAGTGTTGAGACAACAATTCATTTTGGTAACAGCACAAAGCCTGTCGGTGTAGAACTGTTTGATTTATCAGACTTTCACGCTAGCATGAAAGGTGGATGTTATTTGGGAAATTAAGTGTTTTTCTTTTTTCGAGTGAAATGATGCGCGATTAGTATAAAACAAACAGACTATGGTATTGTTCCACAGAGGCATAATCAAACTGATTATCCTGCTGCAATGAGAAAGTGAGTGTTAATAACTTCATGTTTGGGACTTTATGTGTCTGTCTGTTGCATGCGTAGATGACAATAAATAAAGTACTCTGGGACATGATGTCAATCATGAATAAAATAGTAAGAGCAATTAAGAACAGGTGCCGGGAGCTGACTATAGCGTTTTATATAAGCTTCACGAAGCCTGTCACGTCCTCTGCTATGGTTAGTGTTACAGCCCGTTAGCATTTAATGTGAGAAAGTATGAAAACTCCTCATTTATTATGGCATGGCACATCATACAGTTGATTCTCAACTTGACACCCTGAGGATTTATTTCATAGACTGTGATTACTGAAGGGATAAATTATCTTAAACTTCCACTATCTTGATGCTAACCAAGACACGAGAGAGACACTTTTCCCCCAATTTTTATTTATTTATTAGAAATCCATTTAGAGTAAAATTATTTTACTCTACATTCTTTTACATTAAATGATTATTATTATTAGTTTTCCCAGGATTACCAAAGTTAACTCATTAAACATAATTAAATATGCGTAACATGCTGGTTATTTATTTATTTAAACGCTGTGAATGCATTTTATTCAATCTGATATTATACACGCTTTGTTCTGTTCTAAAAACTAATCGGAACATCTAGAGCCGATTGGAACTGATCAGAGTGTACGCAAAAGTCTTATGGGGAGAACCCGTTTATCAGTACATGATGGTGGAAAGACTCCTTTTACAGGTTATTTATTTATAAATCAAACCCATGCACACTGTTTAGAACAAAAGTAAAGCATTTGCATTCATTGTATGGTAGAATTTAATTATCGTTGAAGCAGAACCATCATTCATTTTAATGCGAACACCTGCGGAGGAACACATCTTTATGCTTGTGCGATTAAGTGTGAAGAAAGTTGTTTTATTAAATTATTGCAGATTTGCATTTCCATGTTTGCATTTCCTGTGTGTATTGATAGTCACTACCGTTCAAGTTTAGGTTCAGTGAGATTTTTTTTTTTAAAGAAGTCAATACTTCATTTAGCAAGGATGCATTCAGTTGATCAAGAGTAACATTATAAATGCCTTTATTGTCACAAATCATTTCAAATAAATGTTGTTCTTTTGAACTTTCTATTCATCAAAGAATCCTGAAAAAAAAGTATCATTGACAAAAATATTGAGCAGCACAACTGTTTTCAACATAACATGATAATAATAAATGTTTCTTGAACACCCGATCAGATCTTTGACACATTGCCATCACAGGAATAAATTACATTTTGAAATTTATTTAAATAGAAAGCAGTTTCGTATATCAGTATTTCAGAATATTACTACTTTTTACTGTATTTTTGATCAAATAAATGCAGCTTTGGTGAGCATAATAGACTTCTTTCAAAAACAAATCTTATCTGATTGATAGTGTCGTTATACAGAAATACAGACCTACCGGTATATGTTATAATTTGCTTCCCTTAAAAGGGAACTGCATGTGCGAACACGTAATTTTTACACAGCTTAATTGATTGACATTCCTCCTTTTTTCCAATCACAGATGTATAAAGTCTTTTTTTGCCTAATTTTAGTGTCCGAAGTTTAAAGTGAATTTATCTTCTTCGGGTCCTTGACCGGAAAGTGCATCTTAAGTTCAGACTTGGGGAGGGAGGTTCAATCGGCGATCTGCAAGCCAGAATGCTTTCAGCTAGAACGCGGGGTCACAATGCCTACCATCAACAACTGCGGCAGACGTACAAGACTGAGATTCGACCAGACCCAATCATCAGAGGCTTATCCTCCCAATGTAGGTCAAGGACCATGATGCAATTTCTCAGTGCAGCCAGATGATAGTTATTCAGTTTGAAAGATATCCAGAGCTGTGCTGGCACACAACCCATCAGCATGGCAGTACTGGGGAAAGGTCAGCCTCGTATATCTCAGGCCTTCTGTCACAGGAACTTTGATGATTATTTATAAAAAGCACACAACAGGGTACAGAGACCTGTAGCAAAATATGAATTCCCTCCTCGAGCTGCAGACGTCTGCCGGTGGGAGAGGAAAAAGAAGGGCTTGCGTCTAGGATCCTCTGAAAGGTCTGAGATATCTGGCTTCCCAGCAGCATCTACATGACTCCAGACTCCAATTACTGGAAGCCACATCCCCTCTGACGTTCACAAAAGCCTTTGTTATCGCTCTGCCCACAAACACAGCCCGCCTGTGCTAAGCCTTGGAATTGGCTGGATTGGTATGCATTAACCAGCTGATAGAAGGAGCAGATTTCAAAAGCGAAAAGGTGGTTTCATCTGGGTTTGCTTTAATTATATGGAACTTTGCAGTCCGTGTTGCTGGATGAGGTGGGAAGGCAAGTCGTTCCTGGACCTCTGCAGATAAATATGGCTTTTTTCCCCCACCTAAAGTTCTTTCTTTTCGCCGTCTTCTCATCCTTGCGCTCAGAGGCTAAAAGTCGCATACTAGATGGGGAGGTGTATATCGTAGGTGTGCGAAGCATTAGTGCGTACAACTTCAGGATAATTAATCATTGAACATATGCTTCACTTCATGAACGCAATAAAGGACTCTCTTTGGCCGCTTGATTCTTTATGCCTTGATAATTAAAGCATGATTAATACATTTATCTATTCATTAATGAGTGACCTTGGGAGGCTGTCTTTGTACATCAGTAACTACATAAGAGAGGCATGAAAAAACTGCAAAGCAAACTTGCTTCCTTTGAAGGCTAAATATCCCTATCCATTAGCAGTAAGACATTAAGGGAGTCTTAAGTGAGCTGGCCTGATTTAAGCAGATATATAGAGCAATTTCAATGCCCTGTGGTCCACATGGTCTGTTTTAAGTTCGGAAAGGGAACTTCGATTAATGAACGATTTATACTAAAAAAGAGAGCATGACTATCCAGCTCAACCGCAGTCGAACACGCCTTTTAGTAATGAACCTCAGGCTCATACTTACATAGTCGTTTACTGGTAACTGGTCCATGATGTCCCGGGCCTGACGTGGCCCTCTTGCCTCCAGCTCTGGGGTCTCCTCCACGTCCTCTACATCATGGAACTCAGCTTCTGCATCACAGAAGGAAAGACGATGACGCAGTCACACTGCTAAACACTTGCTGCTACAAAATGGATATCGTGAAAGGCCCCTTTGATCTTCCTTAAGAACATGCTATAAAGCCCTCATTTAGAAAAATGTAACAAGTTGGCAAAATACTTCTTCAAACATGGTGTATCATGTCCTTGATCAGTTAATCAATGATTGCTTAGGACATTTCTAGAGCATTAGCCACACAATTCTGTGTTTGAAGGGAAAGTACAAACAAACAGTGGAGAGCAAAAGAAATTACAGCCTTGACTTTACAGCTATTCTGAAACCTTATTACTAGGGTTGAATTGGATTTCGAGTTGGTGAAGGCCTGTTTGTAACCTCTGAGAGGAGATGGGTGAATCCAGTGGATGGGTAGATCTTGGCAAATCTCCCAGATCTTGGAATTCAACAGGAATGTTTTGTTGGATATGGGCTTCTCAGCAGGGATCCATATCTGAGAGTCCACCATCTGCATATCCACTTCACCTGTCTCACTCACCTGTGAAAAGAAAATATATTTTAATGCCTTATTGTGCCTGCACAAAATGCTTTGTCATAGGGATAGATGATCTGACACAGATACTTGCTAGAGCGTGCCAATATCGATACCAACGGACTTACCAAACCGTCTGTTTACGTATTTCCACTAAAATGTTAGTGCTACGTTAGCTTTCGGTATAGTATTTATTTTCCCACAGTATTGCTTTGTCCTGTTGTGGAACATTTCCTCAAGATTTCATTTGATTTAGTTAACAATAAATACGGAAGTGATTGTTCATAGACTCCATGCTGATATCTTTTTTAAACATTTATTTTATTTTATGATAGGACAAAGATAAGTAATTATAGCACTCTAATTTTTTTTTTTTTATCATTTATTAACAACAATTATAAAATCAATTTCAACTTTTAAATAATTCGAATCATTAAACAATCATCACACAAACCCATTATAATAAATGTCACATCTACGCTTGACTTTAATGTGAATGATATTTCTTTGTCAAAGCCCCAGTCTGCGTTTGATTGAAGGCTGTGAGTGAAGTGTCAGCGGAGTGAGCAGTTTGTGGCTGGCTGCTTGTGTCTTTCAGCGGTTCTGCGTAAGATAAGAAATAGTTCCTATCTTACCCAACTTGCTATCACAGTTCATTTTTTCACTTTGGAGTCTATTTTATGCATTGATTTTTTTTTTGTGCTAAAAAATAGTAAAACTGCTAATTCAACTGCTATATTTGTATGTGGAGATCGAGAGTAAAGTACTGATACTTAAGTTGTACTTTCAGAAGCCCAATTGGCTTGATTGAAACTGATCCAATTCCTTCCTCTAAACTCATTTCTGTTCGTCAGTGCTTTGTTTACTGTGCATCCTAAGTCTCCTTCGCACAGCCCAAGCAAGATAAAGCTGGAGTATCTGCTTTATGCTATTGCCTTGGATCATTACACTCTCTCTCTCTCCACAGCCAGGGAACAGAGAACTGCTGACCATGGCTAAAATGTTTAATTTGACCTCTCTTAAAGACCATAGCTTTACCGTCTTATGAAGCAGACTTTTTTCTTCCCTAGCTGTGAAAAAGTGCCCTTTTCTGCAGACACTGGTTGTCACGGAGCGCGCGGCTGTCACTGAGCGCGCGTCTTCACCTCTCCCCGATCTCACACGCTCCTTGTCACCTGAGTTCTAGAACTGCACTTCCCATCATTCCCCTCTGCTATCATTAGGTTCCATCCCTGCCTGGTTTCTCCATTCAGTCTCATCACTCCCACCTGTTAATCGTTACCTACCCTTTATCTGGACTGCTCAGTTCTATGTTCATTGCGAAGTCTTGTTTTGCCACGCTACATGCTGAAACGTGTGCAGTTGTTTCATGTCAGTGATTCCTTGTTTTATTACCTGTTTGAATAAAGTGCTGCAGATGGATTCGACTGCCTCTTCTCCGTCATTACAGAAGACTTCGCCAACACAGGATCCAGCAGACTTCCAGCGTCTGGCTTCCGAGGTTTCATCCCAGGCATCTGTGTTAATCACACACCAACAACAGCTGGTCAAGTTAACTAACCTCACTGAAGAGCTTGTGAAGTCCGTGCAAACCCTCTCTCAACAGAGCGCGGTCGCTAATCAAGCTCAAGCTCCCGCAGCCGCGGCTCCCTTAACATCAAGCGTGAGTACGACTTCAAGCAACCCAAAATTATCTTTCCCTGAGAAGTTTAATGGCTCACCTGCTGCCTGTAGAGGATTTCTGTTGCAGTGCGACCTATTTATCAACCAACAACCCCAGCTTTATCCCACTGATGCGTCCCGCGTCTCATTCATCTGCTCTTTACTCACCGGGAGGGCGTTGGAGTGGGCGACTGCTCTCTGGTCAGGAGGTCAGCACACATTTCCCTCTTATAACGTGTTTCTGTCTCAATTCAGAGAGGTGTTTGAACATCCCGCGGGCGGTAAGGAGCCAGGAGAGCTACTTCTCGCATTAAGTCAAGGGAGTTCTACTGCGGCTGACTACACGCTTTCATTCCGCACCCTGGCAGCTCAGACGGGTTGGACGGAGGAACCACTTAAGTTGCTGTACCGAAAGGGTTTGAATTCTGCGCTGCAAGGGGAATTGGCTTGTCGCGACGATGGAAGGACCCTCGGAGAACTTATGGAGCTCGCCATTCGCCTCGACAATCTCATCCGCTCTCGACGCGCACCTCTCTCGCCCAGTCTCTTCACTAATCCACCAGCCAGCTCAGATTTCGAGCCCATGCAGGTCGGCTTCACACGTCTCTCTACGGAGGAACGTGAGAGGAGGCGGCGGAATAAATTATGCCTGTACTGTGCTCAAGCCGGTCATCTGAGAGCTTCTTGTCCGGTGAGATCCAGATCCAGAGATACTTCTGCGGTGAGTTCTTCGATTAATCCTCCTAACTCTAACTCTCTCAGTCTCGAAGTTTCCTTTAATTTTAATGGAAGTATTTGTGAGACAAGGGCTTTAATTGACTCTGGTGCCGCTGGGAATTTTGTTGATCTGGATTTTGCCTTGTCTAATCATCTCTCTCTCATCCCTTGTGAGTCTCGTGTGGCAGTGGCAGCCCTGGATGGACGCCCCTTGGGGACAGGGGAGGTACATTACATCACGCAGCCACTTACTCTCAGCTTCGGGTCTCGTCACACGGAGAGAATTCAGTTGTATACCATCAGTTCACCTCATCATCCAGTAATTTTGGGATTGCCCTGGCTGGAGAGACACAACCCTCTAATTTCCTGGACTGAGAGGAGAATTACGCAATGGTCTCCTTTCTGTCAGGTCCACTGCTTGCCTGCTCTCCATGGTCCTGAATCAAGCCACAGTCCCTCTGAGAAGTTGAATTTGCAAGGAGTTCCTGCGGTCTACCATGATCTTGCCCTGGCATTCAGCGAGAGAGAGGCTGCACTTCTACCCCCGCACCGGGCCAGTGACTGCGCGATTGAACTGCTACCCGGAGCCGTTCCCCCGCACGGCCGTGTGTATCCACTTTCGCAACCGGAGACTGAGGCTATGAATTCGTATATCGAGGAGCAACTTGCTAAGGGTTTCATCACCACTTCCACATCCCCCGCGTCCGCTGGATTTTTCTTCGTTAAGAAGAAGGATGGGAGTCTCCGGCCCTGCATTGATTTCCGAGGTCTTAATGAGGTAACCGTGAAGTATCGTTATCCTCTGCCTTTAGTCCCTGCAGCCCTGGAGATGCTTCGCTCAGCCCGTTACTTCACCAAGCTGGATTTGAGGAACGCTTACAACCTCATTCGCATACGGAGGGGTGATGAGTGGAAGACGGCCTTTTCTACGACCACAGGGCACTATGAGTATCGGGTTATGCCATTCGGGCTGTCCAATAGTCCTTCTGTGTTCCAGTCGTTTGTTAATGAGATCTTTCGTGACATGCTGAATCAGAAAGTTATTGTTTATATTGACGACATCTTGATTTTTTCAGAGACCCTCGAAGCACACGTCCAGGATGTGCGTGCAGTCCTCAAACGCCTAATTGAGAACCAGTTATACGCCAAGACTCAGAAGTGCGAATTTCATCAGACCCGGATCGCCTTCCTAGGATATATCATCAGCGCCGAGGGGGTTCTCATGGATGACAGCAAGGTCAAAGCTGTGGTGGACTGGCCGCAACCTTCCTCTGTGAAAGAATTACAGCGATTCCTGGGCTTTGCCAATTTTTATCGTAGGTTTATACGTAATTTCAGTCTCATTGTGGCTCCTCTAACATCTCTTCTCCAGGGGGGGGGGAAGCGCTTCCGGTGGTCTTCCGAATGCACTTCTGCGTTTTCCCGGCTGAAGGAGAGGTTCACGTCCGCACCCATTCTCCATCATCCTAACCCGGAGAGCGAGTTTATCGTGGAGGTTGACGCTTCAAGCACTGGAGTTGGGGCAATCCTGTCTCAACGCCACGGTAACCCTGCTAAAATGTTTCCCTGTGCTTTTTTCTCCCGCAAGCTTAATTCGGCGGAGCGCAATTATGATGTGGGCGACCGAGAGCTTCTGGCCATGAAAGCAGCCTTGGAGGAGTGGAGGCACTGGCTGGAGGGTGCACGTCAGCCTTTCACCGTCCTCACTGACCACAGAAATCTTGAATATATCAGGTCCGCCAAGCGTTTGAATGCTCGTCAGGCTCGCTGGTCACTGTTCTTCTCTCGATTTAATTTCAGGATCACGTACAGACCTGGGTCCAAGAACGGGAAGGCCGATGCTCTGTCTCGTCAGTTCGAGGAGTTCAATGAGATTTCCAAGCCAGAACCCATCCTTTCCTCCACTCTGATCGTTGCTCCAGTGCAGTGGGACATCATCTCGGAGGTTACCGAGGCACAACAAGCTCTTCCTATTCCGCCGGAATGTCCAGAGAATCGCCTTTTCGTGCCTCTCGAACTCCGTGATCGGGTGCTTCAATGGGTTCACAGCACACTCAGCGCTGGACATCCAGGTATCTCTGCTACAGTACAGCTAGTCTCCAACCGCTTCTGGTGGTCCACCCTCCGGGCTGATGTTATCAAATTCATTCACCAATGTTCCATCTGTAACACTGTCAAATCTTCCCACCTTAAACCTGCCGGTCTCTTACAGCCATTGCCAGTGCCTCAACGCCCATGGTCTCATATCGCTGTGGATTTCGTAACTGATTTGCCTCTGTCTCAGGGATTTACCACAGTTCTGTCAGTCGTGGATCGCTTCTCCAAATCCTGTCGTTTTATCCCCCTGAAGGGTCTGCCCACTGCCATGCAGACTGCGGAGGTGCTTCTCAACCACGTATTTCGTCTTTTTGGTCTCCCCGAGGACATCGTCTCCGACCGTGGTCCCCAGTTCACTTCCCGCATTTGGAGAGAACTCTGCTCCAAACTCAACATCAATGTCAGCCTCACCTCGGGATACCATCCGCAGGCCAACGGTCAGGTTGAACGGTTGAACCAGGACCTCATTCGCTTTCTGCGGACGTACTGTCACGAGAACCAACAGGACTGGAGCCGCTTCCTGGTCTGGGCGGAGTACGCCCAAAATTCCCTGGTAAAGCCTGCCACTGGTCTAACACCCTTCCAATGTGTTTTAGGTTTTCAACCTCCCCTCTTCCCGTGGGCAGGAGAACCGTCAGACCTCCCTGCGGTGGATGCGTGGCTGCAACGCAGCGAGGCCACTTGGAATGCCGCTCATGTCCATCTGCGACGTGCCATCCGTCACTATCAGCTGCATGCGGATCGAAGGAGGCGTGAGGGTCCCCGGTATCGGCCTGGTCAGTGGGTGTGGCTTTCCACCCGTGATCTGCGTTTGAGGCTCCCAAGCAAGAAGCTATCCCCTCGCTTCATCGGGCCCTTCAAGATTCTTCGGCAGATCACTCCGGTCTCGTTTCGGCTGGAACTCCCAGCACATTATAGAATCTCACCCACCTTTCATATGTCTCTTTTCAGACCCGCTGCTGCTCCCAGGAGAGAGGAGGTCCAGGAGGAGGTCGGTCACGTGCAGGCTCCCCCCATTGAGGTCGGAGGCGAGGAGGCGTACCGGGTACGAGAGATCCTGGACTCCAGACGCCGCGGCGGGGCACTGCAATATTTGATTGACTGGGAGGGGTATGGCCCCGAGGAACGTTCCTGGGTCAGGTCTCAGGACGTCCTGGACCCTGCTCTGCTTAACACTTACCATCACACTCACCCAGATCGTCCAGCTCCAAGACCCCGTGGAAGACCCCGTCGTCCAGGTCCTCGCTTCCGGAGCCGCTCGCAGGAGGGGGGCTCTGTCACGGAGCGCGCGGCTGTCACTGAGCGCGCGTCTTCACCTCTCCCCGATCTCACACGCTCCTTGTCACCTGAGTTCTAGAACTGCACTTCCCATCATTCCCCTCTGCTATCATTAGGTTCCATCCCTGCCTGGTTTCTCCATTCAGTCTCATCACTCCCACCTGTTAATCGTTACCTACCCTTTATCTGGACTGCTCAGTTCTATGTTCATTGCGAAGTCTTGTTTTGCCACGCTACATGCTGAAACGTGTGCAGTTGTTTCATGTCAGTGATTCCTTGTTTTATTACCTGTTTGAATAAAGTGCTGCAGATGGATTCGACTGCCTCTTCTCCGTCATTACACTGGTGGTGGTGCATTTTATTTTTTTACAGCAATACTTAGAAATACTAGCCTGGTTAAAACCAGACCTTTCTCAGTTGTAACTGAGTTATGGTCTGGCAAAGCGTCATAGACAAATCATTTCCAGAGGGGCGTCACTAACGGACGTCGCGGATAGACCTAAACCCAATCAGAGCGATGAAGGAGATGACGTATGCAGAGCGGCGGAGAAACATCTCCGAGTGTTGTTCTTTGCTCGGTTTTTAACAAAAAGGAAATGTTCAAATCGCTTAAAACAGACGCGATAGCTGATTCGAACGAGTGATGTTCGACGGCGGCATCCGTCTTTGTAATGTAGGCTACAAAATCTGCTTCAAAATCCCAGCGCTGTCGTCATCGTGTAAAGCCCACCCCAACGTTTCTGATTGGTTCCTCGATTTCGACGGATTGGAAATGGGTTTGAATGAGCTCTTTGCCAGACTAACTTTCAGAGCAAATCTAAATTTGCCGGAAATTGTCTGGGTTTTTCCAGGCTATAGAAGTACAGAAATTTATCTGACTTTAAGATGGCTTCAAATATGTCTTCTGTGTTGGTCTATAGAAGGTTTTTCAGTCCTGTAGGGACGATAAAGTTCACTGTGGTGCATCCACTCTGTCACAATAATGCAACTAATTATACAACTGATAATAATGTACTTAATTTGTTAGTTCTACAGTTCATAAGCTGTTAAGTAAATTATTATTGCTTAATGATAGCGATTAAATGTCAGTGACTTAATTGAGATCTAAAGTGTCTTTGGATAATATAATCACATGAGGTATATGTTTGTTTTGCTGTAGTTATGTGTAAATAGAAGTACAAACAAACAAACTCTACTACGTTCCCTTGTTAATTAGTGCAGAGACCAGAGAAACGGCTCACATGACAAATATTTTTACAAGGTGATTTTCTCCCAGTCTAAAGCTTAATTGCACATTAGTTAAGCTGGATGTAGAATCCTGAGGCTATTGTCTGAGCTACAATCATTTATATTAGGTTCCCCTCTTTCTCTTTCATTTGCTCTCCCCCTAAACCCTCTTTTTTTCATCCCGTTGCTCTTGTTTTATTAGAAGTCATTTTTCGGTGCCGTTTCTTGTTTGTTGGGAAGCGACACTGCACTGACCTGTAGCGGTTCCAGTTATGCCTGATTAAAAGCTTCACTCTCTGCGCCTTTGAGACAGTTTCTTTGCCTTTCACATGAGTAAACAAAGGTTAGGGCACTGATCCTGCAATATTTGATCACATTTTTTTTTGAGAAATTAGCTGTATAAGTTTAAGGTGGGTTCTCTTGAGACATCTAAGGGTTGCGAAAGAGGCACTGAAAAGAAAAGAGCGAAGCTGAATTATGTCTTGACCAAGGGGTCAAGGTTTGGCTGGATAGCATGGCCCAGTTAGTATGACCCCAGCTGGTTGATGCTGAAATTGCACCATAAAAATGTCTCTTTCTCCATTGATGGCATGCAAAAAAATAAAAAAATAAAAAAATTATATTATAGTTGATAGTGAAGGCTGCCATCAGCCAATCAGCATTGTGAGGGCATCATTTTTCTGTGGATCCAAAGTAATCTAACGTCACATGAAATGTACACCTGATTAAAAGCTTCACTCTTTGCACCTTCTTTACCGTTCAAAAGTTTAGGGTCGTGAGATTTTAAAATGTTTTTTAACGAAGTCTCTTATGCTCACCAAGGCAGCATGTATTCAATTAAAATGCAGTAAAAACAGTATTATTGGGAAATATTATTATAATTTAAAATAAGTGTTTTAATATATTTTAAATTGAAATGTATTTCTGTGATGGCAAAACTAAAATTTCAGCAGTCGTTACTGATTTGATCATCAAGAAACATTTATTATCAATGTTGAAAATAGTTGTGCTGCTTTTTGTGGAAACAGTAATATATTTTTGTTAGCATTCTTTGATTAAAATAAAGTTTAGAACATCAGCATTTATTTGACATATGAATATTTTGTAACATTAAAAATGTCTTTCTCTTTTGATTGATTTAATGTATCTTTAAAAAAAAAAGAAGGCTTGCTGACCTCAAACTTTTGGGTAATTGGCTCAAAACTGGTGTGTTTAGAACTGAGTGCCCATGAGCAAAAGGCAGAATTCTTATCATGTTCTTCCAAACAGGTCCTGCAGCAGACAAGGGCCTTGAATGGGAATGCTAATGGATAACTTTCTTTGGGGTATACCAGGGGTTTTCAGATGTTTAATGCCAAGGATCTTAATGGATCCGATTTTAATGCCAAATATGATCATTCACTCGTGATGGTCCCTCTTTCCAAAATATAACGACAGCTGTGTTGTCTTAACATGAAAGTTTTTACATTGCAAGGAGAGACTGAAACTTTTTTTTTCTTAATGTTAAAAACTAGGACTGTGAATTGAATAAAATAGCCACAAATCAGTCTTACGAATTAGAAAAGCAGAATGATACTGCAAACATATTTCTTTCTCACCTTGCACATCCCAGTTTGAAAACCCTGGGTCTAGGCCTATAGCAAAATAAATAAATACATTTTACAGTAATGCAATTAATTAATGAAAACTTTTTAAGGGAAGAAAGTATAAATAGAAACGGAGAAAGTGATGATTTGCACAGAGTTACCAAAAGACCAAATTAATCCTGAGATTCAAGTGCTGTGTGCGGGAAGACAGGGTGTGATTTCATCTGAGACATTTGGGCAGTTGGTGACCAGTGGGAAGTTCAGGGATTACAGCTTTCATCATTTCCCAGACTGAATAAATTGAAAATGGTAAACAAACTGGCAGAATACAATTTATGCTTGTCACCTGGTCGTGCTTGCAGGCTGCTTTATTTCCTTATCAGTGGCATGCAGTTTCTCCTCAGCCAGCATTGTTTTGTGGTGAAGCGTGTTAAGGCAGCTTGCTCTGGGACCACTGCCCTGCGGCTCAGCTGCACTTGGAGCTAATAATATGGATTTTAACCTCTACTTCCTTAACATGTTCACAACCTTAGAAAGAATGGCATGTTTCCTCTCTCTCTCTCTCTCTCTCTCTCTCTCTCTCTCTCTCTCTCTCTCTCTCTCTCTCTCTCTCTCTCTCTCTCTCTCTCTCTCTCTCTCTCTCTCTCTCTCTCTCTCTCTCTCTCTCTCTCTCTCTCTCTCTCTCTCTCTCTCTCTCTCTCTCTCTCTCTCTCTCTCTCTCTCTCTCTCGTCCATGCACAAGTGGTCTTTGGTTTCAATAGCATCCTGATTTATCTCAGGCCTATGTATATAATCAAATCAAAGATTTAGAGAAAGCAGGAATGTAAATAGACAGTTAGCAAGCCTGAATCATTCTGCCACATTCATGTAAAGCCCACAGCTCGCATTTTTAGCATTTTACACTTCTTAGTCTGTTTATCCAATAAATGAGTGATCATTTGTGTAAATGTTCTCCTGGTTAGCTGTGTCTTTATAGTATGAACAGCTTGCTCCATCTTGCACCATGTGTCCCCGTCCCCCCTCGAGAACCAGGAGCATCGCTCGCTCTCTTTCCATCTACCCTCTCTTTCCAGCCCCACTGCTTCAGCCCTGGCCAACTCTGATTGATTTCACATCTGTGAAATAAAGCTTTGCCGAAAAATCTAATTAGGTTTCACAATGAGCAAAAAAAAAGGAGAAATGGCAGCGACATATGGCGTTTGCTTCGCAATTAGTATCTGTAAACATGGATTAGACATTAAAACGATGAGGGAGAGAACATGCAGGCTGTTTCTGCCTATAATACCTTCTGTTCCAAAAGTCAAAGATGATGTCTGGGAACTTGCGACAACAATACATCAGTGTGTTTTTAATACAAATCAGAGAGGCGTGCCTCTTTTCTGCACACCCCCTTTTCAATATGAACTGTGAAGGAAAGAGTTTGGCGCATGTGAAGCCGATTGCCATTCGCCATGACACCGATAAACTGGATGTTTGATTGATAGAATTTCGCCCATCACTCTTGCAGAGCATCACAGACAGCCATTAGAGCAGGAGAACAGAGATGAATCACTTCAGCCCTGAGTCAAGTGAAATTTACGGAGCAAACATCTTCAAATACCATTTTAATGGCTTACCTTTCCCAAGGACCCCTCTCTCTCACTCCTTAAGGCTATTTGGGCTCAGGCTTCAGAGGAGATGATTAAAAATTAATATTAGTTCAGGATTGACAGCAAACACCATTTGATGTGTGCCACAAAGGGGTTATAGGATTGTGGACTTTCGGATGGATTCATGGCCACAGGAGACCCAAGTTTATACTTTTGTGGGAGATGCTGGAGGGAATGATGGTTGGGGTTGCTGGTTAGTTGGATTGTGGATGATGTTTGGAGTAAGTTTCATTTTCACAGTCTGATGAGCTGCAAAATTCAGGATGTTTTCGCCATGTTTTAAGGAAGCAATTGCTTAAAGATATGTTTAGTGAGATTAGAATACCTCTACGTCGATGGTCTTTGAGTCCAGCTTCGGCAGCTCCTTGGTTTGAGCCCTGATGTAACATCTCTGGTGCTTGGCAAAACGGATGCCCATGATGCCCTTGAATGTCACAGATATTAATGAATGTTTATTCCACAATACAAAAAATAAATACAAAAAATCAGCAGTTGACTTCAAATACTCTCTGACACCGAAGCTTTTACAGCACAGCACAGCACAGCTATAGCGAATGCTATACAGTAACTAATGCAACAGGAATCATTTCCTAGCCAATTCAAGATTATGGGTCTACAACCCCAGGCAATATAGAGGTATACCGCCGAAGCCATGATTATATGTAGGCAAAACCCATTGATTTGCAGTACTTATGGTCTGTGTTGCGAAGCTAATCTGTTTGGTGAACTGAGGAGCTATTTTCCTAAAAGCCACAGCTGATGGTCTGCCATACAGAATTTGTTGCTTTACACTTGAAAAGAGAAAAACCCATTTTAGCAGGAGATTCTGAAGAATTTTCAGTGCTCAGTGCTTTACTGTCTGAAAGTAGTCTTCGAAGGGAAATAAAGGCTATCGTGTTACAGACTCTTCACTCGGAAGGATAAAAACAATATCTCCCTGCATTCGGGAATACATTAGGTAATCCACAGTTGCTCTCGGTTTGCTGTTGCAGCATAAGAAAACTGAGAGTGAGTATGATGCTGAATTATTTCTGCAGTATTAACGAAAGCATCTTTTGTAAATCCATGTGTTTGTGCTTTCATAACTAATGTTAGAATGCAGGCTTATAATTGTCATTTTCACCTAAGCTCACCGGTTAGTAAAAAAAAAAAAACGGTTATGAGAGGAGTGCATTATTGGTGCCGAAAAATCATTGTGACAAATTGCTCTTCAATTCCTGTTAATGGCTTGCTTTTGCATGCAAGAAGGACCTATCTCTTGATGAAATGCGTTTATTGCTGAGCCTGGTCAACTGGAAAATGGAGAGACTCTTTATTACAAGGATAAAAAATAGGAAAAGAATGTCATTGAAGAAAGAGTGTTGAAGTACAGCTTTGCCATTAGCCAGATTAAATGTGTGCATGCACTGAGAAATTATTTGAATGGAAGCAATGAATGATGCAATTGGCAGAGGGTAAAGAAGCGCTGCTCCAATCATTGGCACATTACTTGCATGTAGATGCCCAGTTATTGGTTTGAGAGACAACAAATACTGCTTCCTGAATGCAGGTGAAGTCAAGGGCTGGCGCTAAACCGAATTAGCACCAAAGAATCGCTGTTAACAACATTACTAGATCTAAGATCAGACTTAATCTGTGTCTGGGAAGCTGACCCTGGCAGTATACTGTTTCTGTATTAGGATGTTATAAACAGACTTTGACTTTGTTAAGAAATTCCCCCTGCATCTTTACCGACCTCTTGTATCATCAAATGGGCGGTAAGATAGCTCATCTTGTCTTCCTGTAGGACAAACTAATCATTGTTATTCTCCACACTGATGGAAAGAGACAGTGTGATTATTGGCAAAATCATTTAAAGCCTTGCTCTCAGCCACTTTTGTAACTGCTTTTTACAAGACTACAACGATTAGAGAACAATGTGCCATGTATACATTGCGAAATGCTTTTGCTTTATTTTTCCAGCTCTTTTGCAGTTAGGTATGTTTTGAAGGTCATTTCCACCTCAGAATCAAATTTAAACAATGAAAATTAGTCTAAAATAATAGTCACACTGACTTTATCAAAGTTACAGGAGAGAAAAATGTGAAAAATTGAGATATAGAATCACGTATAGCATAAATGGTCAGTAAGGCTGCATTTATTTGATCAAAATACAGTAAAACATTAAAAATATTTAATGAACTTTTACTTTAATGCAGCCTATTTTAAAAATGTATTTTATTTCTTGCATTCCAAAATTACTCCAGTCTTCAGTGTCACATGATCCTTCAGAAATAATTATAATATGCTGATTTGTTGCTCAAGAAACATATGTGTAACATAACATAACAGTGATATTTTCTTTCAGGGTCCTTTAGTAAATATAATCTATAAAAGAACAGCATATTAGAACAGCAATTTATTTGAAATAGAAATGTTTTATGACAAAATAAAAGTATTTAGTGTCACTTTTGATCAATTTAATGCATCCGTTCTGAATATTAAATACTTTAAAAAAATCGTACTGACCCCGATTCTTTGAACAATGGTGTATATGAAGTGATTCCTGGACAATAATAAAAAAAAGTTATTCACTGGTACCTTGCATTGCCATAAAATATATTGCTGGATTATTCCCTTTTCTCAAGCTGAAGGACACTTTATGTCAGTCTATGTGATGTGTCTCCTTGGCTTTCCCTATAAGCTGCTGTTGTGGAATTCTCATTATAACTTGTAAGTTTCTGGAGGACACTCTGAGAACTTTACTAAAACAATAGAGAAAGGATTTTGCTTGTGTTTCTGTTGGCATCATCACTGCATTTCCATTCATGTGCTGTAGCCTTCAGGCTCTATGGAGATGGTTTGTAGTTTTAGTGTGTGTAATGACTTGCAACATCCCTCCTTCACAAAAATCAATTCAAAAGTCTGCCCTGAGCCAGAAGTTGCAAGAAGTGCCGAAGAGGGCTCGGAGCTCAAACTCTCCTTTCATTTATATCAACATGTGATTTGAATGATTTTACCTATTCACTTGTTTTCTGCTTTCCCATGGCAATGGCTTGAATGAAACTAATCTGTTTTGTGGCTTTGCTCCACTGACCATTGTAATTTAGAAAGAAGATGGGGCCAACAACAAGTGTGTCTGAATGCTGATGCAAGATGTCATCGCTGCCAGTTTGCTTTTGCTTAGCACAGTGCTTTTCGGAGATTCAATATCATCAGTCTGAGAGAAAAAGAAAAACGCTCTGTCTGTATTTTGACAGCAGTTCCTAGGCTGAGACTCAGATTGCAGGAATGTGAGCTGAATCTATCAGATCACAATGAAAATATTTCACTTGTATGTCATAAGCACTTACATTTTTGAAGTCGTGCACCTCCAGGACCTCGTCTGTGCCATTTCCCATCCTGAAGATCTCGATGCGTTGCCCTGGATGGATTTCCATCATGCTCTCAGTCTCCATTCCATCCAGCACAGCTTTATACTGATGATCATATACCTGTTTAGACACATACAACCCAACATACAGAATTAAAAACACAGTGCCACTAAAATACCCAATCTGCAACAATACCATGTCCCATTCAAAACTGTAGTAAATGAATTTTATTGCATGAGATAAAATATCAGGTGACATCTACAAACAAATGATGCCAGAGATTTTCTTAGAGCTACAGAGCCCCTAAAGGAATGGTGATGGAGGAAAAATCAAATGTCAATGCTTTTGTGCTTTCTCACAAATGTTTTTTTTTTAGTTCTTTGAGTTCTGGAACACAAAGTTTCTTGGGCGATCGCATAACTTCTCATACCTCATATTTTTTTCATCACCATGTCCCTTTAGGTGCTATGTACAGAGCTACTTTTTTTTTTTTTAATAATAATTACTTTTAGTCTACTGGTGTCAGTACCTTTTAGTGGATGTTTGAAGTCAATTCTTGTCAAGTTCACACAGCTGTACTAGCAGAAAAGACACATATAGAGAGTAACACATGTTGGATGGGAGACCTTCTGAGAAAACCAGGTTGCTGCTGGAAGAGGTGTTAGTGAGGCCAGTAGGGGGCGCTCACCCTGTGGTCTGTGTGGGTCCTAACGCCCCAGTATAGTGACGGGGACACTTATATACTGTCAAAGAGCACCGTCCTTCGGATAAGACGTTAAACCGAGACCCTGACTCTCTGTGGTCACAAAAAATCCCAGGATGTCTTTCGAAAGAGTGGGGGTGTAACCCCGGCATCCTGGCCAAATTTGTCCCTTGGCCTCTGTCCATCATGGCCTCCTAATCATCCCCATATATATATACCAATTGGCTTCATCACTATGTCTCCTCTCCACCAGTAAGCTGGTGTGTGGTGGGCGTTCTGGCGCAATATGCCTGCCGTCGTTGGTGGTGGTTGAGGAGATTCCCCCCCCCCCCCCCCCCCCTTCAATCACAGCTTTATTTTACAAACAAACTCTTGAAATTACATCAGCATGATACAAACTACCGTTAATGACAGAAATCATCTTTGGAAAAACGATATTTGAAGTGTAATTTAATTGTTTAGTTGGTCTCACGTCCCGTTGAATAACATGGGGGGGGGTTTATGACCTATACTAGGACCAGCCACCAGGGGGCGATCAAGACGTTTTGGCTTCAATTTTCAGGGCTTGTGCGGCACGCTTGGATGGACGCCGTGCTGCGTTGTCATGGGAACATCCCAGGTGAAAATAATGAGGAATTACGTTGTCTTTCGTTGCTCCTTCATCAAGTGCGTTTCACACGGCTACATAACAGCACACTAGTGTCCTGTTCACTCCAAAGTCCCACTTCAAGGGCTCTGGCGTCTGCCTTTCGAAAGGAGTATGGCATAGGGAAGCTCACGAGCAATAAACACGTCCCAGCCGGGTTCGTCACTTATTTGGTTCCCCTGGAAACATTTCCGTTGTGGTGTGTGTTATTTGTAGGAGCAGCAGTTAACTAGCAGTGCAGCACCCGTAGACTACAGTTTAGAGGAGTGCACGTTCGCAACGGGGAAAGCATGAAGCTTACTTGACAACATCAGTTCATATATCAATATCGTAACGAATAGAAATAACCTTAAATAATGTATAGTTATCTTCATCTTTCCGTCTCTTATGTATAGTTACTTTTTAGACACGAAAATCGCATTCAGCATGACACGCAAGCGGTTGCTGTGGTAATGAACAACCTGCTTGTTAAAGCGAATGAATAATCCTGTATCTGAGGCAAAATTACTAAATATGCCGCGCGAGTTATATATTTCTAACTCCAAACAATTAGCCACTGAACCAGCTTATAAAATTTTCTTCAAGGCTGTGCTGGTTGCATTTGAGGTACATGGGGTTTCTCAGATTTCGCTTGAGACCGGTATAAGAATTTGCCTTGATAGTAGTCGTGTCTCCTTCATTGCGTATTTTTATATTTTGAATATATCCCTCCACTGCATACTGTAACCCCTTGTGCCTCGATCTGGAGGATATCGTGGAGGTAATGCTCCAAAAAAGGTCACTGACACGCACCTCTTCCCGTCATGGAAAATCTGTCGCGCAGGTCATGTTTGACCATTTGTTTGACGGGCGTAGTAACAATAACTAGGGGGCGTGGCTTTTGCGAATGGTCAATTCTCTTTAGCATGTATGTTAATGATTTAACCATGGTGTGTCAACAATGTAATATGTATGCTGACGATACAGTCTTTTTCATAAAATGCAGAGGAGTTTGCAAAAAACGTTGACAGATGTTATGGCAAAAGTTACATCCTGGCTTAATCAGTTATCAGAAATTAAATGTGTCTGTATGTTCTTTTCTACAGGACATAGTGCTGATTAGCCTGGGAAAACCCAGACAACTTCCGGGAAATTTAGATGTTAGTCTGGCAAAGAGCTCATTCAAGCCCATTTCTAATCCGTCTAAATCGCAGTACCAATCAGAAACGTTGGGGCGGGCTTTACACGATGACGACAGCACAGCGACGGTGAAGCAGATTTTGTACATTTACAAAGATGGATGCCGCTAGTTCCACGGCGGCATCCATCTTTGTAAATGTCCAAAATCTGCTTCAAAAAGCCTGTGTAAAGCCCGTGTAAAGCCCTATAGGGGTGTGACGGTGGTCTGAAATCTCTGCCCCTTCACCGATCAGAGCATGCGCTGACACGGAGTAAAGCCTTGTTTATACTCGACGCGTCCACACGAGGCAAAAATGATGCGTTCGGTGCGCAAGACCCCATTTCATTTCGCTTGGCTGTGTGCACGGCTTTTTTTGTAACAGCGCGTGCGGCGCCACGTCCGAGGATGAACGGCTTCAAGCCGAATCTGCCCGAGCATGTACGTCTCACCGCACCGGCACGCAGTTTGCGCGTCTAAATTGCAAAGTTCATTGCAAAGTTTTTTTTGTTAAGGTGTTGTTTACTGTGTGTGATTGATTTAATGGAAAGCACATTCACTTCTAGTTGTCTTGCTGTTAATTTTAAATAAACGTAGAGCAAGTAGCTAATCAGTCAGTGTCTGTCTGCTCGTTTATTCAAACTAAGTTGTATCGCTCTGCATACGTCATCTCCTTCATCGCTCTGATTGGTTTTAGGCCTATCCAATTGCGCCCAGAGGCATTTGAGCTACGTCCGTTGGTGACGCCCCTTTGGAAATGATTTGTCTATGAAGCTTTGCCAGACCATAACTCAGTTACAACTGAGAATGGTCTGGTTTTAACCAGGCTAAGTGCTATATATATATAATATAGATATAAAGCAGGATATTTTTTATTTCGCAAAAGCGATTACAGGTTGTTTCAGAATGTAAATACCTATAGGGGCACATCTGGACTCCTGTCTTGGTTTCAAAACCCACATAAAAAAGGTTTGCAAAAAGGTTAAATTTAACTTTGTTAATTTAAGGTTTATTAGAAATTCTTTAT
The DNA here is from genome assembly GCF_029890125.1 of Rhinichthys klamathensis goyatoka. Taxonomy (NCBI): domain Eukaryota; kingdom Metazoa; phylum Chordata; class Actinopteri; order Cypriniformes; family Leuciscidae; genus Rhinichthys; species Rhinichthys klamathensis. Next base: position 2,025,032 of record NW_026606820.1, read on the forward strand.
CATATGAGGCTGCAAAGATATATTTTCACTCTATGATTCTTTCTCATATCACATAGTGTTTGACAAGCTGGTCTAATTCACATTTGATAGTTCTAAAACCATTGGAATTATTATACAAACAAGCACTTAAAATTTTAAATAAACTATTTAGTTTTCATCATTGTCACAATTTAAATAAGTATAACTTGTTTAGCTTGGAAAATCTCATTAACTTTAAAAATGTTTGTTTAGTTCATAAGATTATGTATAGTTTAGCTCCTCCTCCTCAGGCTGATTTTATTAAATTTAAATATTGAAAACAGAGTAACTAGAGGTCCAATTATAGTGGATTGTATAATTCCACGTAAGAACTTACTTTGGTCAAGGTAATATTTCATTCAGAGCATCACATCAGTGGAATTCTGTACCACAATCAATTCGCCTTTGGCTAAGCCCCGCCCCCCTTAGTTACTGTTGCTACGTCCGACAAACAAACTTCATCTGGGCTCTGGTATCAACATGGCTTATGCTGTGACAGCTCTTCCTGCTGAAATTTTATCAAACTTTTATAAAGCAGCAAATAAAGTGTCCGATAGAAGTAGGCAAAAGGGGCTGCAATATACGTCCGAAGGCTATATTCACGAGATACAGGTGAAACGCAAGGAACAACAAGGCATCCAAATAGAGGCAAAAGCATATCGGTCACAGACAAAAAATGAACCACCGCATATCCTACTAATCGAGACGGAGGCTGGGACTGACAATATCAAGGAGCAACAGCAACACTGTTCATGCAAAGCTGGGTAGGTCTCTATTCACTTCTATAATCGTTATTACAAAGCAAACGGACTACGCGAGTATAACGTTGTATTTATTAGCAGCGTGTGCTAGACGACACTTGTCAGGATTTGACTTTGGGAAGGGAAAAAAACGCACACCCCCCTCCAACCTCTCTGGGAAACGCGTATCTGTGTTACAAATGCCCCAGGCACAACGTTTAAACATATTTTTGATAAAACTACGACGGTAATAGCCTGCCGAGACCAAAAATATGAGACGCCTGTGTTAAAGTCAATGAAGCCCTGTGGAAAAGTGTCGGACCTCTGTGGGAGCTCGTTCTTGGCTGCGCTGTGATTGGTCAATCTACATTCTAGGGTGTGGCTTAGCCAAAGGCAAATTAGAGAATTCTCATCGTTTAACTAATTTAAGTAGCCTGACTTCGTCATACCAGTGTTAATTTCGTTGACGAAAATAACGACGAAAATTATTCGTCAACGACATTTTTTCACAGACGAAAACGAGACGATAACTAAATAAAACCTAGTTTTGAATGACAAAGACTATGACGAAAATCTATTGACATTTTCGTCAACGAATAAAAACTAGACGAAAATGTTAGATATTGACGATTTGGGAAGCGATCCGTCAGAACTGATGTCCTGCGTGTGTGGTAGATGCGCACATTTGTAGGCTACTGTAACGTGATCTACCCCGCGGTCATAAAACGTTAAAAAATGTGAACGTCTGGGAGAATGAGTAGAGCAGACATATAGATCTCTGAATAAGAGTGACGATGCAAAAAAGAGCTCTATTCGGTGCGGTTTTCTGTGCGCACACACCTAACCCGAAGCGTGCAGTCATGCACAATACACCTACAGCGCGCGAGTAGGCTACTGAATTGAGCTCTCTTTCGTGTCTGAATGGAGAAATACACAACAGTATGTCTAAATGTCCTTTTTGGAGAGTATTCATGTAAACTATGCTGGTTATGTCTTAAACTGTGAGTGTGTCGGATGTGCATCAGTGCAATTGTATCCGCATGTCATTGGACATGATCCGACGTCTTAAAGTGACAGTGGCAATAAACCTAATGCGGTCCGTGTCCTTAATTTTGATCAAGCAACAAAAGAAAAAGAGAAAAGCATTCACTGTTTGTTAATAGCTTTAATAAGGATTAATTATATTTAATTCATACAAATAAATATGTCTGCTTGAAAGAATAAAGAATGATGTGTAAGTAGTTATAAGGAATGAATATATCATTCATTGTAAAGAAGACTGTGTTGTACTTTAGGAAAAGTGGTTTTATTTCATTTTAAGATATTTTTTAAGTAACAGCAGTTAAATCTGTATCTGTATTGAAATCATTCATATTAATAGGTTAATAGATGTTTTCTCCGGGAGTATATGGGTTTGGAAATTTTAGAGAAATTCTAAATTAACGCATTACAATTGAACTAAACCCATTATATTTTAGTCGACTAAATCTACTGTAGATTTAGTCGACTAAAATGTTATTGTATTTCGTCGACTAAAACTAGACTAAAACTAAAACAATTCAGATGACTAAAATATGACTAAAACTAAATGGCATTTTAGTCAAAAGACTAAGACTAAAACTAAATCAAAATTTGCTGACAAAATTAACACTGCGTCATACTCATATTCTAGTCAGAATGTGAGTCTGCTCTATAGGGCTTTGATTATGAGGCGTGTCTTAACCGAACCAGAAAAAAAAAAACTCTGCACTCAATTGGATAGACCTACAACCAATCAGAGCAACGCAGTAAGTGTTTTTTTTTATGAGCTACGCAAATTGTCAACAGATCTCAACTGCACGCACGCTGGAAGAAGTAGTAAAATAATGAGTGTTGCTTCTTTTACTTGGTCCTCCATGAGTGCGAGTGTGCGACCAAAGGAGAAACCACAATGGCCGCAGGGTTTTCATTGCGTCCCATCTTCTTAGCGACCATCGGAGCCAGCTGATAAAATAAACTTTTGCCAAATCCCGTAGGAAGGACGGCAAACACATCTTTCCGATCGACAAATGCCTTGATTGCAGTTCCCTGTTCGTCTTTTAAAATAAATGCGCTGTCGATTTCTTTTACAACAGACGCAATAGCGGAATACATCTCAGTTCTCCAGCTGCAGTCAACTTTGAGGAAAAACCACTTCAACCCAAGCGCTCTTTGATAATGTGATGATTACGTAACTGCAGATAATCTGTCCATCATCGTATAAAGCCCGCCCTGGCAAATTGATTGGCCCGACTAATTCTGAACCGATCATAATTACTCCTCAATGGATCGAGTCCAGACTGAACTTCCCGACTAAAACATGTTGTGGGCGGGGTTCGGGCTGGCATCCAGGCTATCATTTAAGCATAATTTTAAGAAATGGCTTCTTCATAATCAACAATGTGAACATTAATGCTGCTTCCTCTATTATTACTATTAAAGGGGTGGTTGATTATGAATTCACTTTTCTAACTTTAGTTAGTGTGTAATGTTGCTGTTTGAGCATAACATAAGCGGCTGGTAGGGACTACAGGACATTCCTCCCTGGTTAGTGACATTACTAACCCTAAACTTTACATAAACCCCGCCCCCGGAAACACGCAGTCCATGTTGAGAAGAGGAAGAGTTGTTGTAGTAGAGCACATTTGTGAGTCTGCTCAAGCTGTTGCATCCATCTTTTCACATGCAATACAGTACGTAACACAAATGCAATAGCATGTCACTCTGTAGGCATCTTACAACAGTTGTACGAGCGATTTATAGATTATCATGACAGAATATGCTAATCAAAGACTTGAAGATAGTTAACTCCACATCAGCTACATAAATTCATCAACTAACCATTCAGTAACGTCCTGTTGCATTCTACATGTTTACACTTCTTGAGTCTCTCCGTCATTGTCCGACTCCAGTTTAAACATAAAAGGCAGAACAGTTTCTGACATTTCAGTGCGTGTCTGTGTGAGGTAATCGGAGCTGCTAACACACACAAGCCCTTGAAGCTCCGCCCTCCAGGAGCAGCAGCTCATTTGCATTTAAAGGGACACACAAAACTACACGTTTTTGCTCACCCTCAAAAATGGACAATTTTAACATGCTGTAAAAAATAATCTGTCGGGTATTTTTCAGCTAAAACTTCACATACACTCTCTGGGGACAACAGATATTAATTTTACATCTTGTGAAAAGGGGCATTATACCACCCCTTTAATAATTTTATTATAATTAGTATTATTAAACTTTATTAAACAATATCTCTTTTTTTCTTTTTTTCTATCTTTCTTTTCTTATTGTGTATATTGTCTTTTTGTATAATATGTTTAATTGTATTTTACAGAGTTGTTTACACGTTCTAGTTCTATTATTGTTGTTATAGTTTTACTCTCTTCTCTAGTTTTAGGCTTAATAACATCTGGCAAAGGGACTACCGATGAAAACTAGCCTTCGGGCTAATTTGGGTACATTTACATTCAGGAATGTTGATTAATGTGCACTGTCCCTTTTCTAAATAAATACGGTAAATAAAAATTTTGACAACCAGAAAGTGCCTATGATTAAGACTTTAATAAATTATTAACATGAATATATAGTCTTTTTATATTTGTGTCATTTTTAACAAACTTACCATTTAAACCCTAAAAACCTTTATAAAATGTTTTGTTTAAGATAATAAATATATAGTATATGGTATTTTGTTAAATATAATGCAATGCCATTCATACTTTTTAAGTGCCCACAAGATCATGTTGTATCTAGGAACTCTGATCCACTTCTCATCGTCTCTAAATTGCTTCTCAAAAGAGAAAAATTTAAAGGAGCTGTATGTAAGAAATTTATTTCAATTAATCATAAAATGGCCCTGAAATGTCACTAGACATTAAGAAATCATGTACATTTCAAATACTTATATCACTGACAACAGTAGTCTGGCCAGGATATTGTCATTTAAAAAGTGCAGTTGCAGCCCTCAACTGATGTTGATGTTGTCATGTTGTGTTTTGGTCTGATGCTCCACCCTCCACCTTTCTACCAATCACGAAGTCAGTAGTGTTGCGGCATCCGGGTTGCCAGCTATGCTCTAGTTACCACAGCTGCAGCTCGTCACGTTCCTGCTGGATCCTGCAGCCGATCTGGCAACCTCGAGTCAGGGAGGAGGGGGAGGGGATACACCACTCTACAGTAATTTGACAGTGATTGCAGTACTAGTTTTGGCCACAATCTTACATACAGCTCCTTTAAAAAAAAAAAATGTTTTTTAAATATCAGTGTGGTTTAGGATTGTTTTAGACTCCACTGACTTTCTTTGAATGAACAAAACAGTTTATTTTTCAATTTATCTTCATTTATGTTGCACATACAGTAAGAAGTACAGTAAGTCATACAAGTTTGGAACAACATGAGGGTGAGTGAATGATGTATTTGGTTGAACTAACTCTTTAATTAAATATGAATGCACTTAATATGAATTTGTCCAAGAATCATAGCCAGTCAGTGCAGTCGTTTGCTCAGGCTTGACTGGCAGCATGACTACATTCTCTATAAATGGATGCGATCTGGTAGTTGCCCTTAGTTGCCATACGTATGCTTCAAGTAGACTCAACAAATGTCTGAATTGTCTGAGGTCTCGGATGGCTTTCCCCTGTTGTCGGGCCTTGCAGCGCTGCTGTTTATCTCAGCGCTTTCTTAAATGCTGTTTTTGGGCATGCATGGGTGGCTCCTCTCTGTCTACAAAAATGATTCATGCCCACCAGCCAAAAACCCTGCTATTAATATTTATGTGTGTGTTGTATTATGATGAGAAATTACACTGCTGAGCTCACCCTCATCTGTCTCAGTAGCATTTCTGAGTAATATGTTATGCTTAGACGTAAGGCAAAAGATGCACACGCACAAATATAATACTACATTAAGATAAATGTCACAAATCAACGCGTTTTCTGATTATTAAAGTGCTTTATGCAGTGTAGCATAGAGCAGTAAACACATCATTTAATATCGACTTAGCTCTGTTGTGGAGAGAGTATTGAAATTAGCTTGAAAGTAACTTCTGCACAAATCTGAATTTGCATTCATCCATATACAAAGAGGAAGTTATGTAGACATAAGCAAGCGTGTGGTTATAGAATAACTGATTGGACTACAGTGTGTTGTAAAGACGACAAAATATAGAATATTCCAATACTGATAGGGGATGCTTTATTCTTGCATTTTGAGGGGCTAATTTTGTTCTGTTGATGACATATTGATTGAAATGACTTTCAATCTGTCTGTTTATCTCACAAAGTTATTAAATAACCTTAGAAGACTTGGAATATAGTGCACTATAGTCATATGGTCCACTGTTTAAAGGTATTTTGCATTCTTTTTGAAAAGTGACAACCCCAGTTGCCATTCATTTTCATTATATGGAAATGAGCAGTCAATATATACTTCAGAAATTCTCCTTTTGTGTTCCACAGAAGAAAGAAAGTAATTTAGGTTTGGAATGACATGAGGGTGAGTGAGTAAATAATGACAGTTTTCATTTTGGGGGAACTATTCCTTTAAGAACATGATCAAGAGTTAATGAACTGGTTGTCCTGTGAAGGTCCTTGTCGATGTCAATCCAGCTTGAAGCTTCTGTAGGCATTCTTATTGATTAAAAATCACAGAGCTTTTTAAACCCCCCTTCCCTTTTTTGTCGTTATTGCTCTCCTGTTTTATGACAAACCTCACATATTCCCCTTGAGCATATTTAACCTAACTAATTTTTTGCCTACTTTGTGCTTTGTTGAATCCAAGTTACCCGAATAGATGACAAAAGGGGCTAGATATTACTAAGAAATAATGATAATTAAAGTAAATTTGCTCTCAGCACTACAGCAGAGTATGGGGTTCAAGCCGAAACACAAGGAGACATGTTTTCATTAGCACTCCATTATGAAGATACTTTGAGCATAGCATTGATTCGCGTGATACAGTGTTTGCTTTTTCAAATTTCAACACTCAATAAGCCTACGGTGATCATGCAAATGCCTGGCATGTTTAAATATTCTACAATTTAACCATTGTCATGCCATAGTTTTCACACAACAAATTAAAATATTGCAAATGGAGGTGTTATTATTACAATGTTAATCAATATAAAATAACTTTTAAATAGGCATATCAGTGTAATATGTTCTATTAGTGTGATTTAATTACATAAACGATAAAAAAATACAATTAAATGAACACAATTAAAAATGCCCCCTGATCTTACATGTACATAAATTCAGACTTCTGTTTAATCAAATATAAATACAACAAATAATGTAATGATTTTTTGTATGCAATGCTTTAATTTGCTTCAATCATCTCATGTCTTTGAATTAATTAAATTTTAGGGCTTTTCTCAGTAAATATTGATATTTTCCAGTGATTCTCAACCTTGTTTCTCTAAGGCCCTCCACATTTAGTAATACTCTGATATTATTACAATCAGTAGTAAACAATGATTAACTATGATTTTTTTTTAATTCCAGAAGTTTCAAGAACTGTTCTTCATTAAAAATAACAGCTGTTGAGGGGACAAATTGGCTGATAATTTTAGAGGTGACCTATAATTCAAAATTGAATTTACCATAGTCAAATAACAAGAGTTCAGTGCATGGACATGACATAGAGTGAATCTCAAACTGGACTGTTTTCGCGTTCTCATTTAATTCACGTTTATGAAAAACACCCCTGAAAAACGGTCGGTTCTCCACACAATACCGACTGTGACGCAATAGTCGGGATCATTAATATGTACGCCTCCAACTATTTGCATAATGCCAGCCCTCAATGCCAGGCGGAACTGTGCAGCCGAAGCATGGCAGTTGCTCAGTGTGGATGTACACATGAACACAAAAGTATTTTTTAGTTCCTTCATCTGAGCCTCTGAAGAAACAATGGGTTAATTTTATTTTCTCTGGAAATTTCCAAACATTTCACCGAGTGTTTCCTCAACTTGGGCCAATACAGAGCTGGCCTCGGATCGAGCTACCAAGCAACACTTTCTGATGTGTAATTGTTCAAGTTCAGACAGGTAAGTTAATCTTTCTCTCAAAATCGTTCAATACTGTTTATGCATCAGTAAGTCAAGCCAGTGACTAAAATATCAGCTTCACATCGTTTCTTTTAGTAGGATGAAAATAATCGTATTTAAATTGTGAACAAATTATATACAGAAAGCGATCAAAGAACAATCTTTCCACACAGCGCGAGTTTATCTGGACCCTGCCAAACTCGTTATGAAATCAATGACGCACGTTACTGCACAACGAAGCTCTTACTGTATTTACATCATCGTGTTTGCATTGGTGAAAGCAGAGAGAGTGCAGAAACTGCTTTGCAATGATTAGATCTTCATTCTCGCGATCAACAGACTGTCATCTGCTCAATGCTCATCACGGCAACATTTTATGTGATGGGAATAGATCTAAATACTTTAAAAACATCTCGCGATTCGTTAATCTCGATAGCTGTTATAGTAAAAACGTATAATAGCAGTAGTAAAAGTATTTGGGAGAGAGTTTCACATGTAATGCGTTGCTATTTCATATGCAAGCATGTCAGCCAATCACAGCAGTGGCCGCGGTTACACTGAATCCCACAGCAGACACGCCCCTTCAAACAGAGTGTTCAAATCAGAGGCTAAAAGCAGGCTAGGAAAAATGCCATTTATTTCTAAATTATGATTATTTTTTATCTAAAAAACATACTAACACTATAAGGGTAACCCAGGAAACATTACAAGTCTTGTGGCTCATTAATTGGAATGTCATGTAATTAATTTAATTATGATTGTTTTAAATTGATTGACAGTCCTAGTTTTAAAATAAATTTCAACTTGTCTTTTGCTTCATGTCACTATTTCCTAGACATGTTTTTGCCCACAATATTGATTCGCTTAGTTGGTCTCAAAACAGAAAAAAAAAGAAAAGAAAAAAATGTGTATTACAGGACAGAGAAAATGTAATATTGTATCCCTTGGAGATCATGAGAATGTACTGGCAGGTTCAGGGTCTGCTCATGATATATTGTTAAAATCGTCCCTAGTGCTTAGGCCTTGAGCTCTCAATTCCTGCTAAACTCATTACTTTATAAAAGAGGCATTTGAGAAACACAGTCTTTTGTTTACATTTTTGCAGGTATGTCATGTGTCCACCACAGGAGCTTTTCAGACTTATGACGCTCTACGCATTGAGAATTCACGTGGGTTAGCCAGTAATCTACTTCCCAGTGATGCCACCTGGCTTCAATATGCTTCAGGTACTCATGATAGATAACATGTGGCGAAGTTTTCAGAGTTCTCTTGTTTACTTATTTTCATCTGCTGCATGTCTGATCTCTAAGGTGGCTCTTGTCATCCAGCATACAGAGACTTTCAGGAGAGACCCACCCCGAGGAGAATTAATAACAGACAAGGAAGCCAATGAAGTCTGAGAGTGTTTTGCATCATCGTGCCCTACTGGTCCCCAGAGGACGTGCGTTAAAGGTCGTCCAGACACTGTCACAGGTGAGTGGAGGAGAGAGACTAGTATGCTCATGACAGCGTGTCCCCTTGTTGTCCTTAAGGGCCCAGAGATATGACCGCCCGTCAGAGCACAACATGATGGCTGTCATTCAGAAGTGAGACGATGACTTCATTTGTGTCCTTACCCTGCTGAGACGTACCAGGGTCAGTAGCACCGCCATGTTGCCAGCCTGTCTGTGGAGGAGTGTGATAAACTCGGGTAATTGAGTTGTTTTTCAACGTGTGCCTCAGGAATATCCATATTCCTTTCAGAATTGCTATTTTATTTCTGTGTATTATGGTTTTGGTGTTGTTCTAGATGTACAAAGTGAGTGAAAAAATCCATCAGACTCTAGGGCTGACAGATGCCACCCAACAAAATAAACACTAACTGGCTTTCAGTCAGCACTGAAATGTAGTACTTTGACGCAGAGAGTGTGAGTACAGCTGTAGATATAGTTCTGGTTTGGTTGAAATACGTGAATCACCTGCAGGGTGTGCGGTCGTCTCTTCTCCTCTGCTTCTCTCCAACAACCCCGCTCTCCACATGCTCCCTGCACTCCCGCAAATGATGATTTAACAACTACTATTCACATGGGTAGTCACATGAGCAGAGCAAATTCCTCCCTATAGGGTTGAGCTCCCCTCTGAAATGTTGTTATAAGAGGAGTTTTCCCCCCCTATCTTTTCTATCTCTTTTTTTCACTTTTTTTTTTTAGGCGGGGGGAGAAAAAGAAGTACATTTTTCTTACATATTCAAAACGAACACAGCTGTAACTGTCACAACAGCCCCCACAGCAACACTGCCACTTTTATAACTTCCCTATTTCCTTCGGTTTCTTTTGCCTTAAGGAAAATTAAAGACACCCTTCATTCGATCGACAGCATGGCTTTCATCTCATAGAAAAGATGAAGAGACACTAGTGTATGAGCTATAATGAAAGCTGGATTCTCTAAAAAATGAGACACCCTAAAGAAAGAAAGAAAGAATAAAGAAACTCCAGGGTATATTGCTGTAAAATAAAGAACCCCTCAGGAAATAAATTCTTCAGATCAGTTGGAGACAGCGGTGCAGATGGCATTCACATGTGCTCAATGCATGTCAAAAGCCACTGTGTGAGCTACTGTGTAGTTATTATTCTAGGAATTAAATGATATTCTCATTTCAACGTGCGCTAAAGATAACAATTCGTCCATTGATGGGCTCTTCATTACCGCCCTGATCTGGTCTGACTCCATTTTATCTGCCCTGAATGGTGCAGATAACAGCAGGTTCATTTCCATCACAGGTTCATCTCTATGAAATGCAAATGGTTTTCCTGTTCCATTTATTTCTCCCATCAAAAGCCTTAGATATCAGGTATTAGCCGCAGACCTCTCACTATGTTTGTGTTTGGTTTGGGGACAAAGGCAAATACGATTTATTTTATTTTTTTGCTGTTCATAGACAAAGGAATTTTAAAAGCAAACACCGATGACAAGGCTTGTCAGGCTGTATGACTATTACAGTTAAGATAAATGCGAAGGGAATGCTTTCAGGGCTGCCAGATGCATTTAGCATAGCATCTGGAGATGTCCGATGAAGACAAGCAGTTGCTTTCTCGACAGCCGCCTATTTTGAAAATGGAATAAAATGATGGTCACTAGCTAATAGGTGACATTTATTCCTCAAGGAGCACCTTTCACTTTCTTTGTCAGGTTATAGTTTATCATCTTAAGAAATACCTCCAAAGGTTGGTCTACATCTGGCTAAATTGGTCTCAATATCTTTGTAGCCTAGCAGCAATGCTAACCCACAAAGGTCTTGTTTGTTCAAGTGAAAGGCCAAGCATCAAAAGCACATCTGAAAATAATGGCTACCTCAGATGAGACTTTAAAAAACATGCCGTGAAAATACACGAGGTTGTTATTATGGTATGTTTAATTACAGCCATTTACATAAGAAACAGAGGCCAAGAGGATCTTGTTTTAAAGGCTCTTTTTGTTCCTCGTTCAATTCTTATTATAACTCTGTCAACAGCAGAGTTAAAATCAACTTTTGCTTCACCCGAAGCCACAGCGAACTATTAAAAATAGAAGTGAGCTCCCTTGCGGACATTTTGGATGCAGAACAGAAGGGAAATTAATCACTGCTTGTCTATAACTAGCTACGTTTATTGTGCACCACAAATAATAAACAATAGAGAGTGGGCTGGCACTCATCGCAGTACAAATCACATTAGTGGACACAGAGTGATGCAATAATGCGGAACATATTTCTTGACGCTGTGTACACTCTGATGCAGACAATACAAATGTAATAACTCACACGGTATACTTCACATCTTAGACACTGTAAATTGTTCAATTGACTTAAAACGCCTCTTTATAGCTAGAACTGAACTTTCAGTGGAATTTTAAATGCATAATTGCAAGCAATTATAGAGAAGGAATTTCAGCAGCTCAATTGTTTGAGAGCTGCAAGCTCATTCCTCTATACTTGTACTCCAGAGGTTCACTTAGAATTCCTTCACAGGCAAGGGCCTCACCACGAAGGGAGTGCAATGACCCATTTTCTCCGCTCGGATCCCCTGCGAGTCTCTATCGTTTGCCACGTATGACCACCTTGCCGTGGTTGACTCGTATCTGCAGCTGCTTTTAATTTGCTGGGGCACCCTGATCCCTTTTTTCAGAGCCAGCACATACATGACTAATCGCACTAGCCATTTTAAACAACTTGAGCTCTCACTGGCGATAAATCACTTTGATCTGAGCTACTGTGCGGGTAATAGAGCTGTATTCAGGAGGGAGGGAGGCCGTGGAGCATTGGGAGCAATTGCGTTTTCTCCCTAGTCAGCACGCAATTGTAAGGCAGGCTCAGGGACTGGGACGTTGCACTTTGAATCATTGTTTGTTTTTGTGATCCGTAAAAAATCAATAAGCAAGTGCCGTTTAATACCCTTCTGGTTGGGTTAACTCTGACTTAAAAAGTGATATCAGAGTCATGAAACTTGCAATTTTTGTTATATTTAGACTAAAAGAGATCAACAGGCATATTTTAATGTGTTTCGGTACATTGTTATTCTTTGGATTTTTTTTTGTTGCTATGAAGCTTCCAACATTTGTCCCCTAGGAAATAAACTAAAGCCCTTTCAACAGGACAAAAGAACATTGTCAGGACATTGGGTGATGCAACACTCCCAAGCTTCTGCTCACAACCATGATTGATATCTCTGTGCTGAAGGGTGGAAACAACGGATGTGGAATTTATAAATAAAACCTCCAAGAGGTTACAAAAGACCTTTGCCTAGAATACTGGGAAGTCTCAAACATTTTTTCCTCCTCTTCTTTCTCTCTTTTCTTCGCGAGGTTTGAGCGACTGCTGTTTGAGTGAAAAACACACGATGATTCGTATAATTGATTGTTCCTCTGAATGGCCTCGCAGTGTTAGAATGCAGGCCAATCTTCCGTCATAATAGGGTACAGGGTACCGCATGAAATATTCATCAAACACTGCTCAAAATGCTGGCACAGTCTGGTACATCGTTGTGAATATATATCAGATTTCGCTAGGCAAATATGGAGCTAAATGCCCATTGAAGCACTGGGTCCGCAGAGCCATGTATCTGCGAAGGAAGTAACCTCTCTTACAGTGGGAGAGGACATGATGACCCTGATTGTTTCTCAGACTCACTAAAAATGACTAAATTGACTGAAGACATTCAATACTCCTGTGGCTAAGTGGCATTCAGACTGCATGTGAGAGCAGTGAGAGTGTTTTCAAGCTTTCAGATGCACAGGATAATTTTATTAACATCATTAGCCGCTAATGAGAAAAGAAATGTAGCTTGGCTGAGGAGTATGGAAGCTTATGGGTAGCAATTTACAATTTGAAATGTTATATGCAAAATGGCAATGCATTTCTGTATTTAAATTGACATTTTCCATACCAAATGTGCAATGTTTGGAGCAAAATGCTAATTCAAATTCAATAATATAATTTACATTTGCTTTTTCCTACACTAGTTTTAACATAAAATTTTAAAATATATTTGAATGTTTTATAAGTTGTAAAATGAAAATGTATTACAGAAATGATTAGATATGTTTAACATGTTGAAGCGAAAATTGTAGCAAAATGATAAGGTGCACGAGCGCCAGGCGCGTTCTCTGCGAGAAGTTCTACTAACCATATCTATGTTTCTAATAACATACTGGTTCTATCACTGACGGATGCGAATAATCTTCAGGAACTTTGACATTTATCTGTTCTTGCTTCACTTCATCTGCCTGTAAATGTATTGCTGTTAATAGCCAAAGACTAATAATAGGCCTAATAATAAATAATAATAATAATGTCTATTATTATTATTAATTGAAAAAAATTACTCTGATGTTTAAACCCATCTTTGCCATGTTTCCAACACCTGGCCCTGCCTTAATGTAATGATTGACAGGGTGGGGCAGGGACATGATCGGCTCAGATTTCATTTTCAATTCCACATTGAATTTTGCTACATTGGGGGACATATACTGTAATGAAAATGCAATCGCAAGTGTCTTAACTGTGAGTGTAAATGCAATTAAGAAAAATGCCATTTAAAGGTGCCCTAGAATGTGTTGAAATATTAAAATTTAGTCTCTGATATCTACATAGAGGGTATGTGGCTTATTTAAGGGCATTTAAAATATCCAGATATGGTTTTACAGGTCCATTTTAAACTCTAGAAATTGGCCCTAGAATGAAATGGTCTGTTTTTACCTTATTTGGAAGGGTCATGAATAGTAATGAGGAGTTCTGCTTCTGCTCTGATTGGTTGTTTCACTGCAGGCTCAGTAAAACAAATGGACTAACAAATGGACTAATGTTAGATGCCTTGTCAAATAAATATAGCTTCAACTTATGTGGTGGAGAATGTGATGTTAGCTAGAAGGATCAAGCGAGCTAACATTATCTGTGAGCAACTAAACTAACATAGTTAAGCCCCTGACGTGTTGTTGATGAAATAGACGAAAGTAAAATTAACTTCAGCGTAAATACTTTGTCATACTATTTAGTTATGTATGCTCGTTACTTGGAGTTTGCTATTGTTACTGTACTAGGATCTTGCGCTGGATCTAGATAACACAGTGTAAATTATCGTTAATAAAATCACTACTTATCGCTTGCGGGAATATAGTTGGAATTGCCCCCTTCTTCAGTATGAGACGCTGAGAGAAGCCTGCTTGATATTGTCCCAGGTTAGAAAATAAGTCAGTGGTGAAATGGGAAGAGCAAACTAACAACTTCGAATTAAACTGTTGCGGTAACGTTATCCGAATATAGTTAAACATCAACCACACCTGTTGACATTCCTTTTCTGGAGGGTATGAAAAGTCCTCACATCCCCTGCACAGCCTGGAACATGACATTTGTTTCCATGATCTGCCATTTTCCCTAAGATCCTCGCTTGTTTCTTCACCTGAAGAACTTATGATGATTCGGCTGCGCAGTTTCACCTGGCATTGAACATGGGCTGGCATATGGAGGCGTACATATTAATGATCCTGACTGTTGCGTCACAGTCGGTGTTATGTGGAGATTCGCCTATTTTTCAGGGGTGTTTTTCAAAAACGAGATTTAAATAAGAAGGAGAAAACAATGGTGTTTGAGACTCACTGTATGTCATGTCCATGTACTGAACTCTTGTTATTTAACTATGCCAAGATATTTTCAATTTCAAATTCTAGGGCACCTTTAAATGATAATTTTGCTAACATTTTTGCTTGAACATGTTAAACATATCTAATTCTTTCTGTAATACATTTTAATTTTAATTTTGCAACGTTAATATGTTTAAAATATATTTTAAAATAAGTTTAGGAAATAGCAAATGTAAATTATATTATTGAATTTGAATTAGCATATTGCTCCAAACGTTGCACATTTGGTATGGAAAATGTAAATTTGAAGAAATACATTGCCATTTTACATATTGCCTTGCCATTTTGCATATCAAATTTTCAAATTGCTACCCATTTGCTTTCAAAGGAGGATAACTATTAATGAGTTGTTTTCATTTAAAACCATTGACTAAGGTCCAGAAACTAGAGTATTTTTTTTTTTAGAGTACAACCATTTTAGTTCACTAATTTGTGTGAAAAGGTACAGTGAATGCAAAATAACTCTGCAACAGCTTGACTGAAAATTTTTAGGGGTAGAAAATGGTGTTTGGACAACATCATTTCCCTCCTAAAAGCATTTATTTTGTAAGCCACGCTTAATTCGAAGCAGATCTCATAGGATCTTTTGTCTTTTTTTAAGACAGAATTTTACTTATCTGATACTCCATCTTGCAATGTGGCAAGCAGGGAGACCTGAGGCAAGTGTTGAGACCAGAGAGCTTTAGAATCACTCTGCTCTCAAAGTGTTTTTCAGGCATTACTGCTGCTGCAAAGCCCCAGTGATAGGGAGTCATCATGTATCTCTCGCATAGTAACAACATTCTGGTCTCGGTGCTTTTGCCTTGGGTGAACGGAGGGGCAGCAGTTTATTTTGGTCTCTTAAGCTTAGCTCAAGACATAAATATACATAAAAAGGATGGAAATGAATGCTTGCCAAGATTTCCCACTAAATCTTCAAATGTAAATTCACCAAAAGTTGCGATCTGAAGGATCGGTTTAGTAGTGGACAGAATAAAAATCTAAAATCTGCGATAGAATGTCAAGTTATTGGTAAAAGTTATTAAGCTCCTAATGTAACTAGCCGATTGGAACTTTAATGGTTTTCCTTATTTCTTGCATAGTAACCATGTAGTCTATTTGTACTAAGATCAGTGAATAACATGTGGTTTAGAAACTATATTACTTGTGATCAATTGATTTTTTTTATCAATATTATATATTGTCATTAATGTAATTTACATCACACAGTTAGATGATCTTAGAAGTGGATAGCATCTACAATGGCACAAACACCTGTAACCCTGGTTGGCTAAAATTTCTATTCTATTCTAAAAATTCAAACCCTTTAACCCAATTTCACATCTCTGTTTGCGATCAGATCATTTTGAGCCGCTACACTCCGGGTAAGTGTTCAGTCCAATGAATATAGTAGGCTAAGCGAATTCATTCAAACAGCGATAATATAAAGAAAATCAGGCTGATTATATCAGACAAGTCAGAGAGAACAGAGACTTGCGTTTCATTCCAGTGTGTGTTTCGCTTTAAAACACGAGCTCTGTCATTGTTTCTGAAGAGAGCCCACACATCGTGTGAAATACAGACTGAACTAAATTCATCCCACTGCTGTGCTGTATGACCAGATTATAGGCCTACGCAAACTTTAGTGAAGTTTTGATGGATGAGGATTGCAATCAAGGTAAAGACAAATGCACATGCATGAGTTCGTTATTTCGATGCGCATGCGAGAGTTCGTTACTTCGATACGCAAGCATGGTCCTGTTCGGTATCACAACTTGACTTGTCTAAAATGTAAACAAGCTCTTTGCTGTTGCACTGTACAAATAATATACACTGTGAATTCTTAAAAAAAGAATACTTTTTTTTCCCCTGTAATGTTTTTTTAGTGCTGTCAAATCAATTCTAACACAAAACAAATATCTATAAATCTAACTTATATCTATAAAAGTTTTTGTTTATATATGTGTGTGTATATGTGTGTATATGTCTTTATGTGTGTATGCTGTATACACACACACACACACACACACACACACACATATATTTGCATGGGAATGGATGTGGCGATGTTAATGTATTTGGTCTTGGCGGAATAGATCTGCTATTACTGAGCAAGTACTGAGACTTGCTACTTTCAGACATGCAGCTCTGAGCATGTAAAACATGCTGCTGCTGCACATACAGTATAACATACATGAAATAACCCACATAGCAGATTTATACAGGGGGAGCTGGGGAAGGTGGAGGGTTTCTGAAAGCGTCCTGCTGACTGTTTATAACAAACAATGGCAAGTATTTGAATGTTGAGCAGCAAGATGCTACAGGGACCAATCAGCTGTGCTAGGTAGATAACGATGTGATCGCTAACAAAAGAAGTTAAGAATCAGCCTGCACTATCTAGAGTTTCATGACAGACACGCACATACAGTATATTGGACTCTCTAAGTGTCCTTTTTTTGAAAAACACCTAAATTTACCTGAAAGACGCTTGCAGAGAACACAGTTTTGTGATAATAACCGTTCAATCTTGTTAACTTTGCTAGAAATAGCAAATGATGACAAAATGAACGTGTTAAACAAGATAAATGGTGTATGCTTAATTTCACAATAAGTGTACGATTAATCGCACAAAAGGATAAAATAAAATCGTTAAAAATAATAAATTAATTAAAAAATAAATACATTTTATATAAATAAATGTAAATTAGGGCTGTCAAATGATTAATCACGATTAATCACATCCAAAATAAAAGTTTTTTTTACATAATATATGTGGGTGCACTGTGTATAATTATTTTGTATATATATAAATACACACACATGCATGTATATTTAAGAAAAAAATATTATTTATATATAAAATATTTATATTTATATATAATATAAATTATATATAAATCTATATACAGTACATACATGAAAATATTTCTTAAATATATACAAGCATGTGTGTGTATTTATATATATAAAATAGTTATACACAGTACACCCACATATATTATGTAAAAAAAACTTTTATTTTGGATGTGATTAATCACGATTAATCATTTGACAGCCCTAATGTAAATATAAAGTAAATAAATGAACAATAAAATAATATATATATTTGTTATTTGCACAAATCTGATATTTCTTCAAAAAGTGTTCAGTAGTTTCTAAAGTTAATGTTTGCAAAATTAAAGGCATTTTTTTATTGATGCATGTATTTAGTAAAACATGGTCTAAGTAGCACTTGATCTTCATGAAAAGTATGCATCCATAAATGTTCTTCCCTTTCATTTGTGTGTTTTATTTTTTCAGTAAAAGCAATGATTTCTCGTATACTGAATGCATAGTTGAAAAACTGGTTTAGTATAGCGTGTCACAGCCCTCCCCAAATGAGTATTAAAGGCACAATATATAGGGTTTTTTCGCCACAAGAGGGCGCAGTTTCGAACAATAACAAAGGTGTAGGTTTATGACGCAGTGATGAGCTGAATGATGCGACTTGCTGTCAAGCTGATGGATCTAATAATGTTTATGGATGAGTGCAAACATTCATGTTTTTTAACATTACAGTGGGATGAAGCAGGTCGCGATTGCTAAAGAGACAGATATCACACGCGAGTCTCGCGGATATAAAGGAATAAGGACATTTAATTCTACCAAACTACCCGCAAGTGCTGGATTACTCACACAGGTCACCTCACACAGGTCATTTAGACGAATTAAACTTGTGAGGTAACGCAACGCTGCTTCACTTGGTCTAATGTTACATATAGACCCCTTTTGCGCCGACGTCACAGTTACGTCACGGCGCTAGCTGGAGGCAAAACAAAGTGAAAACGACTCGGTTACTAACGTAACCTCGGTTCCCTGAGAGGAGGGAACGAGTATTGCGTAAGTAGCTTACGCTATGGGAAAACTCCTTTTCTCGAGAAATATTGAAGTCTTTATGTAAAACGCATTGCAGCTGCACAGCATACATCAATGAGCGAGGCAGCTCGGTCATTGGCTGTGCTGCGGCAACTGCACGAACCTATGACGGGGCGACTCTGAACCCGCTTCCAATGAGCGTGCTTCGCGCCCGCGCGCGTCAGATCCCGCCAAGATGGGCGTGGCCAAGGGCTATATATTGGGCGCCCCGTCGTCTGAGTTCTTTAGGTTCAATCGACTGAAGCGAACTGACCAAGCACGGGAGCTTACGCAATACTCGTTCCCTCCTCTCAGGGAACCGAGATTACGTTAGTAACCGAGTCGTTCCCTTTCGAGAGGTTCCTTCTATTGCGTAAGTAGCTTACGCTATGGGAACACCATGTAAAACGCCGTGCGTGCTGACTTCGCTCTATTAAGCCGGAGGCAGATGCCTGAGCCTTTAAGCAAAGTAATTATCCAACGAGCCGGCCGAAGGCGGGCTTTATAAGGGACAATGTGGAACGGCCCAATGGGCGTCCAGAGAAACACACAAGCACATTTTTATGTACTGATATGCATGAAAAATCCTCTAAGTCAGTCAGAGACGGATCCTATAAGGGAGGACATAATGCTCAGCATGTACACACTCCAGCCTATGCATAGCTAGACCGACAGTATGTTGGAGTGCAATGAGGGGATCTGTAGGTTATAAAACCTGATAAATGTTGACTGTGAGGCCCAGCCTGCTGCCGCACAAATATCTTGAATGGGTATCCCACTCGACCACGCCCACGAGGAGGCCATGCCTCTCGTAGAGTGAGCTCTGATGCCCAAGGGGCACTGAAGGCCCTTGGCTTCATAAGCCAGCGCTATAGCATCAACTATCCAGCGCGATATTCTCTGCTTTGAAACAGCGAGACCCTTGGTGCGGCCGCCAAAGCATACGAACAATTGCTCTGTCTGTCTGAACAGGGCAGAACGTTCCAAACGAATATACCCGTGTTTTGGCCTGAGGACAACTCTGCTGTCGTTAGGTCCAAACTCCAGGCAGGCAGCGCTTGATGACAGCGCGTGCAGGTCGCCCACTCTTTTGACCGAGGCGAGAGCCAGCAAGAGAGCAGTTTTGAGCGAGAGCTGTTTAAGGTGCACAGTTCGGAGGGGTTCGAACGGGGCACTTTTGAGTGCGTCCAGGACCGTGGCCAGGTCCCAGATCGGCACTGAGGGGGGGCGTGGGAGATTTATCCTCCTGGCGCCCCTCAGGAAACGAAAACTAGGTAGTTTTTCCCTAGTGTGCGTCCTTCTACGGGGTCGTGTGATGCCGCTATGGCAGCCACATATACTTTGAGCGTGGAGGGGGTGCGGCCTGCCTCCAACAGCTCTTGTAAGAAAACGAGCACACTCGGTACTTCGCATGTCTCAGGGTTCAGGTTCCTGGATTTACACCAGTCACTGAACACCTTCCATTTCTGGGCATATAAGCGCCTCGTAGAGGGCGCTCGCGCCTCATTGATGGTTCTCAACACTCCACTGGGGAGGTTCCCGGGAACCCGTTGAGGGGCCATGCATGGAGGGCCCACAGATTGGGGCGGGGATGGAGGATCATCCCGTTGCCCTGCCTGAGGAGGTCCAGCCTCAGCGGAATCGGCCATGGAGCAGATTGCATCATCTGCATCAGTTCTGGAAACCACGTCTGGTTCTTCCAGAGTGGGGCTACCAGGAGCACTGCACATTTCTCCTCCCTGATCCGACTGATGACCTGAGGTAGCATCGCGACCGGAGGGAAGGCATACAGCGGGCGGCTCGGCCAGATTTGGGCGAGCGCGTCTGTGCTCTTTGAAAAGAAGAGAGGGCAGTGCGCATTTTCCTTGGAGGCAAAGAGGTCGACCTCTGCTCTGCCAAAGGTTTGCCATAACCACTGAATCGTCAGGGGGTGGAGAGACCATTCTCCTGGGAGAACTTTGTCTCTGGACAGCATGTCGCTCCCTGGTTCAGAACACCTGGCACATGCGCTGCTCTCAGCGAGCGCAGGTTGCGCCGGGACCATAGGAGGAGCTCTCTGGCCATTGAGTGCAGGGAGCTCGATCTGAGTCCACCCTGACGATTTATATACAAGACTATCGTCATGTTGTCCGTTCGGACTAGGACGTCCTCATCCTTCAGGTACGGAAGCAGGGCTCTGAGAGCCAAAGCGACCGCTTTCAATTCCAGACAGTTTATATGTAGGCGCTTCTTCGGGTTTGACCACAAGCCGGAGACAGGCCTGCCCTCGTAAAGGGCCCCCCAACCTATTTTGGAGGCATCTGTCATGATCATTTTTCTCCTTGTGTTCACGCCCAAACTCACACCAGACTGATACCAGTCGACAGCTTTCCAGGGCGTCAGGGCTTTTACGCAGCCGTGATTTGCTCTGATTAAAAAGTGGCCCGAGCGCCACGCGTGAGTGGGGACACGGCTTTTGAGCCAGCGTTGGAGAGGACGCATGTGCAACAAACCTAGCTGGAGTACAGCTGATGCCGAGGCCATGAGACCGAGCATCCTTTGAAATCGCTTTACGGGGGCGCGCGCGCCCGCTCTGAACGATGTTGCAAGGTGCCGGATAGTGAGCGCACGCTCTGATGAGAGGCGCGCCGTCATCTGCACTGAGTCTAGCACTATTCCCAGAAAATAAATTTTCTGGCTGGGGGATAGCATGCTCTTTGCAAAATTGATTTTTTAGACCCAGGCATTTTAGATGACTGATAATCTAAGACCTGTGTGTCACTAACTGGCTCTCTGATTGTGCTGGGACTAGCCAATCGTCGAGATAATTTAGTATTCGCACTCCCCGCTGCCTCAGGGGGGGAAGTGCTGCATCCATACATTTCGTGAATGTACGGGGTGCCAGTGACAGGCTGAATGGTAGTACTGTGTACTGGTATGACTGTCCCTCGAAAGCGAATCTCAGAAAAGGCCTGTGATGAGGAGCTATCGGAATGTGAAAGTAAGCGTCTTTCAGATCCACTGATAGAAACCAATCCCCCGGGCGAACTTGCACGAGGATATGCTTGGTTGTTAACATTCTGAACGAGCAAATCATTAAAGCTTTGTTCAGATGTCTGAGATCTAGAATGGGGCGGAGACCACCATCCTTCTTCGGGACGAGAAAATATCGACTGTAAA
This sequence comes from Rhinichthys klamathensis goyatoka, assembly GCF_029890125.1. NCBI lineage: Eukaryota > Metazoa > Chordata > Actinopteri > Cypriniformes > Leuciscidae > Rhinichthys > Rhinichthys klamathensis. The sequence continues at coordinate 2,047,040 of NW_026606820.1, forward strand.
AACCTGCCTCGCTCATAGAGGGAGGGACTGTTTCTATAGCGCCTTTCTCTATCAGTTTGAGCACCTCGGTGCGTAGAACATGTGAAACATCTTTTCTCACTTTCGTCTCGACCACTGCTGTGAAGCGGGGCGGTCTGCGAGCGAATTGAAGCGAGTAACCATGTTTTAATATGTTCAAAACCCATTTTGGCATGCCGGGGATATTTTCCCAAGCTTTCGCTCGCACAGATATGGGCTGAATGCTGGCTGGGGGCGTGTCGCAGTGACGTATGGCTCCCGCCGGCAAATCGCCTTGTGCTAATACCGAGCTTACAGCTCTCAGAGGCGCGGGCGCGCGCTGAGCAGCTTTGTTGAATGCCGAGTGCAGGGGTGCGTGTGAGATTACAGGCACGCTCGCCATAAAACTCACAGTGTGAGATGGGGAAATGTTTAAGACTGTATGTACAGTGCTTATGAGTGGGGGTGCATAGACTGTGGTAGGCACGCGCGCCACTTTCATAAAACGTCCCGCTCGTGGCGGGAGGTTTTTGGCCATATAAACATTGTTTGTGAGTTGGGGTGCGTGCATAACAGCGGGCACACGCGCTACTCTTATAGAATTTCCCGCTTTTACTGGGGAAGTGTTTATAACTGTGGGAACAGTGCTTATGTGTAGTGGTGCATACGTGACAGTTGGCACACAATCTACATTTATGGGGCGTCCAGCCTGAGCTGGGAAAGCATTTGGCACTGGTTTGACAGTTTTGATATGTGGGAATGCGCACTTTGGTGTGGACACGTGACCCTTTAATGACACAGGCAGAAAATGGCTCTTTATGTGATTTCTGTGTGTCGCCGTAAAAACGGCGTTTGTTTGCAGGTGAGCGAGCTGTGTGGCTGGCACATTGGCTGCTGTACAGACATTTCCAGCCGCCTGTAAGGGGACTGGGTAATGTTTTAAACGTTTTGGAGAGAACGGTCCGGCTTTTGCAAGACACGCGCTCTCCCTTTTTCTCCCTGTAGCTAGGAGGACTTACGAGGCTCTGGGTTCAGCACAATCTTGGGCCGAGGTCCCCGTCGCTCGGGCGGTTGCTTCCTGTTGGCAGAGCGCGTGCGGCAACGAAAGTCAGTTTCAGGTCTGGGCTGAGAGACGGGAGGCGCCGTCTTAGCTCGCTGCTGCTGAGGCGGCCTTTGGCGGCTCTGCGATGAGCTAGATCGCTTGGGCAGGAAGTGACGCATAGCCTGCGAATCCTTACGGGCTTCGGTGAAGCGCTCAGCGAACTCCTTCACCGCTGGTCCGAACAGGCCGCTTTGGGAGATAGGCGCGTCGAGGAATGACGCCTTATCTGCATCCTTCATCTCTGTTAGCGTCCACCACAGATGGCGCTCAAGGACAGTTAGGTTAGCCATAGCACGGCCGATGGATTGGGCGGTGGCTTTTGTGGCTCGCAGTGCTATGTCGGTGGCGCTGCGCAGGTCCTTGAATGCCTCAGGATCAGGTCCAGACTCGTCCATACTGCGGAGAAGTTTAGCTTGAAACACCTGGAGGACAGCCATAGAGTGAAGCGCTGATGCAGCTTGGCCGGCGGCGGCGTATGCGCGACCGGCGAGAGCTGAAGTAGACCGGCAAGGCTTCGAGGGATGAGAAGCTTTGGCTTTCCATCCAGCGTTGGAGGGTGGACACAGGTGATTGGCCACAGCCTCCTCGAGGGGCGGAGTCCCCTCATAGCCTCTTTCTTTCGCACCGTCCACAGAGGAGAGCGACAAAGAAAAAGAAGGCTTCAGGCGAGCGGAGTGCGGGGCTTTCCACGACTTCGTGAGTTCGTCGTGAACTTCCGGGAAGAAAGGGGAGGGCCTTTGCCGAGGGGCCTGTCGGCGCCCCTGCAGGAACCACTCGTCCAGTCGGCTGCGGGCGGGTTCTTGCGGGGAAGACCAATCGAGCCCGAGGTCTTCCACGGCCTTAGATAGGATGCGGACGATCTCCGAGTTCATGCTGGAGCCCACGCTCGTGCCCGCTAATGTCGATGGCGCGGGGTCGAAGGACGAGCCCGGCCAGTCGTCGGATGCAGCATCACAGGAAAGGCTGTCATCCTTGTCGTCGTCATCCCCTGACGCGCCAAACGAGACGAGACCCATCGCTCCGCTGGAGGGGTGCTGGTCCGCCTGTGTGAACTGGACTGGCGGCGGGGAGTCTTCGGGTGGTGGTGAAGCACGCGGGGATTGGCCCGGCGTGACATCACTGCAAACCGCGTGCTCTGGCGGCCTCTGTGAGCGGCGCTTCTTCTTGCGCGGCTCGACCAGAGGGGATGGTAGCACGGTGGAAGTGGGCTCTTTTGCGGTGAAAACGGCGAAGCGAGCGCGCAGCTCGGTGAGGCCCAGGGCGTCACACTCGGGACATCCGCCTCGAGTAAGGGCAGCCTCTGCGTGGTCCGGTCCCAAGCAGCGGGTGCAAATTATGTGACGATCCCCGTCCTGAAGAGGGCCTCGACACGAGGCGCAGGAAGGCATTTGAAACAACGCCTTGAATTTGCTCTTTTAGAAAAGTGTCGCGGGGGCGAACACTGTAAAGCTTTGAAAGGATATAAAGGCTTAGCAGAAGGCGATAGAAGGCGGCTGAAGGCGCCGGCGTCCTCGAAGCAGCCCTGCTGTAGGCTTGTCGACGGCGGCGGCGAAAAGACTCCAAGAAATCCAGAGGATCCAGCGAAGAGAAGGTCTTTGCTGAAGGAGATAAAATCTAAAGAACTCAGACGACGGGGCGCCCAATATATAGCCCTTGGCCACGCCCATCTGGGCGGGCTCTGATGCGCGCGGGCGCGAAGCACGCTCATTGGAAGCGGGTTCAGAGTCGCCCCGTCATAGGTTCGTGCAGTTGCCGCAGCACAGCCAATGACCGAGCTGCCTCGCTCATTGCTGTATGCTGTGCAGCTGCAATGCGTTTTACATAAAGACTTCAATATTTTTTGAGAAAAGGAGTTTTCCCATAGCAATAGGAGGAACCTCTCGAAAGGGAACTGGAGGCGGCCGGTGTTCCCAATACAAACCAGCACAGATTCGGCTACATAATAAGGAGCTTAAATTATTGTTATTATTATTAAATGTCATCTTGTTGTGTTGTTTGGTAGCTTGTTTTTTAACAATGACTGGAGAAAATCAGATTTTATCTTAATGTGTAAGGTCACTCACTGTCCAGGACCGCGATTGTTATTTTCAAAAGTTAATTTTAACGGACGGAACCAGATTGTCCGACCCGTACTGTACACGCTGTCAATGGATGGACGATCTGACAGGATTAACGTTAACGCTACCTCCGGTTGAGTGGCCTGACTTCTACACCTACCTTATAGAGAAACCGATCGTAAAGAAAAACATATATAAATCTTTAGATGCCTATAACTATGTGCTGAATGGTCATGTACAAGCCTTGTGTGGTACGATCCGCAGTTCTGCCTAGCCAGCGCCAAGAAGACGACAATGTAAAGAGTGTTATGTGAATATTTTCTAAATAAAAATTCCAGATACAGCATATTCATTTTTCATCGATTCTTGCAACAAAACTTGCTAACTAGCGTTAGTGAAGCGGCCAGAGGGATCGTTCTGCCTCCACCTAAGCTCCGCCCACATAAAAACGTCACCATGTTTACCAACTGAAAAGGGGTCTATACGAAACGTTACGCACTACACAGTTGTCCACGTCTGTCGCCATGGTTACGTCATGGCTATGGCAGTAGGCTTGTTTGAGATGAGCAAAATCTGCGCAGAACCGATCACCGGTGATCAGCGCGAGATGCATGCCGGTTAGAAATGTGTCCGAGTGCGGTCCGCCTTGCTCTGATGTCATGCTGACATATGTCAAAAAACTTTTGCGAGCGCAAGGCGGACGTGTCGGATTCTGCAGTCGCGCGCAGTTGCTCTCCACCGACTGCGCTGATCAAAAGCACGATGGGAAACGAGTTGCTGACGACACAGCTTAATGCTCATTGTTTTAAAAAACCGTGATGTATTTTTCACTTTTAAAATGTTTGATTTTAAAACTCTGATATCATGTTTTATGTGTATAAATTATGTGTGGATATTCCCAAACTCTCTGACAGTGCGATCTATGTGATGTAATTATTTTTTTATTTTTTTATAAAAACACATGTATTAAAGAAAAAATTATTGATAAACACGTAGGCCTATTTAAAATGGAATTAAGTACTTTTGGTGTCTTGTTCATTATATTTATTTTCATATAAAAGCAACAAAACTTAAATTACATCCAGTTTACTAGCATTTCCTCATGTTTTACCACTGCTTTTAGTGACAGTCGATATGCTTGGGATACTGGCGATGACAGTGATGGCCTTACCACACCCCTTCTCACAGCCATCCACGCCCATTTAAGTTGCATTTTTCAAAAAGATTGTGAGCTAGACTTGAGCTGAAAGAGGGGGGTTTCATGACCCTTTAAAATGGAATTAAATAAGTACTTTGGGTGTCTTGTTCATTATATTTATTTTCATATAAAAAAAAAAGAACTTAAATTACATCCAGTTTATTAGCAACACCGTGCACGAGCGTGAATCCTGTGAATCGCGCGAATCCCGCGATATCAGTCTTTGATCTCACAGGTGTCTGATCCACTGCGAGAAGAGAGATCTGTCCGGCTTGCCTGCACTTTTTTCACTCCTCCCCTCACTGCAGCCGCCTACTCTCGCATACATTTTAGGCGAGGCAAGGCGCATCTCAAACAAGCCTAGTATGAAAGGAAACCGAGGATAGCACGGATATTGCATCATTGACAGGCGACATTTTTTTCCGGGACGGCCACTTATTTAAAATTGAAATTTCTCTGAAATAAAAAATCTTTGGAGACTTTTGGGATATTGTAAGTACACAACTGCAGGAAATATATCACACTGTGCAAGTGATTTTTGGATATTTTATTACAAAATTCTTACATATTGTACCTTAAAGAACACATCTCCCCGGTCTTGATAATGAAGTGTTTCTTGCATTTCTTTCTCGCTATTGGCTCGCACCTCAGTTTAGCAGCAATTTTTTTTTCGGTATAATGCAGAGCAAGTAGGTTCACAAAGTCTTCCACTTACTGAGGATTTCAAGTGGATAAGGAAGCAGAGAGCTCTCTGATTGTCACTTTATCACATATAGCACATGTAGCTAATGTATTATAAATGCATGCAGCTATTTTTCACATTCCCAATGCAATCAGATATCTTTTAATGTTTCATCATTTTGCCTCATTAAAATCTGTAAATGACATGCCCAGTTATTAAATGATGAGGAGTTTCAAAGCATGTTCACAGCTTATTGAAAATAACCTAATACTCTCAGCCAGGCTTTCTGGAGAGACGTATTCAGTATTAACCTTGGCTTGCGGAATACATCTGTGTTACTGTTTACTGCAAATAGCGACACTGTTTTTTTTTTTTTTAATGACTTTCTTTCAGTAGCTAAATTGACTTGATTTCGCTGTCTACCGTCAATGCCTCTATAAGCAGAGAGCAAAATTATAGACCTAGGTAGTGCATGAGCGAATCAACACCTCATGTTTACCCTTCTTACAAACTTTGGCTGTGTCATTAGTAGATGAATGAGCTTGATGTTGCTGATGAAAATCATTTCACAATCCAGAAGCTTGTGGAAAATATCTGCAAGGTCATTGGTGCTATTCAATGTACCTCATCTTTGCAAATCTAATTTTCCCTTCACTGGAAGCTCAGTGATGAGGAGTGAGATAAAATATTGACATATTTAATTGCACCAGTAATGTGCTAATCAAGCTTTTTGTGCATTTTGACTCCTTTATGTAGCTTATTAGGATGGAAACATGCATGCACGTAACAGTATGAGTTATTATTTGTGTTTTCTGGAACGATTTATCTATGTTTTGATGAGATATGCCATACCTATTGCTTGATTTTATTTATCAACAATAACAATTGCTGAAAAAAATCACATTACAATGTCCAGAAATCAATTTCAATGCTAGATACATTGAGTTTAATTTATTTACGTAGTCTCGCATAGCCGGACCTTTGGTCTGGACTCCTTAGCAACTTTCATTGGCCAAGAACCGCCCAGAGGCAGTTTGACTGACATGTAAAACAACCAATCACGGTTCGTTTTGTTCCGAGTCATGTTTAGGGGTGTAAGAATGTAACTTTGATGTCCCTTACAACAGACTGGTGTGTAAAATTCTTGGATGTATTTTAAAAAATCTAAAGGCCTACTGTGAATTTTACACACAAATCCAGCGTTTACCTTATTACCATCTGGATTATATAACAATAAGACTATCCATCTCATAGTGAAAACCATGTAGCCTTACTAGCCTACCAAAATTTTATTAACAGTAGAAGTGAAATCTTACTGTACACTTATTGAAATCTGGGTACCGTCTTACATTTTAAGATCAGAAGTTTGGTCCTGTCAGCGAGGCATGCATTTCTTTAACTTTGTGTTTTTAAGACTGTTTTTTTTGCGCTTGCGGTCTTCTAACATACACTTTGACACACCGTATTTCTTGGCACTAGGGGTGGGCGATATAGCCTCAAAATTATGTCACGATATTTCAAGAATATTTGCGATAATGATATTTATGACGATATAGATCTTTTTTTTACGTTTATCTCACCTAAATGTTTGCTCACTCATTGCGTTTTTACAATGGGGTAATTTTGTTGTTAATAGTTTACACAACACAAGGAAGCTTGATGCTTTGAATTAAATTGAAAAAAGTAGCAAAAATGTATACAAAATAATAAAGATACAAATAAAGAAAAACGTTTTAGGGTAGGTCTAACACTAGTATTCAGAAATACTACAGAAACTGAATAAAGTAATCAAATGTAAAATAACAGTCTTTTAGTTCTGATTCCTGACTAAATTAAATACATAGGCTATTCATTCTCATTCCTTACAATTAAAACTATCTTTTGTTGTTTTGACGTCATAGCCTATGGCTGCTGTCACTTTTAGAGCTAGTGCACGGATCCATTGCCGTTTTCATTATACTGTCTGTCACACGCGTTTTATACATAACCGACTGTGTTTACGAGTATACTTACCAAGACCGGAATTTGTACACAATTTTGCGTTTTCCCCCCATTAAAGTAATATAAACCGCGAAAAGTAACTTTTGTTACACGCGAGCTGTAGCCTACTGTAGCCTATGTATGCACCCAGTGCAACTATCTCTCAGAGAGCGCACGAGTAGCCTACTGGATAGTTTAAAATCGCGTGAATGTTTAAACTGAGAAGACATGAAAATTATAAACTTTAGTTATGATGTACTGATGGCCCGATTGTGACAATTCAGTCATCATGTCCCGACTCCTAAACGCGAGAGTGTAGTATCGCCACCTGCAGCGGTTGACGCTTGCCTTGTGCAACACATTTTGAGAGACCCGAGAGGGAAGACGCGCGTCGGCAGCACCGCTGAACACTCAAGCTGTTTGTGAAATTGCTAAATCGTCATCGGAGGCTGACAGGCTGCTCTTACTCTCAGACAGGTGTTGTTGTGCGCGCTGGGAAACGTAGGCTAAATGCGCCATACGTCATTGCGTCGCTATATCATTGATATCGCGATATGACACTTTTTTATCATGTAAATATTTATACTAGTGCTGTCAAACGATTAAAATATCTAATCACGATTAATCGCATTAATGTCATAGTTAACTTGCGATTAATCGCAATTAATCGCACATTTTTATCTATTCTAAATGTCTCTTGATTTCTTTTTGTCCCATTATTTTTTCTCATTTTAATGCTCTTATCAACATAGAAAAGTGGATCGGCTTGCTTTGTGCAAATGTTTTTTATTGAAAACAACATTGGCATATACTGTGTTCAATTTCACACTAACATTCTCTCTTTGAGCAAATAATCTCTCATACAATGTAACACTGTCCATCAATAAAAGGGTGAAAGAAATACTGACGAGGTCCTGATATTGACAAGGGGGCGGAGAATTTGCATCAGCTGTGTGTGTGTGTGTGTGTGCTTGGCCATCATCAAGTGGTATTTCAGACTGGACGTGCTGGGATGATGATAGCTCAGTTCACAACGACAAAACACACAGATCACTTTGGTCTTGTCAATGGAACCATTTGGCAACTTTTTAAAAGTAAACTTTCCATTCAGAATCTTATTGACATCATCCACTCAAAACGTAACGTTAACCTACTATTTGGCCGGCTCGCAAGCCAAAACAAGTGTGTGGGGCGTGCCTGTTGTTTTGTTTCCGGTCTAGCTAGATCCGCTTGCGCTTTGGTCGCGCGGCGCAAGCCATTGAAATGAATGGGTTTCATAGCGCCGCACCGCGCATGCCGTGTCCTGTTGCAAAAGCATGTGTAAAAAACTACAAAGTTTGCTAGGCCAAAAAGACTGTTAATCGCACGATAAAAAAGTTAACACCGTTAAAATGGGTTTGCGTTAACGCCGTTAATAACGCGTTTAACTGACAGCCCTAATTTATACCGGTATTATCGTGGACGGTATGATATGGCACACCCCTACTTGGCACACTCATTTTACACGTATTTGGCACCACCTATAGGGATCTCCCAGTCACGTGACCCCTAGCCGTGTGTCAGCCATTTTGACGGAATACATCCGTCAGCTACTCAGTGGCAATGGATCTATTATTAGGGGTGGGCCACCCCTAATAATAGATCCATTGCCATGGGTAATATATATTAAGCTAACCGAGCAGTTCCACGGCTCTCTTCTCTACTCTTTACTACTACTTTAATACTGTTTCTAGCTAATGTTGGTAGGTTTTTTCACTGCTACAAAAAAAACTTAGAAAAATGTAGTCAACCCATACACCGTTAGAACCGTGAAAAAAATGCACAATATTTCTATCATAAAGGGCGACAGCTAATCGTTTGATTAACAATTGATTTTCTGTTTAAAGCAAAAATTTATACAGTGTATATATATATATATATATATCGTAAAATTGGCAGCCTGATGTGTCCGGCTAAGACAATCTTATGTTATGTTGAATGCTTGGTAGTGCACACAAACATTGCGGATTTCTATGGCAACAGTGAATTTATAACATTTGATCCCGAACTCAGAGAAATCATTCATTAGCCTTCGCGGGGACAACTTACCTGATCCAAAAAGAAGACTGCAAAGCCGCGTATTTAGTTGGAAGCCAAACACCACCATCAGCGTTTTGCCTGTTTATTGCCGCCAACCACTTGTTTCTCCGTTTTGTTTCTTTTGGGATACGGTATAAAGATATTCCTTTTGTATGATCGCATCCAACTGCACAGCATTGCTCGGGCATGATAGGAATGTGATGTGTGAAATTAAGAAACAGGCAGAGACCAAATAACTGAATACAATCAACAGTGAACCAATTATACATTCAAAACAATGAACATTTATTTACAAATTGTATACAGACGTAAGAGATTAACGATAACTAAGTGAGGGATAAGAGCGATGCTAAAGAAAATAAATAAATAAAAAAAGTTAACTAAATCCCAGCACAAACGCTAATATTAGTTAAAGAAAAAAGGACAGAAAATATCTTCAGCGTAGAATGCCACTAACTACACTACCTAATAAACATATATACATGGGTTGGCACCCACTCATAACCTGGTGTGTTTAAATAACTTTACGTGCTGTGAGATGTAAATCACGTGACATACTAATCTAGTCCCATCACTATGTATTGGAGAAGGACTTAAATAATCTCAGGTAAATCGTACTCGGTTACTGACGTAACCTCGGTTCTCTCTAGAAGAGGGAACGAGTACTGCGTAATATCTTACGCTAAGGAAAAAAGCTCTTTTCCACATGATATTGAAGCCAAAAATTATCCTTTATTTTGAATTAATGTAAAACGCGTTGCGGCAGCATGCAGACATAGGCAAGACGGCTCGCGTGCCTATTGGCTGTCCTGCGGCAACCGCAGCAGCCTATCGAGAGAGGCCCTTGATGACGTCAGATCCAATGGGGGCGCTTCACGCCTACTACGTCACCTCCCGCCAAAGCGGGCGTGGCCTGGGCCTATAAATATAGCTTGATGGGCTGATATAATCTGTTTTTTTTATCGGCGAAGCGAACCAGAGTGTGTTGCAGGCACGGCAAAGATACGCAGTACTCGTTCCCTCTTATAGAGAGTACCGAGGTTACGTTAGTAACCGAGTACGTTCTCTAACGAGAGGTTCTCTCGTACTGCGTAATATCTTACGCTAGGGGAACACAGTGTAAAACGCTGTGCGTGCTGGGATCCAACACCAAAGTCCCAAGGGCAGGTGGCCGGGGCTCATATAGTGCATAATCACCAGGGACTCACAAAGAGTCTGAGAAGAGAGGCTAGAAGCGTCATTCCCAATAAGTTAGCATCCTAAGGGAGCTAATCACATCAACAGTGTTCCACACAGTCAGGGGGGAAATGTTCGGCCTGATCTGGGTAACGGTATGGGTCTTACTTTTGCCCATGGAGTTATTTTATCGATCAGCGAGCGGTGCTCAAGCGGTTGTAGTATTCTGAGCCGAAACAACGGGGCAGACAGTACTGATTTTTAGACTGGAAGTAGTTTAGCCTGTAAGGCGGGAACCTCTAGGTTAACCTTATAAATGTAGACGGGGAGGCCCAGCCTGCCGCCATACAGATATCCTGCAAGGTAATCCCGCTAGACCAAGCCCACGACGAGGCCATGCCTCTTGTGGAGTGCGCTCTAACACCTAAAGGACACTTCAAGCCTTTAGACGTGTATGCCAGCGCTATGGCATCAACTATCCATCTTAATAGGCTCTGTTTCGATGCGGCTAGTCCCTTAGCACGTCCGCTGAACGAAATGAAGAGCTGCTCAGTCTGTCTGAAAACAGATGAGCGAGACACATAAGCTCTTAATGCCCTGACTGGGCAAAGGAAGCTTGCGCCCTTTTCCTCGTTGTAAACCGGCAGGGCAGACAGGGAAATAACCTGAGCCCTGAATGGTGTGTTGAGGGATTTAGGCACGTATCCGTGTCTTGGTTTGAGTATGACTTTCGAGTCATTTGGCCCAAATTCCATACACGTCGCGCTTACTGAGAGCGCTTGTAAATCCCCTATGCGCTTCACTGAAGCAAGAGCCATAAGAAACACTGTCTTGAACGACAGATGTTTCATGTCTGACAAATGGATTGGCTCGAACAGGGCACCTTTCATGGCTTCCAAAACCGTGGAAAGGTCCCACATGGGGACTGAGGGGGGTCTGGGAGGATTCAGCCTCTTAGCTCCCTTAAGGAAGCGGATGACCAGATCGTTCTTCCCCAGTGACTGGCCAGTCGCGGGTTTTGTAAACGCTGCTATGGCCGCCACATAAACTTTGAGCATGGATGGGGTTCTGCCCTTATCCAGTAGCTCTTGAAGGAAGGAGAGAACTTCCGTAACCCCGCAGTCTTGGGGTGAAAAGCCTCGAGCTTTGCACCAGCCAGAAAACACAGACCATTTTGAGGAATAGAGTCGTCTAGTAGACGGTGCTCTAGCCTGCGTGATCGTGTTTAACACTCCCTCTGGGAGGTTTGCGGGTACCCGTTGATGGCCCATGCGAGCAGGGACCACAGCTAAATCAACCCCTGGGCCTGAGAGAGGAGGTCTTTCCTCGTCGGTATTGGCCATGGGGCAGTGCTTGTCAGCTGCATCAGAACTGGGAACCAAGCCTGGTTTTTCCAGAGCGGAGCCACAAGTAGCACTGAGCATCCGTTTTCCCTGATTCATTCCAATACCTGAGGCAGGAGCGAGACAGGGGGAAAAAGCATTGAGTGGGCAGCGGGGCCAGACGTGGGCCAGCGCATCCCTGCTCTTGGAGAAAAACTTCGGACAGTGAGCGTTTTCTTGGGACACAAACAGGTCTACCTGCGCTCTGCCGAATGTCTCCCACAGCAATAAGACCATCTGCGGGTGCAGAGACCATTCTCCTGCTGGAACATTGTTTCTGGACAGTCTGTCTGGTCACAAATTCAGGTGACCAGGCACATGTGCTGCTCTCAATGAGCGCAAATTGTGCTGAGCCCAGACCAGGAGGCGTTCCGTCAGCCTGTAAAGGTTTCGGGACCTGACGCCACCCTGGCGATTTATATAGGCCACCACTGACATGTTGTCCGAGCGGACCAAGACGTGGTGACCTTTTATTCGGGGACAAAAACGCCTCAGCGCGTTGTTGACTGCCATCATTTCTAGACAGTTTATGTGTAGGAGCTTCTCCCATTCTGACCACTGGCCAAAGAACGGTCTGCCCTCGAGCAACGCTCCCCATCCCGAGGTGGAGGCGTCCGTGGACACCACCTTCACACTCGAGGAAGTCTTAAGGTTTACACCTGACTGATACCAGTCGATTGCTCTCCAAGGTTTCAGAGCTGAGACGCATTTCTGATCGACCTTGAGGCGAAACAGACCGGAGGCCCATGCGCGAGGTGGTACTCGCGCTTTTAGCCATAACTGCAGCGGGCGCATGCGAAGCAGACCCAACTGGAGTACTGATGATGCCGAAACCTGAAATACTGATGATTTTTTTTAAACCTTTTGAGCGGGACTATAGTGCCGCAGCAGAAGGATTTCGTGATGTGCTGAATGTTCAGTCTGCGCTCTGGCGACAGTCACGCTGTCATAGACAGCGAGTCCAGTTCTGTGCCCAGAAAAGATATTCTCTGACTGGGAGACAGCGAACTTTTCGCCCAATTGACTTTGAGACCTAGATTCTCGAGATGTTCGAGTAATATGGTCCTGTGTTCTATGAGCTCTGAGTGTGATCGAGCTAGAATCAGCCAATCGTCCAAGTAGTTCAAAACTCGCATGCCCCGAAGTTTCAGGGGTGCGAGAGCCGCGTCCATGCATATTGTAAATGTACGGGGTGCTAGGTACAGGCCGAACGGTAGGACTGTTTATTGATATGCCTGGCCCTCGAAGGCGAATCTCAAGAATCGCCTGTGACGTGACGCTATTTGTATTTGGAAATACTCGTCCTTCAGATCTATTGACATAAACCAGTCCCCTTGGCAAATCTGCGCAAGGATTTTCCTGGTTGTGAGCAGAGCCGGTCCGAGCCTTTTGGGGGCCCTAAGCAGAATTTGATTTGGGGGCCCCCTCCCACTACGCGGAGTCACCTGTGCTTGACAATTATTGACACAAATGTCATGCAATAATGATACATTATAAATGAATACTGTGAGGTTATGTATTAATACAAAATAAATACTTAATAAAAAATAGATGCCTACTTAAATAAAGTTTTAACTTTTACTTTACTCTTTTACTAACTCTTTGAAACTTCTTAAAACAAACTGTCTCAAAACATATAAAATAAATTATTTGCTAAAATAATGACAAAACTGAGAAATCAGAAACATAATAAGAGCAAGGGTTCAACAATGACAATTATTGTTGAAAACTGTAAAAATATTATTATTTCTCAACTGTCTCAATACAGTGTAACTGTCCTCAAAATCTTTTTTATTATTATTATTGTAACAGACTTTGTTGGATTGTATATGACAGAATCCAACAAAGTCTGTTATAATACCGGTAATGATGTAGCCTACTGGCGCTCGTTGTATGAGTGTATGCAATGTATTTTTCCCCTCGGGGCTTGCCGTAGATAGGAATGGGTCGTGCGCACTTGGTACTCATACTGGAGTCGCGGGTTTTTGGAGTTAGTGATCTGATGTGTGGTATAATAAAGTGGAGAAGAGTTCAAACTGCTATGTTTATTATTTATTCAAACTGCTACCCTTACACCTAGAAGGTTAAGTTCCCCTGCGGCTGTTTTCTCCAACTTAAACCGATACCGTGACTATGCGCAGTTGCGCACGAATTGTTTATGCACGCGCAAGGTTTCTAGATTATGCGCATGACTTAAATGCTGGCAGACACAGCAGCAGTTGTAGGCAGGTATATTGATCATGAAATCTGAATTTTCTTGTCTTGAATTATTCATTCATTCATTCAGTCATATTCATTCATTCATTTATGTCACTTGTTTAAGTCATCTAAAAATTTATTATTTTTTTAAAACTCGATTGGGCCAGGCCCCAAGCAGCCACTTAGATTGCTTATGCCTCGGGCCGGCCCTGGTTGTGAACATTCTGAACTGGCGTTTCACAAGCACTTTGTTCAGTTGTCTTAGATCTAGAATGGGTCTGAGACCCCCGTCTTTTTTCGGTACCAGGAAATATCTGCTGTATAGGCCCCCTTCATTCTGAGCTTGAGATAAAGGCTCTAGTGCCCCTTTGCTCAATAGTTTCGCTATTTCGGCGCGAAGTAGATGAGCTACTTCGGGTTTTACCGTGGTTTCGACCCGCGCCGTGCAGCGGCGGGGACGTCAAGCGAACTGCAGCGAATAGCCTCTTTTTATAGTGTTCAGCACCCATTCTGATACCCCGGGAAGCTTTGCCCACGCATTTGGATGAATAGCTAGGGGTAGAATGAGATCTGGGCTCTGGCCGCAACATAGTGGCGACCGGAGAGCTTCGGTGTGCTGTAACGTGAACGCTGTGCTTGCAGCGTTTGAGGCAGGGGGCGCGCCGATCACGGCGGGCAGCCTGGCCGCGCTCGACTCCCTTAAGGCAGTTTGCTGAGAGAGAGTGAGCGGGGCTTAACATCTGAGAGTGAATGTGGGCGCGGCACAGCGGGCACATTTACTGCACTGAAAACACTGTCGGCATGAGCTGACTGTATGTGTGTTTAGGCTTGGGAATCGGTTCCAGGTTCCGGTTTGGAACCGGTTCCAAACGTTCCGATCCATCGGAATCGTACACGTCCACACGTTAACGATTCCACTAACGATTCCGAATGTTCCGTTCCATCCATTCCCGCGTCGCGGCATGACGTTACAGTATGCGACTGGATTTTTAAATCCCCCAAAAGCGTGATGGCTACGAGACGTAAACGATCGAGAGTGTGGCTTCATTTTAAATGCAGACCGGGGGATGCAAATCTGGGCGACACAACCCCTCCCGTCATTTCAGCTCCAATGACGGCATCAAAACAATGAAAGCATGGCGAAGCGGCTCTCCACGGCTCTGCTTTCGTCGGGGAAAAAGTTAAGAAACTCGACGCTATGAGCCCTCAGTACTGAGCCGAGCAGTTCGCACGTGACTTTTATGCAGTGTTTCCCACACATAGACTAATTCGCGGCCACAAAATCAACTCCGGCCGCCACATATTGCGTTTCGTTCATTTTTTTTATGCTATTTAAAAAACGCAGCGTATTCTTTCCGTTGTATTTTCTTTTCCCCGCTCTCCCTCCGTCTCTCTATCACTCACGCGTCTCTCTCACATACACGCACACGCACACACACACACACACACACACACACTGCATCTGTCTATGAGGCGCCGGACTGGACAAAAGCGAAGCGAACTCCGCGAGCGACACTGGGCGAGAGAGAGACAGAGTGTGACTTTTATTTAAACTTAAATAAACTAATATAATTTATTTTACTGGACAGTTTAAAGCTCATAACCATATTTTGTTTTTACTTCAAGAGTGCAGTGTCATGTTGCATCATGCAGTATTTGTCCTGAAAAGGCTACTCAGTAAATGTCTGTAATTTAAGGTCATTCCTATTTTATTTGTATACATTTTAATCATTAACTTTAAAAGCACACTCTTTTTATGACTAAAATAACAGTAAAGGGTAAAAAAAAATTATTCCCAAAAATTAAAACAGAAAAAACGGATTTTGGAAAAAAATAAAATGGAATTTGAGATTTCATAGGGCCCTAGATATTGCACACTTGGTTTTCATTCTCTAAAACCACTTTAAATGAGACATTCAAAGCCAACAACTCTCAAAGCCACCCTGTAAGTGTTCAGCAAATGGTACAGGAATCGATAAGGAATCGCATCGAAAAGCAGACTCGACAATGGCATCGATATCGATAATTTCTTAACGATCCCCATCCCTATGTGTGTTGGTTTCGTTTTTACAGAAACCGTGGGACATGCAGTGTTTAGTGTTTGTGGGCACTGGGTTGTGGGTTGTGGGCACATTCACTACATTTAATGCACAACCGACATGAGTCGATTTTATTTGTGCGAGCCCTGTACTGTGGCGGGCGGGTGTTTGTGTGTAGAAATGAACACTGGGCTGTGTGCATTTTTATTACACTCATAACACCATCGGCTGTGGCCGGAATACCAGAAATTACACTGTTTATGTGATTTATCTGGATCGCCGTGGAAACGGCATTTGTGTGCAGGCAAGCGGGCCGTGGTACCGGTTTGTTTACTGCAAAATACACTGGAACAGTCGCATTTTCTGGAACTGAACGAGCGAAAAGTTTCAGTAGAAGTCTGGCCGCGGCGAGACTTAAACACCGTCGCTTTCCTAGGAGGGCTAGGAAGACTTTGAGGCCTCAGGCTTTATCTCAATTTTTTGCCGGGGCCCACGCGGAGGGGGGCGGCGGCCGGCAGAGCGAGAGCGTGGTCTCTGGTCCCGGGCTTGACGGCGCTGTGAAGCGGCGGCGGGTGGAGGCTGTGGCTGGAAGCTACGAGCAGACGGCTGTTTTGGGCGATCTGCTGCGAAGCTAGAGCGCTTTGGTAAGAAGTGCTTCATAGCCTGTGACGTCTTCTGAACCTCAGCGAATCTATCCGCGAAATCTTTAACGGATGATCCAAAGAGGCCAGCTGGGGAGATGGGCGCGTAGAGGAACGTGGTGCGCTCCGAGTCCGGCATCTCAGATAACGTCAGCCATAGGTGTCTCTCAGCAACGGTGAGAGAAGCCATGTTCCGCCCAATGGCATGTTCAGCGGATTTCAGCGGATGTCACAGGCCGTGTCACTCGCCACGGCCTGTGACAGCAGACGCATCAGCTCGGATTCGATGCTGGCCCGTTTCCCTGGCGACTCGCGGGCAGAGGGGGGGAGGTCCACCGAGCTTGCCCAATCCTCAAAGTCCGACGCCAGGATAGAGCAGCTGGCCTCCTCTACAGATGCAGCTATCTTGTCGTCATTAATGGCGGAAGCGGCGGCGGACGGCGGCCGTTGTCCGTTGGTGAGCGACTCGAGTGAAGCTGGTGAAGCTGGCGGGTGAACCATCAAGCTTTCATGGGCTGGAGAAGGCTCGGGGACCCGCTGAGTACGGCGCGGCACTATAGCGGGCGGAAGTGCAGGCTCGGAGAAAAATGCCAGGAGAGTCCTCAGAGTCACCATGGCAATAGCTCGCAATGATGGGAGCCGCCGTCAGCGAGCGCGAGAGCTGCATGATCCTTACCCAGGCAGGAAACGCAGATGAAATGGCGGTCCCTGTCGTTGAGTGCGGCTCGGCACGAGCCACTGGAAGGAGGCATCTTTAAAAAGACGCTGCTCTTTTAGATAGAGAGAGAGTGTGAGTCGCAGCGGCGAACACACACTCGGCAGAGTAAAAGGATAGAAACGCCGGTAAGCGTAGCTAGTACGGCGACTGAAGGCGGCGAGATGAAGGCCAGCGGCTTCAGATGCAAAGGCTCGTCCCGCAGATAGCTTTTCTCAGACGGCGCGGCTTCTTCACTCCGGATCCAGCGATGCATGAGCTTCGCTGAAGAGATGAAAAATCAGATTATATCAGCCCATCGAGCTATATTTATAGGCCCAGGCCACGCCCGCTTAGGCAGGAGGTGACGTAGTGGGGGCGAAGCGCCCCCATTGGATCTGACGTCACCACGCTCTCTCGATAGGCTGCTGCAGTTGCCGCAGGACAGCCAATAAATTGATGAACCACATTTAAAAATAAGTTGTTTTTATTATTTAAATGAATAAACTTAAAGTAAATAGAACCCCCTAATGTGTTCCAGGTGGTAAATCTAAATCCCCAGTCACAAACATGACAGCGTTCTTCTTCCATGAGGGGGTTTGGTGTCACGGCCACTTTGTTTCTAGGTGGAGGGACCATTAAAGAAAGCAACACACACGTCTCCTGGACATCATGTAGAATTCAACCAATCAGATGACGGCTTCGAAAATCCTGAAGTGTTTCCAGTTAAGTTTACCACATGCATCAGATGTTCAGCCAGCAATCCTTGAGTGTGACGTCTGAGGCAGAGACTGTTTAATGTGATAGTTTCATTCCTACATCTTCTATTGTTTTGTTAGTCCCAAGATTCTTAACATCAGTGAATAAATACATAGATTCTCTTAAAATACTTGTATACCTTAATGGTCTGGTGGTAGAACTTTTGTTGAGCGTGTCAGAGAGGTTCTGGGTTCTAATTCACCCTCGTATAGTTTTTTTCCATTAAGACCAAAGATGTTCATCAGTGATTGTGTCAAGAGCATGGACACATTTGTTCTTATTTTGTTTTGTGATTTCATCGGAACGAATAGAGACTTTGCAATGGAGTTGAGCGATAGATTGTAGCGCTTGTCTGTGTGAAGTGCACGCGTGCCAAGAGAACACTGTTGTCTTCTGCCACTGATAACAGCTGCAACGAATGCTCAGCATGGTTTAAAAAACAACACATTTCAGCACCAGATCAACTCTTATTAAACAAATGAACTAAAGGAATGCTCTGCTAGTCAAATGGAGATATTGTATTAGGTATATCTCGTGCAGCGAGATGTTTCAAAAAGTGGTAAGGACAATATCAACCCTGGCAAAAAGTGGTGTCCCACCCACAAATTATGCCTATGGGTAAACATCGCTGGTGTGGTTGTTTCTTCGAAACAAGCTGAACATATTCACATTTCTTTAAACATTAAACTAAAATGAAAGTAGTTCATTGTTATGTGATAGACAGTCGCTTCTTGTTTTCTGTTTCATTTAAAAACTGTGGCAGATTGCCTCATATACAACATGTTGAAGAGATAAATTATGCACTGATCAATTTCAAGGTGTCTGTTGGTGAGATTGTTGCTATGTCAAGTGAAAAGCTCGCAATGTGATGTTTTATTTACACACGTCCATTTGATGCCCTTTGATAATGCGAGTTTTGTTTTTCTGGGTGTCATGTAAATGCTTCATGCTTTCAACAGGTCATGAAAAATCTTATGTTAACACATTTTCTTATGCTATAATTTCGATGTTGACAATTTGAAAGACATGACTAACAACACTCCGGCCCCCGACCAGTATGAAGGCCAATACTTTGGAAGCATTGCCTCTCTCATTGGAAATTATTCAGTTCCCACTAGGAGATGCCAATCATCTTTGTGTTTAATATTTTATCACTGAATCAAGCAGGACCCCCCCAAAGGGCTGTTAACACTGAATGACTAACATAAGCATATCTGCTGAGGTATTCTGGGAAAATACCTTTGATAACTCCCACATTTCAGCAACAAAACAAAACAATGTCATCACATTGATTGGTGACTGAGTCCATTTGTAAGCTGGTTATATTGAAATCATTCAGAAACCGATCTAATGTCAAAAAAGGAAATTCACCTTAACTGTCGGCCACATCTCAATGACTGTGAATTTAACTCCATATCTGGCTGACAGATTTAACCCTTAATCCATTTGAAATAATGAAGCACATTCCGTGGATCTGGGTGGCAGGGCCGTCGCTAGTGGGGTGAAAGGTGGTGACAATTATAGGGGCCCCCGCTGCCCAGGGGGCCCCACAAAATCCAGCAGTTATACTATTTAGGCCCCTGTTGTATGAATAATTCTAATATTTATATTAGTTGTATGCCTGAGATTTAAATGAAAACCACAAAAACGTGGAATTTGGGTAAATATTTTTCCAAATATCTGCTTCTCTTACCTCCATAAAAATGGTTTAGTCCGACCTAAAGTATTTATTAATTATTCAGTCAGAGTCAGTGACAAACATCAGATGGACCCAATAAAATTGTAAGTCCCGCCCCAGCTCGTGAACAGAACCAATCAGAGTTGAGGCGGCAGCCTGAAGTTAACGATGAACTTGGTGGAAGAGCAGGAGACTGACTGACTGAAAAATGTCGGAGAAAAGAAAACAAAAATCAGGTACCAGAAATGCCAGGAAAAGACGGAGAGGGAGGCAAGGAGAGTGGTTGTATCCCAGTCGATCAAGACGTTCTTAAAGACCGGTTATATATTGTTATTTCGCTGGGAGAACTGAAAGAGAACTGATCTCTGTTCTGTTCTCTGATTTTCAGGGGAACAGGGTCTTGATGGGAAAGAGTAAGAGGCAATGGAGGGTAAGGGAAATAGGTAGCACATGTCCATAATGAAGTGGAGAATATTTTATGTGTTGCTTGCAAAGACCAAGAACGTCATTGTAAATGTGTACATCCAGAATCTCTATTTGTCTATCTAAAGTACTATTTGAGATTTCTTAAAGCTGCAGTCCGTAGCTTTTTTTGGGTTAAAAATTATCCAAAATACATTTTTGAGAAAATACATAACCAGCCAGTGTTCAAAACTATCTGCTTGCCTTAGCTCGATTCAAAACGGTAAGCTGGTAATAATGTTTTTAATTCCAGTGGTACTGGTGCATTTCCGCGGGAAATTTGAGCATGTCTTTGCGTCATTACGTCACATCTGTACACATAAAGAAGGAGTCTCGGCTAGTAGGCTATATTGCGTGTGAGGATGTTGGAGGTGGAGATTTATAGCCTTTTCTCATAGCACTTGATATAATTGAACTTATCAATTTGATGGCGGATCCAGAAAGGTTCAAATGACAATCCCCAGTGACAACTGGAGATTCACCCGTTGTAAAATGCAAAAGACTTCGTTCGGACTTCGGAGTGGCTACAGAAAAAAAGAGACTGAAACCGGACCCATGCGAAAACAAGGATACATATCGGAAGGACATTACATGTAGTCACACAATGCTGACGTTGTTAACATTAACAATTTGAGAACAAAGTATAATTTGCACGGTTTTGCGTGATATGATAAGCGATTGTTAGATTTAGTCAGCGTAAATTTACTGCAATGTCAGAACCAGAACAAAAGTGGATGTTTCTTACTAGTTCAGATGACATTTTCCGGTGAAAATTCTTATGTTGGTCATACTTCCAAAAAGAATAATCTGTAATTCTGAATGCCAGTATCCACACCGGCGCGGTGACTGACAGCCGCACACTCTCCTCAAACATTGTGTTCATCCGCGCTGTGCCGTGTCGAAGTACAACTCACGTAAAGTTGATAATTCCGTGAATAACTGCAATTGCAGATTTCGAACAGAGATGGCGACAAAGAGGAACAACTGTGGACTGCAGCTTTAAATTGTTAGTCCACTTGAAATTTAAAGCTGAATTTTAATTAAATATCAGGAAGAGTAATTTACTGAATTGTATTTCAGAGAAAGTCAAGGAATTGCATTCTGGGAAATAAAGTCTCTCTCTCTCTCTCTCTCTCTCTCTCTGAAAGGCGTATGAAGCTTCAGACTAAAGGAGTTGTCAAGCCAACATTCAAAGTTTGTTTTCTCAAACATGGCTATTTTAGTTAAAATGACAATTTCTTTGAATATCAATACTAACATTCAAATTCAAATGACAATTCTCCATCCTATTTTCTACCTCAATTCGACTAACTGGCACACAACCACATTTGTTGTTTAAACAAATGTGTTGACAATCCTTTTTGTTTATAAATTAATAGTTATTCTAATATGATTTTGTTTTGTTTTGCTGATTTGCTTTCTAAATTAGAATTGTGTCTATTCTTGCTTGTCTTTGTCTATGAGGTCATTGTTCCTGATATAACATGTCAAAAAAAAAAAAAAAAAAATTAGCTACAGACTTATTACCTTTGCAGGCTACCACTTTTCTGTTCATAATAATTAACAGGAATCCTGGGGAGCACCTGAAAACATATAAAAACACTTCTACAAGCATTCACAGTCCACCTGAGAGCCCCTGACTGGGTCGAGCGGACGTGTCATGTTCCCCTGCCTCTCCTTTACAAGGGAACAGTTTGCTTCAGCCAGGTGGAGGTCAGAGACTTTTGCATAAGCCCAGTAAAAATACAAGCTCATAAATGAATAAATGAGTCTGATGAGTAAAATAAAAGAAAATTGCATACCCGAAAGCACCACCCGTATGGAGGTGCTTCCAAAGGCAGCTGCACGGATTGGCCAGTCCGCTTCATTACTGAAATTATTCTCCCCCAAGATCCGAAGACCTGGGGATTTTCCATGTAGAGAGAGAAAGGGGCACACAAAGATTTGGGCTATTTTAGGGCCGCTTTCAGAAAGCCGACAGAGCCACCATCATGCCACCATCTTTTCTTGTGAGGGGACCAACACGCACATCCTGATTTTGCCAAATTAGACGTGTTCCTGGGTCAACATATTTTGTTGATCCTTGAACAATATTCCTGGCGAAAATTTTGTCCTAACCCTTTTTCCTACCCCCAAACATAACCTTACATATGTAATCCCTAAAATCAGAGGGAAATGATAGGTGAATAACAGATTTAGATAATATAGAAGCACCTAACCCAGGTTGTAAGCCTACATTTGACATAAACTTTAAACTTGTCTCTCAAATCTGATTGGTTGATTGGAATGTTGTTCCAGGATCAACAGAGATGTTCATCCAGGAAAATGTCACACCTGGTGAAATCAGGTTCCGCAACCAACACAACAGTCCAAAAAGAAAAAAAATAACCTGGTTGCTGGACATGGCTAGTAAACAAAGCTGCTCAGGGGGGCCGTTCTTTGCCCGGCACCTGCCACTATTACTGGAGAGCAGGTGCAACTGTGTTCATTAAGATACACATCAGGACACAGAAGTCCTTAAGAGGCGGTTGGGGGCACATTTTGCGAGGCTGGCTTGCAAACACAACATAGCAACAAGGTGAGCGAAGTAATTTCAGCTTGAATAATGGGGGGTGTCTCGTGAGCCTGACAGACGTGTGCGGCGAAGGCAATTTCACAGCCCCTCTCCGCCGCTGTTCGTGTGATCTATACGAGGTGTTCTCAGACACCGCGGTCAATATGACAGACGCCTGTGGTTCAGGCCTGATAAGGGAGCCTGAAAGTATTCGGCTTGGCTGCTGCACGTGTGTCTGTCAACCACGGTTCCTTAAGAGACAACAGGCATTCAGAAAGGTCAGAAAAATTGATGACATCAGTTTACTGCAGCAGATGTTTTTAAAAAAGTGCAGCAGTGCTACTATGTGTGTCATTTAAAAGGCAATTGCTTTAAATTTGGTTCTATTAGGTGATATGACAGGCATTTAATCCCACAGGAACCAAGAGAACAATAATTAGGACATGAAAAACATGATGGCGCAGCTGGACAACACGCAGTCGCACAGTTAGATGCGCACACGCCCCTCTTAAACGCATAGTAGCATAGAGAATGATGGCTAACTCTTTATCTTCCCTGGGCTTCTGTAACAACATATGTTTGTAAGTAATTAAAAGAAGTTCCCAAGTGGTTACCATGTCATATTGAAATACAATATGGAGAGCAAATTACCTTTCTACAACAGTTTATGCAGAGCTAGACACAGGAGACCGCTTTGCCTCTCCCTGCTGCCACATGGAGGGATTGGCTAAGACAATCTCCTGCTCTATTGATGTATTGACTTCTAATTAGTTTGTCAGGAGCTGTTCCTTTTAAGAGCATGGGAATAATTGATGATGTCTTACCTAGCAAAATAAGGAAAGCGAGAAACATTTCATATTTCATCAAGTCTAAATAAGGGGAGGTGTGGCTTATGAAATATGCAGTGTTGGTTTGAAATATTCATATCTAAACTTCAGAATTGTGATGCCCGGAGCTGCAATAGTCGCACATTCAGGTTTCATTGTTGATGTCATCACCTGAGGCATACTGTGTACACACACACACACACACACACACACACACACACACACATCTCTTGCCTAATATTTCCCCCTGACTGCTGTTGAGAAGAGACCCCCTAACGGTTAGGCCTATCATTGTGTTTTAAAGCACCATTATATTGCTCATTGCTGGATATCAGCGACTACATGGGCCTTTAGTTAGCCGACCGCAGCAGTTTGAGAGTGTGAGCACTCGCTCTTGATCTCTACAGCCCAGACTTCCAGTGTCATTAAGCCCATTACATGCCCTGTGAGAATCTTCACTGGTTCTGCTGCTCAAACTGATGACTCCTCAAGCAGGAGCGTGAAATATCTGATGCAGAAATTAGACTGGAGCTTTAGCAAATGCGCTAAAAGAATTGGCTGTTCTACGAGTAACATCCTCTGGGAGAATTTATGCATAACGTAGTACACCGAAGCATAAGGTTTGCGTATCTGTTGACACTCGGTATCGGCATTGCCAATTACTTACATGCTGACCGTTTCTGAGTATCAACAAGAATTGGGGAATTATAATGTTTAATATCTATGTTTTGCAGTTCCGATTATTGTTGCAGTCTTATTATGTAAAACGTAATATGTATTTATCTATTCATTCTGGCATTTTCTCCAACTCTGTGATGCTATTGTTTATGCCAAGGAAATCAAGATTGGATTCAGTCAGTTCCAAGAATACTAAACAGTGTGTGCAGATGTTTCTGTGTCTTTCATTTCCATTGAACGATTGTTATTCTAATCATTTCCTAATTAATCCACAGTCATGCACCATTCTCAGTAATATCTCTTGGTCTGCACAATAGATTTGGATTTCTCTTACCTTCCCAGGGTTTGGGCTCCATATATATCTCAGACTGAAGATACAGAGGGCCAGTATCAGGAATACAACACTCAGAATGATGGCGACACACTGGTAAGCGTGATACCTGGCCTTTCTTTCCTTCTCTTTCCCCAGCTCAACCTATACAAACATTCACATTATTGTACATCTGTATATTTATATGATGTGATTCCATGTAAAGGTTTCACACGTTCAATGTATTGCACCACAGTGCTCAACTGAGTAAGAAATAATCACAAGGGCAATTTAAATTCTTCCGGGATGTAGAACAAAAGGTCACATTTATTAAAATTGTCCCAAATTAAAAGTTCGTCAGTTCGATTAAATTCCCGGAGCTTATGGCCGCAAATTAATAAAGAAAGGCTTTTGTTCCGGCTGAGTTCCAGGAGGGAGAGTCTTAAAGCTTACTATTCACAGTGGTGTGCTCCACTATCTCTCAGGACATGGCCAATCAGAATGATGAAATATGGAGGAACAAGCTTCAATTAGCAAATGTCTCTAGCCGAAACAGAAGCTTAAAGAACAGAAATAGCAGTGGTGACCATGTGCGGTTCTAGGCTCAGTGGATATTCAGAGCATAGGCTAGGCCAGACCTCTATCAATGTGCATGGTTTCATTTTTTAAAAATATTGAATAATGCACTTTATTATAATAAATATGTTTAAATGTTTCTCAACTTTAAAATGCAATAGTTTTCTTCCCTTTCATCTTTTTACGATCCGATCTTCGGTTTCACAATCTTTTTTTCACTTTATTTTGATGTTCCCTTGAACACATGGACCTACATTTCTACTAACTCTTAGAGTGTTAGAAGAGTATTAGTAGACTGGTAGGGTTAGGGTTAGAATAAGTTGACATGTGCTTACAAAGTTTTTTATAGGCAGTATGCTAGAGGAGCATCATAATAAAGAGTCAGCTGATATTAAGCAGACAGTCTACTAATAATGAGAGTTAGTTGACATGTAGATGCAATGTTACTTAGTCAACAGAAATTTCAAAAGGGATCATCGAAATAAAGTGTTACCTGATCTTCATTAGCATTTTTGTGTTGAGTCGGCATGTGTTGTTTACGAGTTCTGATATAAAAATATAGTTGCTGTATTATCAATGTATGTTCTGCTTTGTTTGCAGAGTTATGTCTCTAAAATATTCTCTACTTTGCCAAGATATCTGGCTCGACCAAAGTCAGCGCAGTTTTCTCTGATTACTTCTTGTATGTAGAATGGAAAGCGGCGTCATCATTTCTTTCGCTTTGTGACAGAATAAATAACAAAATGCGGCAGACTTTATGCAAAACAGTCAAAATGTGGCTCGCAAGACCACATTTGATTTATAGAGCAGCCTGCAGCTCTGAATAATTTTATTTGTGACAAAAATTGTGACAAGATGATAAAAATCATTCGGGGCTGAAGTCCCAGAAGTCCGCCCTTGGTGGTGACTACTATGATTGTACTTTATCTCACAGTTTGAGACATAGGAATCAGACCATGTCTTTAAGGATCATTATTTATATATATATATATATATATATATACACACACACACACGCATACACTGGCTTTCAAAACAGATTTTCTTGGAAAGTATGCACAAATGCGCTGAAAAAGACAGTTTCACATCGAATTTGTCATGAGAACCCTGTTAAAAAAATCAAGGCTTAAGCCCTCTCACTACCCATCATGACGGGAAACATGAGGACAAACAATTAGAGAAGCCTAAAATTCCTCTGAAGAAGAATTTTCCCTTGCATGAAGCAAAAATATGAATAGAGATAGTGCTGAAATCCAGAGGTTGCATAAGCAGTGGAAACTTGACTGGAGGACAACGTTCCATCTGCTCGGAATATAAATGGCTCTGAAAATATACAGACGGCTGCCAGCAAAACAGTATTAAACCGGTTTAAGGTTAAGAATCAGCGAGGCAATTCTGCAGTAGCGGGATTGAGTGTGAGTCTACGTTGAAGAAGGGAGCCGAGGGCCCCCTGCTGATGAGAGAGAGAGAGAGTGAGTGAGGAAGGGCGAAGAGGAGAAAGAGAGAGGCAGAGCGGGAGGGAGGGATCGAGAAAAGAGGCCGAGAGATGAGAGAGGACATGTGGAGGGAGAGAGAGAACAAGAGAAGGAAAACAGACACGGTTGCACTAAAACAATTTTCATCTGAAAGGATAAACCGAGCAGAATCCCCCTCTAATCTGTCTGTTATTTTTCTTCTTAAAAGAAATTGCACACTGTTGTACAATTGCCCAAATCTATATTTATCATCACTGACTCTATGCTAGTCCGAAAGTGTATATTAAAAATGTTGTTGTTACATTATTTTCTAGAAGAAATCCACCCACTTGATTTTCAGCAAAGCAGACATATGATTGCATATACAATGTTGAGAAAATTATCTTGATTGCTTAATTATAAGTCATGTGGAATAATTTGCACAGTAGTGTACGTCTATCCATACAGCGTGCCACTCAGCTGGAGAAAAGGAAGAAAACAAGTCAAAAAACGAAACACTCAAAAAGCCTTGCAGTCAGAAATTATTAACATTTCATCCAACCCGACATTCACATATCACAACCTTTAAAAAGAGCAATGTAACTCAAATTAAAAATTTATTTGAGATCTCCCACTCACAAATGATCTTTACTAAACCTTTTAAGCGTTTCGAAAAATGTATATATAGTATGTATAATTTAGTTTAGTTTATATTTATATATTAAAGAGAGAATCATTATTCCGTCTGAATATTGTTTTCCTATAGAACATTATGTTTGATTTTGGGACTTTTTTTCTTTGAGATTTTAGATTTCCTACAGTAAAAATAAAAAAATCTAAATTTATATAGCATATAAATGCACATGAAATACTCACATCTTTGCAAAGGACTTGACTGCTGAAGTAAGGGTTATTCTCCATAACTGTAGCTGGAGCAAAGATTATCTTCTCTGGAAACCTTCTTCCACCCAGAAGTCCCTCTTACTGAAATCCAAAGAGCCAAACTTTTCATTCCATTGGTAATTTTGGAGCCTGTTCAAGAGGGAGGGTTCCTCTTTCAGATGGGATGGAACAACTTTAACTACTGTGGTTAGTCAAAGCAGATGTCCTGAAATTCATCTTGTGAGCTGCCGTGAGCATTTTTGGTCTTTCAATTTTTCTTTAGTGCCATTTAGTCAGGCGACACATTTTACAGTCTATATAGTTACTGTTATTTAGCTATAGGCCTACCTACTTGGCCATCATTATTTAGTAGCCAACACAATCACATTTGGAAATGTCTAAGATGGTTTCAAGTTTACATAGAGGAGAAAAACAGAGTTAAGCTCAGCAAAAGATTGCACTCTGCTTTTCCTTGATTTTAACAGACTTTCCAAGCCCACATTTTGAATTTGAAACCATATTTAATAATTAATTCTAAACCAGTATACTTATTAAATGTAAGCACAAGTATCAAAAGCATTACGTTTTTCTCATGATCAGAATGTTGACTAACAAACTTAGTTTACGCAATATCCCTGTAAGAGAGCGATTCATTTATTGATCTGTATCACTGAGGCCTGTGGATAATGGATAAAAGCTATGATATTTATAACCTATAGCTTCTGTGATAACACTTCTCAACAGCAAAGGTGACCTAAATCATTTTGAAGAGAACATAAAAATTCCAAAAAAAGTTACACAGCAAGGCCTTCCCTTACAGAAATCGCAGTCGACCTCAAAATGTTAGCAGAGATTTGAGGTGCTTGCAAACACTAGAGTTTTAGGTTAATATTTGGTACAGTTTGTCATCCAGGTTCTCTGCAACCAGCTTGACTAAATCTTTAAAATTGCACTGGCATTTCCATTTTGCATAATTCATCTGTAAATCTGTTTCAACAGAAGAGTGGAGCTCCCATCGATAGCCATTCCAACCCAGCAGCACTCGGGACAGCAGAGGGAGGCTTTCTGAGGCATAAAAATAAAACATAACAACACTTCAGAGCACTGAATGACATTGGAAGGCCAAAGAAAACAATGAAAAATTCAGCCAGTACAGAAGATGAAACCAGCCACTACAGAGTGGGGTGACATACCAATTATTTCTGATTAATAAGAAAAAGGGTAATTTACTCTGCATTTCTTATGTCCAATCAGACAAATAAGGCATAACTGCGAACCTAACACTTTAATTTCACCAAGGTTTTCACCTTGATGTGCATTAATGCTATTTTTCAGATTTATCAAGTTATCACTATATCCGCTGTTGTTTCATGCACTGTTTATTGAAGCGCAATCTTGAGTTGTTAATTAATAGGATCACAGACACAACCATGCTTTTTCTGAGAAATCCGTCAGCTACTTGCCATCTGCAAACATATGCTTGTCGATGGCAGACATTATTATCCTTCTATGCTAACTTAAGTTCCTCCCAGAACTCTGTTGACTTCAAACATTTTCTCCATGAAAAAAAAAAATGTTTACTTAAACTTGAATCACAAACACGTTGTCCATGTCTGATTGTACTGTAAATGGAGTTTCAGTTGCTTATGATGAAGCTTTGCTCTCCTACTCCATGTAACACAAAAGCCTCATCTTCTCGTCTTCTCTTTTCTATTGCCAAGGCTGCCTCTGTCAAAGATTCACAAAAGACACCCACACACACTGCCAACAGAGACTACGAGAGCCTGCTGTTTCGATAGGACTTGGCTGCTGTCACCTGGTCGTGAGTTGAAGGGTAAGGAAAGGAAGATGAAGAGCTCATCTCTGGCCAACAAAAGTGAACCTATTAACCACAGAATACATTTAGCTGTGTTCCTCTACTGTATGAAGTAGAGGAAAAGAAACATATTTCAATCGCCTGTGTGACCATGAATCTGACGAGCAGTGATAGCAAATGATAAAATGTGTTTTATATTGTCCATTTTAGCACACAAGCCTGAATATTACAATTTTATTTCAGATGAAAGCATTGACAAAGCTAGATTAACCAATCTTTCACTAACCTAATCAATAAAGGGATTCAGATTGAGGCAGTATTTTTAAAATTGAATTAATTGGCATTAAAGCACACTGATCTTTTTAATGGAGCTCTATAATTGATATTTCTCCATTATATTCCTCGATGCTCAAGACGAAACAGACCTGAGAGATGAATACAGGTGCAGGCTGTCCCAGAGGTCTGCTAATTGTATTAGATTTCTTAGAGCAAGCAAAGTGAGTCAATAAATATTTGAGGGATAACATGGAGTCAGTCTCAGTGGAGACCCTTTGAACTGACATGCTGGAAAGCAAATAAATAGAGTCAAGGATTACAGTGTTGCAAATCTCAAAGTTAGTGCAATCGTCTCCCACTCCTTACCTTCAGGGAAGAAAGCTGTGCGCTGTGGGATTTTTGCAATTTCTTGCATGGTGGGACAGGTGTATTTACTTTGGTAATTGTATTCCTTTTCCCAATTCATAATGTGATTAAATATTAATGCCATTCAGAGCACCAGAAAAAGCAGATCTCAGAAATTATCTAGGCAGCAATAATGCAAAACCTTTTTCTCCCAAGTCTTTGCAAGTATTCTTTATGATTTGAAAGTGGTTTCCAGCAATCTAGATATAGCAGCAATTTTTGTCTGTCTATCATGTAGGTTTGCAAAGGTGGTATATCACATAAAATGGAAAGAAAATAACAGCCTTGACATTTTATCTCCAAGGACCCTCAAGAGTGCAATCACAAACTACTTTACTATAAATGTTTTCCTAAATCCAATTGACATGTTTTCCCCAAACGTGCCTTAATAAAGATGCCATCACAAATCAATAGGAGTGCTAATTGTACTTGTACAAACACAAAATACAATATAGAGGCTATGGGTCAATTTTAAAGTATTCTCATGGCTGGATTAGCCCAGAAACTGAACTATTCATTAAATCTTTTTTTATTACCTTTTTTTTTTTTTAGAGGAGTGTTAACTTTTACTGCAATACACCCATAATTTAATGTCACTAAAAAATGAGTGGATAGTAATTTGGTCGTTTTAATTATGGATGTAGTTCATAATAGAATAATGAGTTTTATCTCACCTGCCT
Source organism: Rhinichthys klamathensis goyatoka (assembly GCF_029890125.1). Lineage (NCBI taxonomy): Eukaryota > Metazoa > Chordata > Actinopteri > Cypriniformes > Leuciscidae > Rhinichthys > Rhinichthys klamathensis. The sequence continues at coordinate 2,077,623 of NW_026606820.1, forward strand.
TTAGACTTACTACTTTATGTCCTGAGAAGTTCACACTGCTTAACTGTTAGGACAGCATGTTCCCTATCGGTCAGTCACTACAACGTAGGTCATGACTGACCAATAGAAATCTCGCTAGAGAGGCCAATCTACTTCGAGTGAAACTAAAACAAGCCAATGCACATTGGCATGCAATCATTTGCATCAGCTGTGCAGCCTCGCAGCGCGGGTATTTAACGAGCAGCTGTTGCCATTGCACACTAGCTTTTTGCTGAGGAGCCAAGCACTTCGTATGCTGAGTGAATTTGAAAGACGAGCCTCTTCTAGATCTCTCCACGTTGGTGCGGGCGTGACGGCACAGCAGCGCGAGCTGTCTTTTCTCTCTCTCTCTCTCTCTCTCTCTCTCTCTCTCTCTCTCTCTCTCTCTCTCTCTCTCTCTCTCTCTCTCTCTCTCTCTCCCTTTTTGTTTGTTGTTTTAAAAAAACTGAGCAAACGAAAAAAAAGCGGTTTTCACAGCTGGTAAGGTGCGCGGTTGAGCGGTCAACGGTCGTTTTCACGGCTGGTAAGACCAGCGAGAGAGAATCGCACACAGACAGGTGCACATACCTGTCTGTGTTTGCCGTGACCGTTCCACTGCGTGCTTCAGCACCAAGGAGAGCAGTCTCTAAAAGAGCTTAAACAGATAGTTTGCGTCTTTTTCAAGATGACATTCTATCTGTGTGTTTCTGGATGTGGTCGTTACCTGGGGTCACAGGATGGTCACGATCGCTACCTCGTGTGTCTGGGCCTCGAACACACTGAGGCAGCGTTCGGGGATGAGTCATGTACCCATTGTGGGAAGATGACCATCTCGGAGCTGCGGTCGAGACTCTCGTTCCTGCAAAGGTACGGTGTCCCCGTGCCTCCGCCTCGTTCCAACCCCCCATTGCGGGTTGCTTCGGGCGGTGACACGGGAGACTTGAGGATTACCGTGAGCGCACTTCCTTCGGGGGAACCAACCCCCTAGGAACCCTCACCCCTCTTATGCTCCGCAGCCAGCTGAGCTACCAATGGAGTGGGCTGGACCATCATCGAGGTGTGTACCAGTCGTTTCGTTTGGTGCTCCCTGCGATGGACAGATGTCGATCGCTGCATCGGAGGGTGGGTCAGAAGTCTCTGAGGACGACGTCTCAGAGCCACTGCCTCCTTCTGGTGTGTCAGCGGTGCCCAAGACGGACCCGGAGATGATGACCATGCTTTCCCGGGCCGCCAAAAGGATCGGGCTCGAGTGGAACCCTCCACCGTGTCCCGAGGCCTCGAGGTTGGATGATTGGTATCTCGGGTGGCGCACGCTGGTTCTCAGCAACCCACCCCAGTGCCCTTCTTCCTGGAGGTGCATAAGGAGCCCACGGGGACGTGGACGGCACCTTTCACTGCCAGAAACCGTTCCGGTGGCTCCCCGATGGCGGGGCAGCTAAGGGATACACGCGTATCCCGCCAGTGGAACGGGCCGTTGCAATGCAGCTGTGCCCTAACTCCACTTGGCGTGGAGAACCGTGGCTTCCTTCACGGGCCTGTAAGTACTCGTCGGACTTAACCGGTAAGGCTTACAAGGCCTGTGGGGAGGCTGCCTCTGCCATGCACGCTATGGCGTTGCTGCAGGTCCATCAGGCCAAAGCACTGAAGGACCTGCACGAGGGTGGTCACAACCCACAAGTTCTCCAGGAACTTCGCGCCGCGACGGACCTTGCGCTTCGTGCGACGAAGGTTACCGTGCGGGCAGTGGGTCGTGCGATGTCCACACTAGTGACGCGGTCGAGAACTTTGCCCAGCAGTTCTCGGCTGTACAGAAGCAGACTGAGGCCATCAAGCACATCCTGCCCCACCGCCCGCGGCTCATCAGTCTGCTCGTCGCCGGGGGGTGCGTCCTCCTGCGTCTGCCCCTGCTCCCGCGCCACAGCAGCAGCCTCCATCTAAACGGCTCGGTGGAGCCAGTCGCAGGCAGCGCGCCCCGCCCGTCCAGGCCCCCGCCAAGAAGTGTGGCAAAGCCAGGGGTAAGCGGTCCTAGGACGGGCGACCCAGAGATTGAAGGGACTGCTCTCCAGGAGACGATGACGATGCCCCACTCCGGGTACGACTACGACTACGTTAGCGCTCCCCCCAGTCCATCTCGCTGGCTCATTCGGACCATCAGGCTCGGCTATGCGATTCAGTTCGCCCGGCGTCCCCCCAAGTTTCGGGCCATCCACTCCACTACAGTGAGAGCAGCCGATGCCCATGTCTTGCGTGCGGAGATCGCAGTCCTACTGGTGAAGGACGCGATAGAGCCGGTCCCTCCAGCCGATATGAGGTCAGGGCACTACAGTCCCTACTTCATTGTACACAAGAAAGGTGGTGGGTTACGACCGATCTTGGACCTGCGAGTTTTGAATCAGAGCCTCCACAGGCTACCGTTCAAAATGCTCACGCAGAAACACATTTTCATGCATCCGTCCCCGAGATTGGTTTGCAGCAATCGGCCTGAAGGACGCGTACTTTCATGTCTCGATTCTTCCTCGACACAGGCCGTTTCTGCGTTTTGCGTTCGATGGTCGAGCATATCAGTACAAGGTCCTACCCTTCAGGCTGTCCCTGTCCCCCCGTGTCTTCACAAAAGTCACGGAGGGGGCCCTTGTTCCCATGAGAGAACAGGGCGTTCGCATCATCAACTATCTCGACGACTGGCTCATACTAGCACAAACTCGAGATCAGCTCTGCGAACACAGGGACCTCAGCCAGTTGGGTCTTCAGGTCAACTGGGAAAAGAGCAAACTCGCCCCCGTGCAGAGGATCTCTTTCCTCTGTATGGAGTTGGATTCGGTCGCACAGACAGCGCGCCTCATAGAGCAGCGCGCTCAGTCGGTGCTGAACTGCTTGAACACGTTCAAAGGCAGGACGGCGGTCCCACTGATTTTTTTTCAGAGGCTCCTGGGGCATATAGCAGCGGTAACCCCGCTCGGCTTGCTTCATATGAGACCGCTTCAGCACTGGCTTCACGGCCGAGTCCCGAGATGGGCGTGGCATCACGGCACTCACCGGGTGGCAATCACACCGGCCTGCCGCCAGACCTTCAGCCCGTGGTCAGACTCCTCATTCCTTCGGGCAGGAGTCCCCTTAGAACAGGTCTCCAGGCATGCTGTGGTATTCACAGATGCCTCTGCATGCCCGTTGTACGTGGCACCCCAGCCGGTGGCAATGTCAGGGGTGTGGACGGACCCCCAACTACATTGGCACATCAATTGCTTCGAGTTGCTAGCAGTACATCTCGCTCTGAGCCGCTTGAAAAGGCTGATACAGGGCAGGGACGTGCTGGTCCGCACCGACAACACTGCGACCGTTGCGTACATCAACCGACAAGGTGGTCTAAGCTCCCGTCGCATGTCGCAACTCGCCCGCCATCTCCTCCTCTGGAGTCAGAAGCATCTGAGGTCGCTTTGAGCCATGTATGTCCCCGGTGTGCTCAACCGTGTAGCCGACGAGCTATCATGAGCTGTGCTCCCGGGAGAATGGCGACTCCACCCCCAGGTGGTTCAGCTGATCTGGAGAGCTCAGGTAGACCTGTTTGCCTCCTCAGAGACCTCCCACTGCCTGCCGCGTCCAGACCTCTGGAAACTCCATGTCTGGTCCCTGGACGGGACGCGAAGGTTCTAGGTGACTTACCCCCTGAGGTACTTAACACCATCACTTCAGTATGGGCGCCGTCCACGAGACGTGTTTACGCCCTGAAGTGGAACCTGTTCATCGAGTGGTGTTCCTCTTGCCGAGAAGACCCCCGAAGATGTTCGATAGGGTCTATGCTTTCCTTCTTGCAGCAAGGGTTGGAGCGAAGGCTGTCTCCCTCCACCCTCAAAGTACATGCTGCCGCTATTTCAGCTTATCACGACCACATAGATGGCAAAACAGTGGGGAAGCACAACCTGGTCGTCAGGTTTCTTAGGGGGCCGAGACGATTTACGAATCGTGCCTAATGTTCGGGCCGGGTGACAACCATGTGGTACTAAGTGTCAGGGTCTTGCTCTGGCAGCTTTGTCTGTGTTGTCTTTGTTTCATGTCTCTATGTTTGTGTTGTGCTTGAACGTATGGTTTTGTTTGTGTTGGCCATGTGCTCTGTTCCTGCCTCCTTGTTTCCCTGTACCACACCCTCTTGTCTAGTTGAGTCCTCGTTTGCTTGAGTGTTGTCACCTGTTCCTCATGTTCTCTGCTCCCTTGTTCGAGTCCTCGTTTACCTGAGTGTGGTCACCTGTTCCTTGTCTGAGTGTGCTCACCTGTTCCTCTTGTTCTTAGCTCCCTTTATATGTGTGCTCTTTCCCTCATGTGTTGCCAGTTCGTTAGATGTTGTTCTTCTGTATAGATGTTGTGCTACATTGTTTGTTTGACAGTCTAGTAATTTCTAGTCAGAGCTAACTTAAATCTCACCTCGTCTAGTCTCGTCGTTTCTTGTGCTTGCCGTGTCTTTTGTCTTCCCAGTTTGTCTCCAAGCTGAGCTTCCCTGGCCGCTTTTACCATCAGCCAAGCAGCAAGACAGTCTCTTGCTGGCCTTCTGTGTCTACCCTCCCTCCTACCATCATCCTGGGTTGGATTCAGCACTCTCTCAGCCTGCCTGTCTTTGTGCCTCACCCCTGCCTACTGTTTGGACTATTCACCTCCTCACCCACCACCATCTCGTCTTGTCAACTGTCTTTCAATAAAACCTGTTAACACATTTCTGCATTTGAGTCCTCCCTCGTAGAAACGTAACACTAAGACCCCGGCCTGGCTATGTGCCCAAGGTTCCTACCACTCCCTTCAAAAACCAGGTAGTGAACCTGCAAGTGCAGCCTTTGGAGGAGGCAGACCCAGCCCTGGTTTTGCTCTGTCCCATTCGCGCTCTGCGTATGTACGTGGACAGAACTCAAAGCGTCAGGACCTCAGACCAGCTCCTTGTCTGTTACGGAGGCCAGCAGAGGGGAAAGGCTGTCTCCAAGCAGAGGATGGCCCACCGGATAGTGGATGCCATCGCCTTGGCTTACCAAGCACAAGGCGTGCCCTGCCCGCTCAGGTTGCATGCACACTCCACGAGAGGCGTTGCATCCTCCTGGAGCTGGCACGTGGCTCCTCCCTAACATATATCTGTAGAGCTGCGGGCTGGGCGACACCTAACACGCTCGCTAGATATTATAGCCTACGTGTAGAGCCGGTCTCCTCCTGTGTTCTCACCCTAGACGGGTAGAATCACAGAGAGGCCCGGCTCTGTCGGCTTGCTGCACCCTACTGTGCAACCTTATTACTCCAGAGTAAAACCTGTTGAGTCCTCCAAAACCCCTCGGCCCAGACATGGCGGAGCGTCCGGCGCCAGGCCTTTATCCGCTGAATCCTTGAGAACCGGATCTGGGCAGGGTTCCATATGTGTGACCCTACGTGGATCCCAAAAGTGTATGTTTTCCACGGCTGCTCCTATCGGAAGCCCGTGTCTTTCCCTTGGGCCAAGTCTCCCATTATTCATATGCAGTACAACCTTCAGGTTAGTCCATATGTATTTTCCACATAACTCTTTGAAGAAGTGGCTTCCGCAGCGTTCTCCTTCCTAAATAGAAACGGCATGCTTTCCCAGTGTTATCCAATATCTCACTGTATGGGTTATCATGGAACAACAGTGTCAGACTCACTGGGTCTCATTCATGAAACATTTGTAAATATACAAGTTAATATGAGAGTGATTTGCGTGTAAAGAGACCTTCCCAAAAAAAATCTCCTGATTCACAAATACTTCGTAAACGTCAGATGTGAAAGTGAAATGTGTGTGTCTGTTAATGAATTCCAATCAGTTGTAAATGGGACGCGCGTGCACGCTCATTCTCAATTACCATAAATCCCGCCCATTAAATCCGACTGACAACTATATATGGGCATCATATTATGACACCAAACGAAGGATTTCAACATGTCTTCTCAAAAGCGAATGAAAAAGAAAAATTTCTCAGATGCAGAAATCGAAGTTTTATTATCAGAAGTTCATTCAAAACACCACATTTTATTTTCAAGCATAGGCTACATAGTGGCGTATCAGGTCCTAAAAAAAGGAAGCTTGGCAGCATATTACAGATGCAGTTAATGGAGTTTCATCTGTTAATCACACAGTCCCAGAAGTAAAAAGAAAAATCGTATGTAATTACAATATATAATATTTTTTCAAAATGCTGTGTATGTACCCGATTAAGGTGAATTAAAATGCAGCCTTAGTTATTAACCCTTTCACGCGTACGATCACACCGGTGTGATAAGTCTTGGCTGGTCCCTGGAGCGTACGATCACACCGGTGTGATTAGAACGGTCAGTGCATCACGTGATCAACTGCTAAATTCAAACGTGCTTTCGCGCGTTGGCTGGTGCTGAGCCAGAGACGGACGCACTCAGTGCTGTCATATAGGGCTGCACGATTTGGGCCAAAATGATAATCACGATTATTTTGATCAATATTGCGATCACGATTAATTATCACGATTATTTGTTGATTTTAACCAAAACAAATTTTATTGCCACATAGGCTAATTATAACTGCTTTCACATCCATATTGTGCTACATTTCTGCTAATGTATGTGTATCTAAATAAAATAGGTCCTCTTATTCACCAAAATTCAGTGCATCTCCTTAAAGAATAAAGAAAACAATAAAGAAAATGTAGCAAAACTTCAACAGGGCACTATTTTACATTTTACATTGTGTAAATCTATTTTAGGAAGCAAAATATAAACTTGCATTGTACCTGCATAATGGATGTGAATAAAACACGCAAAATATACAATCAATAAAAAAACAAATATTCCATAACAGAATGTAACCAAATGAGAACATTTCAAGGCAGAACTGCACTATGGAAGTTCGATTAATGGATGAAATTCAGAGTCATTGTTATTTGACGCTTAATAAATGTAAAATGTTGTGGTAGGCCTACAGTGTCAGTGATTAGTTGTGAAGTCTTACTGCATAAATTTAATCTATTTAATTCTCCATGTGAAAGTTTATGTGCTCAAATTATTTCTATTTGTTAAACAATAGGTCAAAACAAGACGTTTGTAGGACTGATTATTGGAGTCCATTAATCGAACTTCCATGCCTCTTATGTAAGGGTTAATGCCCGACGAGGTGTCCGTTGTCAGGTTTTAATGGACGACGGCGAGGTGTAAACCGGCCGACGCGCAGCGGAGGACGGTTGCCTCCGCCGAAGTCCATTAAAACCTGACAACGGTCACCTCGAAGGGCATTAACCCGCTTATACCATGGTCACTTGCCAAATAAAACATTTTTAAAACATTAGTTTATATTTTAATTAGGCTAAATCTAGTTTTTTCAAATAATAACTTGCCTGACGATTTATTTAGCAACTTGAGATATTTATAGTCCGCTCAGCTTGTAGAACCCTTCAGGTTCAAAAATGCATTTTTTTTTCATGAAACACAAAGGTAGGCATAGTTATTTTTTTATTGCACATAAAACACTTTGTGTTACACTAGTCTACACTAACCACAGCCTCCGAAGCACCGCTGTAGGTCGACTCTCCGATGCTGGACTGGAGAGCCGTCAAATAAAGTCGGTGACAGGCCATCGATGCGAGAGCAGTCTGCGGGCTTACTGGGCTCCGTCAGTCCGTGAGAGACTAAAGATGAAATAACGAACGAAGTCGCTCATTGTAGTAGGCTATGTAATATCTAACTAACGTTGACTGCCTGTTGCTATGGTTACTCACACAGCTGTTGTAGGCAGCGCATTTATTTATTAATTTCGAATGGTAAACAGGCAGTTTCACCAGAACTACTTTAGGTGTCCTCTATCACTTTTTAACGGACACCCTGCAGCCAATCAGAATCGAGTATTCACCCAGACCATGGTATAAATAGTAAATATATATATGTAGTATGTACCAATTTACTAATGCAATTTACTAATGCTCACACTCGGTCTCTCACGCGCACTGTCACTCAGTCTCTCTCGCGCGCGACACAATCGGTAGGCGCGCGCTGTTGCTCGCACGCAGACACACTCGCGGTCTCTCTCGTGCACTGTCGCTCGCACGCAGACCGTAGGTCTCTCTCGCGCACCTGGGCTCATGGAGGCACGTGATCAGACACTGGTTTACGGTGCGCTAGATTGGCAAAAAAAAAGCTTTCTGTGAACTGAATGACGCATTTAAAATATCGCTCGATCACGCGAATTTGATCGTGGGAAGCCAAAATCGTGATCGTGATTAAAATTCGATTAATCGTGCAGCCCTACTGTCATATATCACAACTATTGAGTGTTTTCAACCACATAATGTTTATTTTAGGTTTTAGACATTTAAATACACATAAGTACTAGCAAAACAATGATTTTGAGTTTGTAAAATACACACTGATGTCTATGGAAGCGGCAATAATAATCCTTTCCATTATTATAAGACGGCACATTTTATTCATATCAGATACACATTGTGTAAGTAGCTTTACATTTGACCCTATTCTTCTCCCAGTTCACCGGCCACTTACTTTCATGTATTTCGTGAGAAGTGGAGGAATTGACGTGTTGTAAATCCAACAGATCTGATTCTCTGAACTGTAAAACAAACTAAAATGGCGCCGCCCATTTTGCATACAGCTCAACTAACGTGATCGTTATAAAGATGTTTAAACAACAAAATCCATCCACTTGCACATATTTGACAATCGGAATATCAGTGTTTCATGCTATAGCTAATACATTTGTGAATATTTTTAATAAAAAGGGAAAAATGACATAAAAGCAGATCATCACTCATTCAGCGCTGTGTTGTGGTTGCGCTGTGTCACGTGACAAGCAATGACGCGTCACCATGGAAACATTAAAGTGACAAGTTCTAAATAATGGTCGCCTTGAAAAACTTACGCTGGGGGGTCAGTTAGAATATTTTAAACACGTGTGAAAGGGTTAATGAGCAAAATGTTCGGATGTTAGCAAGCAAGCAAGCAAGCAACTTTATTTATATAGCACATTTTTTAAACAACAGACGTTGCCCCAAAGTGCTTTACAGAATAATAACATGAAAGTCATACAACAAAACAGAAATACTTTATTCAAAAGCTAAAGAAAATAAATACGTTTTTAAATAAGACTTAAAAGTTGTAATCAATGGAGCTGACCTCACATGGAATGGGAGACTATTCCAAAGTTTGGGACCTACCACGGAAAAAGCACGATCTCCTTTTGATTTTAAATTACAACGAGGTACCTTTAAAAGTCGTTGATCGGAGGACCTGAGAACTCTAAAAGGAGAGTAAGGAACTATAAGATCACTGATGTACTGGGGGGCAAGGCCTGACAATGAGACCCATTCTGTGTAAGCCTCCTCCTATCGTCCTTCCAGGCAAGAAGGTGTAGAGGCTTGCATGGGGTGCTGGATTAGGTGCAGCGGCTGTGGCGCTTTGGTAGGGATTCCTATTGGTCTGTCATGACCTACGTTGTAGTGACTGACCGATAGGGAACGTCTCGGTTACATATTTTAACCCTCGTTCCCTGAGGGAGGGAACGGAGGCGTAGGTCCCGTCGCCACATCTGCTGCCACCCGCCGGGGCGGCCAGCTTTTTCAGGCTTGGCTCCTCAGCAAAAAACTAGTGTGCAATCGCAACAGCTGCTCGTTAAAGACCCGCGCTGCGAGGCTGCACAGCTGATGCAAATGATTGCACACCAATGTGCATTGGCTTGTTTCACTCGAAGAAGTAGATTGGCCTCACTAGCGAGATTCCTATTGGTCAGTCATGACCTACGTCTCCGTTCCCTCCCTCAGGGAACGAGGGTTACCATATGTAACCGAGACGTTCTCAGCTCTGGTGCAGAAGAGTATATCTTTATTTTAAGATCAATAAACTGGTTTGAATTACACTAAGGAATTAAACATAATTTATTTTAAACAGTTCTATAGTCAATATAAGACAATTAGACAAAAGTGGGAATATAATCAGACCCATATGGAAAAAATATATTGTAAATATATTTCAAAATATTTGCTAAAATAGGCTACGGCATATTTATTTGATATTTTCAGTCTAAATATATTTATATTGTCCAGTTATTTTGCCCATTTACCCAAATTCTGGAAAATGTTGTCAGTTGAAATTTAAAATGTTTTTATATTTTTACATTTTTTTGTTCGGGGATAAAACAAGGATTTGTTTTCATAACTCACAGCCATGGCATTAATTGTATGGTAATTAAAAAGACTTATGAAGTCTGGAATTAGCAATCACATTCTGCATGCTGTACCACACTGATGAGAGTCTAAATATTAAATACGTCTTTTCTACATGACCAGTGTCCAGAGGTCACAGCAAATGTCCAAGCCCTTGTAGTTATGGCTCCTCATGCCGAGCACTGCGGGATCCAGGAAGAAATCCAAACTCTCACTGCCTTCACTATCAACACCCCACCCTGCCCTTAGGCCAGGCACCAGATTTTTCATGTCAGCTGGCACACACCTTTGTCTCATAAGTAGGTGTTTGACTTTCACAAGTCTCTCTCCATCCTGGCAAATGGACTCTTTGCCAAGGTTGCCATATCCTTGGGTGGTGTGGATGTCAGTTATACATGCAGATTTCTTCTGCTTCACATGGTAGAAATTCCCATAGGGCTTCTATAGATGAATGTCTAATACAAGTTTGAACTTTTTTTTAAAGCAGAAAATATCCTCCTAATTACTTCAATTTACATAATTACTCCTCTAGTAAAGACTCATGTGAAAAGGGAATTTCACATGCAAATGTATCTTAACTGTTGAGAAATGTTATTAATACTTTCCCTATAACGAACACACATTTGGATTTAAAAATACACATTTGGCGCAAAAAAGCTGTTAATATTTCTCACAGTAATATCTGAATATTAGCACATCTCTTTAAAACGGTTTCTAATGTATTCTCAAAAATGATCATCCTTTAAATGTTACATTTTAAAAGGGAAAGAAGCAACACTTTAGTTTAGGGTCCAATTCTCACTATTAACGAGTTGCTTATTAGCTTGCAATAATTCTAAGATATTGGCTGTTTATTAGTAGGGCCTACTTATAAAGGACATATTAATGCCTTATTCTGCATGACCATATTCTACATACCTTAATCCTACCAAATCCCTAAACTAAACAACTTCCTTACTAACTATTAATAAGCAGTAATTAGGAGTTTTTTGAGGCAAAAGTCTAATATAAATCTAAAGGCTTTACTTATTCTTAAGAGTAAAAAATACACAACTGTCAGAGAGAGATATTCCCTTAAACATCTGAGATCTACTTTGATTTCCAATACATGCAAGGCATTACTATATTAGAGGGCATATGCAGAGGTGGAAAGTAATTAATTACAAATACAGTAGGCCTACTTGAGTAGATTTTTTTTATATATTTTTTTTATAATTAAATTGTGGTACTTTTACTCTTACTTGAGTAGAATAAAAATAAAGTATTCAACTTCGCTACATTTATTTTTCACCAAAAGTACAAAAAACTTTTTACATAATGTGCCGATGGAGCAACAGGGTGAGCTGACATTTAACAGGCATAGTGGAGCCCTGCGCTTCAGCCAGTAACAGACACATCTGAAACGCTTCAGCCAATAACTGACAGCTCTGACTCGGGTGCAAAACTTTTCAAAATTAGCAATAAAACAATCGCTCTTGGCAACAGGGAGAGCTAGTAGCCTATGTTTGCTTAGCATAGTGTCAAACATGACAATTTATGAGATTAATATCATGATTTGCTCCAAAATCACGTCAGTCCTGTGACTCCTGTTTGAAATAACTTGCTTCTGTAGTCCCATGTTGCTTCTTATCACAGAATGAGACAGAAAATATATAATTTTATTAAAATTCTATAATCTGATACAGGCTATGTTCATTAGCGTTGCATTATATACAACATTCTTATGAAAATACCACAGATGGCTTGAAGAATACAGATAAACACTATAGTGTTTATTATTGTTGTAACTTGTTACTTCATGTTTCATCAGTCAAAACGCCTCTACTGTATCTGCATGTTATTCAGCTGTAGTGATATCTGATGTCCAGGGATTTCCTATAAGGGCGCCCTCTGGCCTCCAGTGTGAATGAAACAGAAATAACATGAGTGTTTAGCGCTCCATATTGCGAGCATTGCCTCATTTTGGATAAAAATATACTAAAGTACTTTGTAACGTAGCAACTTGAGTAGTTTTTCAGCAAACTACTTGTTTACTCTTACTCGAGTCATATTATTTTCCTGAACTTCTACTTGTACTAAAGTAAATAATTTCTTAATTAGCAATACTTTTACTTAAGTAAATTTTGTTAGTACTCTTTCCACCACTGGGCATATGATGACTAAAAATGCTGTTTACTAGGTTAAGAAAATAATTGTGTGACTAGAAAAAAGGAGCTTCTTTTGTGGTGTCATTTTCTGAAACTGAAATTTTCTGAGCAAAACATCTAAAAGTGGGCCAAAAGTTATAATGTACAGGTAACATACAGTAAATAAAAACATAACAAAACAGTATATAGTAATGACCTCCGTATGGATCAAAACTATATCAAGTTATATCATCACCTTTAAAAAATAACACAAATTAAAACAGTACTTAAAAAATTCCTGTATCAGGTTAGCTATAAGACCCATATGATGATCTAATTGGCTGTGGTGTAGTCAAGAACAGCTGTGGTGTTAGGAAGTCACAAATACGACGCACGAGGCTGTAGAATTTAACACCTTAATGAACAAACCAAGCACAGACAGTTATTCAACTAAAATACCAAAAGAAAAATGGCATTCTTTTAAAACAGCCTTCTTATTATTATTATTATAAAAAGCAGCACAAGTTTGAATACGATTTGCAATATTTTACAATACCCATCCTATCATTTCCTATCCTCTCTTTCTCTGCAGCACTGTGAATGAAAAAATGCCATTTTAAATAAATAAAAAGACATTTGATGTAGAGGCACAAAGCATAATAAATCCCAATGGGGTAAAAAAAAGAAGAAGCAAATACGAGTTTTCATAAGTTGTGTGAGTTCTTGTGCATTTCTGCTTAAGAACAAAGTAATCTGCATGCTTTTAAATAAAACATTTATCAGACCTGTGTGCAAAGGGCATCTTCCTCTGAAATATCTCTAAATGTCTCTAAATGCAACAAGGACTTGCAAAAGAATTCTTCAAATTCCAATATTTTTACTTTTGACTTTGCCCAAGAGCGACCACCTTTAAAACACATTTCCCTGAATTTTAACCTGTGCTTCAATGAACAAATGCTTGAAATAATTCAATCACATGTGTACACAAAAGATAGCTGAAGTCCCTGCCCTTGATATCAAGTCATCATCTCCATCCTTCCAAAAGAAATCACGACCTCATGAATGAAGGCCGCTGTTTACAGTATGAAGCTATTGAAATCTGAAGCTGTGAGATGGGATGGTAAGATTAAAGGCCATTAAGTATTTGAGAAATTGGCATGTGAACATGAATATATGTATCTGAACAGATGCTTTGGAAGCACTTGAGTATAAAGTCCATATTCATCAAGTACATATTTGATGAAAGAAGACCAAACATTCCGTATGCATTGTTTTAAACTTGTGCAACGTATTCAACCTTGAGCCATTAAACTACACTCAGATCAAAACAGGGTATAGGGTAAGCAGAAGATAAACTTCCAAAACATAAACTTCCTAAGAGACATTGTAGATTACTGGTGAACTTCTATTACAAAAAAACCTTGGCGAGTGTTATTTCTAAAATATTCTGCATAAACCGGCCGATCATTAAATCACAACTTTTACCTAGACTTTTGTAATGAATTGTCTTAGGTGAGATTGCAATGTTAAGATCTTCATTTTCATTTTGCTGACTGCAGTAGGTTTAGTAATTGAGTTTTTGAACTGAGTTATCCAGAGGCAAATTGAGGGCTGTACTTTGAAGTTTGAGACACTCCTGACAGGCCTATTGCTTAAATGAAATATTCTTATTTTTCTCAGTCATTTCTGTGCATGCAGAAACCACAAACAAACTGTTAGTAATTACATCAAATGCTGATATTTTCTGTCACAAACAAAATGGATTTCCTTACCATTCAATGAAAAGATCAAGCAATCAACTTTGTACCTGTGCAGACAGTTGAAATGAAAAGACAGCAATATAGAATTGAAAACAATCATGTATAACAAACATAATTTGCATTGCACTGTGTGTATAATACGCTTCAAAAAGCGATATAATATATTCACCTGCACTACATCCATCTGTATTTCTTTTGTATTATAGCAGGCCTAATAATTCTTCTCTGCCTTGGCAGTAGCACCAGGTTTGAGTGCACGCTTTGTATCATCATTCATCTACATAATACAAGATGGACATATTTATACAACTGACTTATTTACATTTATTATGTGGACGTCAGTCCAAGTGAAGTAAGGGAAGAGTGGATGTCAGTTTGCCTGAATGAAATTTGTTTTTTTGTTATCAATTAATGCAACCAGAATAGCTTGCAAGGACACAAAATACCTTTTTGTTAGGAAGAGTGAAGTTTAATTGGCAAAGTATACTCATTTAAAACATACTGAGGTATGGATCATTCTGCATGACAGTCACTGACTTTGTGAATCAAGAGTTTGTGTATGCTTATAATTTTAAATATTCTCTTATGATTTCTTACGCGATAGGATTCCAGGTACAGTACAAGCGATTTGTCTGTCCAAGCTGAACGTGCAACTGATGCAATCACAGGCAATCAGAAGATATTCAATGTATAGTGTACAGTTATGTGGAGCAGCAATTTTGGACCAATAAGGTTTCTTACTGGCTACCTTAAAGAAATGCAAACCAGGTCGCAGTACCGTTAGGCTGCACCACTGGCCATAGCTTTTGAAAATCACAAATCAGATGTATTGTTGATAAGAATTATATGCCATTCTATTTAGAAAAGGAATCAATTTTCATGCTGCCAAAATGAACATTCTACAAGAATTTTTTATTTTTTTTGTATAAATTGCAGCAGTGGATAATGCATCATATCATGAACAAGGTGAACAATTATGGATGTATAGATGAAACTCACTCAGGATGCTGACAATTTCCTAGTTGTTATCTCTCTGCATGTGGGAAGAGACGGATCATACAGAACAGTGACATGAACTTCTCCTCTGTCTTGTATTCAAATGCAGCATCTTGCAGGAGATGGATCATGTCATGTGAGCTCCATTGTCTATCACGTTCATTTGTAGTCACTGCATTGCATAAAGTTAAACTTCAAGATATTATGAATTTCTGTTCTTCGTGTCAACAGAAATCACCTCCATTGAAAATGAATGACTTCAGGTCACTTTCGCTGCTACATGTCAGTGTGAGTGCCTCTTCAAAACAGAAACTCAGATTAAAGGGATAGTTCACCCAAAAATGAAAATTCTGTCATTAATTACTCACCCTCATGTCGTTCCAAACCCGTAAGACTTCCGTTCATCTTCGGAACACAAATTAAGATCTTTTTTATGAAATATAAGAGCTTTCTATCCCTCCATTGACAGCTATGCAACTATCATTTTTACGCTTCAAAAAGTTCATAAAGAGATCGTAAAACTAATCCATATGAATTGAGCAGTTTAGTCCAAATCTTCTGAAGAGACACGATTGCTTTTTAAGATGAACAGATTGAATGTAGGCTTTTATTCACATATAAACATTAATCAGCGAACATAAACAGAAGCTCAACCATGCATCCTTTAACGCACGAGAACAAACCTCTAGAAGCTCAAACGTGCTGCGTAACACACAAGAATGAATCTCATTGGTTCTCGCACATCAAGCGAACATGCTTGAGCTTCCGTTTACCACAACTGATGTGTGAGTTGATGAACAGATTTAAGAACAGGGCGAAATCATGAAATAGTCTTGCAAATGGATAGACTGTGCTGTTTCACACAGTTCAAAATTATGATTTATCATATTTTATTCCAATTCATCAAGTGAGGTAGAGTAGACAATGCTGGGCTGAGGTGCTGCCAAGTCCTTGAGAACTCATTTTTTTTTATGGCTTTGCTATTTGATTGCCCTTATGTAACTTCCTAACCTAATTTACATAACACAGTACATTAGTCTTGGACACAGGCACCCTGAGTATCTGCATAATTAGCCTTGTATCAGTCCATTCTGAGTTGCATTTCAGCTAATCACTCTCAGTATTTTATTAAGGATTTTCCAGGTTTCGTGACAGAGGGAGAACCATTATACCGGTATTTACATGCTGTAATAGACCACCATGGGGGTTGCTCTTGAGTTGAGAACAAGAGATCTGAAAAGTATGGAAAAATGACTACGAACAGTTAACGCTGATAAACACTTTTCATTCAGCGTACTGGAAATAATTGTACTCTATAATTACAATATAATTAGAATGATAAAAAAAAAATCACTTTTTTCCACTTTTCTCTCCTGTAAATTTGTCCTATATGATTATTTTCCTATTGAAATTATCATAAATATTTCAGTAACATATTGGTACAATTCATCAATATTAGTTGCATTAAGTTTTATGAATAAAAAAAGAATAATACTTTAATAGCATATATTAATGTAGGTTAATGATCATGTCTGAGGTTCGTGAGTTGATGAAAAGCTTGTAATTAATTTAATCATAAATTGTCAAATTAAAATAAATGTACAATACAAACAAAACACATTAAAAATACTTTAATAATTGAAAAAATGGATACATTTTTTACAAATATTTTAAATCAATTAAGCATTAAAATTAGCCTGGGTTTCCCCATACTGCCTTGCCGCAGTGAGATTTTATTCATGCTGCTAGGTAGTCTGGATACCACCAGAGACGGGCTTTGATACCATGGACCAAATTTTCGCCTCATCTAGGGAACCAATCACAGAACAGGGAGGGAGCAGCAAGACGATGACGACGTCTATGCGACACACCGAAGCAGTTTGTTTATACCAATGGATCCAACATGGCAGCAGACGCGAAGTTACCTTTCGATGCAGCCGGCCGTTTCTCACCGCAAGCGTGAGCGGCACTTGAGCAGCGCGCCAGCGTAACTACATCGTCACTGCAGCTGCAGACGCGCGAGAGTATTCACACTGGAAGCGTTTGTACAGTGTCACAGCAGCGGCTCCAAAGCTACATATATAAGCGAGCAATTCTTTACAAAGACGACTATACATTTGTGTTTAGTAGTTGGTCATTTATAACATTGATAGTCTTGAAAGTTTGTAATGGGGAGGTGTGCAACATTCGCATACATGTTAAACAACAAAACAACCCAGAAAATGGCTCCAATCTATTAGTTTCAGTCATACTTTCGATATGTTTACAAGACTGCAACTCGCGGATAAAAAACAAAACACACAAATAAACCACACACTCGGGGTTGATTTGGGTTGTGCTAATCTATGTAGCTGTCTGTTACAAAAACTAAAAGAATGTTTATATATAATATTTTCTGGCTAGTTTACTTTAGTTTTTTTTTTATATATATAATACACAACTTTCACCCATACTGAAAGGGTAGCCTAGCCTAGAAATCTAGACGCACCCTAGTGGCAGCAAAAATTATTTTGCAGCAAAGTGTGGTCTAGCAACTCTCCATAGACTTTTGAGCTGGAAAAACCAAAAACTGGTCCGGCCAATCAGATCGTGTAGAGTTGGTGGGCGGGCTTAACATAATGACGGCAGAGTTATGACGGTTCCGCGTGATTTCCATAGGGGATTTCCCTCTGCTTGAAAACAAAGAAGATGCTGCTGGCGAACAGCGGTCTTTCGAATCGGCTTTGCCCGCGACTCTGGATGACTTGGAGTTAAGAGAACGCCATTTAAGGTTGGTTGTAGCGCTATCCTATTGCCGAGGGATATTGAAAGACAACCGTTTATCCCGCCCCTCGGATTGAGGTATGCCAATTGTGAGTTCCCAGACCTAACATCTTGATGTAGGTCTGGCTTGCCAGGCTAAGGGTAGCCTAAATCTTCTATAAATATTTTTGAGTCTTTATTTTCTTTTATTTGCCTACTCAAGTTCTTGTTAAAGGTCCCGTTCTTCGTGATTCCATTTTTCAAACTTTAATTAGTGTGTAATGTTGCTGTTAAGAGCATAAATAATAGGCCTACCTGTAAAATTATAAAGCTCAAAGTTCAATGCCTAGCGAGATATTTTATTTAACAGAAGTCCCCTTTCAAAGCATACAGCAAACGGCCGGTTTGGACTACATCCCTCTACTTCCTTTTTTAATGACGTAACTAGAACAGTTTTTTTGACTAATCTCCGCCCACAGGAATACACAAAAAAGGGGGCGTGGTCTTATGGTAAGAGGCGTGACCTTTCCGGGCAACGTGCGATAAGCTGCTGTCAAATCACAACACAGGAACCGCTGGCACAATCAGAACTCGTTATGTATTTCGGAAGGAGGGACTTCATAGAACAAGGAAGTCATCAGGCCGTTTTTTGGACAGTGAAAACAGCGGTATACAGATAAGTAAATTGTGTGAAAAATACTGTGTTTTTACACGCGAAACATGAACACGTTATATTGCACACTGTAAACACAAAGCTTCAAAAATTACATGAAGAACGGGACCTTTAAAACTCATGCTTATTCTGTGCATTTTGGGTACTTTTTGTGTGAAAACATATTTATTTTTGTCCATCAAAAGTGTGCTTTCACTTTAACTGAACGTGAGCAGTGCAGCAAAAACAGATTCGACGCCGAAACCCCCTCTTCACTGCTGCTCACGCGCGGCTCCTGCTCCCGGTGTGAATGCACTCATTGATTAACATCCGGAAAAAATACGCGCCGCTCACGCATGCGGTGTGAAACGCCCGTTAGATACACGCCTATAGCTGTGTCCCAAAGTGAAGGCTGCGTCCTCCGAAGGCCGCATTTGAAGGCCGATTGGCCGCATTTGAAGGCCGATTGCGTCACAGCGGCGTGACGAAGGCGTGACGAAGGCTGTCCCAATTCAAAGGCTGCATCTTCGAAGGACGCATTTGAAGGCCGATTGCGTCACCGCGGCGCGATGAAGGCTGTCCCAATTCAATTCCGCATCCTTCGAAGGCCGTATTCGAAGGCCGGTTGCGTCATCAAGGCGTGACGAAGGCTACCCTGATTCAAAAGCGACGCCAAATGCACCCTTCGTTTCCCCGTGAAAGGAAGGATCAAGGGGGTAATCCACCAGCCGGAAACTGAAGTCTCCCCGGGCGCCGCCATTGGCTAACAAGCCTTCACCTGCTGTTAGCATCCCATTGACTCCCATTCATTTTTGCATCACTTTGACAGCGAATAACTTTACAACTGAGACGTTTAAAGACTCCATTTGTCCATTATTTATTTCTAAAGAAACACGACAATGTATAAAATGCTCCATTACCTTGTATCTTACGTTGTGGCCACGTAGAAGCAGTTTTAGTAAAAATAGGCTAACGATTGCGTCATAACACGCGACTCTCTGTCGCATAGAAGAGAAATGACCGTAAAGACAGATGTAGAAGCTCACGCGCAATCGGGGGACGTGGAGGCATAAAGTCAAGGGAGAAGCCCATAGAGAGTCATAAAGTTGCTCATGCTGCGAGCTCATGAACAGCTAATACTCACGATCTCCGGCTCTGCAAGATTCAGAAGGGAATGATTCAGATTCCTCTTGGCACCGCTACTAGAAGACGTACAACTGTGAGACAGGTTGCTCACGTCACAACTACGTCTTCAAGCTCAGTTTGAGCATGCGCAGTGCGCTTGGCAATCAGGAAGTGAGTGCTTCTATTTGACTTCACTTTTCTCCGTTGAAGTCTATGGGGTCGCTGTGTCCATTTCTTTTACTGTCTATGGGAAGGATACATAAATGGACACTTAGCGGCCTATCCTACCCTGATCCTACCCCATAATTCATTGCGCGCCGGTGACGACAGCATTTTTGGTGCAGCATTTGGTGTGTAGCCTACAGTTCAAATTCAAATGTTGGTGTTCAACTATGCCTTTTAAAACCGTTCATTTTTCGTTTTTCAATTACGGGTTAAAAAAATTAAAAAACGAATGGATGCAAATTTACACAGACTATTAAACTAAAGATAGTTTAGTGATAGTTTTTAAGATTAAAGTCTTTGATTTTACTAGTATTTAATTGACTATCAAACCTTTCTACAAATACATTATTTTAAATATTTAATAATATAAGGTAGCCTACTTTTGCGTCCATTTGTTTTTCTTTTTTTTAACCCGTAATTGAAAAACTAAAAATGAAAGGTTGTTGTATTTTTAAAAGCCAAAGTTGAACACCAAAATTTGAACTGTAGTAGGCTACACAAATGCTGCGGGAAAAAAAAAAGAGAAAAAAAAATGCCCCTTTATTAAACATTTAAAATATTCACAAATTACTATGGGACAAATGTCGATTTTACTGGTTTTCTAAGGCCAGATTAGAACCTGTAAATTATATTTTTCCCGCAATGCTGAATGAGAAGAGCCATGTCTCTGGAACCACGATTTATAGGCTAATGATAATAAATGTGTCTGAATAAATAACGAGGCATTTTAATTGTTCGTTTAAAAGTGAACATTTCAAGCTTTAGGCTATTTTGTGTCAGTTCATTTATGAGACGCGCTCCAGTTCACGGAGATCATGAAAGCGCGACTGATTGTTTTATTTTATTTTACAAAAGCACAACGTTTTCTTGTTATGTGAGTTTGGACAAATAAAAGTAGTTGCGAATGATGTATTATTCTTTTCTGTATGACCAGAAATTATAGAGTATTTAAGTTGCTTCCACTGTTGATGGGAAAATGCAAGTGTTCGCGGCCGCGCCTCCGTGCCATGCAGTGCGCGCTCACACTCCCACACACATTTGCGTCAAAATCTTGTGTTTATTTGTGATAATCTTAGCCCTGTATTATGACTGACATTTGACGAATTTCTTTGTTCCTTTTTTGCAGGGCCGGCCCGAGGCATAAGCGAACTAAGCGGCTGCTTGGGGCCCCCTGGCCACCAGGGGGCCCCCCAATCGAGTCGAAAAACCGAAAAATAATTTTTTTAGATGACAAAAATAAATGAATGAATATGAATGAATGAATGAATAATTCGAGACAAGATAATTCTGATTATATGATCAGTATACCTGCCTACAACTGCTGCTGTGTCTGCCAGCGTATAATCTAGACACCTCGCGCGTGCATAGACAATTCGTGCGCAACTGCGTATAGTCACGGTAATGTTAAACCATGTAGCAAAAAAGGACGTATCCCTCTGGTGCCGAAAATAGAAAGAAGAAAAGGCCAGAGGAGGAGAAAAAAAGAGCTAGATAAAACTATATTTGCATGATTATTTACGGTATGTTTTGTGCAGACCATTCCTATCTACGGCAAGCCCCGAGGGGAAAAATACATTGCATAACGCACATACAACGAGCGCCAGTACATCATTACCGGTATTATAGTAACAGACTTTGTTGGATTCTGTCGTATACAATCCAACCAAGTCTGTTACAATAATAATAATAAAAAACTTACAATGTATTGAGACAGTTGAGAAATAATAATATTTTTTACAGTTTTCAACAATAATTGTCATTGTTGAACCCTTGCTCTTATTATGTTGATTTCTCAGTTTTGTCATTTTAGCAAATAAATTATTTGATATGTTTTGAGACAGTTTGTTTTAAGAAGTTTTAAAGAGTTAGTAAAAGAGTAAAGTAAAAGTTAAAACTTTTTTATTTAAGTATAGGCTATTTTTTATTAAGTAGGCCTATTTATTTTGTATTAATACATAACCTCACTGTATTCATTTATAATGTATCATTATTGTGTGATATTTGTGTCAATAATCGTCAAGCACATGTGACTCCGCGTAGTGGGAGGGGGCCCCCAAATCAAATTCTGCTTAGGGCCCCCAAAAGGCTCGGGCCGGCTCTGCTTTTTTGGATAAAACCGCCTTCTAAATATGTAGCCTAAATGTAGGCTAATAATAATAATATTATTATCATTTGCGTTGAGTTCACTGAAGACAGTAATAATCATAAAATAATTTATGAATGTTTTATTTTTATATAACCTAACCTTGTGTTTGTGTTATATTTCTTTTTTATATGTGAAGTCTTTTTTTGCTTATTCTATTATACTGAGCTTTTTCCTCCTAAAAAATTGACTTTAAAGACAAGTGGCCTAAATGTCGTTTAGAAAATTCATGTATTTAACATCCTCAGTAAAATATAAAACATAAAAATGACAATAGCCAATTCTGGCTCCATAGCTGTTTACTCAATTATAACAAATAAATGATCAGGACGGCAGCTCCATCTCGCACTGTTGCTTGGCGCCATGGAGCGGTAATCGGGAACACCTGGATGCGCAATTAGGAAATCCTATGAAGGCTACAAGGTGCATCCTTCGAAGGACGAATAGGCTGCATTCTTCGAAGTCCGCGGCCTTCGGAGGATGCAGCCTTCACATTGGGACACAGCTATCGTGTACACATCTCTGACCTTATCGTCTTCTTCCTCATCTAATTTCTGTCGCTCTGCATACGTCATCTGGTATAATTGAAACGATTGTCTATGGGCTACGTACAGACGCATTTGATAGACATTCTTAGCACCCAATAAACGGCTCTGGGCATTCGTAAACCACGCCTCAAATACGAGAAAATTAACATGTGGTTCCCAGACCCAAATCTCAATGAGCAATGAGACTTGGGTCTGACGCTGACATTAGCCAGGCTACATTAAAATAAAATAAAATAATTAAAAATATGTCATTTAATCATTTCATTAACCAGCATTAGAGAACTGTGAACATGATAGTGTGTTGTTAAATTATTCAAATATTAAATTAAAGTCTCAAAGGGTATTTAAAGTAAGTATTTTAGTTCAAAGGGGTTCATAAATGCAAAGTGATGTAACTGATATAAATGAATAGAGTAATAAGTACATTTGTTTACAAAGGTAAAAGATGAAACTGCTCCGTTTGAGGATAAATGCCTATCCAACAGTGAATATAAGCTACAGATGCAAATGGTCTGGAGAGATTGACCCTCTCTGGCCTTAAACTGGAGTAGAAACAGATGGAAGACTCCCAGACTCTCCCCGGGCTGAACACATTAAAACACCTCTAAGCTGCAGATGCTATAACGCTACCTGTGGCGCTGAGCTAAATGCCTCATTTGAGCACTTTCTCCTTGAGTTCATTTCCCCAGTTTCCATTTCCACCTTTATTTTGTCATGTCTAAAGTTATGCAGTGGTTTTGTTCTAAGATTTGCTTATGACTGTTTGAATTCTCTATTATGTCCAGGTGATGGCAATGTTTCAACTGGCTGTGGCCAGTGTGTGCAACTGAACTGCTTAAGGCATTGTAAATATGAAGTCTGTTCCAAAACTGATAAAGCCAGTCCGCAGCTTCTGTTTACACCAGGCTTAAGCACTGACATATGTTTTGGAAATGAACATCTGCTGAAGCAAGTGTTAATCCTATAGACAGCCTATTTGACACCCAGGAATCTCTGATATGACGTATGTTCCCCCATTTACCCTGTGATCCAGAAAACTGGTTTTCAATAATATGCTGAACCTCTAAGCTCCGCCACACTAAATCTATTTATCTGGACTAAAATGTTAAGCAAGGCTTTTTTAGAGACCATATCTCACAGATGACAAGAGGTAAATCTTTAATCATTGCACTTAGTGTCAGCAGATGCATTCCTACTTATCTATCAAATCCTGTAGATTTGGGTGTCTCAAGACTGATGTAACACTCTGCCCTGATGAAAGGACCTTGAGATGACGGTAGTTATGTACATGAATGGCAGAGCAGAGGAGAAGGAGGGCTGCTGTGGTGCCACCATGTGGTGGTGGTGGTGGTGGGTGGTGGGCGGGTGGGGGTGGGGGTGGGGGGGGGGGGGGGGGGAATTACCTTTCACATGTAAGTCTGAATAGTTGTTTTTGGTTTTATTTGGTCATTAATATGTTGACAACTAGTTGGCCACCAAAGTCAGACAATATTGCTAGTGAGCTATGAAAACTTTCTTTATAAGAAATAATATAAAGTTTACATGATTCTTATGAAGTCTGAGCTTATATTATAGTTTATATTGTGAATTTATCTAAATCGCAAGTGAGTCTTCCGTGGAATTAAGTGAGGACTTTGACAGGACAGGTCAGGCTGTTGGAATTACAGATAGAGTTAAACTGACTCATCTCTCCAAAGAGGAGGTGTTTTGATTGCTTGCCATCTAATCGTGGCTCATTTTATGTCCCTCCCACTTTTGTTCCAGTAGAACCAGGACAACATAAACCTCAAGATGGCTGAAGAAAGCCTGTCAGTAGACCGCATTTCCAAGAGCATTTTAATGCTATATACTATACAGTCTGTAGCCTATTCACAGTCTGTGTTTAAGACCTGCTACAGTCGATGGAAACAGTCAGTCTTCGAATGTTTCAGAAAGTCGTAAGTGTGTCCCCATCATTAGTCTGCTATCAGTGGCTCAAACCTCCGTTACTAACTCTAAAATGACGTTTTGGAATTAGCAACGGAGGCATGGGATTAGATGCGTAAGAAATTAGTCCTACATACAAGAGCGTTTTAATGACAAAAACTTGACAAACGTCTTGAAATGCATCATCTGAACAATGTTTTGAGGTGTGGTAACTGTAGTATAAGCGGAATAATTGACTTCAGGCCGTTGAATTATTAGAAAAATAATGCACACCCGAGGTGGTAATGCGGTCATGACGCGAAGCGGAGTATAATTCAATGGCCTGTCGTCAATTATTCCTTACTTAAATGGCTATTATTTTTCCTCCCATCCCATATTTTTTTTCCACCACAATGTCCCCTTAGAGGCTCCGCACATTCATGCCATTTCGTAATTACCGCAATTACCTGATTTCAACTTGTAAAAAGCATTCACGTCCTCGTAGAGCTTGGAATTGTCTGAGAGCTCCTACTGTACCATGTGACTACTGTACAACCTGAACGGTGTTGATAGTGATGCCATAGAAACGCATAATTCACATTTTTTCCCCTCAAGTTTGTGGTCTGGACAAGTGTGCCACACAAGTCCTGAAAAGTGAAGCCAAAATATTTCAATCGCACACATTTGGCTGGACCCAGCTATAAGTCATAATCTATGTAATCATCTCCATGTATCACACTGATGTAAGTTTAAGCGTACGTTTTAAAAAAATAACTTTAGTTATAGTTAGTTATTTGATGCTATAAAAATGGGAGTGTGATGTCATGATTGACAGCTGAGATTGACAGCATCTATGATCGAAGTAGTCACTGAAGCACCAACAGACTTTTTCCGTGATTTTCGGGAGGAGATTGGTGCCTTAACTTTAATTTCTACATTTCCATAACTGTGTATTTCACACCGATATAATGAGTTGTTCTGCAGTAAACTGTACTAACCAATTCTGCAGGAGTGTGGGCGGGGCCTTGATACCGCGGCTCCACTTCATCTTTTTTACAGTCTATGGGTCTAGGGCCATATTTGTGGTGTTATTGTGTTCTAGGTTGGCGCAAATTTTATGATGTCACGAGATGGCGACAAGGAATTGCTAGTGAGTTGTATGTATGTATAACGTTGCTGAAAGAAAGTAAAGAAACACATGGATACAGTTCGAACCCAGAGTCATTATTCAAAAGACACGACATGATATCAGAAGTGCTGTAGTTTGACATAATACGTTGGGAAGAACGCACAAGCTGAAATAGACGGCGGAGATAATGCGGTCACTGCACCAAGAGCAGCGGGACCGAGCGCTAATCAATGAGGAGCATGAACTGAGTACAAATGAGGAGCATGACATTCGTCTTGGATTTGGGGCATTGAACAAGCCAAGTCGTTCCAAGCTCTAAAAGATGTACTGTCGCCCCCTCCTGTTCTGGCTATCTATGACAGAGACAGAGACTGTAAAGTGTCAGCCGATGTTTCGTCCTATGTACTGGGGGCCGTCCTTATGCAGAGGTGGCAAGAAGGTTGGAAGCCAATAGCTTATGCATCGATATCTCTTACTCAGACTGAGCAGAGATAGACTTTCTAGATAGATTCAAGGACTTTCTTATTGGCAAGCATTTTGAATTGGAAACCAACCACAAGCCATTACTTTGTCTCTTTGGATCACAAGTTTTGGATGTTCTCCCTCCTTATATCCAGAGGTTCAAAATGCGACTGATGCGTTACTCCTACTCCATCGTTCATGTGCCGGGAAAGAGTTTATGGTTAGCTGACATCTTTATCACTGGAGTCTGAGTCAAGTCTGGAGTCTTTTGTCATGAGTCCGAGTCGAGTCTCGAGTCATTTCATGCCTTATAAAAAATAAAAATCTCATACTCAAAAATCCTATTATTTGTATTAGCTATATACTGTAGACAAAATATATGATCTTTCTATTATCTGTTTTCTTTGTAATTAAGGTCCTAAGATTTAATGGATAATGTAAATCCAGCTTGTTACTTTATAATTAAGGAATAATTGACGACGGGCCGTTGAATTATTAGAAAAATAATGCACACCCGAGGTGGTAATGCAGTCACGACGCGAAGTTGAAATGATTCAACTAATCATTTCCTTCTCTGTACGGCCGTGATATTTCACGTAGTGAAACTACGCAAAGCTTCTAGGTTGTACGTCACGCATCACAAACATGACCATCGTCGGCCAATAGTGAGCCTACATGTGACGTGCAACCTAGAAGCTTTGCGCAATATCACTACGTGAAATATCACGGCCGTACAGAGAAGGAAATGATTAGTTGAATAAAGTCGTTATTTTTTTGTTTGTTTTTTGCGCACAAAAAGTATTCTCGTCGCTTGATAAACTTAAGATTGAGCCACTGTAGTCACTCGGACTATTTTAACGATGTCTTTCATAACTTTTGGGCCGGTCAGTTTCGATCCCTTAAGAAGCCTATGGAGGAGTGATCCAGCTCTCAGATTTAATCAAAAATATCTTAATTTGTGTTCCGAAGATGAACGAAAGTCTTACGGGGTTGGAACAACATGAGGGTGAGTAATTACTGACAGAATTTTCATTTTTGGGTGAACTAACCCTTTAAGACTAATAATAAAATATGTTCGCAATGGATACAGGCCTATTTATGAAGTTGACTTTATTTGGTATCAGAACTAATATGGTGGTAATTAGCCTAGGCTATTTCGTAATGTCATTAAAGCGTTTAAATAGTTATTTCCCATCTGCTTTTCTGCTGTTATCTCGGGACGCCAGTCAAGTCTGGGTGTCTGATGCTAAAGAATCAGGAACGATTGTGGCCAGTCACTTTGCTCCACTGTCCTATCTTGTGAACACGGAGCATGGGACTGTGAGACATAACCGTCACCATCTGGCACCTGTGCAAGCATCAGCTAAGGATGAGAACAGTGGTACACAAGAATAGTGCTCGGATATAATCGCTGAGCCGCACCCTCTCTCTCAGGAATCAGAGAAGCAGGACTTTCTCATTTGGTGTCTCTGGGTTTGGGCTAGATTACGAGCTCAGAGCCTCGGACAGTACGCCAATTAGGCTTATTTTACTTGTTTACTCTATTCAATCATTTGTAAGTGTGAACTCGTGAAAACCTGCCACAGGTAATCGGACATTATTTTATTTTTTCATTTATTTATTTGGTAAACACTTCATTTCCATAGTCCACTTTAGACATTCTACTATGTAACTTTGCAGCTACATGTCAACTAACTATCATTAGAGTATTAGTAGACTGTCTGCTTAATATTTGCCTACACTTTATTTTGTTGGTCCCCCAATAGACATTCTACTGACTATAAGTAACTTGGCAACAACAAGTCAACCCGAACCCTAACACCTAACCATAACCTAACAGTCTACTGAAAGTTTACTACAGTCTACTAATACTCTAATGAGAGTTAGTTGAGATGTAGTTGTAAAGTTACTTATAGTTAGTAGAATGTCTAAAGTGGACTATCAAAATAAAGTGGAACCATTTATTTATTTTCAAAGATTTATTTTTGGTGTTTTTGCCTTTTTATTATGCTAGGATAGTGAGTAGACAGGAAGCGAATTGGGAGAGAGAAAGGGGGAACGGGATCGAGAAAGGTCCACGACCCGGAACTGGAACTTGGGTCATACGAGCTGCCCACAAGGCTATCAGAACCGAAGGTGGGGCGTTATTTTCAACTTGACCGCAATGTTTTATTCTCCATCATTCAATGCATTTTGCCTGTACATAAATGAACCTTTGTGTTATGTCATCGCTGATAAAAATCTATAAATCAAAGTATTTATTGCATTTATGAAGAAAAATCTCAGCACCCAATGCTCTATCGCCTATTGCCTCAATGGTGTACAGTGTCTTTGGGCAGATTTCTGAGGCTGTTTTCCAACAACAGCCATTTTAGGATTGTTTGTGATTTGGTCTTAGTGACTTAGGAGTCCTCTTGACTACTCCTAACTTTTCACTGATTTAGGAGCTGGTTTTAGAGCTAAAATGCTTTTTGAAATACACAGAGCAAAAAAACTAAAACTAAAATGAGGAGTCCTAAAATTGGGACTGACACACCCATTATTTTTTGTTAGAGTTTCTCCTAAATCGGCAAGTTAGGAGCTACTTTTAGCCATAAGATGTTTTGTAAACACGGCTCCTGGATCATGTCGTCTGCACTCTGCTTTTTGGAGTCTTTTCTTGTGACTGTTGTCGTAGCGGTGGTAACCAACTAAATTAGCTGAAGTAAGCGTTAATTAAGCAGGCATTCATAATATAAAGTAACAGCCGATGAAACCAACGGAAGGGGAGAAAATAGAGGTTTACCAGGGTACAATCATCCGTCAATGTCTGTAATGTTTATTTTGAATTTGCAGCATCCGATCCTACTGGACTGTACACTACTGGCTGCTGCTTTCCACTAACCCACAGAACGGGTTAATGCTTTGAGGAGGAGGAGGAGTAGGAGAGTAAGTACTACTACTACTAGTATTAGTACTTGTAAAAGGCTTGCAATATATCAAAGATTTGCTAACTAATATTATAAATGTTATAAAAAACTATAAACACCATAATGTAGTCAGTACAACATCACATTTAGGCCATCTCACCTCACCTCACCATATTGTTGTTTGTCATAAGTTCTGTTACTGTATGGTAGTTTTGACCATAAACTATTATAAGGCTGCTGTGACTGTCTGTAATAGGAGATAGCAAAAACAAGGATGCTGTCTATAAAGGGAAGAATCCTCATCCAGCAGCTAACAGATCTTTCTTCAGCATTAGGACTCTTTAAACCAACATAAATACATACATATATACAGGTCCTTCTTAAAAAATTAGCATATTGTGATAAAGTTCATTATTTTCCATAATGTAATGATAAAAATTAAACTTTCATATATTTTAGATTCATTGCACACCAACTGAAATATTTCAGGTCTTTTATTGTTTTAATACTGATGATTTTGGCATACAGCGCATGAAAACCCAAAATTCCTGTCTCAAAAAATTAGCATATTTCATCCGACCAATAAAAGAAGTGTTTTTAATACAAAAAAAAAAGAAGTCAACCTTCAAATAATTATGTTCAGTTATGCACTCAATAGTCAATACTTGGTCGGGAATCCTTTTGCAGAAATGACTGCTTCAATGCGGCGTGGCATGGAGGCAATCAGCCTGTGGCACTGCTGAGGTGTTATGGAGGCCCAGGATGCTTCGATAGCGGCCTTAAGCTCATCCAGAGTGTTGGGTCTTGCGTTTCTCAACTTTCTCTTCACAATATCCCACAGATTCTCTATGGGGTTCAGGTCAGGAGAGTTGGCAGGCCAATTAAGCACAGTAATACCATGGTCAGTAAACCATTTACCAGTGGTTTTGGCACTGTGAGCAGGTGCCAGGTCGTGCTGAAAAATGAAATCTTCATCTCCATAAACTCCATGGACTTCAGGCATTTTGGCATTTCCTTCTCCCCAGTCTTCCTCCAGACTCTGGCACCTTGATTTCCGAATGACATGCAAAACTGAGCAACAGTCCAGTGCTGCTTCTCTGTAGCCCAGGTCAGGCGCTTCTGCCGCGGTTTCTGGTTCAAAAGTGGCTTGACCTGGGGAATGCGGCACCTGTAGCCCATTTCCTGCACACATCTGTGCACGGTGGCTCTGGATGTTTCTACTCCAGACTCAGTCCACTGCTTCCGCAGGTCCCCCAAGGTCTGGAATCGGTCCTTCTCCACAATCTTCCTCAGGGTCCGGTCACCTCTTCTCGTTGTGCAGCGTTTTTTTTTGCCACACTTTTTCCTTCCCACAGACTTCCCACTGAGGTGCCTTGATACAGCACTCTGGGAACAGCCTATTTGTTCAGAAATGTCTTTCTGTCTTACCCTCTTACTTGAGGGTGTCAATGATGGCCTTCTGGACAGCAGTCAGGTCGGCAGTCTTACCCATGATTGCGGTTTTGAGTAATGAAACAGGCTGGGAGTTTTTAAAAGCCTCAGGAATCTTTTGCAGGTGTTTAGAGTTAATTAGTTGATTCAGATGATTAGGTTAATAGCTCGTTTAGAGACCCTTTTCATGATATGCTAATTTTTTGAGACAGGAATTTTGGGTTTTCATGAGCTGTATGCCAAAATCATCAGTATTAAAACATTAAAAGACCTGAAATATTTCATTTGGTGTGCAATGAATCTAAAATATATGAAAGTTTAATTTTTTTTCATTACATTATGGAAAATAATGAACTTTATCACAATATGGTAATTTTTTGAGAAGGACCTGTATATATAATTTTGAAGTGGGATATATACGGTTTCATTCGCACTTTAAATTAGTACATTTACGGTGTAGCTATGGAACAGAAGTTTTGTTTACAGCAAAGTGACTGTGTTCTAAATGTAAAACTTGGTTAATTAATGTCATGGTAAAACTCTGTTTTGGAACAACACAGAATTATATAATTTCTTGTCAAAGTATTTCTCATACCACTACATGGCTAAACAAAGAGTTCAAGAGATTGTACAGAGTCAACATGCAACAAAGGAGAGTTAATAATGAGATGGTTGCTATGGCCACAAATGCTTTAAATAGTTTGGTAGAAAAATGTTTTATTAGGAATATTTGTGGACTATAAGTAAAAGAACCACTTGAAAGTGTACTATATCAACCGAACCATAATGACCTGAGTTAATTTGGACTTTTTATGGTGCTGTCACTGATTAGTTTCACAAAGGCAATTGTCCAAGGCAAATGATTTATAAAGTGAAAGAAAGAGACACTGGAACACCAACAGTTCTAATAATGCAAGGTTTTGAGTTGAAAGACTCTGTGCTGGGTTGCTCGTTCTTTGTTCACAGTATCATTTTGGTATTTTCTTGGAAACGGATCACTTTCTCCAGCAGGTGTGTGAAAATTGCTTCTGTGTTGTTCACCCTCTCTTTAGAATAACATCTTTGACTCCGGCTGAAAATAATGCAGAGAAAGGAATGACTCTCGAGTTACTATAAAGACATTTTTGTTAACAAAAACAAGTTATGATGTACAAAATATGCCTTATGCTTACTGTCTGCAGTGTTCTGAATACAAGTAAACATAAGATTGCCTGATTTTACCATTACCTCAGGTAAATAGTAGGCCGACATATTATCAAATAAATTCTCCACAAACTCTTTTGCAGCATTGTGGAGAGCTGATCGGCAGTTCTATTACTCACTGAGACTCCTCATCAAATTATAATCACTTCAGGGCTAGGCTGAATACCACATCCTGTGCTCTCATTTTCCTCTTCGCATTTTCTTCATTAATCGTAATAAAGTATAGAAGGACATTCATTACACACCAAAGCATTACTATTTCCGTGTTTCAAATCAGTAAGACTATAGGCTAATAAAAAGCTTATGATTCCAAACATTGGCTAAATATTGATATAAATGACACAAAAGAGTGGAGGCAGCATTTTATTATAGGAAACTGAAATATTATCACTTCAACTATATGCTGAGGTGCTTATGTGCACCATGCCAATATTTAAAGGGGTCATATAATGCCATTTTTGTACAAGCTAATATGATTCTTTAGAGTCTAAATTAAAACTTTGTAATATACTTTAATTAAAAATTCTCATTAGTATTGTAAGAAAACACTTATTTTACCTGGTCAAAAACAGCTCTGTTTTCAGCACGCCGTTTCAGTGCATATGACTTTAAATGATAATGAGCTTTGCTCACCCCGCCTCTCTGTTCTGTGTACACCGTTTGTAACACAATAACCATAAAGCCTTGTTCATTATAGACGTGGGATTATGAATTATATTGAGAACGTCGTACATAGAAAACATGCCGTAATGTACCCTGAGTGTAAACCTTAGACGCATTCATTGTGAAGCGTGCATCTAGCGATTTGCAAAGATTAATATAAATATTAAAGGTTAATAAAACGTTACACTCACTTCAGTTGTTCTAGAGGTTCAGCAGGATAGTGATGTAGTACTCGAGTCCGGTCTTGGACTCGAGACCGGTCTCGAGACCGATTTCTGCTTTCTCGGACTCGTCTCGGATTCGTTTCTTCAAAGACTCAGTCTTGACTCGGACTCGACCCTTCAAAGACTCGGTCTTGACTCGGACTCGGACCACAGTGGGAGGAGGACTCGTAATTTCAGACTGAGTCCTCGAGATTTTTTTTCCAACGTATTTTTTTTTTAATGTTCATATAACATGGGGGGAGGGAGACTACAACTATACATAGAACATAGTTGTTAAAAGCAGTGTGACGTAGTGTGATATACATTATGTGTGTGTGTATTTGGGTGTGTGTGTTTGTGGGAGGGGAGGGGAGGGGAGGGGAGGGGAGGGGAGGGGAGGGGGGTGTAAAAGAGTCAGTATTGTCATTAACTGCATTACACAGTGCAATTGTGTTTATGTATGTGTGTGTTATGGGGGAATAAAGTTTTAAAAGATACTGAATTCGACTGTATTGTCAAAATATTTAAAATTGGGAAATATTGGAAAATGTTATAAAGTAGCTAAGCCTACTAATTTAGACATGCCACTAGAAAATTTTGATTTGCTCTGCATGTCCTAACTATGATTAAAAAAGTCAGGGTGGGCTTAACATGTTGATGACAGAGCAGCACTGTTGAAGCATTTTAGAAAAATAGGCAGAAGATGAAGCATGTGGTAGGGATTTTTTTAATGATAGTAAAAGCATAGTCCATATTAAGACTGCTCCTCTAAACAATTCCCAATCTAGCTTAGGTTGTAGGCCTAACTGTTGATTATTAACTGGGGTGATATTAAATCATGAATATCAAAACTGACATGTCGAGACAAAATCTCGACTCGGACTCGACCCTTCAAAGACTCGGTCTTGACTCGGACTCGACTGTATTTGAAAACCAACGGACTCGGTCTCAACTCGGACTCGACCCTTCAAAGACTCGGTCTTGACTCGGACTCGGCATAGGCGGTCTCGTCCCCATCACTACAGCAGGAACACGAATAGTTGGTACCGGTCCAGGAGCCGCTTCTTAGCAAAACCAGCTTTATACTGACCCTCCTCGTTTATAAGCAGTCTGGTGTGTGAAATGATTCGCGCAAACATGAGAGCATTGACGTTGCTCGTGGGGAATATTCCCTTCGAAAACAAACTCAGCCACTGCGTCTTCAGCGGTTCGGATTTAGGAACATTAAAATGACTGCTGTGTTCGTTATTACACCCAAGAACAGAACACCACAATCGCTTAGACGCCATTCTGCTCATAGACAGTGCTCCAGCATATCAACAATGACCGCGCCGGTCACGCGGACTATGATTGACAGCTGGCTCACGAGCGAGGGCGGGTCTGTGTTGAAACGCGGCTGTCATTCAACAATCGTGGGGAGGGGCGTGCGAGCTTGTGACGTCACAGGCTCGAACGGCTCGATTTGAGGCAGGGGAAAACATATAAGAAGATTAAAACAAAAACACTGGATGGATTTCTATCATTTTATGATGTTTGTGTACAGGCACTGCCAACACACATTTCAGTACAATCAACTTGTAAAAGTGCATGTACCATTATATGACCCCTTTAAATGCTCCTAATGCTGTGCAGTATGTCTGGACTGAGGTGTACATCTGTATTTTAACTAGGTTTGCCTAAAAATGAAATATTATTGGATATAATCCCAGAAATTAAAAAAGAGATCCCATCGTAAACTTATTTCATTCAACTCAAGGATCTAAAGACCATTATCTGAAGTTCATCAACTCCATTCTCACAGCCCTTCTCTAGTATTAAAAATAAATCAATACGCTCACTGAGAATCTGCAAATTGTCAGCTCAACCGCTAAAGTAGCAATCAGAAAAATAATGACGAAGAAGTCGGTGGAAATATTGTAGTCCCTGTCTGCTGTCTAGCTCTTCCTATTGATTTGGATCCCCACAAACCAGAATGGGTGAATATGTGAACGTCACACAATGGATTCCATCTGTGAGCGGTACAAAAGACAAATGGAAATTGCCTTGCAGTATTCTCGATGCTAGTACCCTTATTATGATCCTGTGTAATTCATTCAGCAGGATTAGCCTGACGACATTCATTTTCAAGGATTTCTGCTGAGGCACAATCATATACATTCACAGTCATCTTTTTATGATTAATTTCTAATAGATTTTTATTCTTCTTGAGTTTCGCATCTTTGGCATGAAAAATAATGTCAAATATAGATTGAACTCGTCCTAGTCTGCAGTCCTCCAAGAGCCATTTTAATCATGTTCTTGACAGTCAGAGTAAATTGGATGAGCTGGAGGCTTGGAGATGATACACACAAACTGTGAAGGTCACAGGCAAAAGCATGTTAGCACTGAGCTTTGATGTCCTCTAAATTTGAGTGAAATTGACAATGTTTTCATATTCAGATGAACAGACCTTGTCAGTACATACACATCTATTACTGTCAGAAAACATCAACCAATTTCTGCACAGTTTCTCGCAATGAAATAAAACACTTTAAAATAAAGTTTCAACTAAGATAAAATAAAAATACTAAATACTAAAATAAAGTTTATATTTGATTAAGCTTAAGATATATTTTGTTCTCCTGGTATGAACTACTAGGATTTACTTTGAAATAATTTTCACTCAGAATTTGCTAGTAAGTTCCACAATTAATTACAAAGAGACGGCAAAACACATTGAAATAAATGTGAAATTTTAAAGAAGGACTTGTATATATTTTTTTACTTGTAAAATAGTAGTAGTAAAACAGTATTTTTTCTATGTACTTCAATAATCTTTTTACCGTGTACCTGTATTCGCTTTTTTTGTTTTCATTTTTGTGTGACTCACTTGAGCTGCATTTGAGGGCAAATACAAAAGATTACAGTCATTCCAGGAAAAAAAAAAACATTGGATAAAACATTGTGTGCCTGCAGCTACAGAAAAATTAAATAAACAATATACAGTATATATACTGAAATGAAACAAGGTGCATCCAGCAGCTGTTACCGCCACTTCCAATCTCAGAAAAAAGATGACCATCTGAGTGGTCAAAGACACTTTCTAGCTACCAAGCTATCCACGGAACTATTTAATCATGTTTGGCTTCACCGTGACAAATCGGCAAGCAGCGATTGGTTTGGGTTTGACTACTTTTACCATATGGCGGATGGTGATATACGTTGCAGTTATCATTCTCTGACTGATGCCTCCAGTAGAGATGATTGCTTCATTTAGTCAGGCTTTATTGTTGGTGGTGGGAAGGGTGGGCAGATTGTGTGGAAAGGTAATGTTTTATCAGGGCTCTGTGTGTGGCAGCGCACCTGTGGCTTCAGATAGTTGTGAAACCCTGGCTGTATGATGCCGAAGTAAACTATGAAATGGACATTTTCCTGGCATTTTTAACTTCACTAATTTAGTCATACTGGAGACAATTTTTCTAAGTATAAAGACAATCTACAGTATAATGCACAGTATAACTATATCCACAACAGGCGCTTTAGTCAGAAGCAACCACATCATTAATTAAGCAACTTTGTATCGGGTGTACAGAAGGTATTGTTTCCCACAGCTGGATATTAAAAGGAAGGAATTATTCATTACACCATTATTTATTCATTGTCTTTTCCCCAAGATGATCTAATATGTGAAACAGGCCCTAATTATAAGGCGCATGATATTTAATGGCTAATTTGTATGATGATATGGACGTTGATATTAACATACTGTGGATTAGTCATTGCCAAAACCATGTGGATATGTGGCATTTGCAAAAATGTCAGCTAAAGGAATAAACAACCTACTGTGTCTTTCCCTTTCACAGAGAGGCACTCATTAGACTGGAATGTCAGTGTGTGTGTGTGTGTGTGTGTGTGGGTGTTTACAGTAATCCACAGCTTTTACTCAATGAAGACACAAATTGTAAAAAGGTTAATGTCGTCTGACTTCAGCACTTGTGGCAAATGATGGTAATGTAGGGTATCATTTTGGAATTATTAGTATATGCCAGGAGTGAGAATGAAAGTACACACCACTGACTAATTTGTTCATTAAATTGGTAAATCTAATCACATGGTCATTAGTAATGTGCTTCTGGAAAGGGTGGGCTGATTTTATGACACCCTGTTGCTCCGAGCCAGTGACACATTATCAATGCTCATAATTTGGATGATCACATTAGGTCTCAGCAAAGTAAATCTTCACTAATTATTTAGAGCACACCATTTAGTGTGAAACTGAACATTTTAATTTGAATTATTTTTATAATTTTAAAAACAATAACTTAAAAATGTGAAAATACGAGAGAAACATTTTGCAATTAGCGCCGAGTTATGTTTTTGCTCACACTCATATCCCCTATGTTTCCATGAGCAAATGATAACTGAGCTAAGCAAGGTGGCACATACACGCCACAAATGTCCCTTAAAACATTTAAAACACACTATTTCTCAATAATTACTATACTTGGTGTTAGTTTTTGCAAGAATAGCCTACTGTCTTTTTCTCCATGCAATGGTGGGCTTGAATTTATTACACAAAAGTTATTTGAGTCTCGCGAAGAGAAATGCACTGACTGCAAATACATTACCAACCAAACAAAAACAAATATTCTTTCCATGAGTGTTGTCACGAGTTGCTCTGACGATTCTGGAGTTAATTACTAAAAATGTAATTTATCATTGTGCAAAAAAACCCAGAAAGCAATAAAAGATTCGTTTTATTATTATTAAATAGTATTTTTCCGGTCCTCGAATTTAATTGTGTCTCACTTCACACATTGTGTATTAGTGTTGAACAATGAGGACGTTGTCATGTCACCGGAAATAGAGTCATCAGTCTCCCAATGTGTAGTGTGCCAGGGTCCTTACTGTCCTTACCAATCCCCGAATTCATGAACATGATACACTGATTCATGACAAACACCCATTCACTCCTTCAAGTGGACTATACATCTAGACTGTCCATTAGCGCTGTAGTTTACTCCGGCTCACACAGGAAAAGCACACAGGGGCACCATTTTGATAAATCAAGATTAAGAAAAATGCTACAAAAATCATGTGGCCCCGAAAATTACACAATTACAGTTGTAATTACAGTTAAACTCGCTTTGTTGTTCCATCGCTAATACAGTCATCGCTAATACAGTCTCAGGAACATGCAGTCATGCACAGCAGACCAATGGCCAAGGTCAGGATTTTCATTAAATAATACATTTCAGTTTGTCATTTTACCAAAGCCTATCGTATGCCCAAAGAGCACTTGGAATATATATAGCCTACGTATCATGTGTAGCCAGGGATCATTCTGTGATCAAATTGTGATTAATGTTCTCCAAAAACGTAAGGAGGATATATGGCATTAGAGCTAGGGATGGGCGAAACCAAACTTTTTATATTCGATATGATCCCAATACCCTATGTTACAAACAATACCGATACCATTTTAACATTTGTAACCAAAGATTTGTAATATTATTTTAATATTAATGTTTTTAAATGAATCGATATCAAATAAATAGCTTCTGAGTATTTATATATCGATACAGTAGTATTGATGTGCCTATGCCTAATTTGAACAACTGGAAGACCAAGCAGTTACTTAAAGCTGCAGTCCGCAGTTTTTCCTCTTTGTCGCCATCTCTGTTCGAAATCTGCAATTGCAGTTATTCGCGGAATTATCAACTTTTCGTGAGTTGTACTTCGACACGGCACAGCGCGGATGAACACAATGTTTGAGGAGAGTGTGCAGCTGTCAGTCACCATGCCGATGTGGATACTGGCATTCAGAATCACAGATTATTCTTTTTGGAAGTATGACCAACATAATAATTTTCACCGGAAAATGTCATCTGAACTAATAAAAAACATCCACTTTTGTTCTGGTTCTGACATTGCAGTAAATCGCGCTGATTAAATCTAACAATCGCTTATCATATCACGCAAAACCGTGCAAATTATACTTTGTTCTCAAATTGTTAATGTTAACAACGTCAGCATTGCGTGACATGTAATGTCTTTCCGATATGTATCATTGTTTTTGCATGGGTCCGGTTGCAGTCTCTTTTTTTCTGTAGCCACTCCGAAGTCCGAACAAAGTCTTTTGCATTTTACAGCGGGTGAATCTGTTGTCACTGGTGATTGTCGTTTGAACCTTTCTGGATCCGCCATCAAATTGATAAGTTTAATTATATCAAGTTCTGTGAGAAAAGGCTATAAATCTCCACCTCCAACATCCTCACACGCAATATAGCCTACTAGCCGAGACTCCGTCTTTATGTGTACAGATGTGACGTAATGACGCAAAGACATGCTCGAATCTCCCGCGTGAATCCACCAGTACCACTGGAATTAAAAACATTATAAACAGAGCAATTCCAAGAGGGTCCTCACACCATCGGTGCTCGGGCCCTAATTACAAGCATGCCGCTTTGAATCGAGCTACGGCAAGCAGATAGTTTTGAACACTGGCTGGTTATGTATTTTTTCAAATATGTATTTTGGATAATTTTTAACCCAAAATAAGCTACGGACTGCAGCTTTAATAAAAAATAAAACAATAAAAATTGAACTACCCTTTCAGCCTTTTTCAGACGCATTTTGGTCGGAAGCTTACGTTATTGCGCCATTTGAAATTTTGGTTCTGATTGGTCAGTTTAGTAATGACATACAGGAGCCTTTATTCTATCAGCCTTCTTTAACATTCGTACAGGGATTAAAAACTTGCCTGGTATATTGCATGGGAAATATACTGTATATATTTACAGTATATTTTTTGCATTACTTTCATTCTCTCTCTCCTTTCAAGGATGATACATTTGGATTTGGTTCTTATTGAATAACTGTATTGGCTGCTGGCCTGATAAAAACAAAAAAGGTTTCAAAAGAAAAAGTTTGGATTTTCGTCTTGAGGTGTTTCTTGGACATGCTTCAGACCGTTTGTGGGCTATATTGACTTTGTATTAGTTTGGGAATGTATGTACAGTTGCTTAACTTTGTATGCTTGCTTAGCAACAAGGTAGAGCAATGTAATTTACTCTGTAAATATAGAACCATTCTTTGGAAATATTGTAGTTTTCCATATACCTGCAAAAAGAGTGATACCTTTGATATTACCCTTTCTACTGTTTGGATTAGACGGGAAAGAATATATTCATTTTTCTGCTCTGGTTATGTTAGCTCCCTGAAAATTAATTCAATTACCTTTGAGATTTAGTATTTTCATTTGTCTAACCATCCTCACTGCAGAAAGCAAAAAAGCAAAAAAAAAAGAAAACTCACTTACTGGTGGTTTTTGGCCTGACAGATGGTTTACATTTATGCTGCTTGCTCAAAAGACGAGTAAGACCTGGATTGATGATTTATAACTCCCTTGGGTCACAACAAAAGGTGCAGAGCCATTTCATATTAATGCCATCTTATGGCAATGTGTGAGGCTATTTCATGGCCATTTAAAATCATTCCAGAAGGTCAATTATATTTGTTGTTGTGTTCATATCCATAATTCATGGAAGACAGGGACCTCTTTTAACCAGTATTTATATCATGTGTTTGAACACCTCACCTTCTCCCTGATCGGAATTCTTCACCACACATGCAATTTGTTTGTTTCCATTCCATTTTTGTTAAAATGCTACTAAAATCTATTACACCAGAGATTGCCTAGCATCTGCCTGCCTATACCGTGTGTGCAATATAAGACAAGAGGCATAACCACTAAGCACAGGATATCTAATTGCCCTGACATTGCTAACACTGCTGGGGCTCATTTGAATGTTTGAGTGAAGGAGTAATTAGACCAATTCATTTGCGCACCTCATTTCTCATGCACCTTTTCTCGGCCCTTCTTTATCACTGAAGGGAAAGAGAGAGAACAGAGTGAAGAAAGTTATTTGCTAAATTCATTGCCTCATCTTGTCAGAACAAATTTCATCCTCAGACTCATGTCTGTTTATACGTCTATAAGAGCAAATACCTCAGACGCTACAATAAACTCTAGTCTAAGGCAACAATATAATAATGGAGCTCAGGTGTGGTTTCATAAAGATACCAAAAACCTTAATGTAAATTATTTGACCTGTTTTCCAAATTCTGAATACCAAAAATGAAGTAAAATCATACAAAAAACTCGGCAAAAGATTAAAATGAAACCCCATAGGGTTTAACTGAAA
Source organism: Rhinichthys klamathensis goyatoka (assembly GCF_029890125.1). Classification (NCBI taxonomy): domain Eukaryota; kingdom Metazoa; phylum Chordata; class Actinopteri; order Cypriniformes; family Leuciscidae; genus Rhinichthys; species Rhinichthys klamathensis. Next base: position 2,118,206 of record NW_026606820.1, read on the forward strand.
ATATTAGTAGTATTTCACTTGAATATTTAGGGGCACATATTGGTGAAGCTCTAATACAGGACTCTAGTTAGCAACATGAACCAACATTAAAGCCCAAATGGATTTCAAATGTGAACCTGGGAGCATGTAATTACACGGTTAACTTCAAACTTTTAATTAGGTTACCATTTTGTTTGTAGCACATTTGTGAGAAAATAAATATGGTATCATTTACTGAAAGCATTTCCAATTTGTGATTTCTGTTTGTTATGACAATATCTGAGCAAATGACATTCATTCTGAATGAATCTTTCATTATCATTATCATTTTTTGTTAAAAATGATAAAAAAAATATACAAACATAATTTTTTTTTTGTCTTATAATTGTTTCTCAGAAGATCATTTATTGGTGCCTGACTGTAATGTTTTGGTATCCATTGTGAGCTGGAAATGAAAAAGGACTGTGCATTGGCCTCTCATGCCACAGGGTTACTATTAATATGTAGCCGTGCCACACTTTTAATGGAAGCAGTCGAGTGGCTGCCTCTTCAGATGTAAATAGACCAACCATCCATGGCCCATACTGTATGACTTATTGAATAAAGCTATGATTTAGGCTACTAAAAAATAAACCTTAGTTCCATTCATTTGCGCTGTCAAGATGATCCGCCATTTATTCCTTCACAAAGGGTCACTTGTATGTTTAATAATTCATTCTAGCATATGTTGAGCTGTCAGTTAGAGCGCTTTGATCTCGCCCAGCCTGTCTCTAGCACAGCCATCAGCCTGTGCAATCAGTGTCATACATATTAACAGAAAGGTTGCATTATCTCTGTGTAATTTGGTTAAATCTGGTGTGCATTACTGCATTGATCCGGTGTTGTTCATGCAATCACAACACCTTTAAAAAGGCAGGATTTGATGCCTTGATGCCACAGTGTGTTTAAAAACAGCCTGTGAGTGATTTTTGGAGCAAGAAATGAAAAATGAAAACAAACACATGCTTGAATAGTAGAGACGCCCTGATGACAACAATATATTCTGAGTGGCAGAACCCTGCATGTAGAAGAGGGAGGAATCCTCATAAAGGAGTAGCAGCAGCGTCAATCTGTCAGTGTAGCAGAATCAGCGCAGGGAAATCAGGCATATAGGGGCATATTTGAAGTACAGGGTTGAGGTGGAGTGCTGCTGAATTAAAATGTCACTAAAAATACCTGCAGAGAAGTTGAAAACAAAAAAGCTCACTTTATAACACAGACAAAAAGAATTGCAGAGATAGCAATGCATGTTATAAAAAGCATATTAAAAAATCATTCATCTTAAAATATTCATGTTTTTTTTAATCAGATCTAATCTGTATTTGTTTCAATGGGTCATTGTTTAGCTGATTAACATGGTCCAGTTAGCCCCTGCTGGTAGATTATTTACACCATTATTCTCTACACAACATTGTTCTCTATTGATAACCATTGGAAAATAGAAGTGCAACATGTCAACCACACATTTTTCATTATATTACAATATTATATTTTGATCTGCTGTATAAAAGATAAATACCATCAGTAGCCTATATATACATGTATATGTATGATGTCTCAGCTTATGGACTGGCAATACTTTAAAGTGAAGGTGGATTGTTGTGGTGCCACAGAACTCCATTAATTGGTCAAATGACATTTACAGCTCAGGTGTTTGGATCAAAAACAGCTGGGTCCAGAATTGAGCACTAATTTGGAATGTTTCTAATAATAAAGGGAGAGTTCACCCAAAATGAAAAGAATTCATTATATCATATATATATATATATATATATAATTAATTAATTTACATAAATAACTGTCATAATTTACTCACTTTACTCACTTACTTTTTCCTACTATTTACTATGGAAGTCAATGGGTGCCGTCAACTGTCTGGTTACCAACATTCTTCAAAATATATATTTTTTGTGTTCAACAGAAGAAATAAACTCATTCAGGGTTGAGGGTGAGTAATTTATGACAGAATTTTAATATCTGGGTGAACTATGCCTTTAATGTAGACATGACTAAAAGAGTCTAAAATGTAAAATTGGGTGATTTAGGAGTATGCTCGTATTTACAGTACCACCAGATAGTTAAGGGCAGAAAGCTAATAAAGTTAAGTTGCCATGGAAACCCCCTTGCCAGTACAAATGTCTAAAGGGAGGGAGGGGGGAGGGGAGCTTGCAGTGCACTGTTTCTTTCTCTTGCATTTTCTTTCCTCCCTCTGCCTCTCTCTTTTGCTATTCAAATCTTTTGTTATTCAATTCAAATCAGGCTATGAAAAAGTATTACAATGCACGGAAACAAAAACAACAGCAATATAATAAATAAATACTGTATATAAAGAAAGAAAGAAAGAAAGAAAGAAAGAAAGAAAGAAAGAAAGAAAGAAAGAAAGAAAGAAAGAAAGAAAGAAAGAAAGAAAGAAAGAAAGAAAGAAAGAAAGAAAGAAAGAAAGAAAGAAAGAAAGAGAAAATTCCAATTGTGCATTTTGCTCAATTGGAGCATCTTATTTCTTTTTTTTGTGCTTCTACAAAGTAATATCGAAACTATTCAAATAATGCTGCATTTTAGGCTTAAATTGTGACACAAATCTGTGGTTGATCAGCATGTAAGTCAGCCTGTGGCTTCACTGGAGAATGACATTTGTTCCTGTTCATAAAAGCACCCTTGGTGAAAATGCAAACAATGCTGGCCAGGTGTTTTGCATAGTGTTGTATAATTGGCTACTTTGTGTGGGGTTGATGAATTAGATAATACACATGGAGGTTAATAACCCTAAATCAGTGCCCAGCCCAAATGTGGGGCACACCTGTGTGCTTTCTAAATATACCTGACACACAAAACTAGCACCCCGATGCAGACTGCCACAGCTAGTTGACACACTATAAATCTGCATGTTGTTTTGACACCACACTATCGCACCCCAAGAGCGGTACAGGCAAATACACATACAATTCATATTTTTGACTATTATTTTAGTCACCTGTTACAACAGAATAAATTCGTCCCTGGATTTGTGTGATTGCTAAATCATAATCCAAATGGAATGAATGCAACAATCAGTGGATATTTCCATACACTTATTTCCCATCATCCTTTTTTCAATTGTCCATTCTCTCATTACTCCTCTTGTTTTCATTAATTAACAGGCTGTCCCACTTTACATAGCCAAGCTTAATCAAACTAACAATTAGCTACAGGCACTTGTAGACCCTCTGGTTGATAGGCACAATCCTTGGAGTTTAATTTGAGCGATTGAGTGGGTGCTTACCAGCGCTCCAATCACCCTCAGGGATGTCTTCACAAGGACATTTCAACTGTGATGTGTCAAATTTCTGTCCTACATATCAAGTTTCTGAATGTTGTAAGCAGGTTTTAAGTTTTTTTTTTTATGTATAGTGTATGTACTATACAGTGTATATATATATATATATATATATATATATATAAATGATAAAATAGTTACATATATGTCAAATATCTGGTGAAGAAATTTGTTCACTTCATACAACCAGAAACTGAGTCTGTGGGCCAAGTACCACATTAATATTTCCCTCCATATATTTTCTGCATCTCCTGTGGGCCCTCAAAGCATACCCTCCTAATAAGATAAAAAACAATTCCCTCTGCAAACTGAGCACTTGATGTCAGAAAAACTGTTAGTTTAACAGCCGCATGGACAACAACATGAATGTGCCCCAATCCTACACCTGCCACAAGAGAAGGTCCAAACAGGTTGGAATGGGATATGATACCACGCTGATTCCAGAAATCTTTGCATTCAACATTATCTAGTGCTGGGTTTGAAGATATTCTGAAGACATTTTGTGATATTTCATCTCGTAAAATAATTTTGACCTGATGCCCTCCTCACCCCACCACACATATTTCAAAACGTAATTAAATTTTCCTCACATTTCATCTTTATGGAGAAGTTTCTCAAGACCTTTGGACAGAACTGAGACATTTACTTTGAAATTAAGCAGGTTTTAAAAAGACCAAAAACATCAAATAAAATACTTTTTGGAAAATGGATTTTCTTAGAAGCAATAACTAGAATAACTTAAAATAACTTACTAGCAATAATAAGCAATAACTTAAAAAGCACAGACCTGCATTCTTCATAAGCAAGTTCTTAAAAACATTCTTCAAACAAAACAAAAATCTTCTTCTTTTTCAAAAAGTCTAATAATAGGAGACTCCAAACATCATTTTAAGAGTGTCATGCATCAAAACTGCAACCTCATAAATAAAACCTCAGTCTAAAAATTTCTCAGTTTGTTTGTTTAGGGAGGGATTGGTGGGATACCATGAAGGTTCAGGCTGAACAGTTAAACAATGAAGAAGAGAAGAGGTCTTGACTTGCAGCTACTCTTTTTCAAAACAGGTTTGCTTATTTCCAACATCTGGAATTTCACTATTCTTCTTAATTTAAACAAAATAATAATAAATTAAAATCATTTTGTTATCCAAGCATCAAGTCGCTTAAAGGTACAATATGTAGGATTTTTGCTGTAAAATATCCAAAAACCACTAGGCCAATGTTATATATTTTGTTTAGTTGATTACTTACAATATCCCAAATGTTTCAAACTATTTGTAAATCGTGAGAAAATTGCGATTTTAACCATGGAAACGGGGCGTGTGAGCCGGGGTGAGGAGGTCGCCAGTCAATGGCGTCATTTCCGCGTTACCCTCGGTTTCCACTTGTACTGCCATAGTAACCATGGCGACAGACGTGGACAGTTGAGGTAAGCCCAAGGGGGTAATCCACCAGTCGGAAACTGAAGTCTCCCTGGGGGCAAGCCTTCACCTTCTGTTAGCATTCCATTGACTCCCATTCATTTTGGCGTCACTTTGACTGCGAATAACTTGACATCTGAGGCGTTTAAAGACTCCATTTGTCCATTGTTTATTTCTAAAGAAACACGGCAATGTATAAAAGGCTCCATTACCTTGTATCTTATGTTATGGCCCTGTAGAAGCAGTTTTTGTAAAAATAGGCTAACGATTGCGTCATAACACACAACTCTCTGTCGCACAGTAGAGAAATTACCGTATTGACAGGAGGAGAAGCTCGTGGGCAATCGGGGGGACGTGGAGGCATAAAGTCAAGGGAGAAGCCCATAGAGAGTCATAAAGTTGCTCCTGCTGCTATATGGACGGCTCCTACTCACGCTCTCCGTCTCTGCAAGATTCGGAAGGGAATGATTCCGATTCCTCTTGGCACAGCTACTAGAAGACGTACAGGTTGCTCACTTCACATCTACGTCGTCAAGCTCAGTTTGAGTCTGCGCAGTACGCTCAGCCATCGGGAAGTGAGTGCTTCTAATTGACTTCTCTTTTCTCCGTCGTTGAAGTCTATGGGGTCGCTGTGTCCATTTCTTTTACTGTCTATGGTTATGCCTAGCAGGACGCTCACACTGTTGTTGTTTTGTTCAAACATTATGGACCATGGCAAGCAGACTTTGAGACAAAAAGAGGACTAAAACAAAGATCAACATCTTTCGAGATGCCAAGACCTCCACGTCCGCGACTAACTTCGACTTGACAGAGACGCGAGTGTTGCATGTTACTTTAATAGACAGGTGAGAAAATGTACATAAAACGAATCAATGTTATTTAGTTCAACATGATGAAATGTTAGAATATGATCTGTATATTATTCTAATGTTGATCTAGCTTACTGCTAGTCTCATATAGCCAACAAACAACCTAACTAACAACATTCAACACACTCAAATGCCGTTCAGTGTGATAGTGTAACTGTTAGATCAAGTGAAACAGCGCTGCGTTACCTTAAGTTTAATTCGCCAATAAACTGACCTGTGTGAGTATTAATTCAGCACTTGCGTGTAGTTCGGTAGAACGAAATGTCCTTAGTATTTTTTAATATCCGCGGGACTCGCATTGCTTGTGGCGCTGGTAACGTTATACGTCTCTCATTAGCAATCGCGCCATGTTAAAAACATCAATGTATTCACTCATCCATAAAAGATCCATCAACTTGATGACAAGATCCATAATTCCGCTTAATGCTTTATCGTCATCAATATACGCCTTTGTTATTGTAAGAGGTTAGCGACCCCTGGTGGCAAAAAATCCTACATATTGTACCTTTAAAGAGATAATTCACCCCAAAATTAAAATTACCCCATGATTTACTCACCCTCAAGCCGGTGTATATGACTGAATACAATCTGAGTTATATTAAAAAATGCCCTGGCTCTGCCAAGCTTTATAATGGCAATGAATGGCCGTTTCTGTTTTGAAGTCCATGGGCCCTATCTTGCACTCGGCGCAAATGACTTTGTACATTGACACACGTATCATTCCTATTTTGCACCCGCGCAAAGCGGGCTTTTCCCTTCACAGACACACGTCGGTTAACTAAAAAAATACACTTGCGCTCCCCGGGGCGGTTCAGCGCAAAGAGGAGGCGTGTTCCGGCGCAAACTTTTCCTCATGCTATTTTGCTGTTCTATAAAACAAATGCGCCACTGACCAGAAAAAAAACTAGTCTAAAGTCAGTGGCGCGTTGCGCGTTGTTCATTATGCTATTTTAAGGGCGCATGCTTGGCCATAATCAATGCATACACTTTGATTCTCTCATCTAAGCAGCAGTTTTCATTTTTGCAAATCATACATTATTACGATAGATAGATAGATAGATAGATAGATAGATAGATAGATAGATAGATAGATAGATAGATAGATAGATAGATAGATAGATAGATAGATAGATAGACAATTTATTATAAAAGCATACATGTAGCTTACACATTTACCCAAATTATCATACGCCTGTTTAACAAAAGTTAAATTGGGTGGGTTTCTCCATCCCCAATGTCACTTCTCTGTGTTTACGGCCCTGACGAGAACGTTGCTCTCCTCGGCTGTGAACCGCTCCTGGCGCGCGCCTGGCAAATCCGCCGTTATAATAGGAATCCGCTTTAGAACAAGCGCGCCTGCTCTTAAAGGGAATGTGAGATGACGCTCTGATTGGTTAATTTCACGTTACGCCCAAACCACACCTATGAATAATGAAGCTACTTCAGACCAACCCCTTTTAGATTTGCGCCAGGCGCAAGAGGCATTTATCCCGCCCGGAAAATAGCAACTGCGCCGGGATCCGCCCACAAAGTTACTTGCGCTTTGCGCTTTGACACTTGCGTTTTAGATCGTTAAAATAGGGCCCCATAAATGTGAATCCCATCCATGATAAAAGTAATCCATTTGGCTCCATGGGGTTAATAAAGTCCTTCTGAAGCGAAGCGATGCGTTTGTGTAATAAAAATATCCATATTTTAACACCTTATTAGGCCTGCAAGTCGACTTACGCCAAAAGAGTAACACTAGACGCATGAAGTAGGATGTAGGAGTAGCGTAAGCTTTGACGCCTCTGTTCAAACAAATAGGGCTGGGCAACAAACTCAAGCTCCTCCAAACATTTCTCTTTGAAAGTTCTTTGAAAGTGTTTTGTTTTGCTCTATACTCTGCGCTTCCGCGTTTGTCAGTGTGTCACGCGTCAGGTCAAAGGTTACTCTTTCGCCGTAAATCGATGCGTATAGCCGTCTTTCGGAAGCTAGTTATTTTAGTTTATAACGTTTTTAATATGGATATTTGGTAACACTTTACAATAAGGTTCATTAGTTAAAATTAGTTAGCTACCTTAGTTAACATGAACTAAGAATGAACAATACTTCTACAGCATGTATTACATTTACATTTATGCATTTGGCAGACGCTTTTATCCAAAGCGACTAACATTGCATTTCAAGGTACACATTTACATTCTTATCAGTTCTTGCTTTCCCTAGGAATCAAACCCATGACCTTGGCGTTGCAAGCACCAACGCTCTACTGTTTGAGCTACAGGAAAGTATTAATCTTAGTTCAAATTAATTTCAACATTTATTAATACATTATTAAAATCAAAGGTTGTATTTGTTAACATTTGTGAATTCACTGTGAACATGAACAAACAAACAGCTGTATTTTTTATTAACTAACATTAACAAAGAAGATGAATAAAAACTGTAACAAATGTATTGCTCATTGTTAGTTTATGTTAATTTATAGATTAACTAGTGTCAACTAATGCACCTTATTGTAAAGTGTTACGGGATATTTTTTCCTCACAAAAGCGCATTGTTTCGCTTCAGAAGGCCTTTATTAACCCCCCGGAGCCATGTGGAGTACTTTTATGAAGGACAGTGGCACTTTTTTGGCCATCAAAATCATATCATCCATTCACTGCCATTATAAAGCTTGGAAGAGCCAGGACATTTTTTTTATTTAATTCCGATTGTATTCGTCTGAAAGAAGAAAGTCATAAACACCTAGGATGGCTTGAGGGAGGGTATATCATGGGTAATTTTCATTTTTGGGTGAACTATCCCTTTAATACCAGGGCTATTATTTCTTTTGGTTGAATCATTGTTTCAATTACAGTCCCTCTGTGAGAACATAACTGCAACCTCATTCTAAAATGTACTTATTATTCTCACAGATATTATTTATGTTTTATTAACAAAATTTGGAAGGAGCACGTTCAGATAATCCACCTAATTAGCATGAGATGAGGTATATGTATATATCAGACAGCATGCCAAATATGCATACTATTTACTATATATGATTATATGTAAGAGTGAACTGTTTAGAGAGGTATTGATATTCAGAATGCCATGAAGTTTCAGGCTGATTAGTTAACGATAAGTAGGGTCAAGATGACCTTTAACAGAAGCTTTAAAGACACATTTTGAAAAATATGTGCGAAAAATATATCATTATATAATATATAAAATATATTATTTTGCCTAATACTTTTCATATATACAGTGTAGGCTATATGAAACGTATAAGGCAAAATAATGTATTTTTCACTTGTGATGGTAGGGGTTGTGTCTTTAAACCTTCTGTGTTGTTAAGGGTCATCTTCTTGACCCTGCTTACCATAAATTGTTTAGCCTAAAACGCCATGACATCTTATTCTACTATACAAGCAGGCTTGCTCTTATTTTTGACTGAAAATGTGCAAATTGTGACTCTTTAGCTGCGATTTGTGAACTGTCAATTGCTTCAATGGTAAAAGAAGGGTTAAATGTTGTATTTCTGACAACCCTTTAATGGGATTCTGTCTATTTTAGATCCCTAAAAGCAGGTGGTCTCCAAATGTCTCCAAGTCTCTTAATGCGAGGGATATTATTTCTTTTTTTGATTGAGTCATTGTTCCAATTCCAGTCCCTCTGTGAGAACTGCACGATCAAGACACATTTCAGTGACAAAGAGGTAAAACTTTTTCTCTCCAAACTTGGTAATATAGAGAGATTAATGTGTCAAATCCCAAGGCTATGTAGAAGACTTCGGCATTGTTCCTGACGATGCCCTTTTCAATCCTCGCACTTTTGAAATTTATTAGGGGATTTGTATTCTTAATGACACCTGGCCCTTGCCACTGGAGCAATGTAAATAATCCCATCACCCTGCCCAAACTCATCAAGCGCGGGCTAATCCCTTGTTTAAGGCAGTTACACTGGCTCCACCCATTAATTCCTACTTCATAAGGACACAGCTTTGCATACATTACACCGCTATGATCTGGTGAACACTTCCAGCATGTCTTGAGGAATTCGCACAAGCTCGGAGAGTCAATGTCACTTCCTCCAGCTGCATAAAGACCTCTGCCACATGATATCAAAGAGTCTGCTAAAACATGCACTTTTAAGTTTAAAACTTCCCATTTGTGACACGTTAGTATGAGGTTTAGGCGATGGGATTTGTGTGTTCGGAGAACATAGAAGTTGGATTTAATGCCAGAGACTTCTGGCAAACAGCCAGGCAGAGGGAGAGGAATCAGAAAGAAGTACATGTACATGTCCTCTCTGATAAGGAAAGAACAACTAGTGAGCCACTAAATATTATTTTCAAGGTCAAGGGGTTAAAACTGTCCCTGACATGGATACATCTAGAAATATTGTTTACTGCAATATCTAGGCTGAACATACTACTAGTGAACATCCACCTAACAGAATAATGTCTTAAATATGTGTTTACATGGAAAGGATTGAGACAATTTTTGGTTCTTTATTATAAAAGTGCAGGATATGAAAGGGTGGCGAGCAATTATGTGCAAACATAGTGGGTCTCATTTATGAAGGGAACTGTCACGATACGCACACAAAAGGGTGATAGTCCAAGTGCAGTTTATTGGGTAATCCATAATCATAAATCCAGGAACAGCCAAAAGGTCAAGGTCCATGTAAGCAGTCCAAAAACAAGAAATAAACACTTAAGGCAGGCATACACTGTGCGATGTCTGTGCGATTTCAGCAAGGTACCTACTCACAATGAACGAGTAATCGCATGCGATGTGAAGCCAAAGTTCAGGATTTATGTGCTCACACTATACGGTCCGATCATCGAGCTGCGACTTCACTGCTCACACTATACGTGTGAAATATCTGCGTTCTGGATTGCGCCCATAGACGATATCAGAGATATTGTCAAAACAAGCATCAGCTATCAATATCAAGATGATTTAGCATTTCCAATTTATGTATTACATTATTATTATTAGTATTATTGTATTATCATTATTAGGGTAGGCTAATTTTATTATTAAATTGATCTACTATTATAATTAATTTGCCACGCAATAATTTCACAGCACATAACCAACGCGCTGTGAGGATAATACAATATTACAAACCTTACTCCTCCTCATTGAAAATTGTCTAAAACATTTAGGTCGATTACAATGAATTGGGCATATAATTAACTATTATAATATTATAATATTATATTATTATAAATAGTTATTAATAGTTATTATAATATAATAACTATTATAATATTATAATATTATAATGTCCGAACATTGCAATAATTAGTCATCAATGAAAATTAAAAACAGCTTTATTTCAAAAACATTGTTTAACAAATTAAAGAGGTGTTTCATCGCAGGTGGCTTGGAAGATATATGGTTAATCCATTTTGCAACATGAACTGGAGGTAAGCAACAGTAATTTGTAGCTAGTTACAGTTTGAACTACAGAAATTAAAGATCTCCCTCTTTTTGTTTTTATTATTTATTTATTTTCTGCAGATGAAATGGTTAAACTTCTGTTTTCGCGCAGGCGCAGTGAGGGAAAAAACACTGAGTTTAGGGCAATCGGTTCGTAGCTTTGCTTCAACTGTGCGATATAGTCACGAGGAGCGACCAACATTTCTGACATGCCAGAAATTCATCCGACCATCCGATTGTCGATCGGGAGAGGTTATCGTCTCTCGTTTCTCCCGGTACACTGCACGACAAACGACGCACGACAAAGCTGAAAATCGGTCCGACCCGAAAAAGAGTCGCACGAGTCAGAATTCGGCTCAAAATCGGACGAAAATCGCACAGTGTATGCCCGCCATTAACCAAACCAAGACTGACTCTGGGAAGCGGGTGACAAGATACAAGGATTCCAAAACAAGTGATTAAACAGACAGGGTATAAATAGACAGACACTAACAAGGTGAGTGGGAACAGCTGAGTGTGGTCAGGCCCGTCGGAACAGGACAGGCAAACCAAGCAATTGCTTGGGGCCCCGAGCTGGACTGGGGCCCCAAGACAACGACTGTTTAAGAATAAAATGCAACGACAAACTGTGAGCGCCCCTTTGATAGTCAATGCAGTAAAGTGCAATGACACTGTTATCAGAATCCCCCTCAAGGGGACCCCTCTGTAGTCACTGACAGCAGCCAGCCAACCACGCGATCTCTGCTGCCGGCAAAATACAAACCTCCTCGGGAGTTATCATGAAGCGGAATTATGCTTCAGGAAGCCAGAAAAGAAAGAAGAGAAGGTTAAGAAAAATACCAGATAGTGGTAAAGTAATAAATTACACTGCATAAAAATAGCTCTACTTGTCTTGTACAAATGGTGTAATTTTGCAGCAGGTGACATTAGGCTAGCAAAAATATGTTTATGTTAGCTACCTGCCTGACGGCAAATGCTGCTTGTAACGAACAGTTAGTGCAAATTTTTTTCCGAACGGACGGAATATGGTTAACGTTACATACTGTAATATGTTTTTTAACGGTTTAAGGAGTTCCAGAATCACTGTTTATCGTATTTAATGACTTGACATTGCTATAGTTAATAGGTTTTGATGAAAGTGGCATAGCATAACTATTCCACCGTGATAATCTATTTACCAATGGGGGTTAGGAAAACCACACAATAAATTCCGTGCATCAAACATTAGCTTGGGATGTTTTTAAGCATTGGAAGCAGCATCCCTTCCCTTCTAATATCAAAATATGGAAATGCTAACATATCTTTAAGTTTTCTGTAACACTTTATAATAACAATCATTAATAGATGGTAAATTGTTAGTTATTTAATATTTAGTTAATTGTCATTTAACTGTTAGTTAGCAAACAGTCTTTTTACTTAATAAATAATTTTTAACCTTACCCATCTATAAACATTATTTAACCTGAAAAAGGCAGAGGAACTCCATGTCCATTTTGCTTGGGGCCCCCAAATTCCTTCAAACGGCCCTGAGTGTGGTAATGAATAATGAGTCCGACAAGGGTGATGGGGATTGTAGTCCAATAGTGACTGACACCTGTGGGGGAAGAGGACCTCTAGTGGCTACCCAGGGGACATCACCCAGACATTGTGACAGGAACGTACAACAGAAAACTGGGCTGGGCGTATGGCCATTTCCATGCAAAACCTACTTTAATCAATATGGACGACGTGAGCGATCAAATCTCACGTCAGGTCTCAGCTCATGTAGCCTACGCAAGTTTTTGAATTAGCGTGAATTTGCATGCAGCATAGTAAATCTAGTGGAGAACTGTAATGAGAGCATTTTCATCATTTAGATTATTTTCCTGAAGCTCATTCATCGATCATTAAACGGTAAAGACTAGATTATGTCAAATTAAAATTATAGATGGGTGTCTGTGACCCATTAAATGTTTTTTTGTTTGTTTTACCTGCACGAAGAGCAGCATAAACAACAGAACATAAGGATTCACCCATCACATCAGGCACCTCCAGCACAAAATAAAAACAGAATAAAATAAACTAGGCTATATAAAAGGAATAAAATAAATTAGGCTACATAAAATATATTTCACTTGGTTAATAAACAGATTAACAAAATAAAAAAAACTGTGTGACAAGTAGTATAATATACGCTTGTTTTTGTGACACTTTAACGCATTGTATTTGTTTTCTTTATCTTATTTGATTAAATCCAGCTGATCGCTCAGGCGCCTCACGCGCGCAGTGCCGCACACACTTCTAGCACTTCTAGCGTTGCTAACTTGACAATTTATCCATTCATCATCAAATTAAAATGCAGTCAACCAAACATAAAAGTTACACTGCTCAATTTAAATGGTCTGCTGTAAAATTAGCGTGCCCAGCGCCCAACCAAACACATTTTTGCGCATATGAAGGATGCTGTTTCACGTGGATATTGGAACATGAGTGAAATACAAAGCCTTGTTTACATAATGAATACTAGTTTAGCAACCAAATGTTCCATGGCAAATATAGAGACATATTTGTATCCTTGCTGAATGAGAGAGGTGAGCCCATTATGGCCGCAGGAGGGGTGCTGAGGTTGCTGCGGCACCCCCTGCCGAGAGCTGTTTCACTACATTGGAATTTAAGATGATTTTAAAGTCAAGTCAAGTCACCTTTATTTATATAGCGCTTTTTACAATACAGATTGTATCAAAGCAGCTTCACAGTGATAACATGAAAATAATACAACAAAGTTTGTTTCTAGAAGAAAATTGCGTCATCGTCCACCTTATGGCAGATCAATAAAATTGTTGAATATTAAATCTCCCCAACTAAGCAAGCCAAAAGCCAAGGCAACAGTGGCAATGAGTTCTGAGGCTAACTTATATAGGCTAACTTTTTGTTTTTCAACATGTTTTTAAGAACACCCTCTACTTTATACAATTACTGTAAAGATTATTTTGTTTTTATATGTTGTCGAATATGGTTTTTATGACTTTGAGAAATTAATATATCAAAAGCCGATCCCGCCTGAAGTGAGTGACGTGAGTAGGCCTACTCTGGTTGAGGACCAGCATCTCAGAACTCATTTGACACTCATTAAATGCATGTTCACTCAGACATCAGTGAAAACTAAATATAGATGCCTTGATTAAAGCATTCATCGGCATTAGGGGCTATTTATATAGAACGTGTTTTTACATTCCACTCTGCTACTTTCCCAATGTTTTTCCTGTGTGAACCAAGCGGCAACATTCTAATCTGAAAAATGATGCCTACCCGGAAGTGCGAAAATCCGCTAGAGGGAGGTCCCAAAAGGGAGCAAATATCCATAGACTCCATGTTAAAATGTCCGTTTTCACATCATAAATTCATGTTTTTACAGGTTGATCCCCTGGACTTTTATTGTATTTTTTTCGATAGGTTCCGAGTGCCTGACAACTGTGAGCAGCCCAGTCTCATCCCAAGACGTCATATGACTGACGCTTTTGACCATGCGTCAACATCCGACGTTTTAGGGTACCCTTTAACGTCAGTTAGATGACGCTATCTAATCCTAACCCTACCCCCGACCTAAACCTACCCGCGTCATCTAACTGACGCTAAAGGTAAAGTGTCAGTTAGATGACACCCTAGGATCGTCATCTAACTGACGTTAAAGGGTACCCTAAAACGTCGGATGTTGACGTATGGTCAAAAGCGTCAGTCATATGACGTCTTGGGATGAGACTGTGTTATTCTGTGGGGGGTGAATTTTTTTCTAACTCGTTAGTTTAGATCGTATTTAGACATAAAATGTATGACAAATAAGGGCGTGGTTAACTTTGATTGACAGCTTGATTGACAGCTGATAACGGGCTGCGCCGAGTAGAATTCCTGAAATTTGACGTCTCGGCCATGATCTGACACAACACATCATACCACCTCTGTATCCTTTCTAAACATTTGTATTGAAATATCGTACATAACATTGGTTGCTCTGCTATACCCATATACACTAACCGACACTGTAGGACTGGGAGTACTTCGCTCCTTTTTTTCCGGTAAGTGACATTCCACTACTATTTCACGTAGTTAGCACTATTTAGCATCAATATTTGTGGGCAGTGGCACTGCAATAGTTAGCATTAAATCGCCTCAGATAAGTTAGCGTCCGAGGTACTTTACCTATGGTTATAACTGACGTTTGAAACACTAGTTGGTCGCACGTCAGATGCGCCCGCGCCATTGGATGTGCAGTTGCCGCAGCACAGCCTATGAGCGAGCTACGCAGCTGCAAATGCGTTTTACATATAGGCTATAGTAAATCGAGGAAAAGGAGTTTCAACATAAGAATGATACTGGCTGTAAAAAGTAGCCTCTGCCAGTCGATCTTGTAACGGTACAGATAGCTGAGGCTGCTTGGCTGAAGAGGCGCGTCCACCGGCCGGCTCAGTCTCACACAAAGCCCGCCCTTTTACCCATATACGGATTGGCCAGAAGGTGGGCGGGGTTAGGATTTCCCAAGATTTTCAAAAGATGGCGCCGCCCATACCCCCCATAAACGGCCTCAAAACCGTTATTCTGAAAGTCTGTGGGTGACGTCACAGACGCTTTGTCCATATTTTTTACAGTCTATGGTGTGAACACACTAGCCATGTTTAACTGTTGCGCTTGCGTCTCGCGCATGACACAGCATTCTCAAAACGCAGCACTCAAGTTAAAATAAGTTACTAAAACGTGCCTCGAGACCGTGCGTTTTTCCCCATTTCACTGTCCACGTCTAGCGTCTTTTGCGTTTGTTTTTTTGCTTTCTGTGTGAACCAGCACTAACTCTAGGTAGTAGCGAGTAGCCTATCATAAGGTAAGATGCAGATTTTTGTGCTGTGTTTTGAAAATGTATCATGAGTTCTGAGCGTGCTCACATAACTCTGTCCTCATTCATTTGTAAGTTAATCTTTTTGTTTGGGCTGTTTAATATTTTAATTTTGTTTAAAATACTCTACCCTGCAATATCAAACCCCACCACCAGCACACCCTTATAAAATATTATCAGTTCCCGCGGCTAAGAGGCTATTTGTTGTTTATAATAGGCTTGATTGAGATGCGCCTTGCCTCGCCTGAAATGTATGCGAGAGTAGGCGGCTGCAGTGAGGGGAGGAGTGAAAAAAGTGCAGGCAAGCCGGACAGATCTCTCTTCTTACAGTGGATCTGACACCTGTGACGACCAAAGAGGGATAACACGGGATTCATCTAGTTCAGCTAATAAACTGGATGTAATTTAGGTTCTGTTGCTTTTATATGAAAATAAATAAAATGAACAAGACACCCAAAGTACTTGTTATTTAATTCCTTTCCAAACACGTGTTTATCAATAATTTTTACTTTAGTACAGACATATGTTTATATAGCCTACTGGCCCGGATCTACCATACGGGCAATCTGGGCACGTGCCCAGGAGGGCCCTTGCGCAGAGAGGGGCCCTCCGTGATGATGGGAGTTTTTTTTTTTTTGTGCTACATAAAAATAGTATACACGAGGCTTGGCCGCGATCTTGATAATTATCCAATCCGAATAAAAAAAAACGTATTTACAAAAAAGGAAGTATCGTGATTTTCTGTTTTATATGTCAGTTGGATGGCTGGACAGGTGATGATTGGAAGCAGGCCGCATGCACTGTGTAGATTGGCTAATGATAAAGGTGGGCGGGCATAGAGCAGGTTGTTTACATCATACTGATTCAAGATCAGTTTTTTAAGACCGAGTTAAGATTAAAAGAGTGGAATTAATTTGTAACAGATTCACGGTCAGATTGGGTTGTATCAGCGAGAGTGTGGGTGAAATTATCAGAAAGTTGGTGTTTGCAAAAAGGGACAGTGATGACACTGATCTCCGCAAATGGGCCAATGCTCTCTCATCTTCATATCCAACTGACATGGATTCTCCTTGGATAAAGCCTTTAGCCTTTATATATATATACATATATATATATATATATATATATATATATATATATATATATATAAAATGACATCACATAACCCAGATAGAGATCACACTGTCAGAAAGTTTGGGAATATTCACTCATAGTTTATACACATAAAAACATGATATTAGAGTTTTAAAATCAAACACTTTAGAAGAGAACAGTACATCACGGTTGTTTAAACCAATGAGCATTAAGCTGTGTTGTCAGCAAGTCGTTTCCCATCGTGCTTCTGATCAGCGCAGTCAGTGGAGAGCAACTGCGCCCGACTGCAGAATCCGACACGTCCGCCTTGCGCTCGCGAGAGTTTTTTTTACATACGTCGGCATGACATCAGAGCCAGGCGGACCGCACTCGGACACATTTCTAATCGGCATGCATCTCACGCTGATCGGTTCTGCGCAGATTTTGCTCATCTCAAACAAGCCTATTGACTGCCTCTATATACGGTGGCCGAGAGAGCTCAACGCGCTGCAACTGAAGAAAACACATGCAAATAGAAAACAACGCGTGCAAATAGAAAAAAACACATGCAAATAAAATAAAAGGCATGCAAATAGAAAAAAACGCATGCAAATAGAAAAAAATGCGTGCAAATAGAAAAAAAACGCGTGCAAATAAAAAAAACACCCGCAAATTAAGAAAACATCTTCATCAGTTTCACAACACACGTGTGCTCCAAATACTCACAACACCACCAAATACATAAACGTGCTGCAAATAACACAGAGCACAACGGAAATGTTTCCAGGGGAACCAAATAAGTGACGAACCCGGCTGGGACGTGCCGGCATAGATATCCATAAATCTATGCGTGCTGGTGCTTACAGCTTAAAATTATACTTTATTTATTTGTTTATTTATTTATTTGTTTGTGCAAAACATACAGAGATTACATTTTTTTATGACATACAACTTGTATACAATGTACAAAATGTATTAACAATATGTTCAATGTCATTAGAATACAAATGAGAAAAGAACAATGTGCTGGAAACTAAAATAAATCAATAAAAAAGATAAAGAAGAAAAACATGAAGGAAAGATATTTATCTATACATCAGTTACACTGTACAAATTGTTTCATGTTATTACATTTTCATAAAGAAAAGTTTCGTAAGAAATGTTAGGTAATGTAGGGTCCAAAATTTTAAAGTTGAGACACAGATATATAACGCATATTTTAAAAGCTTTTTTTGTAAAATAAAAATAAAAATGTATTTGCATCCGTTATGTTAACAGCATCATATTTCTGTCGTAAGACCAGCTGATGGACACCGTGCTGCGTTGTCATGGGAACATCCCAGGTGAAAATAATGAGGAAATTACGTTGTCTTTAGTTGCTCCCTTCATCAAGTGCGCTCCACACGGCTGCCTAACAGCCCACTAGAGCCTTGCTCACTCCAAAAGGGCTCTGCAATCTGCCCTTCGAAGGGAGTATGGCATAGGGAAGCTCACGAGCAATAAGCACGTCTCAGCCGGGTTCGTCACTTATTTGGTTCCCCTGGAAACATTTCCATTGTGGTCTGTGTTATTTGCAGCGCGTTTTCTGTATTTGGTTGTGTTGTGAACTCTTGCAGCGCGTTTCCTTATTTGGAGCACACGTGTGTTGTGAAACTGATGAAGATGTTTTTTTTAATTTGCAGGTGTTTTTTTCTATTTGCACGCGTGTTTTTCTATTTGCACGCGTGTTTTTCTATTTGCATGTGTTTTTTTCTATTTGCACGCGTTTTTCTCTATTTGCATGTGTTTGCTTCAGTTGCAGTGCGTTGAGCTGTCTCTGCCACCGTATCTATAGCCTAATTTGTGTTTTTATTTTATAGTTTAATATATAATTTATAGTTACTTATTTTTATTCTTGTTCTGTTCTGAATGTTTAGCCTATAATGTTTGTAAATGTTTCGTTTTATTCACCGGTGATATACATAGAAATTAATATAATTGTTTGCAATTACGAGGTTAACAGGTGTATTTTGGAGTAAGATCAATTTCTCTTTTAATGAGATTACTTCCTCTCAATGGCCGGGTTTCGTTTCTCCATGTCGTAAACTCTTGGGGCGAGGCTCCTAAACTGTGAATTTTTAGGGACATGATATGACGATTGTTCAAATGACGATTGTTTTCAGTCGCCACATTTATCAACGTACGATCATTCATACGATGGGATTGATAGCATACGAATACTTCATAAATCACACGTGAAGCCTGTCGTAAGATGATTTCTGCGCTCGTTTCTACGTTAGATTAATAAATGAGGCCCAGTGACTTAGTCCGAGGCACACGCACACCAATTACAGACTGAACTACTTTCAGATATGGCAAAAGAGACAATTAAACATCCATTTGAAGCAGCTATAAATGATGTGTGAGTAATGACAATTAAGGGTTAGAAAATGATTCAAGACATTGCAAAACCCATATAAATGAGACCTTTAAAATAAATAAAGGAATACACATTTAAAAATTTAGTGGTAGGCCTATATGTTCTACTTGATAAAAACTGTCTCTATGCTAGATGTAATGCTAGACAGTGTTATCACTGCATACAGGACAACTCTTTCTTACTCAGAGGTGTAAAGTCCAGGTTCCGAAAGTAGAAGTCCTCCTCAGTATTTTGTTCCAATCACCTGGATTTTCTCATTAGCACAGTTTTTCAGCCAGGCTGAGTTCATGGGTGGAATAAACATATGGCAGGACTTTTACTTTCTGACCCCTGGACTTTACACCTCTGTTCTCACTGTATGTCTGACATTCTCCCTTCCTTATTCATTAACCTGCCAGTGGTGTAGAACTAGTGCTAAATGTTGTTCTGTGCATTGATAGCATATGCCAATAATAAGGTTATGCTGTGACCAATGTAGGTTTTTATACCACAACACCATACCACTGCTGTCAGTTTTCAATTTTCAATTATAATGTTTAAACCAGTATGAATTTGATGAAAATATTTGAATGTGTTACTAGAAAAATTCTGAAGAAAATAGAGTGGGTCTAAAAGAAGATCAAATTATTATGATGATAACTTTAGATTTTTTTTTAGCAAATTCTTATAATATATATTAGGATGATATATATTAGGTCAAACAACAAAAGAAAAAGAGAAAATCACTCACTGCTCTTGACTGAATAACTTTTGTAGCTTTAATATCACTGTATATTTATTTCACATTTTCTTCCAATTCTATTGATGATAAAATGACATTGTCAGATTTGTGACATTAATTTTTATGCAAATGCTAAAACACTGCTGTTCACTTTCATAAGTTGTAGTGATGCTTTCTTTTCCCAGAAAGAATGTGAAACATTTATTGGTTATAATTTTCAGATTTTAAATATATTTAAATATAATTTAAATTGATTTTACACACTTAAAGCATTATCGTATAACATTGCATTATTTAAAAAGTCATCGTATATTGCATTTTTCTTTAATATCGCCCATGAGAATATACATATCATTTTGGCGGGTTCAAGCCTATATATGCGTGGCCTCCTGGCCAATCTTCACTGATTTTACATTCCATCAGTAAGAGCAGAGTGTGAAGGTTGAATTAGCAGAGCAATAGCACAGCATAAAATATTGCGATCCACACAACATAATGGGAGACGTATCAGAGTTCAAAAGAGGATAAATTGTTGGTGCGTGTCTCGCTGGCTCATCTGTGACCAGGACAGCAAGTCTTTGTGGTGTATAGAGCCGTGGTATTCAGGGTAATGTTAGCATACCACCATATATGAACCACATTAAACAGAAGTAACTGTAGACGCAAGAGGAAGCTGTCTCCAAAGGCATGCCCAGGTACTAACCCGGATTGTATGCAAAACACATAAAACCACAGCTGCCCAACTCACCGCAAAATTAAACGCGCACCTCGACTCTCCTGTTTCCACCAAAACGGTTTGCTGGGAGCTCCACAGAGTCAATATTCAAGTTCAGGCTGCTATAGCCAAACCTTTGGTTGCTCGTGCCAATGCCAAATGTTGATTTCAATGGTGCAAAACGGTGGACAATGTGAAATATGTATTGTTCTCTGATGAGTCCACCTTCACTGTCTTCCCCAAAGAGGCTTAACACCGGGACTGTTGCGTGCCCGGAGTGAAGCACAGGGGTGGATCAGTGATGGTTTGGGCTGCAATATTATGGAATTCCCTACTGTGCTTGATGGGCACGTCACTGCCGAGGACTACCGAAGCATTCTGGAGGACAAAGTGCACCTAAAGGTTCAATCATTGCACCCTGAAGTGGGTGCATCAGCATGATGCATCAATACACACAGATACTTGTGTGTACTTGTGACTTACTTGTGACAGTACTTGTGACAAATTTACTTGTTGTTAATGGTACTTGTGAAAAATACTTGTGACAGAATGGTTTGATGAACATGATAGTGAAGTTGAACATCTCCCATTGCCTGCACAGTCACCAGATCTAAATATTTTAGAGCCACTTTGGGGGTATTTTGGAGGAGCAAGTCAGAAAACATTTTCCTCCACCAGCATTCTGGTTCTGAAAGGAATGGCTCAAAATCCGTCTGGCCACATGTGCAGAACTTGTATCTGTCATTTCCAAGGCGAACTGATGCTGTTTTGGCCGCAAAAGGAGGCCCTACACCATACTAATAAATGACTGAGGTTTCATTGTCTAACCCCTATATACTCCTGGGCAAAAGTAGAAAAAAAGCCAAGCCCTAAAGCTAAATTCTAAGCTTTTTAACCATAAATTATTGGTCATGAAATAAGCTCAATTTAAGCAAATGCACTACTTAAAAAGCCATTGCTGTCTCAGGAAACCATCAAAGACAGAATTAAGTTTTTGGCAGAATATGAGAAGTTGTGTGTGGAGTGATGAATCACAATAAAATACTAGTAGCAAGGGGATGCTGCAGAGCAATATAGTAATAAATGTATCTCTACCACGGTGAAGTATGTCATTGTGTGGGGAGCCTTTTTAGCTGCTGGTATTTGTGAGCTACTTCACTGTGAAAAGTCATTTAATGCTTTGCAGGAGAATATTGCACAATGGCTTGCTTCCAAAAAATGTAAAGGTGTTATCTAAAGAGGAATGATCAGATGTTCTTTTTCAACAAGACAATGTGCCTGCCCAAATTGCAAAGACAACCAAAAAGTGGCTTGAGAACAAGCCCATCAGGCTCAAGTTTTGGCCTGGTCTGAATGAATAAGACAAGATTTGAACCCTGTAGTGAATATTTGGTCTCACACTAAACTCAACCGAACTGGGAGACATTTTTAAACTTCTCATGAACAGTTTGAAGCTTTTAACGTTGAGTGGAACAACACTGACTCTTCTTCCTGTAAAAAGCTGTGTGCAAGTTGGGGAAGGCTACAGTACGTTATCTAAAGTGACTGTATCTATAGTATTTGTGCAATTATTACTAATTTCCTGACCAGTGATTTGCGATCAAAATGGTTTATTAAAGGGGTCATATAATGGTACCTGCACTTTTTCAAGTTGATTGTACTGAAATGTGTGTTGGCAGTGCCTGTACACAACCATCATATAATGATAAAAATCCATCCAGTGTTTTTGTTTTAATCTCCTTATATGTTTTCCCCTGCCTCAAATCGAGCCGTTCGACCGTGTGACATCACACGGTCGGACGCCCTCCCACGATTGTTGATTGACAGCAGCGTTTCAACACATCTTGCCCTGAGCAGCTGACATCATAGTTCGTCATTGTTGATATGCTGGTGTAATATGTGATTAAAAGACACAGCAGTCATTTTGATGTTCCTAAATCCGTACCGTTGAAAATGCAGTGGCTGAGTTTTGTTTTCGAAGGGAATATTCCCCACGATCAACGTCAATGCTTTCATGTTTGCGCGAATCATTTCTCACCAGACTGCTTTATAAACGAGGGTCGCTATGAGCTGGTTTTGCTAAGAAGCTGCTCCTCAAAAAAGAATCGGTACCAACTATTTATGTTCCCTCTGCACCTCCAGAAGAAGTAAGTGTAAAGTTTTATTAACCTTTATGTTAATCTTTGCAAATCGCGGAAAAAAGTTTTTCATGACCATTAGTTGTAACGTCAATCTGTCAATGAACTAACGTATACATCAGTAAACACATAGCGTTCGTATCTCACTACTCTACCCTGCCAGTACATACAAAAATATATCAAAGTGACATTACGTTAACCATCCATTCAGAAACGTCCTGTTCGAGCCTTAATTGTCAAACTTCTTTGCGGCCGTCATCTTGTTCCGGGCCCGACTCCGGTTCAAACTGATACGGTTGCACAGATGTGTCCTCAGAGACTCCCGCTATCATTCTTTCTCCAAAATATCCCCTCAACTGTTGTCAAGGCAACACTCCATGTGCGTTGTGTCAAAACGCCTGCAGAACAGAGGGGCGGAGTGAGCGAAGCTCATTATCATTTAAACTAAAGCCCCGTTCACACTGCGTGATTTTTTTTCCCCAAACCACTTCAGCGGAAATCCCGCCCTGCAGCCGATTTCATTGGTTTAGGTTACAGTGACGGGTAGGTTTAGGGATCAGTGTTTGGTGTAGTGATTGACATGACCAATGAAAACTTTAGAATCGGCTGCAGGGCGGGATTTCCGCTGAAGTGGTTTGGGGAAAAAATCACGCGTTCACACTACAAGTTCACACTTTGTCGCCAATGGCTGCGCTGGAGAGCGTTCCCACTACTGGTTGCCTAGTAATGTTTGTGAGTGACATTCACGGATGTTACTCTGTTAGACAACAAATATGTTTTCTTGCCGCTACAAACAAATATTTTGGAAGGAAAAGTCTAAATATAAATGGAATCAGTACACAGAATGCATAATATTAAAGATGAACGAGAAACAATGAGTGCTCTTTGCCATCGCGGCTATTTAACTGCAGCAAAGGGCAAATACCGGTCTATCTGGGTTCCCGAAACCATTCAGGCACGGAGTCAGTACGGTGAATACCACTGTATGTACACGGAGATATATCATAAATTATAGGACCGTTTCTGACTGTTAAAATGAGCTTCTCGTTCAACTTGCCTCGGTCAGACTCAGCACTGAAGAGTGACACGCTCCACTGACTTCACTCCTATTGGTTGTCGCTCCCGAAAGTCGCTCTGCATTTGCATAAAGTTAAACAGATCTCAACTTTGTCGCGTCGCCAGACACGCCCAACCGTGTCGCCGGAAATCGCCCGCTTCCCATTGTAATGAATGGTATCGTATCGCTTTGTCGCTTGTAGTGAACGGGGCTTAAGGCATATGCACTGAAACGGCGTGCTGAAAACAGCTGTTTTTGACCAGGTAAAATTAGTTTTTTCTTAAAATACTAATGAGAATTTTTAATAAAAGTATATTACAAAGTTTACATTTAGACCCTAAACATTCATATTAACAAAAATGGCATTATATGACCCCTTTAATAATGGTTTAATGGGCAAGTATACTCAAGTTTATCACTAACTACTCTCCTGTGGGTATTTCCAAGCAGCCATTGTTCATTGTCCGAAGCTTCAGGATTCTCCAGTCTGATTCTCCGAGTTCTTCGGTGCATCTACGGACCTTGTATCTCCTCACTGCATTCAAGTTGGAAGTTTATTCGAGTCCGCTCTCAGTTCATGTGTCTTTGGATCGGATATTGCATCAAGTGTATAAAATAAAGTCTGTTAACTGTATTCAGTGTGTCCTCATCCTTCTAGTAGTGTGACCGATACAGTGGACACAACATTGAGCAAGGAGTCATGCATCGATACCACTCATACCACTAAAAAGGCCATCCCCTGTGTTCATTAAAAAAAAAATTGTTTTTCCAGGCTGAATGAAGAGAGCATGAAAAAAAAAAAAGGAAATTGGATGAGTAATTTCAATGAGTTTGAGCTGGAGCCCGGTCAGAACTCATTAAGAACCAGAGAGGGTCTCCAAGCTTTACGCTTTAATTAAGCGTCAATCTCCTCTAAATTTGATTGCTGGAGACATGCCATTATGTGCTGCTTGTCATATTATTTCTCTTATTCAACAATGGAGTTTAAATACGTCCCTTCACCTGTCTCGCAGTGCTGAAAGACTTGCCACATAAGAATGGATTACACAAAATGAACACAGTACTGCTTCACTTGCATCCTGGCAGTACTGAGAGGTTGTGCACATCCCTCGCCTGAGTGTTCAAACTCCCTGAAAGATTAAATGATAGAAAAGAGAGAGATGAATCTTGGGGCTAGGAGGGAGGCTGGGTGAGCTTGATTGCCTAGGAAATGTGCAATGAATATATCAATGATCTCTGCCACAGCATCCCACTAAAAGATACTGCTGGTGAATTTATGAGTCACGAAACATGCAGGATAAGCTCACATTAGAAACATCACAGAGTGAATCTTAGCTGGGTGAGTCTGAGTCATTAAATGCTACTGGTATTAATGAAACAGGAAACAATCATTACTGTAGCAGCAGGTAGCTTTGTTTTTCATTAACATATATGGATACACTGCATTAAAATGGTGCTAAAAAAGAATAAGACATTCTTTAAATAATCAAGGTTTAGTTGTGCAGTTAGGAATAAAAGTGAGGTGTGCGAAACCATGCTGCATTTCCAAACAGTGCATGTTAATTTTGTTGACCTGTTGTATTGGTTAACCCCTAGATTTCCTTTTCAAGTTTTTAATTTTGAATGAAACGCAAGTTCTCTCTCGTCACAGTTTCCTCATGACCCAGAACACACAATCAACACCTTCACGCATACGGCTGCCTACCCCAAGATTCGCCATCTGGTCACAAAGCCTACAGAAAGAAACAAAAAATGTAAGTCTTAAAAATGCACTGAGACTTTGTTCCAGAAAGAGATCAAACTAAAATTACAATGAGAGACACATTTATTATCATGTGACAGGACGTACATTAAAGTGGCACAAAGCATTAATTAGACATCAGACCATTGCCATTGTTCATTGGTGAATGATTCTAATAAGATGCAGTGTAACGTCAAAACCATCAATCTGTGATGAAATATCTAAACATAATAACTGTGCTGCGTCTCAGCTCTTGAAGTCACACCTTGATTTTGTGATAAAGCGAAAGATAACAGTCTCAAACTTGAGCTTTTCAGCAGTGCAGATGGGTGGCTTGTCAGATCTCAAGCCTGTCAGAGATTCATCCGAAGTGACAAGGTCTGGGAGAGCAGCGGAAATGGGGGCACTATTGAATTAGATTGTCAGATATGCTGATACACACAGGGGCAACTAACTCAATTTCACCCCCAAAAGTCTGCATTGTTTGAAAACACACTATTATTAATGAAACTGCATTTTACTGAAAGATGAAATGGACAATGTATTAGTTATTGGGTTCCTACAGTACTGACCAACAATGAGATCTTTCAGATTGAACGTCAGTTGACTAGCTGAAAGACTGTCAACTGAAAGATGACTTACCAAACATTATATATTTGTAGCCCACACTGTAACAATGCTCTCTTTGTCATAAGGAAACAGTAACATCCACATTGAACATGAATATTTACACTCAAGCTAGGAAGGTATTTGGTTGAAGAATGTGATATTTTTATGGTAATCAATCAATCAAAGCACAAAATAGATGCAAACTCATCAATTAAACCAAATCCTCTTTTCACACATCTAAAATATATCGAGACTAAACTGACAAAGCCAAAGACTTTAAGTCAGACCCACTTAATGCATAGTGCTCACTAAGAAACCATTAAAATGACATTTAACACCAAGCCTAAAGAATTTAGACATTAGATTGATGGTTTGTTACTCATTCTTGGCAATATCTATGAATATCTGAACCTTTATTTGCCTGAAATGGTGAAAACCTAGTAATTTATCTGCCATCCATAAGTCTATGGATCTAAGAATCCAACTTCGCATTTTATTAGGGTCCAGTGGTTGTGAAGTCAATTAAAATGAGATAAACAGTGGGTGAGCACAGTGAAATGAAAATGTTCCTCTGCACAATGTTTTAGATGGCATCTCTCACCCTGGTGGCACAGAGCTAATTCTCAATCTTATTAAGATGCTTCCTGCTTTCCATTCTACATTAGACTGAAGAAACAAGCATAAAACCTGAATAGCCTTTTCTTGGTTATGAAAATAATTGGTCCTATCTCTATATCACAGAATCTCACTCACGCTTGTATTCACTGTATACGTGATTTAACAACACTGTGGTAATGCTATGTCGTGGCAGAGAATGTGGAATTATGGAATGGAGAATGTAAACACTTGAATCAGGATTCACATTCTTGCAAACAGTGTTTCATAAGCTACTGTGATTCTGCTGCAATTTGTACAACTAGTGCAATGCCCGTGCAAAATCAGTTTTTGTGTGTTTTTAGTAATTGTTGGTTTGGCATGTTTGAGTTGCTTAATAGCCTCGGCTACTATTACACAGGAGCCTTAACGCTGAGAAAAGCGATAACGTTAAGCGCACCAGAATAAAATATAATATTCAGAACACTAAAGCAACACTAAGTAGGATTTTTTACCTTCAAATAATGTTTCCAAAATCGTTTCAGTGGTTCATCAAGTCGTGACATGGTGAAATGCACTTATTCCACCGCTTTGCAGTCCTTTTTCTGGTAAATCCACGCTATGTAAGATTGCTAGATCGGGTTGCGTTTCTGTAGTTCTAATGAGGACAATTCCGCTTCCAACCTGTGGGGCGACCGCAGAGGAAAAGTTCCTTGGTGTTGCTTTAAACAGTGTAGCTGACTTACAGATTCAGTTAAATCGCTATACTTTAAAAAAAAAGAATCGCTACTTTTTCAAAAGTGAATAGATACTTTTTCCAAAAGAATCGCTACTTTTTATAAAAAAATAATCGCTACTTTTTATAAAAAATAATCACTAATTTTTCAAAAAGAATCGCTACGTTTGCAAAAAGAATCGCTACTTTTACAAAAAGAATCGCTACTTTTTCAAAAATGAATCGCTACTTTTTCATAGTTTATACATAGTTTTTCATAGTTCTAGTTACATTGTTATAAACGTATAATTACATTGTAATAAATGTATAATAACATTGTATTAAATGTATAATTACATTGTAATAAATGTATAATAAGACTGTAACAAATGTATAATTACATTTTTTACACCACTTTTTAAAAAAAAGAATAGCTACTTTTTCCAAAAGAATCGCTACTTTTTCAAAAACAATCGCTACTTTTTCCAAAAAGAATTGCTACTTTTTTTAAAAAGAATTGCTACTTTTTTAAAAATGAATAGCTACTTTTTTCAAAAAGAATCGCTACTTTTTAAAATAAGAAACGCTACATTTTTCAAAAAGAATGTAACAAAATAATAATGTAACAAATATATAATAACACTGTAATAAATGTATAATAACACTAATGTATAATTACATTGTAATAAACATATAATTATACATGTAATTACACATTTATTACATTGTAATTATACATTTATTACAGTGTTAGTATACATTTATTACAATGTAATAAACGTATTACATTGTAATAAACGTATAAATAATTATAATAAATGTATAATAACACTGTAATAAATGTATAATTACATTGTAATAAGTGAATAATAAGATTAACAAATGTATTACATTTTTACACCTACTTTTTACAAAAAGAATCGCTACTTTTTCAAAAAGAATAATGTAAAAAAATAATAATGTAACAAATGTATAATAATAATAATGTAACAAATGTATAATAATAATAAAACAAATGTATAATAACACTGTAATAAACGTATAATAACAATGTAATAAATGTATAATAAGACTAACAAATGAATGATTACTTTTTTACACCTATTTTTTTTCAAAAAGAATCGCTGCTTTTTCAAAAGAATCGCTACTTTAAAAAAAAAAAAAATCGCTTCTTTTACAAAAAGAATCGCTACTTTTACAAAAAGAATCGCTACTTTTACAAAAAGAATCGCTACTTTTTCCAAAAGAATCGCTACTTTCTACAAAAGAAAAAGCTACTTTTTCAAAAGAATCGCTACTTTAAAAAAAAAAAAAATCGCTACTTTAACAAAAAGAATCGCTACTTTTTCCAAAAGAATCGCTACTTTCTACAAAAAGAAATGCTTCTGTGATTAACTGAGCACCCTTAAAGTGTGAATATTTGATTTATCTACATGTTTTATGAAAACAGCGGCTGTACCCAGCTTTTTTATATTGCATTTTGATTCGTTTGGGGGGAGGAGCAGTTTTGAGTTCTGAAAATCACGAACTTTTTCATCTT
Source organism: Rhinichthys klamathensis goyatoka (assembly GCF_029890125.1). Classification (NCBI taxonomy): domain Eukaryota; kingdom Metazoa; phylum Chordata; class Actinopteri; order Cypriniformes; family Leuciscidae; genus Rhinichthys; species Rhinichthys klamathensis. Next base: position 2,147,428 of record NW_026606820.1, read on the forward strand.
ACACTACCGTTCAAAAGTTTGGGGTCGGAACGATTTTAAATACTTTTAAAAGAATTCTCTTCTGCTAACCATGGCTGCGCTTATTTGATTAAAAATACAACAAAAATCAGTTATAGTATTAAATATTATTCCGTGGGTCTTTGGCCGGCCACGGCGAAGGCGTATAGCCCCCCAAAATTTTCTTGGGGAGAAGGACTGGCTCAGGAACGAGCTCAGGAACCGACACCAGCTCGGGAACAGGAACAGACCCCGGCTCGGCGGGCGTGACGTGAAGCTCTGGTTCGGCGGGCGTGACGTGAACAGTCTCTGGCTGGGCAGTGCGGGACGGGACCAGTGGTGAAGGCCCAGTGCTGGATGGGACCAGCGGCGAAGAGGGCTTTGAGCTGGACGGAACCAGCAGTGAAGAGGGCTTTGAGCTGGACGGAACCAACGGAGAAGAGGGCTTTGAGCTGGACGGAACCAGCGGAGAAGAGGGCTTGGTGCTAGACGGAACCAGCGGCGAAGAGGGCCTAGAACGGACGGTCTCAGGCTGGACGGTCTCAGGCTGGACGGTCTCTGGCTGGACGGTCTCTGGCTGGACGGTCTCTGGCTGGACGGTCTCTGGCTGGACGGTCTCTGGCTGGACGGTCTCTGGCTGGACGGTCTCCGGCTGGACGGTCTCTGGCTGGACGGTCTGCGGCCGGACGGTCCCTGGCTGGACGGTCTCTGTGCTGGACGGGACCAGCGGTACAGGAAGCTCTGGGCTGGACGGGACCAGTGGCGAAGGAAGCTCTGGGCTGGACGGGACCAGCGGCGAAGGAAGCTCTGGGCTGGACGGGACCAGCGGCGAAGGAAGCTCTGGGCTGGACTCATTTGCCATACTTGATGAATGTGCTGCCCCAACACACAGAAGAGCTGTAGACACCACAATTAGTACTGTGTCTTCATGAGCTGGCTCAAGTGCGGCGTGCTCAGTCTCTGGCGGGTAGGCGATGGGTTCAGGCTCTGGCGGGCAGGCGATGGGTTCAGGCTCTGGCGGGCAGGCGATGGGTTCAGGCTCTGGAGGGCAGGCGATGGGCTCAGGCTCTGGCGGGCAGGCGATGGGCTCAGGCTCTGGAGGGCAGGCGATGGGCTCAGGCTCTGGCGGGCAGGCGATGGGCTCAGGCTCTGGAGGGCAGGCGATGGGCTCAGGCTCTGGAGGGCAGGCGATGGGCTCAGGCTCTGGAGGGCAGGCGATGGGCTCAGGCTCTGGCGGGCAGGCGATGGGCTCAGGCTCTGGAGGGCAGGCGATGGGCTCAGGCTCTGGAGGGCAGGCGATGGGCTCAGGCTCTGGAGGGCAGGCGATGGGCTCAGGCTCTGGCGGGCAGGCGATGGGCTCAGGCTCTGGAGGGCAGGCGATGGGCTCAGGCGCTGGCGGGCTTGGAACTGGCTGGAGTGGGAGATCTTCCACGAGGTATTTGGATCCACACGCCCACAGCGTGTGATCCACAAACTCAAAAAAGGACATATTGAGGTCCTTCACCAAAAGTATCTGGGCAAGCGGGTCCTTCAGACCACCCCAGAAACTCCTTGTCAGTTCCTCTTCCCCCAACGTCACATCCTCATACAGACCTAGGTAAAGCCCCACATACTCTTCTAGTGAGTGCTCCTCTTGGAAGAGGATTGGGGTTTCAAAGGGGCTCAACCTCCTTGTTTTTCCCCCTTCGGCCCATTTCGTAGGGTTGATCGTTCTGTCAGGGTTGAGTGCAGGTTACTGAATACGAGGACACGGGCACTGCAGTATAGTTGCTTTAATTATATGCTTTAAACTTAACTTAACAGAAACAAATGAAAACTCCAGGAACTCAGAATATACAACCATTCAAAGACGACGATCAACAAACACTGAGGGAAAACACAGGGCTTAAATGAACGGGGACTAATGGGATAATGAACTGAACACAGGTGACGGGAATTACTAATTAGACAGAGCGGGAAAATTAACAGGACTGAACCAAAATCACAAAGACAGGGGGAAACTAGATCACAAAACAGAACTTAAACACATAGAAACGTGACAACCGCCCTATCCTCTCACTGGTATTCTTCCAAACTTGGAAGCTGTTTTACATTTGGGACACGAGTGAAGTACAAAACCTTAATAAATAATAGTTTAGCAATCAAATAGATGTGAATATGGAAACATTAGGATTTGTGCCGTGAGAGAGGAGCCCAACGCAAATTCGTTAAGGCTTTAAAATAAATGCATATTGTAATGAATTCTATTTTAATTTATGTTTATTTTATAGGCTTCTTATTTTTTCATTCTTACTAAAATACATGTTTATCATGTTTGTAAAAATTATGTTTGTTCGTTACATTTTTTTTTTACATTTAGGGTCAATTATAAAATTGTGCTGCATTATTAAAAAGTGCATATTTACAATTTGTGCCAATACAACAACATATTGTGTTCATTATCCTATCACCCACAATATTTTTAATGTGACTTTAATGTGTAATTATGAGGGGGTCATTGGAAAAATATTCTAACCTATGGGTCCCTGGCCCCAAAAAGTTCCCTACAGTAGCTCTAGGGCACACAACTTGGATACAAATTAAACTACACAGATAAATTTGGAAAAATTGACCAAACTTTGAGATACACCGTTCAAAAGTTATCCTAGCCACTGCTGAATAAGTTCTGCTAATCACTGTGAACTCTTTAATCTCACATTAAGTGAAAAGGCCTTTGGAAGAAATGACGATAAAACGAATTTGATTAGTTGAATACATTTTTTATCTTTACGTTTTTGTTAGCTGTCACTTCATTGAGTCACACTTGCTTATATAATTTTGCACATTAATTAACGTTAATGATTTTGAAGAATTATTTAAAACTAAAACAACAAAAAAACCTCATCTTACAATAATGCTAAAAGCAAACCTGACTAAATTTAATTACTTATATTCATGAGTGCTTCATGGTTTTTAAGGGCAAAATATTATCCACATTTACCATACCTTAGCACATACATTTCTTTAATGTATGTAAGTCTTTTGCCTCGTGCAGAGTGCAGGATCTGGGTGCACTGCAGTATAAAAAGAGCAACTCTCAACCAATAAGAGTTACGTGAATGAATGAATCACAGGACAATAGATTTCTTCTTCAAGGTGTATATTGTGTTTCATTTTGTGTGCATATGCACTTCATGCACTCATGCTGAAAGTACTTCAACTCTGAGCTGCTGTCAAAGCATTTTCATAGTGTACTGATAACAAAATAAGCCATTTTCATGGACAGTTACCCCAGCTGTCCCCACAGTCCTCAGGTTTTACATCCAGGATCACAATCATTACACTAACATTCTTTCATACAGCTCCATTTTACTCAGGAAGATTCATGTATAGGGATTTATAAAGTATGATACAAAGACATGAGGAGCCTTATTTGATCTGAGTCAATAGTTAACTGTGAAGGATTTTGCTGAAGAAATAATACTCTTCAGAGTTTTCTTTTGTGGGCATAAGTGCTTTTACTATAAGAGCTGAAAGGACCGAAACCTTTGAATCTGTCATTTACTTCATGGGATTTATTCATCTTATTCAATGTATTATAGTGTATTTCAGAACGTATGATTTTGTATCATTCGCAAGGATAAATAATATACTATCACATATTAAACCTGTTTTTATGGTCTTTTTCAGTTACTTTAAAGGGACATTGTGTAGGAATTTCTCCCATCTAGCGGTGAAATTGTTTTTTGCATTTAAACGAATTGTGCTCTCCAGCGCCTCACTTTTTCAAATGCGCGTTGCATCTACGGTAGCCGTTATGTACCAAAAAGCTATGACAGGATGTTTTCTAATAGCACTTCGTCGAGTGTTCCTTCGGGTGAAAAGGTTGCAAGAACAATCATATGCTCTATTAAAATATATTCTTATCGAATTTCTAGGTTACAAAAAGTAAACTTACAAACCTCGTTTTTAGTGCCTTCTCTACATAGCTGCTATTCATCAAAGAGCCAGTTTAACTTTTAACTATAAATGTTCTACTGTCTATATAATAAAGTACACAACCAAGCAATGAAAAAAGCTTGTAATTAAGACTGTAACATTGACTTACCTGTCGAGAAGAAAGCCTTTTATTGTCTTTTGAAACCTTTCTCCTGCATTACGTCAGCTCTTTCCACCTGGAAAAAGCTATCCCGACATTAACTCTTGTTTTTTGTAATCTCCGGTCATGTTTCCTTTTACGTTCTTTTTTGGACTTTATGTATGGTTCACCATTAAAAATAACAGTGCAATGCAGCCTTTTAAAATTGCAAGCGCCTCTCACTGCTCTGCTCCTCCGGTTCTGCTGCTTTCAGTTACGTGACACTGGCTCTGAACGAAAAAGCGGTGTGGAAACTCGTTGGCCTAGTACTTTTGTCCCTCTCTGCTATTATAGTTTTTCAAGATGGCGGAACTACATGGAAGCCTCCGTGGACCTACCCGTCTTAGATAATAAATTCTTCGTTTTCAAGGATAAGTCAGATAAATGGCAGAGGTATTTGTACACCATTGAGGACATATTTATGAATAAAGATATTAATTTTAGATAATAAAATACCTTAAAAATTACACATTGTCCCTTTAAGAGGTTTGTGTGAGCCAGTTTAGAAACACAATGTCTGGTTGATCTTTTTGTCACAACATTGGAATCCATGGATACCTGTCACTCAGTCTAGTGTGATGCAGCAATAATCCTCAGTGAATCTAAATTAAGTTATTAAGCAATTAAATTAAAGCTGGTATCTGAGAGAGAGAGAGAGAGAGAGAGAGAGAGAGAGAGAGAGAGAGAGAGAGAGAGAGAGAGAGAGAGAGAGAGAGAGAGAGAGTATAATTGCAATCATAAAAAAGAATAAACTAATTAGTTCCATAATGTTTTCTTTTATTATTTATCCTCTCCCTATGGAGGATCCCTTTCCCACTCTACAGATACAGCATTGTTGAAAATCCGGTTCGCGTACCCCGAAGTGATAAAATAAAACACAATTCTTTATCAAATGTAAAGGCAAGACAAGTAGTTTGTTTAGGCATGGTTTGTAGGGAAATTACAAACCTGCGCACATATATTCAAACGAATATAACTATAGAATCAATTTTTAATGCGCATGTGAACGCATGTGAACGCCATCAGGTCACAGGTTCGCGTTTAAAGTCTGTTTAGAGAGAACACCGTCGTCTTAGTGGCCCCTAATGTAATAACAAATGATCATTTTGCTGAAAGTGAATCAATCAAAACTAACTTTAGCTGGAAATAACATTATTCAAAAATCGCTATAAAGCCAAACCAATCTCTGTTACCGTAAATTGTATGTTTATCTCTGTAAAGCTGCTTTGAAACAATCTCCATTGTTAAAAGCGTTATATAAATGAAGATGACTTGACTTGACTTGACTTTCTTTGCACTAAAAGAATTTAGATCACAAACTGGATATCATAATTATTAAAGGTAATGGGCACAGGACAATAATAGATAATTTCCACAACAGAATGAGATTTTGGTTTCCAGAATTGAATGGCATTTTAAATCATTGTGACTTCAAGATACTCATGTCTCAGTGGGTAGGTAAAATGAAGCAGCTTGGATGTACAATACTCATTTGCACAAGAAAATACTCTTCTATGTATAAGAATTTAGCTTTTTATAACTGAGCTCCTCCGTCAAGACAGAAATGGTTGGAAATTTCCCAGTGGTATAATACTTAAGGAAAGCTAATTCTCCACACCTTATTTGCTTTCCACGACTGCATTGACTTTCCATGACTTAATCTGCGTGTTTACTACATTCAACAAATGTACTTGCTTTAGCAAATGAAGAGATATTGCAATTTACTCCCAAGAATTGAGAATATTACATTCACTTCATGCTTTAATTGTTGAGAGAATTATGAGAACAATTACAGCTTTTACAACAAAATCATAAATGAAAGGTTATTTAAAAAGAGGGTGACTATCCATTACAGAGAGAACCATTGATTTATGGGTCAATGATTTGATTATTTTTTATTGGTCCAGATCTAATAAGTTATTCAAAAACACACAAATAATTATATTGACTTGAAGACACATCTATGATTAACGTTTTCAAAATGTAAAAGAAAAGTCTAGGTGCAATCCAGAGTCTGTAAAAAACAGAAATTTATGTATTTATTTATATATTTTACTGTTGTTGTTGTTATTATTATTATAATAAATATGAGATATTTGGGACTTTGTTAGTTCAGGTCAAATTGAGTAACCACAAAAATACTTCATTATATCATAATATTTTTTAGAATATTATACAATTTTGAATATTATAAAATATATATACAAAAAATATAAAAGGTTTACAAACAAATTAAAATAAAATTATAATAATGATTAGGATGTGTATTCAAGGCATCAAGGAAATATCTTATTTCTTTTTACTTGATTACACCACTTGACATTTTTAGGACTATTAAATCAAATTATTTACAGAAAATGTATAAAACCAACTTAAATGGGAAAATGATTTGCCTTCATACAAACAAAGAATTGATTACATTCCATCACTCAGCATTTGTGAAAGATCACATTACCCTTGAGAAACACCGACAACCATTAAAACCTCTGCACTTCTGAGCTCCCTACAACAGTACAAATCAAAGCTCTTCATGCTAATATCCAGCTCATTTCAATTATGTTCCAGGTAAATAAAATGCTCATCTTCATTTATTCAATAACCAGTCAAATGTTTCATAAATATGGATGTGTCATGCTGCATCAACTACCTAACAAACTGAATAACAGTTTCCTACTGTTAATATGTTATTCTATCCACATATGTAGAAATGTGATTTCCAGAAATAGCAGCATGCAAACACCACACACACAGTGTTTATACATATGTAGGCATGCATTTACTTGTATGCAATAGAGATAAAGACAGAGTGGGAGAGAATAAGCTGGAGAAAAGAGAGAGGGCAGAAACTTAGTCAACAAGTAAGAGGACAGAGCATAAATCTAACTGTTCAATGCATTGGAACCGTCAAAGCACCTGTCTTACACGGCACACAACGAGCCAACGTGGTCCCTGCTAGAGAGAGAGAGAGAGAGAGAGAGAGAGAGAGAGAGAGAGAGAGAGAGAGAGAGAGAGACATAGACATCATTCAGCAGCTAGCTCTGGCCTTGGACATCTGCTGCAGAGCTCAGGCTGAATGAGGACATCTCAGAGAGAGGCTGTGTAACAAGGCCCCCAGTCAGCCAGTGTCTCTGCTCTCTCTGGGCATTCTCCTCACTTCCCTGCTCACTGGGGGGCTGGCTATGCATAATGCATGCTCCATAGGTCCCAGTGCATGTCACAGGTAGCCATCAGCCACGCGGAGGTGAGCGGCCCAGGGGATTCAGGCAGACGGCCACTGACAGGGGGTCTGTTCATTAAGCAGCAGATGCCAGGGTAGGTCAGGGTGTTACCGGTTTAAACGCATCACGGATGAAGCCTACGGGAAATCTGTGTTTGATAAGTTTGGTGTTTATTGAGTTGCTTCACTTTGATGTTTCTGTGAAAAAAAAAGAAGAAGAAGAAGAAGAATAAGACCTGCCTGGTTGGTAAACGGGATTTTACCAAGGACAGCATGTTCCTGGATCAACATCTTTGTTAATCCTGGAACAACATTGCAATACACCAATCAGATTCGAGGAACACGTTTACAGTTTATGTCAAGTTTAGGCTTACAACCTAGGTGCTTCTACATCAGTGATATTCACCTATCATTTCCCTCTGTTTTTAGGGCTGAGTCGGGTAGGGGTAGGTATAGGGTTAGGACTACATTTTCGGACAGGATCCTTGTTCCAGGATCAACAAAATATGTTGATCTAGGAACATGCCTTACTTGGCAAAATCACGGTGACCTAAATGATTGCCTAATAAAGCTTACAAAGACTTGATAAGATGACTATATTTAAATAGGCATCAATTATTTTCATGCATTATTTGCAACACTTAACAAGAGACAAACGCTCCTGGGATTCAGCATTTTTGACCCCTTATTTATACATGCCACAGTTATAGTCTTGGTGTTGGTGTTGGTGTTTCTTAAAGATAACATCCTGGACATTTGAGGATTTCAAAATGTATCAGGGTTTGGCTATAATTACCAACTTATTTCTTAAAATGTTCTAAAAATAGTTACCAAAGCAGACAATGCTTTTCTTTTGAAATGGTCAGCACTGCTACATTTACTGTGATGCAAAACTACATTTTCAGCACTCGAGTCTTCAGTGTCACATGATCCTTCCGAAATCATTCTATTATGCTGATTTGGTGCTCAAAAAGCATTTCCTGTTATCATCACAGTTTAGTTCAGGATTCTTTGAAATTTGAAGGTTAAAAAGAACAACATTAATTTGTTGTTATCTCTTGTAGCAATTTAATGCTACCTTCCTGAATAAAAATATGAATTTCTTTGAAAAAATAAGATCCCAAACATTTGAATGGTAGTATATTAACTAAGTGTATTATTTCCCCTTTTATTTCTTATTTATGAATGAAACTACAAAACCATAAATGCTATAATTCTCTAGAAAATGAATGCTTAATACATGAACCAGAAGAACAGGATGTGCATTGCACGATTAATATAGACCTATACATGCAATAGCACTACAGGTATAATGAAGAGAAGCATATAATCTCTGCGCTTTATAAGAACTCTCCTTTGCTCATCTTAGAGGATAATTAGGTGCCTTTCCTGGTGGGCCAATTAAAGTGATTTCAATAAAACATCTGACAAACAACTCCACCTTCTGCAGATAGTGTGCAGTACGGTGCTCGTGGATGCATCTCTCATAACAGTAAAAGTGATGCAGTATTCTTTTTACAGAGCATTTTAAAATGGTTGTATACAGCAAAAACATATTTGCTGGCATGTTATTCCACTGGCGTGTGTGCTATTTGAGGTTGCGGTGAACAGTGGAACACAATACAAAGCACCCTGTGTGAGTCCAATGAAATAAGCATGATTTCTTTTGGACGAGCAGACGTGTGGATTGGGCCATGAGGAAGGTAATGCTGTTAACTCCCTGGCCTCTGCTGAGATAGAGACAGCATCTGCTGGACAGATAAAGGCATCAGTCACAGCTGGGCTCAGTCCCTCCAAACCCCAATTTTGGCATTTACTCTATCGATTAGGATCCCAAGAAGCTGCAGTCTGCTGTGATAAGAGCAAAATGGCCGAGTCTTTGGAAGCGGGGGGGGGGGGGGGGGGGGGCTTATAGAGAGCATAGAAATATTCTCTTTGGCTTTATGTCTCATCTCAGTGGATAAATCACTGCATTGATGTGACCTGGCCCCATTCAGCCAACAACTTTTATTAGCTTCTAATAGGAATGTCATTTGAAAGAGAAGAATCTGACAGTTTTTTTCTTTTTTAGAATATGTGAGGTTCTGATTTAATAACCATTCACCGGTTTTCATTACAGAAGAAAGAGAAGAAAAAGCAGTTTCTCTCCTGCTCTCTCAATCCACATATTAGGAGCCAGATGGGTCATTGCTGTTATGCAGTATATTTTGTCCCTATTCCTACCATATGTCTGAACATGTTCTAAAGATGGAAATCATATTAGTGTTTTTCTTTTATCACAATAAATTGAACATAGGGTGAATTTTAAAATAATTCACTACTTTGCTTCGAGCAGATGTTGCATTGGTGCTTCTAATAGAAAAATGTCAGGTTACTTTATTTTTCTTCACTCTTTTAAACAAAACATGTTTCTTGAGAATATAGTTTTGATTTTTTTTTTAATCAGATTATAAGGTTTTTCTGTGTTCATAATCTCCCTTTTTCTATCATTAGTCTTATGCAATTTTCCTTTATCTAACAAAAGTCATGTCCTTAAAAATATAATTCTTCAGAAGGTGATAGGAAAACAACAACATGAAGATCAGTAAGTATTAGCATGATTTGATGAATTATTTGTGGTATAAGTAAAAATGTTCCATCCTGCCTGATAAAAATATAGAAACTGATATAAAAAAGGGTCACAAAATATGAAAAATAACCTCTATTAGATGTCTGCTAGGTAACTCTAACAAATCCTCACTGAGCAATGGCTTTACTTTATCTCTTTATTTCCAACTTGTTCATTTTCTAGATGTGTAAATAATTTTTAAAAGTAATAATTAATATAGTTAATTAATCAGCATATTTCTGAAAGTATTATATACCTTTTTATAGAAATATTTGCTTAAATTACTTGCTAAAACATTTTTAAGGTAGTGCATAACAGGAATGACCCAGAGAGCATAGCAAAGAGAGATGGAGGCAAAGCAAAAGAAAGCCAGCAACATGTTCACACAGCAGCTCATCACACATCTCTGGTAGTCACACATTGCAATTTCACAAAACACATTCATTTCTCTTTCAAATCGTTCTGCCGACAGAATGTCATATCTGTATACCAAAACGATGCAAGCATTTTAGTGAATAGAAAATTGCCGGTATCTCATTGTTGTCCTTCCAACAGTTGACATGCACTTGAAGCTGCTTAGATACTGAAAGCATAATGTCAGGCAGAAGGAAGGTAATCGCTCCAGGTAAACAGGAAGATGCACAAACATATATGACAAAAGTGACATGTGAAATCTTCTTCACCAGTGGAAAATGAATTTATAGTTTAATGCACGTTTTTATTTCCTTGATTCATTGATTTGACATTTTCACACAATTGTTTAATGTAACTTAAATAAAAAAACATTAATTAATTTTCATCATTAATGTTCAAAAGTTTTGGGTCTGTAAACATCTTCTTTTTTTTAAGAAGTCCTGTTATCCAAGGTGGGATTTATTTGATAAAAAGTACAGCTATTACATCTTCAGTGTCACATTACCCTTTAGAAATCATTCTAATATGATGACTTGATCTGGTGCTCAAGTAGCATTACTAATTATTATCAATCTCACAGTTTAATATTTTTGTGGAAATTGTGATAAATATTTTACTATTCTTTGATGAATAGAAAGTAAAAAAACAGCATTTATTTGAAACACCAATCTGGTCACACTTTAGATTAGGGTCCCATTCACACAATTAACTAACTATTAACTATGACTTTTGCCTCAATAAACTAATAACTGCTTATTAATAGTTAGTAAGGTAGTTGTTAAGTTTAGTTATTGGGTAGGATTAGGGATGTAGAATATAGTCATGCAGAATAAGGCATTAATATGTGATTTAGAAACTGATAATATACTGATCACTTTCAAACAGGTTTCCCCGAACACTCCTCCTGTCAACCATTGTTCAAACAAACAAATAGTCCAGCCTAAAACTAGCTTAAACCAGCACAGCAATGCTGAAAGCACCACAGAGCCACAATATTTTCACTTTTCGGAGAAATAAACCTATGAATTGCTTGTTTATAGTCATTGCAAATTAAACTAAAATAAGTATTCTGTCATGGAAAAAAATGACACATCACCTTTAATTAATTTAGCTTATTCTTTATCAGACATATGCAGACATTGAGATTAGTCAGAGCACAGGGCCAACCAGACCACAGCAACCACAGAGCAGCTGGGATTTAAGCGCTTTCCTCAGGGGCACAACATTAGCGGTCAGAGGATTTGCCCAGGGCAAGATATGAAGCTGGACCTTTCCGCTGGCTCATGGTTCGGAGGTCTTAGACTGATCCATTTTCTTATAGGTTCAAAGTGAATTTTGAACAGTTCATATTTCATTCTCACAGGTGTAAATACAATTCATGAGATTGCGAATTCCAATTATCATCAGCGGAAATGTAATTCACGAAAATCTGAAACAGATTCCCATATCTCTCTCCCCAGGATTCGCCGTCTCGCTGAGTTATGACCCAGTAATAGTCTGGCTTTGTGACGTACTCTAATGACTGAGTTAGTGCTCTGGAATATACTATTAGAGCTTGGCTGCTTTCAGTCACTTTAAATATTCTGGATTTACAGATTAAGTGGTCAAAGGAAAGAAAAAAAAAATCTCTGTGGATTGCATCATTAAACTGAATGAAGTTAAACTAAACTGATGTCCAAAAATCCACTTTCAAAGAGGCAGAAGTCAATAGATATAATAAACACACGGGATGGTGACTCCCCTCGCCTGGTCTTGTTTACCATGGCTGGTGGTTTTCTTGGAATAGCATGTGATTAAGGCGGCCGAGATGTGCCGCCACACAAGGAGTTGTTTGAAAGGCAAGCAAAAAGTTGTTGTTTGGTAAAAACTAGTGAGATTGCCAGCTGCCTGGGGAGTTCACAGGGATCAATACAGTGGGAGTGACAGCACCAGACTTGATTAAATGTGACTGCTACATCTGGCAGCCGTGGCCATTACTTTCCCACTACCATTCCCTGGGGTCAGGGAGCATGAAGTGACAGTACCCAAGCAAACCTCCATTACCCCCTTACCCTGCCCTTACAGGTAGCTCATAGACATGTCAGTAAAATAGTTACATACTCTCAGCTACGGCGCAATCGAGCGCGACAATCGTTCAGTGTGTTTGTTTGCGCGTCCGTGGGGCTGTTTGTGCTACAACTGTAAGGATCGCGTGAGATAATTACAAAGCCTTCGGATTTGGTTCCCAGTGACACTGTGCATTAACATTTGCTTTGTGAAATATCTCCCCTCCATCACGGCTGAGTGATAACGCCCGTATTGAAGACAGAATGACATTAGAACATTGACTGAGGTTGATATTGTTAATCTCCTCACTCGACACACACGCCATGCGCTTTCACAATGGATCAGCGTGAAATCAATCCAAAATGACCTCTATAATGGTGACACACAAAATGCTTGTAAATTCAGAGTGTTTTCAGTAAGAGACGTAGCTCCAGATGGAGCTCATGCAGTGTTTAAATAGATGCAACATGTGTGGCACCCCAGTCAGTAAATGCAACCTGCTGATACCAAATCACTTCAAGCAGATTAAAGGGGCTTCTGTACCAACGAGCAAATGACTGTACTGTCGAGGCTTCTCAACAGTCCGCAGATTTTCATAGTTGACAGTGGTTATACCACAATGAAAAATGATCAAACATTCAAATGGTACTACTAAAAGGGGATGTGCCTGAAGCCAAATACTTTACTCGGCACAAATAACGACTTCTAAATGAATAATGAAATCTACGAATAATAGAAAACATATTTAATTCTTATTTTATTGTGTTCAACACAAGAGTAATATAATATTTGGGTTTAATATTACACCTGTTTTTATTTCTTTGAAATGCCTATATAAGTGTTTTAATGAAACACTAATATAGGCATAAAACTAACATAACATGTTTCTAAACTAACATAACATGAAACTAACATGTTTCTGTGTCTCAAGCCATATGCACACAATAGTGGTCAGCATGGAAGCTATACGTAAGTGGTTAAATAAAAATGGGCTTTTCATTTTGTTCTGACACACATCCTGTCCGCACTATATTCTATTATAGATGCAGACAATTTTGTCATTGCAACAAATAGAGATACATATAATGCACTCCCCTAACTACTCTTGCAGTCTCATATTCATATCGGGGCCTCATGTGTGAAATGAGAAATATGCGGGTACAGACGTTTCTCAGAGACTTGTCCTCTTTTGACTTCAATCCTGTTTGAACTCAATCAGGAAATATTCAAATGCATTGCCGAGCAGCCTCCGGGCACATCTGAGTTTCACTACGTTTCAGCGTGATTTTACAGTCCGTGTTGCAGCTGTTGATGGCAGTAGAGCACCTGCTTTTGAAGCATCAGCTGGAGGGGGAAAGAGACATACGGACTGTCTTGGAGTTTCAAAGCAAAGGCAGGAAAATGAGCCATTTATTACGACGGTAAAATCTTCATGAATCTTCAATCTTCATACGTCACAATAGAAAACGGTTCTCGGCTCTGTAGTTCTGTTGCAAAACTGCCAGTAGCTCCAGAAGTCAATACAAAAGGAGCTTAAGATGAGGTAAAAAAAAAAAAAAAACACACACGTGGTTTCATGACATCAAAGATGAAATTGTCTTTTAAAGCCAAAGAAGTGCATTTCATCACTCATATCTTACATTTGTTGCAGAAAGAAAGAGACCCTCTCTTACAATGTGGTATGTTTTTACCTAAAATGGACTTCAGACTGCAACTTAAATGTTTGAAAATGAGTTAATTAAAATCTAATCTGGAAAACTTCATATGCGTCATAATGTGGTTTTGTCACTAGAGTGTGTGCCAGTGTTTCGTCAGACGAACAACAAACATACGGTGCAGTCACATTTACAATTTCTCTGTGAAATTTTCTGTGCAAAATTAATTCATTTCAACAGGAATCTGTGCGATTGTGAGTTTCGTGAGAGGGTGAAAACGTTCTCCACTTGTGTACGAGTCGGTCACACAAATTCGCCATGTTGACCAACAGAAAATTGCTTGGTGTTAAAATGACTTCTGTGTGAGCAGCAGTAGTACATGCATTGTGACGTTATTTTCGCAGATGTGACCACACCTACAGCATAAGCTGTTACGTGTTTTTATGAACAACCCTGTAATTTGTCAAGAAAAAGGTAATTCGGCTCTAAAATGTTTCATTTTAGGATCCAATGCCATCTTGATTTTTTTTTGTGTCCAAAGCCCTGCCACTGTTTGGAGTAGCATATTTGCTATAATATAAAGCTACAACAACAAGGGTTACATTTAAGAGCTATTTTAAGATATCAAAGTTCTACTACTTTAAATGTATTCACTTCAGCAAAAGTAGTATCAAAAGATAAGTTATGTAGGTCAACTAGCACATGATCAGCACCGCTGTTTATTTTTCCTTATTTATATTTCTCTTTTTGCTCTACGGCTTGATTAATTAAAAGAGCATTTTTATTAATATCATGTGATTGTTGCACTGGTTTCATATAGGCCTGCTGTGAAAGCAACATAAAAGCTGCAGCAGTGCCTTATGGGAACCAACTGACTCTAAATCTGAGTCCGTGACCCTGTGTCTCTCTCTTTTAGCCCATTTCCTTAGGAACAACAGCACTGAAATGTATTTTAGCACACAATTTAATTGAACTGTATCTGATAGAACACTCCACATCTAGACTCACTGACACCCCACAAGGATTGTGAAAGCAGTATTTGGCATTGCAGCGCTGATGAATGCTTGCTCTCGCTACATGATACCTTTTACAACAGCGATGACAAGCTGCAGACTCAGCTGCTATGGGTCATCAAAATGATTCACGGTGAGAACGATCCCATTTAACCTCCACCTCAAAGCTAGCGTTTCCGAAACCCACTTCCCGAGTCTCACCTTTCTTAACCAATCTTGCTCCTTCAAAGCACTCAACCCTGTGGCACAGGAAGTTTAACTTATTTTAGGTCCAAAGACGTCATCTACTGATCTGCTTGAGAGATGAACTTCACCTGTATGGATAAAAAACACATTCAGTAATTACAGAGCAACTGACTGCAATTCTGCTCAAAAAGCATTTGACTGGAAAAGGGTGGATGAGGCAGTTTGAATTGTGCGGGGTGTTGCAGAATAAATAAATCACTGTAAAAGAGAGTTGATGCAGCAATGTGGCGTCCAATATCTCTTTGCCATGTGTTTCTCACAGCGTTAATTAGCATCATCCTAATGAAAACAATATTCCTTAAACATTCATGCAGGTGCAACGATTCAGCCAAATTAATCTTTCTTCACTTCTGAAAAAAAAAAAAAAAAAACACCTCTGGAACATTTTCCCTTTTTAATCATTCTGTACCCGAGATATATATTTATTTTTATGTAACATATCTATAAATATGTTTTATTTACACTTTATCTATAACCTTCTAGCAGCATTTTTTTCCTTCTGTCCAACAGGTGTGAAATTAAGAATCTTATTATTATCCACCTCCATTAGAGTGGAAAGATGCTGTTGTCTGAGTGGGCAGCCCGGGTCATTAAAGTCCCATTATTCACATGCTTGTCACCACACAAATCAATACCAAGACTGCTGAATATTCATAAACAGTGAATTTCCAGCATATGCATATTATTACACATTAGGTTATTAAAGGGTTAATTCACCCAAAAATTAAAATTCTGTCATTAATTACTCACCCTCATGTCGTTCCAAACCCGTAAGACCTTCGTTCATCTTCGGAACATGAATTAAGATATTTTTGATGAAATCCGAGAGCTTATTTTGGACGAATAATGGAGAATTTCTGTGCCGAAAATCTTACTAAATCGGCAGCGCTGCATAGGATTTGTTCAAGAATGTCTTTAAAGTCCCCGTGAACCGGAAGTTGCAAACGACTTTTCTCCAGTGTTGTGACGTATTTCCGAGAGAAACGGAATACTTAATGAGGCAAAATAGTGGGCGTGGCTTTTTTTCAACTAGCACCTAACTGGATCTAGAAAAGTACGTGTTTTCATTCAGCCTGTCTACTGTCAGTTGGAGGGGCGTGGTTACGGATGTTAAGCAGACACCCAAACCGTCAAACCTACGTCATCAGGGAAGGTCCTCCAATGCAGAGGGGAGGGGAAATTTCAGATTTTGATTAAAGATTACGAAGCCAAAATTTTTTTTGCATGGATGAATTGTTCACCACAAAACGATCAATTTAGGCAAACAAAGTAAGTATGGTCAATTTTGAATTCATGGGGACTTTAAATACATTTGTTTAGCTGGCCAGGTGTCTGTTTGTTTATTGTAAAACCAAATTATGTCCTCATAAACCACGAGTAAACACACACAAATGTTGTAAGTTATAACTCGCGCATGACATGGTATTCTAAAAACACTGCGCTCAAGTTCAAATCATTTCTACTTAAAAAAAAACTCCCGCTTCAGTCGGCATCAAACTACACTTCCCACATGTACACCTTTAAAGAAAAAAATAAAATACGACGACATAAAGTGAAAATTAGTCATTTACAAAAACCGCTAAGCAAATAAGTTATACAGTTCCACATAGAGACGTCCTTCTGTAGTCGTTGCTGCTGCTGCTCGTTTTCAATTTCAGCCTCGGGATCAAAAATGTATGGCCGAATCTGATTGTCTGATTGAGTGTTTTGATATTGTATATCAAATGGTATTTTGTGGTGTGTATACACTGATGAGCCAAAACCTTATGACCACCCATGAGCAACATTTTTTGATAATTTCCTAACAAGGTCACATGTCAATTACATTCAGAGTAGATTAGATGATTAGCGAAATATAAGTTATTTTAGTCAATCTGTTGGATGCAGCAGAAATGGGCTGGGGTAAAGACCTGAGAGACGAAATTGTTTGGCCCTCATCTTTAAGCAAGATAATGTGTCCTGCAACACTACACATATCGTTCAGGAATGGTTTGAGAAACATGATGAGTTCAAGGTGTTGCCTTGGCCTAAAAATTTCCCAGATCTCAGTCCGATTGAGCATCCGTGGGATGTGCTGGACCAACAATTCTGATCCATGGTGGCTTCACCTCACAACTTACAGGATCTACTGGTTATGTGTTGGTGCCAGATACCACAGGACATCTTCAGCGGTCTTAGAGTCCATGCTTCGGCAGGTTGAGCTGTTTGGTGGCACGCGAATGACCAACATCATATTAGGCGAGTTGATCAGGTTGTTGATTGTAGCCTGTGGAATGTTGGTCCACTCCTCTAACACAGATTTAGACAGATTTGTGAACAATATGTGAGAGAAATAGGCCTTTTGTGTACATAGAAAAAGTCTTAGATTTTTGAGTTCAGCTCATGAAAAATGGGGGCAAAAACAAAAGTGTTGCGTTTATAATTTTGTTCAGTGTATTTGTGACTGGCTACATTCCCTTACAAAAAGTAAGTATACTCAAGTTAATTTTATTAAGTATACTTAAGTAAATTCCAAGAATATTTTTAAGTACACTATTTCAATACTACTTGGGACTAAATTGGCCCACTTTTTAGTAGGGGTGGAACGGTACATGTATTCGTATTGAACCGAAACGGTACGGGCGTCACGGTTCGGTGCACGAATTTACACGGAGAATACACGGTATAAAAATAAATAATACTCGCGTGCCAATTAATTCATGTAATGCGGAACTACTGTTAGATACGCGGGTTCTTTAGGGACACATAATCTGTACCATTGGCTTAGCTCTGAACCCGCGTTCACTTCAAACGTTGGCTTTATACGCGTGTCCTATTGACTAGCGTCGAACTAGACGCGATAGACGCGAATTTGACGCTCTATTCGCGTTTGGTGTGACCGCATAATGAACAGGCTGCGATGTCAAGATTGAAATGCTGGAGTATGTGTGTTTGCGCGAGAGAGAGAGAGAGAGAGAGAGAGAGAGAGAGAGAGAGAGAGAGAGAGAGAGAGAGAGAGAGAGAGAGAGAGAGAGAGAGAGAGAGAGAGAGAGAGAGAGAGAGAGAGAGGCGCGGGCGCGATAGAGGCGCGCGATCGAACAGTGGAAACATAAAAAACATTCTTGGTCATTTTGTTCAAACAGATCATTAAACCTGCAAAGTGTTTACTTATATTTGTGTACACTCGCAATAAAACACAACATTGTGCTTTTGTCACACTGTAAACTCTTGCCAAACTGTAACCTACTACTGTCACCCAACCAAAATCACACACACACACACACACTGTTTTAAAAGCAAAACATATTTATCCAACTCCATTTCAAAACAGTCTGTGGGTGACATCTTTTTCATCATATTGCATTGGTTTTCATTTCTTGTCCTCGGAGCACTAATCTTACACATTCTACATTGATTAAAAAAGAAAATCGAATGTGTTTTTAATGGTAGTATTATTTTAAACAGAAATCAATTATTTACAATTGAGATGAGAATAATGTTGCATTGTTAATTAATAATGTTAATTAAAATTAAGGAAAACAAATATATTGATCTGAAATCTAGCAAATTAAATTAATTCAGGTACAATTACCAAACATATCGCAAGGTCTTTTTGTCTTTTTATTAATTAATTAAATTAATAAACTAATTATATAAAACTATTGTCAGTGCACTACAAATAAACTGGTTCTATGCCTTTATTAATAAAACTTATTTTAAAAATACAATGCCTTCTGCCCTTTTGTTTTGCTTTTTCCCTCCATTGTACCGAAATCGTACCGAACCGTGATGTCTGAACCGAGGTATGAACCGAACCGTGACTTCTGTGTACCGTTCCACCCCTACTTTTTAGTGTATAAAAGTATACTTTTATGTATACTTCAAGTGTAACAATAGTAAACTTTTAGTTCACGACTTATTTGAATGTACTTCAACTATACTATAAGTGAAATTAAAAATATACTGACAGTTTACTAGTTAAATACTTGTAGCTGTTACGATGTGTGAAGGCAGGCAGGCAGACGAAGACACAGAAGAGTAAGGTTCAACTTCCAACACAACGTTTACTTATATTATAATCCAAATGGGTAGCGATCCAAACAGGTAGCAGAATAACACACACACACACATATATGCATAAACGTGACCGGACAATGAGTGCAGGAGAAGGTCCCATACAAATAACAAACTCAAACAAGATGATTAATCAAACACAGCTGAAACAAACAAACTAATAATGATGGTAACCAAGGAGACAAACGAGAGCGTCTGAGGTGGAGCCAGAGTCCCAGAGGAATGGGGCGATGCCGGTGTGACTGGAGACAGAGGAGATGCCGAAGGGAAGGAGGAACCCGATGCAGCTGTAGGGATGGAGGGATGGAGCACAGCGGACGTCCATGGTGGAAGTAGAGCGACGACTGACCAAGGGAGAGCCGGTGGGACGAGGGAACCCGGTGGAGCCGCAAGGCCGAGGGTCTCTGGTGGAGATGAAGGTGGGAGGAGCCAAGGCGGAGCCGTCAGTTCAACGATGGTGAGCACTGCCTTCTTGTCTTCGGGCTCTGGCTCACTCGTCGCGTCGGGTGATTCCTCAACGTCTGCGGGGGGCTATCGCAAATTCTCTGCGGTCGAAGGTGGTAAATCCGGCTCTGGGTCTGGCTGTGTTCTGAATCGGGGCTGGACGCTCTAACACCTAACGATGGCCTCCATCCAGTTAAGTCCTGTGGTGTCTGGGAGGTCTATGGGGTGGTGAAATTTCACCCTGATCCAGATACCCAAACTACTAAATGACAGTAACCAAGGAGACAAACGAGAGGCAGGAATCTGAACAAGGAAGACAACTGACAAATGAGAACAAACTGAAAGTCCATGAAAACAGAAACCAACTGAACATAACAGTAGCACTTTTGTTTTTTTTTAGTTTAAGTACACTTTGAAGTATACTCAGTAAACTACTAGTTTAGGGCCCGGTTTTACAGACAGGGCTTAGATTATGCCAGGATTATAGCTTTTATAAATGTGCCTTAGAAAAAATATTACTGATGGGAATTTTGAGACAAAACAATGAGACTGTTTTAATTTGCACTGACATATCTTAAATGTGTCAGATCAAACATGCATTTTAGTCTGGGACAAGGCTTAAGCCTTGTCTGTGAGACCGGGGGTAGAAAGTTTATGCTGCAAATATTCTTGTAAGTGAATTTAACATCATACTTATAGTTTACTCTTTACATTTTTTTGCACCTTAAAGGGGTCATATAATGGTACCTGCACTTTTACAAGTTGATTGTACTGAAATGTGTGTTGGCAGTGCCTGTACACAACCATCATAAAATGATAAAAATCCATCCAGTGTTTTTGTTTTAATCTCCTTATATGTTTTCCCCTGCCTCAAATTGAGCCGTTCGACCGTGTGACGTCACACGCTCGGAAGCCCCTCCCACGATTGTTGATTGACAGGAGCGAGTCAACACAGACCCGCCCTCGCTTGTGAACCAGCTGTCAATCATAGTCTGCGCAGACAGGCGCGGTCATTGTTGATATGCTGGAGCACTGTCTATGAGCAGAATGGCGTCTAAGCGATTGTGGTGTTCTGTTCTTGGGTGTAATAACGAACACAGCAGTCATTTTAATGTTCCTAAATCCGAACCGCTGAAGACGCAGTGGCTGTGTTTGTTTTCGAAGGGAATATTCCCCACGAGCAACGTCAATGCTTTCATGTTTGCGCGAATCATTTCACACACCAGACTGCTTTATAAACGAGGGTCAGTATAAAGCTGGATTTGCTAAGAAGCTGCTCATGAAAAAGCATCGGTACCAGATATTCGTGTTCCTGCTGAACCTCCAGAAGAACGGAAGTGAGTGTAACGTCTTATTAAACTTTATATTAATATATTAATCTTTGCAAATCGCTAGCTGCACGCTTCACAATGAATGCGTCTAAGGTTTACACTCAGGGTACATTACGGCATGTTTTCTATGTATGATGTTCTCAATATAATTCATAATCCCACGTTTATACTGAACAACGCGTTATAGTTATTGAGTTACAAACGGTGTACACAGAACAGAGGGGCGGAGTCAGCAAAGCTCATGATCATTTAAAGTCATATGCACTGAAACGGCGTGCTGAAAACAGAGCTGTTTTTGACCAGGTAAAATAAGTGTTTTCTTACAATACTAATGAGAATTTTTAATTAAAGTATATTACAAACTTTTAATTTAGACCCTAAAGAATCATATTAGCTTGTACAAAAATGGCATTATATGACCCCTTTAAGTATACTATTATGTTCCTATTTAGGTCAAAAAAATTATACTTGAAATAAACCTTTAACTACATTGGGCCCTATCTTACACCCCGCGGAATGCAGCGCCAAGCACGACGCAAGTGTTTTTTTGCTAGTTTCACCCCGAGAGTTATCATTTTCACATCCTGTGCCACGTTGTTTAAATAGCAAATGCATTTGCGGCCATTTGTGCACCCATGGGCGTGCTGGTCTGAAAACGAGGTGTGTTCAGGCGCATTGTTGGCGCCTTGCTATTTTGAGGCAACTGAAATAGACTGCACCATTGACCAACAAAAACCTGGTCTAAAGTCAGTGGCGCAGGATTTTTTTTGTTATTTAAAGAGCGTGTTAGTAATGTGCGCCTATCGGCGGGTTCACAACGTGTGTACAATATGCTTATTTGCACACAGGGACGCACGCGCAGCAGCACACAAACATGCCAAATATTAAAAATAAAAGGATTGCAATGTAAAAGATTAATATTGTGTACATAAAGATATGGTGGAATCCGGCTTGTCCCGTAGATGATCTGCTCACGCGCTTTAACCTTGCGCATGAGCAGACCGTTTCCGCTCTGGAGAAGCGTTGCAAATTCCGTCATGCAAATAGCAATCTGCCGCGCAACTGGCTTTTGAAGGGAATGGGAGATGAGACTCTGGTTAGTTAATTCACGTTACGCCCAAAACACATTATTAATAAACTAGTGTTTCCTGTGTCAGAGTCGGCTGCAAAGATGAAGTTGATGATCGCCATCTGCGTAGTGAACGCGCCTATAAAGAGAAATGCACATAATTGATTTACTGAATTACATAATCAGAGAATAGCCTATTTCTTTTCGTTTTGAATTGTTTTGTTTAAAGACCTTTCAAGCTTTCTATAGATATATTTCTCATGTCTGTGAGGCATACGCTGAGTTTCGGTTAATTTATGACGAGATGCGTGTTCACGTGCAATTCAAGTGACCGCGCCGGCACCTCCATGTCATGATTATATCGTCTGCTATATTTGCTTCTTATTTATTAAATCCAGGCAATTGGTTGATGAAAAATATATTAAAATTAAGATACAATTTATACAAAACGAATTCACTTTAAAGAAATGCTTTCTACAAAACTTAATGAAGTGGTCAAAATCATGTCTGACCACTCCATGTCTCCCAATATATTTTGCATACTATCTTACTCACGCTGTTCACTTTTCATTATCAACATAGATGAAAAAAAACAACAACATTATAATATTTTAACAAATATGAAACTAAATGCGCTTATTTAATGGATACAATACGTGTAGTAGGCCTACATCTCTCTATTTGTACAAATTGCTGCACATTCATTTAATTCTGAATTTTGCACACATAAGTTGAAAGGCATTTGTTTGTGCATAGTAAAACATATCTGCAACATTTATCAAGTTCACGGATAATTGTGCGTGGATTTATTAATCATTATGATACTAAAATCTTAATAAAGTAGGCTATACTATGTACAAAAAATCAGATGAGCCCAGAATATGAACGCAACGTGTTTAATTACACGTTAAGCATTTTCCTCCCATAGAGACCCATTATAAGAACGCTTAATGTGGCTTAATGCAGATTAGAATGTCCCCTTATTATGTCGAAATAAACCAGTTATGTCGAAATAACGAGATATTATGTCGAAATAACGAGTTATGTCGAAATAACGAGATATTATGTTGAAATAACGACTTAATTTCTCGAAATAACAAGATAAGTTCCCACCTGCATGTCATCATCACCCTCATCACTGCCACTATTTAGTGGCAACAGTTTGTGGTTCGGTCTTGCTCGTATGATGAGGACTACTCTCCCTGTCTCCAACGATCTCCATTCCCTCCAGTGTTTCTCCTCCAGCGTCTCTATGTCTACCGTGATCCCTGTGTTCTATGTCCACATCTTCCCTCCAGTTTTCCACCGAACTCCACACCTGTAAGAAGAAACATATTATTCACTGCCAGCATCCCGCTCTCCAAACCATCACTGCACTTACCAGCTTTCTGTTCATCTGCTCAGTTGTTGTCACAATAATCTTCCTGTTACCTTCATCTCCTTCTTGTGAGTCTGATTCCGTAACAAACACAAAAACTTGCACGTTTTTTGTTGAACACTTCAAGAATTATATGCAGGGAAATGAAGCATAAAGCTATAAAAATATCACTGCATCTTGTAGAGGTGAAAAACACCATCAGCTCATATAAACCGACCGACAACCAATTTTCTTTGCCTCAAGACTATTTCCCAATATTCCTCCAACATCGGAATTAATAGCACGTTATAAAAACTAACAACTCCTCATATGAGACGTGTAACACGCGCACTAAAAACCAGGTCAACCTAGATATAACTGCAACCATAAATCAGAAACCCCTCCAAACTGCACTGATTTATGTGATGGATTGGGCTTTTTGTGCAAAATGAGATGGACTAATCGCTAATGTTTTAGAGCTATATTTATGAGGTCCTGTCAGAAATTTGATTTGTAAACATAGGTGGCTTGTGTGGAAGCAGAGGCCAGACTCAAACGGGGCAGAGGAGATATTCTGTGATGACAGGTGAAAGCAACAGAGTCTGATCAAAAGCTCTGTCTTATGGAAGATCTGCCAGACCATAAACACACTCGGCTGAGAACCAATCCCCTGCTACATAGCAACGGTGAGCTCAGCTGATATAAGGCTACAGCCTTTTTTACTGACATTCTATTCAGACGGCTGCCATGTCCAATACAGAACGTCACAATTGAGTCACAATATCCCTTTCTCTAAAGGGATAGGACACAAAACGGGACAGAAGAGTCAAAATGAGCAGATTAAAATAGCTTATTTTCTCCTAAATAGAACGTCATGACATAGTAACTTGTGTACAAAAATGACAGCAACCATTGTAGCATAGAAAACATAAAGAACAAAAACCACTAGAACTACTTTTGGCTGAAACATAGTAAATCAAGAGTGAAATAATTCATTACTTAAAATAGACTTGCAATGACATAAATTTTTAACTAGTAAAGTCAACGACAGGATGGCAAATTTTTCTATCAAAGAGAATTTTGCTTTTTGCATGTCTGAACAGGTGAAATTAGCAACATTATCATCTGTCTGAATCTTGTCTGCTCTGACATGAACCATTTAGCAGCCGTGAGTAACCTATCTGTTCTATTTCTTAATTTAATGTGTCCTGTCTCATCTTCTGTATACATTCCAGGTGCACAAATACAACTGCGGTCCCACAGCTGGGTGCGATATGGTGACGGACTGCCACCATGCTCTGCGGAAGAGTGATGGCGCAGACGTGTCGCTAGGCATAATGTTTTTATAGACGCCTTGGGAGGTGAGAACCTTCTGACAGGAGAATGCATTCAACTCGACATCAGATCCCAAGGCTCCAGCAAACAGCTGCTCCGATCACCCTAACACTGAACAGCAACATTCTGGAGTCTGGCATTTTCCTAAAAATATAGTTTAATTACACAAGCAGGCCTCCTTTGGGACACCAAATGCTTTTAAAAACGCCTGATTGCTGAGTGAGAGTATTCTGACTCAATTTAGAGAATTTGTTCCATGCTTTTCTTTTCTAATAGAGAATTTATTTGCATGCTACTGGCAGGGTGTTGGCTCACCCTGGGTACTGCATATGGGATATTAAAGCTCTTAAATAAAAAGTTTTCTTTTGGATCCCTAAAGGATTTAAGAACATAAAACATTTATGTTTTAAAATTCATTACAATAGTCTACAACCAACACATTTTATAGAAATTAAATGTAATAGCACTTTTCCTTTTAAAAATGTTTATTTTAGGGTTTTAGGGGGGTCTGACCCACCTAATCAGAACCCCTCCAAAGGATGTCAAAACAAAATGTTGAAGGTGGCTTAAAAAGTATAACATATCAATTTAGGATGTGTTCCTAGTTCGGTTCAACCATGTTTATTTTTCAGGGCATCTTGTAATACTTTAAAATACAGAATAAAAGATCTGTACTCGCTTGTGTCTTCTTAATGAATATATTTTATTATGCAACAAAGCACATATGTACAGCCTTTTCAGGGAATCAGGGTCACATCTTGTGACATCATGTCCTGTTTTTGGTTCATTGTTGCATTCATAACGAAACTCCCCAGAATTCGCTTGAAAGTGGACCGAGATCCATATTTTACAGCGGTCTCGGTCCGCTTGTTTGGTTCGTTTTAATCGAACCAAACCTGCTAATTGAGTTATTTGAAACAAATAAATGCAATAAATAAATGCAAATATTTCATTATATTATAGCAGATGTTTTACCACCGGCATAATAATAATAAATATTATGGTGGCCACATTATGAAGCATGAAAAGCTTTTAAAATCATGAAAATACTTGTTTTATATTTGCTTATTCACCAATATGGTGTAAAATTTAAATGCCTGTAATTTTTACAGAACAATACTGTTACAGTAAAACCTGTTAATTGGTTAACTCTAAGTTACCTTACCATATACAGCAATTTATTTGGTAAGTTTATTTTTTGGTAAGTTTAACATTACAGTGTATAACAAATTTCAGTGTAAAAAATGGTCAAAAAAAAAAAAAAATTTGAAAGTAACACCTATGCATTACCAAGTAATTTGTGAATTTCTGTGAAAAGGAGTAAAAGGACATTCCCTGAAGTCCCAGCATCACACATTACATTTTGTTTCTTTTTTTTTTTACCATCAATAACGTATATTAGTGTTTTAGTGGTAAAGTCCTCCTGCAGTCAATAATTTGATCCCTTAAAACTTATCTTTGGTAATCAAAATGACATATTTAAACGTTTTCCAGACATTCAGAAGAAGAGGAAGAGGAAAAGAGAGTTATACAGGTTCGTCTACAAGTTGGTGTATCAGAATGGTAATGCATTTATGTATAACTCTCTATAACACATGGTAATTGATTTGATTAGCCTTTAGCTTGACTATGTTATCAAACAGCTAATAATGTGTTGCTAATGTTACACAAACCATGTACCCATTCGGCATTTCAGAATTACACAAATGCGTTCTAAAAATCAGCATCCTTAGAAACACTTTGACATCACAGTAAGTCAGGAGAAAGAGGAGAAAGGCATATAGTTCATCATAACATCATATACATAATTCACCCGCCATATTGCTATTATAATATGTAGGGCCTACCCAATTTTTCCTGTCCGTTCTTTAAGGTGTTCTGTATGAAGGACTAAAAATGACATAAGGAAAAATAAATAAATAAATAAATAAATAAATAAAAGTAGAAATAAATAAATAAATGCAGAAATATAGTGAAAATAAATACATTTTTGGTAATATAAATGGCTATTTCTGTATTTTTACATGTATGTATTTATTTAAGCATTTCTATATGTATTTATTTATGTATTTATACATTTATTTATTTATATATTTATTTATATATTTATTTGTACATTTATTTATTTCTGTATTTCCACATTTCTACATTTGGGGGGGGGGGGGGGTGGGGGGGGGGTGGGGGGGGGGGTAGGGGTACTGATGGATGTCACCATAGATTAAGAAGATGTACTGATTGACATCTTCTTAATCTATGGTGACATCCATCAGCGGATCCAAGAACCTTTTGCTAATTTCAGACTTTAATGCACCCACACTGAAGAATTTGTGCATTGAATATAAATGTTAGTAAAATTAAACCATACACTGTCAACTAATGATGTGTAGACCATCGTTCTTTTGTTACTCAACTCAGTATAGTTTTTATTAAGGATGGGGATCGAGACCCGGTTCTGAGAGGACCCAAACTTTCTCTAAAATCAATAAGGTCCGAGCTTATCGGATACTGCTACTGTTTCTAATGATGGCACCGAAACGCGGTATGAAACGGGCTCGGGACTGTTTATTATCAGGCTGCAGCTTCCCCTCCATTCTGTCGTGCACACAGCGCCCTGCAGAGACGCAGACGCCGCTTCGTCGCTGTGGAGACGGGGAAGTTAAGTTAGCTCCAAACTACTCAATTTGCCGACAGCTACGCTCCTTATGTGCAATAAAACCTTCGCGAGTAAAAAGACAATACTTTATAATTACCAGTACACCTGTGTGTAAGGTAAACATGTAGAAAGGGTTAATTATCTCTGTCCTCAGTCTCTCATCCTGTATGTTCTATTAACAGCTTCTATTAACCCAGGCGAGTAGGCTTCCTTGTACCAGTGAAATCAAGGCAGTAGTAGTAGATTCGATCACATCTCTCTAACCAATCCTGCTTCAGACTGATGTTGGCACCCCCCACTCAATTAGCATACAGGCGCAGGGAAAAATAAATGTAGAAATGTGGAAATACAGAAATAAATAAATGTACAAATGTGGAAATACAGAAATAAATAAATGTACAAATGTGGAAATACAGAAATAAATAAATGTACAAATAAATATATAAATAAATATATAAATACATAAATGTAGAAATAAATGTAGAAATACATAAATAAATACATATAGAAATGCATAAATAAATAAATAAATACATGTAAAAATACAGAAATAGCCATTTATATTACCAAAATGTATTTATTTTAGACTATATTTCTGCATTTATTTATTTATTTCTACTTTTATTTGTTTATTTATTTATTTTTCCTTATGTCATTTTTAGTCCTTCATATTCTTGTGCTCATTGTGTAAAAGCCCCGTCCCGGATGTTGACAGGATTGGTTATTATGTTTGTGACAGTAGGAAAAAGGGATTGTTTCAAACCACGTCTTTGGTAAACTAAAGTTTGAAGGAGAACATACTCAGAAATAGTGTGTTGACTATGAATTTGCACATGGTTTGTCTTAAAGCAAATTAAAAACACCACATAGACTTATAAACAACATTAAAAACTTGATTTTCGCCACAGGGGGTCTGCAATGGACAGGTGGCTTTCTATTTTACCACCTGGATTATTATTACGGTGGTCATATCATTACATTTACAGGATAAAAAAGTTTTTGATACTTCAGGTAGATGGAATGGCACAGCTGCCATTTTTTACAACCACGATTTTTTTTTTAAAGAGTAGAACAGTCGCTAATGAATGTTTTAGGACTGTGCAGATTTTGTGGTGCCACCAGCCAATCTGGTGCAATTTAGGTTATTTGATCTGCGACTACAAGCCCAAATCATCGACTAGCGGTAGAACCATTTAACTAGTCTGTACAACTGTCTTGTGCATTATGTTAATTATAATAAGGTGTTAATGAATAATAAAGATGTTAATGAACAAGCTACAAGCCAGGACGTATTCCATAAAGGCATATAGAAAGCCACAATGCATCCTTTGTAGCCTCTTTCTAGAGCTAGGATTAGCTTTTTCATTAGTGGAGATTACAAAGTGTTTGTTTGATCAGGCTGGGGTCACATCAAATAATATGTTTGTTTGGAGTAGAAAGGGCTATGGCACAGGGGAGGAAGGGTCCTAGTTATGAAGAGCAGTGCTTATCTGCACAGCAAACATCCTGAGTGTATCAAAGACACACATATACACACTCACACACAATTTAATCTAGGTTTAATCTAAATTTAATCTAAGTGCAGTGTGACAGTGCTCGTTTGTAAACAAGGCTGTACTCGGTATATTAACATTTAATCTGTATCTGTCCTTGTCTATGGCATCTAATGGGTAATTTTCTCTGCTGCAGTAACACCAGAGCTTTACACATCAAAAAAGTGACTTATTTGATCATACCCCCCACTGAGAGACATATGAACATATTAATCTGCTGGCATATGTCTGATTCTCACAAAGCACTGGATTGTAATGTCTTTACAAGCTAAGCCAAGAATAGGATTAAATGGCTGAGGCCATTTGGAAGTCTCAGATCATATTAACTAAGTATGGTGGTCCCATGACTGCCATCTCCGCACAAAAAAAAAAGAGTGAGAGAAAGAAAATGGCATTATTATATCTGCGTATAGAATACTGAAGAAGCTAATGTGACAGGTAATATTAAAACCAACCCTATTATTACAGGCAGGAGGTGAGAACTCTGTTCTATCTATCGAATGATGGTGATAGATTTCCGGCCGCTGTCTTTGAAAGTCACTGAGGAAATTACCCATCTCACATTCCTGAAGTATTTTCATTTGCGATAAACTGAGAAACTATGCATCTACCAAATCAAGGGGTTTGGGTGTATTCTCTGATCCGCTGAAAAATATGCTGAAAAGCTTGCCATTACTCATTCAGAAATTGTCCTAGTTTTTCATACGGGACTCCTTGAAATATGCAGCACTACATTTGTTGGCTTTTTACTAAAAACCTCGCTGAATCTCAGTGCACTTTTCAACAGCCACAACAGAAAAAAAGAATAATGCACACTGAACTTTTCCTCATTCAGTTGCATTAATTAATATAACTGGGTATGAATCTAATTTTCAAGGTTAGACATTATTTCCTCCCTATGCCTGTCCTTAAAGTATGAATGCCTCATTAAAATGACTAAAATATTTTTTAAAAATAAAAAAATAAATAAATGAATAAAATAGCTCAGAGAAACAGATTCGCAGTCCTATTTCTCCATTTGCAGAAAATTGATTAACACCAGAAGGAAAACGCTTCCAGATTCAGCTCTCTTTCCCCACACGTTGGCTCCCTGAAGAATTTACTAGACGTAGCTTATCTAACAGGAGGCTCAAGCGACTCCTCCTCACTGAATTATAGAGATCATTTCCCATTAACCAATGTAATTAAAAGCAAAAATTCAAGGGCTCTCTCAATGTTAGGATTATCACTTCAAAGACAAGCTGTTGACACACTGGAAACAGTTAACTCCTTAATGAATGATTCATGAGGGTGCGATGTGGTTGGAGAGAGCGTTCACTCCCTCCACCACTGCAGCCCAGACCTCACTCGTTGTGGTCACCATTAATACAGTCAAAATAGCGCTTTAGTGTATCTGCATTTCTCCTTTGTAAGAACAGATAGACCAGTGTTCTTCGCGCACTCTGATAGATCAGGCACAAATCTTGAGCATGGCCCTATTATCCCGAGCAATTAGGGTGAGATTCAAGGCATCGAAACAGTTACTTAAATGCAAGAGATCATTAAGCTCTCATTGTCTGTGAA
Source organism: Rhinichthys klamathensis goyatoka (assembly GCF_029890125.1). Lineage (NCBI taxonomy): Eukaryota > Metazoa > Chordata > Actinopteri > Cypriniformes > Leuciscidae > Rhinichthys > Rhinichthys klamathensis. The sequence goes on from NW_026606820.1 coordinate 2,178,099, forward strand.
CAAGGCAGGAGAACACACAGTCACAAAGTCAAAAATCAGGCAGTGACTGCATGAAACCAGGTCTTACTCACGGGATTCATTAATGTCTTTAGTCAGCAAGCAAATGGAATTCATGAAATTAATTTATACACGCCACGAAGGACATTTGTTTTGGTCCTGAAAGCCTGTGAAAGAAAAATGTGTTTAGTAGCATGGTCTTCAGCCTGTTGTATGTAAAAGAGAAAACATAAGGGGCCTTGTTGTGAGACAAATTGTACAAGATAAAAGCATAAAAAGAATTGGTCAACCTGACAATGGATGGAATATTATATACTTTTGGCTTTTAAAAGGAGTCTACACAGTCTGCATGCAAGTTGCTTGAGTCATCTTTCAGCAGCTTCATTTAATCTAAAGCGTCTTCTGAATGTGTTATTGACCAAAACAGATCTTTGACTGGGAAGTTGCCAATAGCAACAGTTGCTGACTGAGATAAAGAGAATACTTCAAAACAATGTAAAGAGCTACTGCTTTAAATATACGCACAAATGAAACAGACTCCAGACCACCTCTAACTCGTGTAAGAGATCAGAATGAGCCTTCACCTTGAACTCTTTAAGAGAAAACAGCAGGGGAAGGTATAAATACACTATAAATTGATTTTAATCAGTGAGACCCTCGTTATTTCTGTCCCATAGCTAAAAAACTGCAGTAAAAGTCATTGAGTGAATGAAAGGGACTCATTTGGTGGCGAGGGGTTTTCAAGTGAAATTGACCTATCAGGCAGGATTTAATGAGCAGAAAGTCTGTGGGTGATCAATATGTGGCCATCAATTTTAAATTTTAAATAGAATCTGTACAACGTGTCCTCATTAAAGTCCCCGTGAACCGGAAGTTGCAAACGACTTTTCTCCAGTGTTGTGATGCATTTCCGAGAGAAACGGAATACTAAATGAGGCAAAATAGTGGGCGTGGCTTTTTTTTTTCCAACTAGTACCTGATTGGATCTAGAAAAGTTGGTGTTTCATTCAGAAATGGAGGCAGATCTTAAGGCAAGTTTACAATAGATTGTTGAGGATTACTCGGCGCCTGAAACACCGCCAATAGTCCCCTTCCTGCAGCAGGAGGAGGAAGAAGCCGAAGAAGAACAGGAGCACACGGAGGATCATTTCGTCACGGGGGGAATCAGACCTTACATGTTTGAGCCGTTACATGCGGAGGGTTCTAATGTGGCGGCTCAGGAGCAAGTTCACACTCGCGAGCATCTCGATGTGTCCCAGTGGTAACACTAATTGGAATTATAAAACTATTTTTATTTGCTATTACTGCTGCAACCTTAACCGTAATGATAGTAACCTGCGAGTAACTCACTAACCCGTGAGTGCCACAACCTAAAATGCACCTCCTCGCCATCTCTCCTTTCATATGCTGTCAATGCTCGCAAACACACAGGCAGCCTGTCTGTTAGTTGGAGGGGCGTGGTTACGGATATTAAGCAGACACCTAAACCGTCAAACCTACGTCATCAGTGGAAGGTCCTCAAATGCAGAGGGGAGGGGAATTTTCAGATTTTGATGAAAGATTACGAAGCCAAACATTTTTTTTTTTGTGTGGATTGACTTGCATGGATGAATTGTTCACCACAAAACGATCAATTTAGGCAAACAAAGTAAATTTGAATTCATGGGGACTTTAACTACTAAAACACACAAAATAATCCTGCCATTCCTTAAATGAATCTAGCTGTTTTGAGTACTTTATTCAAGGTGAACTAAGCTTTTCTTCATGAGCAAAGTCTGAACTGCCCAAAAAGATCTTAATTGTATATTAATGAGGTCTTAATGAACTCATTACAATTACAGAGCTTTTTGAAACAAGCTAAGATAATAACTGCACATGAACAGATGCATTAGCTTGGTTAGCTTAGTTACTGATCATTTTCTTCAAAGAACACCCGTGATCAGTAATTCGAGACATCGCTGCAACAAAACGACTTGTTTGTTTGAATCCTTGAGGTATGAGTAATATTATAATATATAGCTACTATAGGGGAGACCGGGGATTGTTGTCACACAGGTATGTTGAACACAATAAATCTACACTGGCAGACATGACATTCATACAAGGATCAACTATAATAAAGATCTGTATTAACTCTTCACAGGACGTTTATGGATATTTTTAATTTTGCTATTTTATGAATTGTTTTACTACATGCTTTAATTTATTGTGTTAGTGCACAATATTTGATAGACAAAACAACAATTTACATAAGATTACCTTTTAAATTTAACTGAATAGCCGTATAATAGGCTGGTCATAATGTGACAACACTAAAATTATTTTAATGATATTTACTTTTAATTAATAATAATAAAAAAATAATAATAAGTTGTTACATTTATATAGCGCATTTCTTGGCACTCAAAGTGCTTTACATAGAAGGGGGAATCTACTCAACCACCACCAATGTGCAGCATCCACCTGGATGATGCATCGGCAGCCATATTGTGCTAGAGCCCACCACATACCAGCTTATTAGTGGAGAGGAGACAGAGTGATGAAGCCAATCAGTATATGGGGATGATTAGGAGGCCATATTGATGGACAATGGGCAAATTTGGCCAGGATGCCGGGGTTAAACCCCTTCTCTTTTTTTCGTAGTACATCCTGGGATTTTTAAGTCAGGACCTCGGTTTAAAGTCTCATCTGAAGGACAGTGCTTTTTGACAGTATAGTGTCCCCATCATATAGACCACACAGACCACAGGGTGAGCACCCCCTACTGGCCTCACTAACACTTCTTCCAGCAGCCTCCCAGTTTTCCCAGGATGTCTCCCACTAAACAGGCTCAACCTGCTTTGCTTCAGTGGTTGTCACAACTTTTGCTGGATAAAACAGCGGTTTGATACAACTTAACCCACACAAGGTGAAAACATGGACGATTTTAATAACTGTTAGGTCAGGGCAAATTGTCACAATATTGGTTTATAAATGTAAATTTAGCTGCATATGCTGTTACAACATGCCCCTATTACTCATTCAAAACATTACATTCCACATGTAGTGAACCTCAGACTTTGCGGATTCATCCACACAAGCATCAAAACTACATCAGAATTCAAAACAAAATTCAGCCTCATTGCGTCAATGTATGGAGTCTTTAGGATTGGTGTAGTACTGGCTGCTGAGTACACCTGACAGACGGTATCGACGCTGCAAAGGTCAACAGCAGCTTGATGTACACTGTCCTCGAGTGTTCCCAGAGCACAAAGTGGATCCAGCCACGTCCCCACTGACCGCTGTGATCTCTGGCCAAGCGGCGGCTCCCTCTGCCTGATCAGACGCCGCACCTCTTGTTGGATGGCCAACTGGCCACTTTCCCTGCAATCCAAGGCCAGGGCTCCTCTTGCTTCCGTATGCTCTCTCTTTTTTGCCTTTTGATGGCCGTTGACCAGCCGGCCATGTCTGTGCCCTGTCAGAGGCAGCCATGGAGACTAGGATTAAAGAGATTTTCCAAACGAGAATGGCTGAACATAATCACTTATAATCTCAAATTCTGGGCCTCTTGATAATGAAATTGGGACGCTTGTTGGCTGTGACAGCGGCTCCTTCAGTGTCTAATTTAGGAAGTCGGAGTGATTCTACAACTGGCAAGAAACTCCAGAGGTCGAAAAGCCAGAGCGGAGGAGCGACCACCAGCCACGTGAGCATTTAGTTGGAAAAATGCCTAATAGCAACCTTCAATTTAGCTGATAAAGGTATAATTATTGATCTTCCCAGCTGTTAGGGGTGTGGATAAAACAGAAACCAGAGGAAGCCGGAGAACTGCCGCTCCCTGTGATGGAGTGAGGGACAAAGTGGGCATAATAAATCAGATCAGCCCCAAAAAATAAATAAAAAATTCTGTGGCGCCCCATCAGAAGCTGCGCCTCAAGCTGTCCATCTTATACAAAGTAGAAACTCTACTCTGTTTAATGCTGTTAGTCCTCTAGCATGCATGCTAAGTCTTCATTTGCGAAAACTCCCAGGGCTGAATCGGTTACCACATATGCCAATCGATGTGAGTCACTGACCACATGCAAGCGCTCAGAGGTACATGTGACCTTAGTACTTTCCAGTGACCTCTGTTCGGTTAAACATGGTGAAAGTAACAGAGACTAAAGGGTGAGAGTAGGAGGACAAAAACGGGTAAAGACTTTCCAGACTGTCAGAGGTATCGATATCTGGATGACAGCCCTGGGTTGAGCCTTGGGTTGCCGCTGTTCTCGGAAGAGAAAAAAAATAATAAAGAAAGGCTGTGTAAGAAGTAGAGGTGTGAAAATTAAATGTCATTTCTTGACAGCAGTGTCAGAGAATGGTGGTGCTGGTGAAGTGTGACACGGGATTGTTGGCTGACAAGGTAAGAGGGGGGAATTGTCAACATTACCTCCTTCCCAGCATGCACAGCAGAGTGTGATGGAGGGGTTGGGTGGGGAACGCACCCACCACATAGTCACATGCTCCAAGAGAGATGAAAAGAGTCTCTCTTGCACTCTTGCTATCTCTTATTCTCTCTATATATCTCTCAGCGTCTGTGTGCACACAGACAACGTCAGTCTGCAAGATAAACAGAATCAGACAAAGAATATTTTCTATAATGTCTATATGTAGTTGAACACAATGGAAAAAAATGCAAGTTTTCTATCTACATAATATTTGCAAGCGCACTAGTAAAAAGCCATAAAAAACCTAGTGTGATAACAGTCTCAGCCTGGATTGCACCGGTTGGCATCAGGTTGAATAATGCGGCGGTGTCTCTCAGAGGTGTTGCTACATGCTAGATACTAAAATTCTGAGATTTCCTGTCTGTCCTGACCTGCTGTGTCTCCATGCAGAATTGATGTGACTTTTTCCATGTCTCCTCACTGCACTGCAGCCGTGCGATAGACTGACTTTCCTGTACACTGTGGTTTAATTAAGACATACGCCGTACTGCGCTCTTGAACCTTCTCCGCTATAGACAGGATGACAGGGACGATCTAAAGCGGGTCTGTTAATTAAAGACATGCTCCCTGAGTTCAGTGTGGGAAGTAGTATGTGTGTAAAGGACTAAAACCAGGCAGTGTTGGCTTTTGCGTTCATTTTCTTTCGTTAAAATCAGCATTGTTGTCAAAAGAGAAAGTCTGTGGGAGTTTGCAACCTGCTAGCGGACGGAGTGGGATTCAGGAGAGATGACAAGCGCGAACGGCGCTCCTGAAATGGGACGGCTCTCTTCTTCCTTTCAAAGATATCCTAATAGGGCCAAGGCAGCACCTTGATGTCGTGTCTCGCCATCACTTCCTCTGATGCATCGCATGCCAATCAGAGGCGAGCTCGGCTTTGATCAGTGGGCCACATTAACTGCCCCGGCTCGCCAGAATGGCTCCACTCAATTACAACTAGAGAAGCAGCTACTCCATTACATCCCCTATTCATGAATCATTAATCTGCAGTTTTGGTCAATATGGGTTATCATAAAGCGCCAGGGGGGAAATGCATTCAACTGCTTCAGAAAGGAATCTTTGAGTCCCAAATCTGGACAATGCATGACCCTAGAAAATAAAGAAACATTTTCCCTTATGAAAAAGAAGTTTATTCAAGTGTGCTATGAGTAAACTTCTTTACACCTAAAAATAAGAAAGTATACTTTGTCTACTTTTATGTACTTCTCATAAATATACTCAAAATTGCACTTAATACTTGTCTTATACTGATAGAAAAGTCTTAAGTATATTTGTCCTGTACTTGTACTTAATCTTTTGATCGAGATATACTTGAAAGTATAATTAAGTATTCTAAGTAGCAGCCTATGAACATATCTGTTTTCTTTATAAATCAATAGTTTCAAACAATGTAAGTTTATAAGACAGTATGTAAAACGATTCGTGAACGATTCTTTCGATTCTTTTCAATGAACCTGTTAAATTGGCTCGCAAATCACACAGAACGATTTATTTGCGAATTGGACTGTTCTCCAGTCAACAACTCACTGATTCAATGATCCGTTCAGAGCGAGTCTCCAGTTATCTGAATTCACAAGTCTGGCGCGAATGGCACGAAAGGTAAGTTACAAATGACGAATTTTAGGATTGATTATTGTAACTTGAAGTATACTTATTTTTAGTAAGGTTTTTTTTTTTTTTTTTTGCTTTTCCCTCTAATTCACCCAATGGAAAAATAGAAATCTTTATTAAAAAAACAATTTGGTCACATCTCATCACCTCAGTTCACATGAAACAATTATTATTATTATTATTATTATTTTTAAGGGGGCTCAGGAGAGTCTGCTCCAGTGCCTCGCTGTCTGTCTGCTTCCTGATCGCCTCATCTTCCTTGTCAAGTACATTCTTCACGACATTGACATGCCTCCTGTCACTGCTCTCTTACTTCCAGGAAGCTTATTGCCTGCCCTTTGTCATTCACCCAGAAAAAAAGACAAAAAACAAACAAACTGCTGTTTGCAGTTATACCTGCACAGCAGGACTGACTATTGTAAATTAAAGAACATGCGTACTGTAAGCACTGATTTTGGAATGATTATAGTGCTCATCGCTGAGTATTGTATTTAAAGTAATTGTTTGAAACGAGCTCCCTCAAATAGTTTTCAAACAAAACCTTCCATAGAACGAGAAGAGATGTAATCTCTCAAAATGTCTGTAATCAACAATAGGGCAACAGGGGAGTAATGCACATTGTTTCAATGCCATTGTTTTTTGACAAAGGGTGAATGACAAAGGGCAGGCAATAAGCTTCTTGGAAGTAAGAGAGCAGTGACAGGAGGCATGTCAATGTCGTGAAGAATGCACTTGACAAGGAAGACGAGGCGAGCAGGGGGCAGACAGACAACGAGGCACTGGAGCACAGACTCTGCAGTCTGAGCTCTCTTAAAAATATGCTAAAGACCCTTTCCTTACTGGCTGCACATGTGTCTGCTTTAGTACTTCCTTCACACATAACGCACCAGAGAGAGGGATAATACACACAATGAAGAAGATACAGAAAAGCAGAAGAAATATAAAGAGATATGAGGGCTCGTCTATGGGTAATATTAGGAAAAATTAAATTGATGAGTTCATCGCTGGCTCATTATTGCAGTGATGAATCAGATTGCAGGCTTCCCTCAAAGGCAGCTTAATGACTTGGTGGCACATCAGAATGACTTGTCTTCCATCACTGAGTCGTGCTCGGCTCTGTTATGTGCTTAAACAAAATTGATAATTACTAAGTGCTTTTATCAAAGTAATGAATGATATCAATGAGAGGCCATTTATACTGCATTTTGCATGTTCAGTCTCATAATAGGTTATAAAAACCTGCTGTCAAACCATAAACCATTTAACTACTGCGTATTAGAAAATAAAACAGAAAAATGTGATTTGGAATTGAAAAGTAGATGCTACATAATACAGCCTTAGCCAATGAGTGCGCCTGTGAAGAATTTGAATGGAGAAAAAAAATTAATGCAAAAAAAGGCATTTTTAGCACTGTTAATTGACATGAATTAAACATTTGTTTAAAAATATTCTTTGGAAATAAATATTCACTGAATTTGATAATATTACTAACATTATAATATACTAGCAATATTAATGGCATAATATTACAACAACAACAACAAAAAAACCCTGTGGATGTACCATGGTATAGTGATGGTTTATAACATGGTTCTGAATGATCATATTCATATCCAGGTTATTTTAGTATTATTTATGTACTATTATAACATTTTGAACTGTTATTTCAGTTTTCATTTTAATTTGAATCATTTTTAAAACTTTGAGTCAGTTTTATTAGTTTTAGGTTGTTTAAAAATAAAATAAAATAAATTTATGTTTGTTTCATTTCTGTTTTAGTTTTAGAAATACTATTTCATTTAAGTTAGTTGCCAAGGCAACGTTTCTAATTTTCACTTAAGTTTTTCATCTAATATTATATTATATTTCACCTGTGTTTCAGTTAACAAAAGCTTTAAGAGTTTTAGTTAAAAATAACAACATTGATTCATGTACTAATTAGTTTAGCCATCCAAAGAATACAATGTTACATTTTGTAGGTGCACCTTGTGTCATACTTTAAGCATCTAGAGAAAACAACATGTATTTTATAGAAACTATAGCTTACAATAGACGTACAATCATACACTTCAGAACATTTACTAAACTATCCCTTTGGCTGTTGGATCCTACACACCATCATCATGCACATGTTCAATCTGAGGAAAGATGGCAGCATCACTGTAATTACTGTTGATGTTCTTGGACCATGTCCCACAAAGTCCCCCCTCCCATACTTTTTCTATCCCCTCTTGTTCTCCTCTCCTCATTTGTGTCGCTGACATTGTTAATGCCTTGCCGCTAATGGGAATGGCGTCTACTCCGGCCGGCCTTAAAACTTCTGTCTGCCTCCTGTATCCTCTTACTTATCCAATAATGAGACCACATAAGGCGGTGTCTCTATTCATAATGGAGTCAGCGGAACTGTCTTGTGCTGTGTACACATCATAGGAGACAGTGGTAATATTAAGAGATAGATCTAATTGAGAGATGATTAAGGCCTTGTAGCTGACGGACTTCAGAAGCCATGGAGCTCTGTCTCTCTCTCAATAACATGGCAGTTAAAGAGTATGAGGACATCTGAGGCTCCAGCCAAGTTATGTATACTCCAAATGCACACCCAGATCCAGTTATTTAAAGCACCAGCTTTATGGCAGTTAATAGTTTTGGTCTTCTGTTTTTTTTTTTTTCTGAGTGCTTTGTCTCAGATAGTAGTTGGCTCCATCCTGCCATTATCTTTTTTTCAGAGTAAATCATGCAGCAGACATTTGAGTTGCTTATTTGAGAATGCCTCTAATTTCAGGAAAAGATACATCAGCACTTTGAGTTTGTAATAATTGAGCTCATGTGATAATTGGTACTACCAATAGTGTGATCATGAGGCCCAACATGCGAATGGGTCATTGACATATAAGGGTGTCCATGATGACAAAATAACACAGTTTTAAAAGGAAGGAAAAATTAAAACACATATGCCAAGTACTTAGAAATGTACTTGTAGGAAAATGTTTGTTTAAAAGGGTTTAATGTTGGTTTCATGATTGGTTTACACAGGTCCGTAGCCAGCCTATTGAAAGGGGGGGTTCTTTTTTTCAAAAAGTGGACTATTTGCAGTTTTTTTTCCTCCTTTTGTACTTAATTATGAGGTTCAAATACTTAATTTTGGTGACCTTTTATGCACTAATTTGTGCTGGATTAGCTTGTCTGCTGGTTAATGAGCACGCTTTTTGATGCACCTAAAATATTTTATTATTATAATTACTCTACGTTTATATGGCTATTATATTGTAGTCTATTGAGTGGATAAAATATAGAAATCCTTTTAATAAAAAAAATAAAAATAAATACATATACAGTATATATATAATATATATATAACTCCTCCCCCAGGTGAGAAGGATATTACCCCTCTAGGGGGGTCCGGGGGCATGCTCCCCCGTGAGAAAATTTTAAATATTCCATATTTTAAAGCATCAATCTGATGCATTTTGTGATGCATTTTTTGCCGTCTATCTATAAAATAGTTTATTGAGCCTTTTCTTTTAACAGTTTTAAATGTCAGTTACTGTGCGCGTGAAGAATGATAGTGCTCTCCTGTGTTCTAACAAAGGAACATGGTTAAGATACAGCAATGCAGTCCAGCAATATAGTCATTTTATGCGAAACCATAGAGCTTTATCTACAGATCAAGTATAGCCTAATAATAGTAACAGTGAATCATCTTGGAGGGAGTTTCATCATGTTGACTGTCGTAACCGAACGCAACGCGCTGTTTGAACGCTGAATGGAGAATGAATGACAGACAGCCGCAGCAGACGGAAACGTTTGCGTGAACTTGAATTTAATAACTTAAAAGTTAATTTGATTGTTTTTGTCGATTGATTTCATAAATCAGATTTATTACTTGTCCTAAACTACAACGAGTAAGATCATTCCCCGGAATCGATTCCAACCATTGCATTTTGAACCTTTGGAATCGACTCTCAATTCCCAACGCCTCGGAATCTAGGAATCGATTCTCTTTGGACTCGATCCCCAGCCCTATCATTCAGATGCGATGCTTCTTCACCGTTGGTTTGAAAAGTGTATTGCGAGAACTCTCTCTGAACTGCACGCGCGGCGCACACACACACGTCCAGCTACACAATAATCATATTAATTTGAAACAGCAACCAAGAATATTTGTCACAAGCATTGATTAAAACAATGATGACAATAATCACATAAACATTTTTTTTTTTTTTTTAACGACTTAAATTCTGGACCTTTGGCAGTGAGGGGGGTTCGTTCGAACGTTGTTACATATACATCCTCTATCCTATACAGATGTTTTTTAATTATATATATGAATAATATTTAAGAACCATTAATTTGACAAATAATTAGAAATAGATACAGTAGGCCTACATATACAGCTAAAAACTTGTGCAACGCACGCACGCCTACCAAATTTGATCTACCTCTTAGGCTCTACTGACTGAGTTAAATCACTGAATACATTTCCTGTCACCTAGAGGCCCAGATTTGCATTATACTTGACAAACACTAGGCTCCAAATATCTGCTATATCTCGGCTATTAATCAAAAGGCACAAGAGGTTCCACGAAAGGTTTATTTGCATTCAACTAAAGCTCCCTCAGCACAGCCCATGCACCAGATCATTCACTGAATTAGTCTGTGATATCATATGAAGGAGGGAGGCAGGAGTTGTTAAGTGGATAGACTCATGTCTTTATAAAGGAGATGTTAAGGGTCTTTTTAAGGAGGTGGAGGAGGCCAGTTGCCTGGCCGTGGGGACACAAACCATATCTCGGCTTTGGAGCATTTGAAATTGACCTCCAGCCCACCTCTGCGAGAGCGGAGCAGGCATTTAGCAAACAGGCGATCAATTACAGCTTTTTAATTGGGCAGCCTTTTAATGAGGCTTCTGAATGCGGGGAGCTACACCTCTGTCAAAGCGGGTCTCACATAAGGGTGGACCCCATCAAAGTCATGGCGACTTACTGGACTTACATAACCATTATGCATAAAGACACAGCGGCCCTTATCCTTATCCTTGTCCTTATGAATGCACCCTCTATCATCTATTAAGCTATATTCTCATCCCCTTAGGCATTTTAAATTGCTTCAAGTACATTTATAGCAAAAGCCCTATGATGGAGAGTACTAGGTAAAATCCAAGCCCATAATTTTTTCATTTATTGCTACCTTGCTAAGTTCAAGAATTTAGCTCAAAGTGTCTTTCAAAAACCTTCCTTAGTGGTCGTGTCTTCATGGTAACTCTTGTTCTGCTGCTGATGCTTTGAACACTCACTATTGTTAACCTGAGGAAAATGCATCTCAAATGTCTTCAACAATATGAAGAGGACACAAAGATATCGCTCACCATTTTTTTTTATGTGTAGCTTTCATATATTCATGATAATAGCATTTACAAAGAAAAAAAAGGAGGAAGAAGAAGAACAATAACAATGCCATTAAACATTTAGTACTGAATAATAGTAATTGTAAATAATCAATATAGTCACCACATTTGTCAATAAAATATGCCCATTAACTCAAATATCTAATATTATTAATAATAATATTAAAAGCTATTATTATTAATATTAATAGCCTAGTAACTGTTTGTCAATAAATTGTTACTAAAAATACTTATCTAATAATTATATTTAATAATAATTTGGGTTAACAGTCTTATTTTATTAAAAACATAGTGTGCTAGTGATTTAACATGAAACTGACGCCTTGGGAATCATTTTGACCATGCTTCAATATTCGACGCTTTAGGCACCCTTTAGCGTCAGTTACATGACGCGATCCTAGGGCGTCATCTCACTGATGCTTTACCTTTAACCTCAGTTAGATGACGCTATCTAATCCTAACCCTACCCCAGACCTAAACCTACCCGCGTCATCTAACTGACGCTTAGGTAAAGCGTCAGTAAGATGATGCCCTAGGATCGCGTCATGTAACTGACGCTAAAGGGTGCCTAAAGCGTCGAATATTGAAGCATGGTCAAAATTGTCATTTTAGTGACGCCTAGGGATGAGAATGCGTTGGATTTAATCAAAGCTGTCTAATAGCCATCATAAAACTATGTCAGGAGGTAACAAGACCTATGAGGCTCAGTTGTTTTACCAGAACTGCAGACACAGACAGTGTCACGGTAGACATATTCACTGGTTCCTTCTAGTCTTGTGTTTATGTTGTTGTATGAGTGCACTTGTGCAAGGGGCCTGTCTGTATGTCATTACCTGATCCGCTCCAGCTGTTCATCATTACATCACCAGCTGCAGTTGATCTCACCACGCTTCATAAACTCACCGCTGTTCTCTCATCTTTGTCAGATCGTTGTTTGATGTTTCCTTGTCTGGTCTTCTGGTTCGTGTTCCTGCCTGGTGTTCCTGTTCGTCGTCTTCCATGTGGATTTGGTTCGTCCCACCGTCTGTCTTCACTTCACCGGATTTGACCATCGAAATCCCTGCGTCACCATTCACCACCTGGCTTACTGTGTCCTGGACTTTGTGTGTGCTCCCAAATAAACTGTTAACTCACGTTTGCTTCCTGTGATTATTACGTCATGACAGACAGATCCTAGTTGGTTAGGCATACAAAATGCTGTATGATTCCTGCACTGCAGATATGTCTTTCCAGGTCAATACAGAACAATATTTTAAAGCTGAAATAACAATACTCACTATTTTACAGGTTCAGCCCAGCATTGGTTTTATAGATCCTTTAAAAAGAAATCATGAAAAATTAGGATAATTATGTTCAAGGCCATAAAAGTTGGCAATAGTATGTAATTAAAAGTCACAGGCCAGTGTCTGTCTCCTCATTCATTTTAACAAAGTATGCTGGTCTCCATCACACCGAACAGTAATGGATATGGACAGCCATATTTGCATAGTTTGACAGAGAGACTCAGACAAAGCACATGAACAAAGAGAAAAAATGCAAATATGCCGCACTTAAACCAACTCTTCAGACCGCCAAAGTTAAAGCTCCGGCCTCATCTACACTTGACCAAAAGAGCTTGAGCATTTATTTATTTAAAATCAGCCTGGATAAATGGTGCTCTCGCTTCATGCCTATTGAGCCAAAAAGTTAAAACCATGGAATTTCATTGAAGTCTACACACCGGATGTTTTATGGAAGGTTTAACAGTAAAATGTAAAAGGCTCATTAGGTGCTTCTTGGTGCCATTCTGCTCTTATGGGGGCATATGCAATTCATATCTGAAGTGCCATGCGCCGTTCAAATAAGACAGAGGGAATTATGCCGGGGACTCAGTCAGCGGTGTTATTAAGCTGGTTCCAGAAAACTTTTTTTAAGTAGCAGAAGAGTCGAATACTAAAGAAGTCTCGCTCGCTGGAGACGAAGGAGGCTCAGCTCGCTCTCATGCCTTCAGCCCCAGGGCATACCCGGATGCCGAGGGTGACTGCAGGTAAACTGATAGGGCACATCATTACCGTCCCTGCACACACCACTATGGAAACCAAACCAAAGCATGAGAAAAGGAGAGATTCAGCTTCCCATCTGCAATTCAGATGACCCTGTTGCTGCCTGGTTAGTGGGTGCAGAGGGTTTGTGTTCACGCCGTCACGTCTGTATCCCTCGCCCGTGTGCCGCCAAGGTGAGTGACAGCAGGTGGGGATGTGGACCAATTAAACGTGGGCTGTTTGGTTTGATGAATGTCCCAGTCTGGTGGGCTTGGCGAGAAGCACAGGTGAGCAGAGGCAATGTGCTGCCCACAGCTGTCGCAGTGAATAAGAGCAAACATACTGAGGAGAGATCAGCCGTGGCGCAACACTCTGGAGAGGCGGTCTGCCTCTGTCCCATCTCAAAAACTCTCCAGCTCCCTCACCTGTCTCTCCCTCTCTCCATTCCTTCAGCCGCCTTATAAACATTGACAGTTGTGCTCCAGTGGTAATGAGTACGGTGTAAATGGGAGCTCCACATTCGTTCCCTCGACCTGCTGGCAACCGGGGGAAATGAAACCGCTGCCAAGCTTAAGAAAATAAACTCCTACTTTGACGCTTTTTCAACAAGTGTGAATTACATGCCAGTCACCTCCCTCTTTAGCCTGTGACTCGACGAGAAAAGGCAATGAACACACTACATGTGCAGTCATTAGGCTTTTATGCTGTCTATGGCACAGCGGAGATCAGATGGTGTTTGCCCTGAAAACAGGTTTTTTTCCCCCCAGTTTTGCCAGGCTCAACTGCTACGGATCTCAGCACTGCCTAAAATGACATGTCAGAAAGCTGATTTTCATGCAAATGCAGCACATTAAAGCAAGCAAACGAAGTACTGAGGGAATCCAGAGAAAAACCAGAGAATCTTGACAGCACATACTGAAATCTATCACACCTTAAATACAAAGAGAGATAATAGGCACAGTAGTTCAATTTCATCACTGCCTTAAATAGGGAGAGATTTTCTGACACCATCAGTCACTTACTGTCTTATTTTGTGCTATTACTTCCTCCACAATTCACACTTCAGGAATGGCGTTTTTCTCCCCAAAAAAGATAAGTATATTTTGTATGTACATGGTCGCTTAGTCATCTATCTGTTGCATTATAAATTAAATAATCTGACATTGACTGATGTTATTGACTTACCTCATGTACAACGAGGGCTTAATTTGATCTACTTTCTAAACATGCATATTAAGGTGTTTTATGCGTTTTGATGCTGTAATGTATTGCAGCCATGTGCCATCCAGATCACTAATCATTATGAGGTGAGAGTAACGTGCTAATTTTGCACTTCCCACTAACAACAAATGTTGAGAATATCACCATGTGGTGGATTTGTGGTCATGTATCCCACACAATTATTACACACACTCTGATACATACTTTACAAACAAACCATTAATTTGAAACTCTGCAGTCTAGGAGCAAAAAAAAAAAAAAAGCTTTCACATTCTAGCATGCTACTGAATACTGTGCATTATATACAGCAATATATACTCAATAAAACACAAACCTGAGTCACCCCCTACTGTAAAATAAAAATAGACTATTTCTACTAATAATAATTTACAGATACAAAATTATTATTATTATTATTAACAAAAGAACTCAGTGAAATGCTTCACTCTGAAACACTTTGCTCATCACACTTTATGTAATTAAATCGCAGCCTTTTCGATTTGATAATTGTACCAACTGGCGAAAAACACAGTTTCATATCTGACTTGCCAACGGAGATTGCTACTCACATTCAGTGCTTGGAGTGTGTTCATTTTAGACCCTGGCTAAGAGTTACTAGATGCAGCATTAGCTTCAGAATTTTGCAGTTTTAATTATGATTGTGTAAGTTCATTTCATGATTCACATGGGTCATACTTCTCAGGTATAATACAGAAATCCTTATACATATGGCAAAAATCACACAGCAAGATCACACCCCCTCACTATGCACAGTATACACCACAGAAACAGCAAGTAGTATGCTATTCTGAATACAGGCAAGCACTCACACCCAATGCAGTGAATAGAATTGGATTTCATGGATGTACAGTGCTCTCCCTCACCTTCTACTCGACCCTGAGGTGAAGGTCGTTGGCCAGCCGGCGTCTGACAAGCCAAATCCCCTTCTCTGAGCGTTTGTGTCAATACACTAATCAGCATCCATTAGCGAATGCAGGGAGCAAAGACTGGCTGGCCTAATTTATGTGAACAGCAACAACAAAGCTTAACAAAATCCCAAGGTGTCATGAAAGTGATCCATCTCCCTGGCTAAACACCTGCTGTCTGAATGAAGTCTCTCAGGTCCCATGGCGCGGCTTTCGAAAGCAGGAAGCCGTGTCAGTGAAGGTGCTCAATTCGCATCACCTACACTGCATCTGTTAGGAGTCTCTTTACCAGTCACGGCCATCCCTTGCCATGCTCTCAGAGCTCTAAACATCATTTAATAGAGGAAATATTGATGTAAGAGGGAAAAAAAACCTTTCACATTTCAAGAAGGTTGTTTGTGTGCATGCGGCTAGGTATGGGCAGGAAAGAGCGTATATAATGTTAATATGAGGTCTTGTTTATCTACCTGCAGTTTTTTTTTTTTTTTCATTTGCTTTGACCCGAGTTTGCAGAATGCAGACGTGTTGGTAGGAATCCGAGGCAATGATTGCTAATTACAGTACTTGCTTGGTTTGTATGGTAACAGAGGGGACACTTTGCTGTGGTTGATTACCCCAGGGAAGTGTTACATGTATACTGCCCCCTGGTGGTTCAATTCAAAATCCATGGGCACTGCATTTGTATTTAACTATGCTAACTGTTGCAACAAAGGGGAATAAACAGTTGACTTCAAAAACATCATTGATACTTGATTTCTTAACATGACTTGTTAAGAACAAATGATGACTCTCATACAAATGATGTAAAGAGATAAAAGAAAAGATTGATTTCACCATTTCTTTTGTGAGATTACAGCTTGAACACCATGTGCCTGGTGACAGTAATTGCTTTCAAGAGGAGACGATAAAAGCTTTATTATGATATAGACAACAAACAAAATAAGACGTTGGGGTTTAAATTATATTCACCAGTCACGAAAAAAGCCCATATTTGTTTCAGATTTATTTCAGTGCACACAGCATGTTATTTGTTGCTCTGTCCTGCTGCTCAAATGTTGACAGCAAGCACGCTTTAATCCAAGAGAGTAAATCCCCTTCTATTCCCCATTCATGCTCCTTCACACATGGGTGACTGACAGCTGCTTTCGTAAATAATTATAAAGTTCCTGGCAGAAAGCGTTGTTGGAGACATGTGTGTTCTGTCATGTATTAGATGTGCCCCTTTACCAGCCTCTTCAACAACAGGTCTCTAAGAGCACTGCAGCCTGCAATGTGGAATAAATGCGTGCAATAATCTCAAAAAAGGCTCACTGTACAACTACTCAGAGAAAAAAAGGGGGGGGGGGGGGGGAACCCTGGAGAAAACATGAATATGCATGATGTTCTCATTGACGTCCGACTCTACGTGTCGAGCTGAAAACTAAATGATTTACAGTGATCTCTAGACACAGCACTAAACGATGTGCATGGGAAAAAAGTTTAAATGCATCCAGATAAAATGTCCTAAAAGCAACAGCTAATATGTCATCATACTGTGCATCAGATAAATGGATTTAATAAATGATTAAATTATAAAGAATTAACGTTGGAAATGTAGCTGCACGACCTGCCCTTATATGATATAATAACAATATTTGCGAGTACAGATGCCATTAACATTACTTTTTTTTTGTTTAAAAAAATACGAAGCGCAGAATCAGACGATACATTGCGAGAGAAAACAAATTGTTGCATGGAGTCACAGATTAATGTTGTCACACCTGTTACGGTTGTGGTATGCTAGTCAAAACAACTGTCACTCTCCCGTGAGACATCCACAGGTGTCAAGATATCATGACAAATACTTGTCAAAAAAAAAAAAAAAAAATCTCTATCTCCCTTCCTCTCCATCTAGCAAAATAATTATGTTTAAAGGCATAGTTCACCAAGAATGTAAAACTGTTGTCATTCACCTACTCTCATATCCCACACTTAACGTAAAAATAGATGCTTAGCCTTAGTAAAATGTTTATGCTGTTCCTTTCTATACATTGGAAGTGAATGGTAAGCGAGGGCTGTCAAGCTCCAAATATAATATAAAAAAACCACTATAAAAGTAGTTGATACCACAAAAATCAAGCCATTCAATAGCGTTGCACAAGGAACAGGCCCAAATATAAGTCATATTCACTCTGACACAGCCATCAAATCTCATTCATGTGGATTCAAATATGACAAATTCGTTTTTGTAATGCCAGGTTTGATGGTAATCATGCAAAACATTATTGGTTCTTGTGTGCCTTGTAACTGATGTGATGTGCCACATTTAAATATGCACATATTCAAATCACACAAATGAGATTTGAGAGCTACAACAAGGGGGGATAGTGAATAATAGCTTTGTGTCAGTCTGTTTGTCACACAAAGCTTGGTATTTTTCCTTTGTCAGCTTTGGAGCTTTACAGTCCTTGGTCACCATTGACTTTGTATGGATTGTCTCATATCTGTTTGTTTAAAGGTGCTCTATGTAACTTTTAGCGGCCTCTAGTGGTGATGTTTCAGATTGCAACCAAGTTTTACAAGAGCGAACTCATAGACAATACCGTCTATTACGCAAATATCTCGGCGAATACTAGACGGATTCGGCGAGCACCGAGCTCGTTGGGACTATCTAGTCGAGCTGAAAAGAACCATATAAGTTGCATAGTTTTTGGTGGTGTTTTCGCGGAGATATTAGCAGAAAACCATCGGGCGCGCAGCAAAATTGCGGGCGCCGGTGACGTCACGATCTCAGAAGAAAATCGCTCGTATCTCTGGAACGCAAAGACCCAGAGAGCTCAAATTCGGCGGAGGAGGTCCCAGGGGAACCCGTGCCCGAACGCTAGAGTGGCGGGCCTCGGGGATGCCCCCTACCGGATCGCCATTCGCTGGGACCCCCAATTTCGAACGGCTATAACTCGGGGAGCCGGGCGAGTTGGACCTCGGGGGTGGGCTCGTTCGAAAGGCCCCGTCCAGCACTACGAATAATTAGAGTCTTGGGAATATTGATCAAAGATTGACCGAGATATAAGCCGAAAAACGTGCGCCTTTAACCGGACGTAACTCCCTGACCGTCTACAATAGACTGTATATAAGGAGAGAGGCTCGGGAGCGCGCATGCACGTCACATCCGTTGGATTTCGCGGTAAATCCGACCCGGAGACTTCACATAGAAATAGGAATACTGGCCTTCAGAGGTAATAGCAAAACTCGACAAGTGGATCATTTTAATGTGCGATTACAACCCCTTCACACACAGGCAATAAAAAAAGGATTCATTTTAGTAGAAAAGTTACATAGAGCACCTTTAACAGAAGAAACGTCATATGGGTTTCTTAAGGCGAGCAAATAATGACAACATATTAAAATTTTTGGGTGAAGTATCCCTTTAAATCTCACTCCTAAAATGTGTTTTTAAATACAGGCTGCATATTTCAGTTTAAACATTTCTCACCTCACCTTCACTGCAAAGAACGCACTCTTCCAGCTTCCAGCTGCTAAACAGGAACCGCATTCACATTCCGACGAGACGAAGCACATGCTTCCTCTCATCGGAACCGCAGAACACACCTGTGTGTCTCATTGTGTGCATCCACGGCACGAGAGAGAAAGAGAGAGAGAGCAGCTATCTTCATGCAGTCTCAGTTCACCTGACGCCTCACCGGAATTAAATTACCACTTGGCCAAGAAGCCGGAGCCGAACAGTAATGAACTGTACTCGTGCCATATGTACCAGTTATGAAGTCAAGATTAGCTGGACGAAAACAGGGGCCGTGGTGATTCGCGGCAGAATTAATAAGCAGAGCCCTAATAGCCCAGCGGTAGCAACATCTGAGCCGTGACTGGCTCTGACAGGCCTTCCTGTGTCGCTTCATAGATGTGTAGCCCTGTTTCACAGCGGAGCAAGTCTCATTTAGAGCGCATTTCAATAAGCCAGCTTTAAAAGGACGTGACACCCCTGCTTTTCAATTCACATCTGTGGACAATGCTGTTTGGTATGTTGGTGCTTTTCATTATCACCCTTGGAAAACCAAGGCACTATTTCTGCAAATACAAGCAGAAGCATTTTCACATTGAAAATTGGAAGTACATTATTGCAGAAATGTGTCAAAGCCAAATATGGTTAAACTGGAACATTTACATGTTCTCATCCGGGACACAAGCAGATGGTCGATAATTCGAGTGGGTAAAATATACTGACAAAGCGTTGTACGCCTTTTCTGACCACCACTGATTCGAATGATGTTAAAATGCTGTCTAAAAGCACTGATCCTAAAGCAATTGCATATTTTGAAATATTTGATTGTAGATTTATTTATGCACCTAAGTACTGGAGGAGACATTATAATAACTGGAAGGTCGTATTTTTTCCGTACAACACATCATTTTTGTCTGAGTCATGATGTGTTATTAAACTTTAAAAGGAGAAGAGAGTAACTTTTAGCACAAACACATAACTTGACATCTCAAATCAACAACATGCTGAGGGATTTCTACTGCACTCTGTGTGCTGTTCCTGTGTTACTTTAATAAATCTTTCATAAATCCACAGGGTATATAGCTTTCTTTAACAGGAGTTGATCAAACAATGCCTTCCTTTTAGGGCTGTCACGATGTTAGATTTTTCACACCACGGTTATTGTGGACAAAAGAATTCACGATATCGATATATCGCATATTTATAGAATCTATAGTTATCAGTCAAATTTATTTTTACTTTGTTTATATAGTTTTTTTAATTTTAATATAAAACTATGTAAATGGCGCTCTGTGTTGCGGCAGGATTTTGAACAAGGTCCTGAGTCGTTGCTGCCTGGGTGCCGCGGACAGACGGCGAATGGCACCGCCGGTGTGGGTACACTCGTAGAGAAAATGTGTTCGAATTTTAAAGACGTGGCGCTGTGCTTCTCGTCCGGTGTGCGACCCCCTTTAAAGGCACACTGTGGAACTTTTCAACCTTTATAATATATTACCAAACCCCATTGAGATGGTACATCGACTTACAATAGGTTGAATGACACGTCTGCCGAAGCCTGAAGGTGTCTGTATCGCTTTTACTAGCACTATGTAACTTCGGGTTTCGGGTAGGAACCCGAGCACAAAAATAACTACAAAATTCGACCGCTTTACGGCATACGTCACTTCCCCCACCACCCCAACTTCCTCAAATTCTAACGTGAGAGCTCAACTCGCGTTTGATTGCTGGCGTCTGTATGTTGTCGTCATGGCTGAATCAACAGCGGAAGAAAGCGAAGAAAGCAAAGATTTTGTCAGAGGAGACCAAAATAAGAAAAAGGGAGAGTGATAAACTAAAAGCAAGGACGAGAATAAACATTGGTCAAGCGTTCCCTCGCTGGCGTGCGATAAAGGAGGATGAGGGATTCCCGACCGATGCTGACCTGGCCGTCATGCTTTTGGACTTGTAAGTTAAATATATTGCTTGCACAATATCTCTATTTTTTCAAATTTGTTCTCTGCCTGGCCATGTTACTGATTCCATATTGTCCTCCATTTAACTTAATGTAACAAGGAATGCTAGTAGAGTAAGTTAGCGAATTATCAATCTGGTAGCTAAATGTTAGTACAAATATAAATTTTATAAATATTGGGAAAGGTTTGCATTCAGCAGACATTTTATCCTCCGATTTTGAAACAAAACAGGGCTGCAACTTAACAACTAGCTACAGGCTTTGTTTAATTTGTATGCAATTCATCTGGTAGCAGACACGGGAGGTTGACTGTTTGTTGACTTTTGCGACAATGCTGCGGCGCTTGTGGCCTCTAGGGGCACTAGACGTGAAAATTACAGGTCAAGCGCACCCTAGTGGCCAAAAATTCCACAGTGTGCCTTTAAAGTGCTGTTTTCTTTTGAGCCGAAGAACTCCCACACAGGCGAGCTTACTTTTTTCACTCTCTCGCTCAGACGACGTTCTTCTCAGAGTAGCTGCGCGGCCCGAGCGGCTGCGTCGTCTTGTTTGATAGGTGTCAACGGGTGCAATACAGCCACCTGAGAAGTCAACCAGGTACTCGCACTGGAGTATTTACGTGTCGTTATCATAACAGTCCTATTCATTTAAAACATCGTGGTTATCGCCAATACCGGTATATTGCCACATTCTAAATTAACACAATGTCGATATTTCATGCTTTGAGTATCGCGATTATCGTCAACACCGGTATAATGGGACGCCCCTGTATCTCTGTTATGAAGCTACTTCCATGTTAACACGAACCATGGCAGCAACAAATGTGAATATTGAACAGAACAAGATTTCAAACCAAGATTTATAATCTAGATTTATGACGTCTACTTATTTTTCTAATTTGCATAAATGTACTTAGGCCTACTTTATGATTAGCTACATTTTGTATGTTGTCAAGGGCTCAGGAATATTGACAGACTATTAATGTTGTTTATCTCATGTGGATTTAATCTAAAATAGATGTGGAGTTGGAGTTATTGCCTAAGGGTCAACACATGTGATCTGATATACTGAGCTTCAGGGATTTCACACATTGCAAACGCAAATGTTATATTATTCTTAATATAAGTGGACACAAAAGTGTCTAATTAACTGTCAATGCTTGTAATTATATATATATATCTTGTATTTATTATTACCCAAGGTGTAACTCCTTGGTTACCTCTGCAACCTCTGGCACATGTACACACCGCAAAAACTGTAAGCGTGTCAACCACATTTATTCGCACTAGTAAATCTATCTGTTATCTATTTTTATAGCTATTATTCATCTATTGTAAACCAAACTAAGAATAGAGACCCCCTCGACTAGATATTACTATAGTGATACAATTGTTAGTGAAACAGGCACCATGTTTGAAAAAAAGAGACTGACAATGGAATTAGAAAAAAAAGAAAGAATTAAAATAGATTCCATATCTGATTTGCTAAATAACCAAGCTGCCAGTAAGACTCTCCAACTCTCGTAAGACAAATAAGCAACCGCAGCTTCAAAAACATGCCCAGAACAAGCCCAATATTATAATATTATTATCAATATTATTTATTATCAATAAATGAGCCTGCAACATAAACTACTCAGTGTTTAAAAAGGAAAAACAGAAGTTATTTTACAAAAATCATCAAATTGCAACAAAGAAGGAGGGCACACATTATCCAATCACATTTGAGCAGAATAGGTTTGGCCTGTAATGCTTAATACATTATATGAGTATAAATTTTTTTTAATTAGGTCCCTCTCCTCCCAGCACCATCCATTATCTCCCATGGTTCCTCTCTATCTCTGTTGGTAGCATTATTTGTGAAAATATACACGTCTATTTACATCTACTAACTATCAATGCTTGCATTTACAATGTCACATGCAAGCACACTGAACGTGAGGGGGAGGAGGGTCTACAGCACTTGTGTTATTGCACTGATTGGCTATTAGCTGTGAGCAGAGTGTCAATCAATTTGTTGGAGAAAACCGTGACCATAAATGTAAAGAAACAAAGTTGCTTGTCAGATTTTCCTAGCAAACGACCATATTTTTTTTTTTAAATAAGCCCAAAAAACCGCAACTCGCGACCAGTGATTTTTGAATGCGACTTACCAAAAAAAGAAGCCCAAAGTCGCATATTATAAGCAGACAACTCTGCAAGCTGTGTGTACAGAAGAGGGTTAAGTAGTCAAAGGAGGCGTGACAACCATAATTAGCTGTCTGTGGCCTTACCATCCTGGTAGAGGAAAAAGATTGGTTGCTTTCTCTTTCCAATCTATTATTTTCCTGTGACTATTAGGTAGACATTGTGACTGCAAATGGACTCAGTGAATTAGGAAGACCAGAATTAACTGCATACATCTACATCAATATGTTCTTCTGGAGACAGTGGAGACAGTAATGAGTTGTATGCCATAGGTCTATTAAAAAAACTATTTATTGATTACTGAACTCATGGGGACAAACATTAAGAGAAAATGCTTTTTAAACTTTCTCTGTAAACTGACATCCTTTAGACCAGACATATATATTGGAATGACATTTATTAAATCCACAAATAAACAATGTGCATGATATGTTCATAATTTCCAGTAAGAGGCTACCCCAGCTGTCACATAATCTACACTTGTGTTTACCTTCTGTTGTATTATTTTTATTACACCACATTCATTATTTGTTAGGTGTAAATCAGCCTCTTACGAGCGCAAGAGAACTACCAAAAAATGTTCAGCCAAATGTTATTTAAATTCAATCTTTTAAACAACCCATTGGGTTCTCTTGAGAGGGCATACAAATGTTTTCATGATTGTCATGTTTTGTATTCAACAAATTCATCAGCTAGAACTATTATACTGTCTGAAAACAAGAACATATTTGTCTAAACACAAGTTCCAGATGATACTAATTGTTTGCAATAGCATTTGTGTCTATTTAATGTTGAGTGTCTTTGTTTGCAACATCGCATGACACATCATTTAGCCATGCTCAAGTGCAAGTAATTTCTGTCAAATGCATAAAATGATTTGTTAATAACATTGCATAACATCCCTGGTCAAAAGACCAGCATTGCTGTTTTGGATACTGGTGCACTGGATCTCAACAAGATGTTTACTATCTTAAGCATCTTCATTAGTAGGACTGCTGGTCGAAGATTTTTTGGCAACAATGTTTCTTCAGCTAGACCAGTGCAAACAACTCAATTCATACAAGATAGAGAAATTGTATGATACTGTACAACATTTTAAAGTCTTTCTTCCCTATTACAGTCATGCAGTAGGTTTACGTTGAATGATCATATAGAAATTATTACAATTGTATACTGTTCAAAAGTTTGAGGTAGGTCAGTTTATGTTTTTGAAAGAAGTCTCTTGTGCTCACCAATGCTGTGTTTTTTTTTAATTAAATACAGTAAAAAGTAATATTGTGAAATATTATCACCATTTAAAATAACCATTTTCTATTTTAACATATTTTAAAGGTATAATATATAACAGGTATAATATGTCTTGGTTTTGCTTCGACTCTGCATGACTGCGGATGAAGGGGGATGTTTACACGACACAGTTTTCAACAAAAAAATGGAAAACTTTTTATGCGTTTTGGCTGCTCATTTACACAACAACAGTGTTTTGGGGGCATAAAAAACCTAAACTTTTGAAAACGGGTTTTCAAGTGCAAGTTAAAAAAATATATAATACCGTTAGTGTCTCAGGGTAAACTACAAAAACAAATTAGTGAAAACAGTGAAAGCATGCGCATGCGTATTACGCGTTTAGTCTAAAGGCGCGTAGTGTCTCTTTACAAAGTGACAGCACCAACTACTAGCCTGGCATATGAATAATACAGTGTTTTTTAGTCGTTATCACAGATCAGTGTGGATGGGGATTGTTTTGACAACATCAAAGAAATCTCGTAGTCGTATAAGCGTACCCTAAAAAAGTGAGGGAGATTATTCTACTGAATCACTGCTTTGGATATATAAACAGTTTAGGTGGAAAGTATCTCAAGCTGACTAGCTATACCCATTAATAGACAAGGTACTTCCTTGAAAATCAATTCCAGCACAGCGCTAGAACAACAAACCATAATGAAATGACCCTTCATGGTAGATAATGCTTTACAATGAACTCTGGAAGAGAGCTATATATGGAAATTTATGCGTTCAATAAAATAACTTACTCAATCTGTTGAGTAATAAAACAGCCATCTTCGCTTTGGCTTTAATATTCCTCATTTTAAATCCCTCAGTTCTCGCTATTTCCGAAAAGCCTGGATTCTCACTTCTCGCTTTATTACGACCTCTGTCGCAACTTTTCTCTATTTACGAATATGAGGAGACATGCATGGGCTTTTTTTTTTTTGGCAAAAGTTTAAAATATAATCACTTAGAATAGACTTACCATAGCGAATCAGGGTCAGACAAAAACATCATTTTGGAAGAAGCATTGATGATGTACTGATTCATTATTTAGATGTTTATTTTGAACAAAAAAGTTACATAGTGTACCTTTAAAACGTACTTTATTCCATTAAGCTGAATTTTGACCAGTCATTCTTTCAGTCATATGATCCTTCATAAATTATTCTAATATACTGATTTTTTTTACAGGATTCTTTGATTGATAGCAGTTTAACAGCAGAATTAACCAGCCTGGGCTGCGTTTCTCAAAAGCATTGTGAGCGAATTGATCATAGAGACCATTTTGGTGGCAAAGGTTCTATGGTAGTCTTACAATGCTTTTTTCAGGACAGGAGGTATACTATAATACTAATGCCTATACAAATATAACATTTGGGCTTTGTAGTACATATATCATGTGTAGGTGGAACAAGTGGTGGAAAACATTAATTATGAAATAACGAAAGGGGATGTGCTTTCCAAAAAAAAAAAAAAATCTTTAAAAAGGTCTGTGCCCTTCTTTTGAATGGTAATCAGATGTACAAGTGTGACAGAAATGTTCAAGCCCCATGTAAAATTAGGGCAGGCTTAAATTATTCCACTTGAGCATATTTAAGAATAAAAGCTTGTATTAGCTTAGATGTGAGCTGGAAAGACATGTTTGGAAACCAGCACACCACCTGATACCTACAAAAGGGCTCCAAGCCAACACAGCTCATCCCCTCCGCATGAGGAATATAAAGACATCATTACAGAGTCAGAGAGATAGAGAGACAGATGCAGCCTTCATCCATTCCCTTTCGAATCAAAGCCAATTTCTATTCCTCCTTCACAGTGGATTGTTGCAGAGTGGGCCATTACTTCAGGAAAAGATGTGCAACACCTCCATATCGCACTGTCACTCTCTCTCCGAGCATAAAAACTCCTAGGCCTGACAACTGTCTTTCTACTAAGTTACAGCAGCGTGTTTATACACTGTTTCGGGTTGCAGCTGTCACTTGAAATGCAATATCCAATTTGATTCAATCTATTCGAGTACTTGACAACTGTCTGCCTTCACTTTAACTTAAAGCTCTATTTAGCTATTGATTTATTGTCCTTTTAATGGGCCCCAGTCGGGCCCTTTAGCATTGATTAATGCTTCAAACACCGCAGGTGAAAATCTGAACTTTGTGCAGTGTAAAATAGGATCTTTGATGCACGCTTTGGGACAAATTAATTCTGTCAAACGAACAACAATTTTATCCGCTGAAATATATTTTTTGGTTGTAATTTACTCTTATGCGCACCCACAGACAGAGGGAGAAACGTGCTTGCGCCACTCCAGACAGAATGTGAGTTTGACTGATGACTGTGTGATTCAGCGGAGGGGGAAAAAGTGACAGCAAGGCTTCGCAGTAACTGGGTAAGAAGTAACAGGCCTTACCTGCAGATAATACATTATCAGAGACATCACTGCACTGACTGGCAGAGGAGAGTCTCTCTCTTTTTCTCTCTCTCTCTAGTGGAAGATTCTGGAGGGGAAGGATGCAGTGATACAGCATTACTAGTGAGCTCTCTGAGGCAGGCAGTGATTGGATCTTTAAGTGACTCTGTGGTTGAGAGTCTGCTCGCAGTCAAACATTACCCGCTATCCTATTTGAAATGCCATGGAGGATATTGCGAGAGGGTGCCAAGAATTGAGAGAGAAAGGTGATGATGCTTAATTATCGTTTTGTTCTCATGCAACAACGCTGACTGAAATACACACGTTTTTGCACATGCATTTACAGGCTTTTCAGCTAAACTGTGACAGTAATGCAATGCTTCATGCCGCCAAATATTCTTAAGTATTTCATGACTAATCATGAACTCCTCTTTGATCATCTGAGAGCAAAATACAACTTCCTACGTGAATTACTTTCCAGCCATGGAAATGAATCCCAAGAAGGCTATATTTTGAATGAACATCATCTTGTTTTTTTTTTAGCAGGAGGCAGTCGGCTCTGAGCTGATATTCTCAGTTTTGGATTTTGATGTGGGTGAGTGTGCTTTCGAACACAGTCAGGGAGAGGAAAGGAATACTCCATTACAAAGGGGTTGATTAAGTGCCCTCTGCAGAGCGGCATAAGTGGCCTTGTGCTAATACAGATCCTAAAGCCCCATCTCTCTCCCTCCGCTACCCATTCTGTGAATGTTCCCAAAGACATTTGTCTTTACTCTCATTTTCAGAGAAATTATTTCTTTCTCTCACTCCCTCCGTCCTTTATTCGTATCTCGGACTGTTAAGTAGTGAAGCTGCCGGAATTTAGCGAAGCCATTTTGTATTCACACTGGCTGGCTTATGTTCAGCTGAATGCAGATCCTTGCCTTCACTTCTCAAAGTCGGATACATTCATATTCTTAATAGAAATGATTACGGATTCAGCGGGAATCGGGGCTGTTTGAATAGGCTGAGCTGTAGGCCGATTTTGCCGTCAAAGAGAACAGAGGAGATCAGACTTCATTGTCAAGACTGACAAGATTTAGCCGTCTCAAAAAGCTGATGAAGCCCAGACTGGCTCAGCGGGCTGCAGGCTGCATGGAGAATCAAAACCGTAAACAAGAGGCTGATATTGATGAGGACTGACTGTTTTGGGGGGAAAGATGGGTTACAATAAATACATAAAAAATAATCATTATTGCAATTATAAACATATAAAGAAGTTTTTAATATAAACATACAGGGGCGCTGCTAAGGATTTTGGTCCCCATGAAAAGAATCTTGACAGGGACCCCAACACAGCAGAGACTTTTTTCATATTAATTTACATAAAATCATGCGCTTTTATGGTATTTTGACTATCATTCTCATATATTTAAGTCAATCAGACAATTGAACTCCATCCCATGTCCTCACCCGTAATTTGTCCTCTGTAATACAAAGCCGTGCACCCGCTGCACCCTGCTCTATCGAAACGTGCTAACTTGTCGAAAAATGCTACCATATGACCTGGGGCCTCATGTACAAAGCGTGCGTACGCCATAGCTGTCAACATTGAACATTGAAAATAAGGGAGATTTCCCGGAATCTATCCCCAACCCAGATAGCACAAGTCTATTTGATGTGATGTTTACATCTGGAAGACGTATTTTTAAGAGTGTTTGCTCATCTGGAATACGTCTATAGGACGTTTCCTGTCAGATATCAAATAGACGTTTAGAAGTTGTCAGTTTAACATGCATTCTAAATCATTACATCTTAAAGACATCTTCTAAACGTCTATTTGACATCTGACAGGAAACGTCCAATAGACGTATTGCAGATGAGCAAACACTCTTAAAAATACGTCTTCCAGATGTAAACATCACATCAAATAGACTTGTGCTATCTGGGAAAATAAGGGATTTTTTTTTTTACACGATTCTTAACCAGAAACTTTAAAAATAAAGCACTATTAAAAGTCTAAAGAGTTTATAATTAGCCTACATATGTGTGAGAGAGAAATGGATAATGTGTGTATGAGAGAGAAAGAGACAGTGTGTCATTTAAAAAAAAAAAAAAATCATAGAGAATGTTTTAATACTAATATCAGCTTACGGGGGAAACGGAGGCGAAGTTAGTTGGTGCTTCGGAGGCTGAAGATGATTGGGAGAGGTCTGTGCACCTTTACCGATCAGAGCGCGCGCTGACACGGAGTAAAGCCTTGTTTATTCTCGACGCATCCGCACGAGCGCGGCAAAAGTGACAAGTTCGGTGCGCAAGACCTCATTTCGCTTAGCTGTGTGCACAGCTTTTTTGTAACAGCGCGCGCGGCACCGCATCCGAGGATGAACGACTTCAAGCCGAATCTGTCCGAACTTGTACGTCTCACACAATCAGAGCGTAAAAATATGTTGCCTTTTTACAATTTGGGCGGACTGAACCATTTTATGATAATCGAGAGGGGGAGAGGGGCCCACGGACGTTTGTGTTTCCTAAACAAATAAAAAATTTGACACCAGGAAACAGCAAATAGAATAATTTAAAGTTAATAATTTTTACTATCAAAAATATTTTTTTAGCACCACAATTTTATTGGGGGCTTCTCTGGGCCCCCTCTTAGTCATGGGCCCCGAGAATCGTCATCGTTTACCCCCCCCCCCCCCCCCCCCAGTAATAACTTTTATTAGTCAAAACGACTTTAATAGCTGTATACAAAAAAAATAAGGGATGTGCAATACTTGTCCTAATACTATTGTAAATTCCTTAACTGTCAACAAAAGTCTTAAATAGCTCAAGTGGTGTAAATTATTACCAAAACAATTTTAAAAAGTGCACAGAAAAATGTTGGTAAACTATTAGTCTCGGCCTCAGACGGACCGTTGGCTGAAAGTCTGATGCATATGGCACACTTTACTGTTCGAAGTCGTCATCTGGTTGGTTGAATTCTACAGAAGATGTGTGTGTCGCGTTCTTTAATGGTCAGCCTGGAAACAAATGGCGTAGCGCTAAACCCTCTAGTGGAAGAAGAACGCCATTGTGTTTACAACTGTGACAATGAGAGCTTACCAGGATCAACTAAACGCTGGATTTTCAAAAGTATGTGAAGTTCGCAGCTGCATTGTAGCAGTAAACTTGCACAACGTTCTTGAATGAATAATTGATCAGATGCACGCCGGTCTGTTATTGTAGGGACATCGACTTTACATTTTCACGCCCCTAACCATGATGACACGGAACAAAGCTAACTGTGATTGGTTGCGTTACATGTCAGTCAAACGTCCTCTTGGGTGATCTTTGGCCAATGAAAGCACATTTATTTGAAAAAAAAACTGAAATATTATTATAATATAAAATAACAGTTTTCTATTTTATTACATTTTAAAATATCATTTATTCCAGTGTTGGTAAAGCTGAATTTTCAGCATCATTACTCCAGCCTTCAGTGTCACATGATCCTTCAGAAATAATTCTAATATGCTGATTTGGTGCTCAAGAAACATTTCTTATTACTCAATGATAAAAAAGGTTGTGCTGCAAAATATTTTTTGGAATCCAACGGGGTTTTTTTCAGGATTCTTTAATGAATAGAAAGTTCAAAATATGAAATAAACTAAATATAAATGTAATTAGTCATTAAAAACATCATGTGACAAGCAGGGCGGGGCAGAGAGCCGTGGAAAGGGAGCGAGGCCGGTGGCACGATTGCTTTTTTTTTATGTTTGTACAGCAGTCTTCTGTGAGGGGCTGCTGCTTTACTTTCATTTTGTGTTTGTTTATTTTATAATTAAAGTTTATCTTAAACGTTTGCCGGTTCCCGTCTCCTCCTTCCCTGAAACTTTAATATTACACATTACAAGCTGGCTTGTGATGAGAAGTTATTTAAAGATAAAATTAATACAGTTCTTAGCAATCAACTCACACATATGATTTTTGTAAATAAAATGTTATTTTAGTTAGACAGGGAAAATTAAGTGCCTGAGTTACCTGGTCAAAAACAGAAACGGTGCCTATCTGCAGGTACATGCATACTGACAGCTCTGTTGTTATCTCAATTAGTGGGCCTCTTGTTTTCTGTTCACTGTATGCAATATGTTTGTTTATAATTATATTAATTTATGAGAAATGATTCACAATCCAGACAGAGTGAACCAATCAGAGACCGGATCTAGACTACGGTCAGCTCATTCAGATAAATTGGGTCAGTTTTTTATGCTGGCCCAATTTACCTGAATTCACGCCATAATCTTTGATATGTGCTAGTTAAACAAGCCCCCTTTTCCCAAATGTCTGTGTAAATTGTCCTTTAAAAAAACCCTCCAAATGTCAAATTGTCAGAATAAGGTCCATTATTTTTTTACCATTTTGAAATAGAAATCGGTCTACATCTCTGAAATGAGTTGTCAATCAAATTGGAGTACATGCTTATGTTAAATTATGATTGTGCATAAATGTGCATTTAAAGGGATACTTCACCTCTGGGAAGATGAATGTGTATTTAATATTGGTCATTTATATAGTAGAAATGTGAAGTTATTCTTGAAATTGAAGCATTCTACACTGAGAAAAGGCAGAAAATGTATTTTTTACTCATGTGGCTGAAAGACAACAACTCCCAGAATGCACTTGCTTTGCTGCCCTTACGAGGCCACTCCCAATCCACGCCTACCGGTTACAGGCGGCAGAATCCGAAAAATGGATACAACTAGGCTTGCTTTGATACATTGTGAGTTATTTGATCAATTTCCATCGAAATGGTGCTAAATTGCGTTGTACCGGGATGTACTAGCCTAATGTATATAACACAACTTAGACTTTCACATTAAAAATATGATGCAAGGCAGGACCATGTCAACAGAGTAGCTTAGTAGCTCTGCATATGAACTGTTTTCCTCCAATTGAAATCACTATTTCTCTAAGCTAATACATTATCTAGGCTAATCCATACTCTAGTAACACTAAAGGTTTATAAAAAGAACCACAACCAATGTGGGTTATAACTTTTAATTAAAAAAATAATTAATATTAACACTTTTACACTCAAAGCTCTGCGGATTCACGATCTCGTCCAGAAGAAAATGGCATCGCTGAGATTCGCGACAGCAATAGGACTCTATATCTGTTTCCATAGGCGCACAGCGAGAGCACTGACACCGCCAGTCCGCCCCAGTTTGAGTCTGGCCGGGCTCAGGTCTTGCTCCGGCCGCCTCTTGTTCCTCCATCTCCCGCAACTGTTTATCGCTGTATTGCGGCTCGTACAGGTAGCCGCGAGCATCAGATTCTCGCAACAGATCTTCGAAATCCCCTTCTGCCATTTCAACTTCAAAACTACCTTCCGCCATCGTGATTAGCCTACTATACAAACTTTCTACACAGACCAAGAGGCAAGAGCCTGTATGCTTAGCTTCTACAGAAAGATGGCTAACACTATCTTTACATTCTGTGAGTGAGATCCCGCCCGATATGGGCGTGGTGAAAACATTTGAACACTGGCTGTAGTCTTTAGCCTCTGGCACAAAAATCCTCCGATGACGCAAAATGGCGATTTTTGTGTCATCGGAGGATTTTTTCCAGACTAAAAATGTTTTTTTTCTAAACGATAGGATAATTTGTAAGTATATTACAATTTTTGTAAGTATATTCATTTAGGAGCGCAGATATTTACAGGCTGCAGTTGTTTCAGAACCCTCACTTAATTTCAGCGCAGCACTGTGAGATTTCCACCAAAAAGAAAAACTCATTTCAGTCCTAGAGCTTAGTTGCTCTGTTAATAGCTGTCACTTTTAAATTAATGTGGATATTAGCGCAACAGCTGTGAGGCTGCAGCAGAATGGAAGTTGGAATTACAACAAAGCCAGACAATGACCTAATAAAAACACAGCATCACCAAAAAGTCCCCAATAAAATCCCCTCCAATCCCAAAGTGTTTACATCTCCAGGCTTCAACGGCCTCCCTCCCCCTTGTGTTTGTACGTTCTTTCGACGAAAGCCAAGCCATAGATTATGACATTAGTCGAGAATCTCTTGTGCAGTCACATATATTACGTTTCAATGATGCAGTCATGAATCTTGTTCAACATTTTCATCTCCAATGCAAATACAGCCCTGTGATCGTTCATCAGGCGAGCGTCTCCAAATGCTTACTGCTCCCGTCCACAAGCATTAATATTTCATCTCGTGAACAAGTCTTGCTTATGAGGCAACACATTTTCATTCTACTTTATCTCACACTATGCTGGAATCAGGACAAACTCTTCCTGCATAACATACACAGCTCTTTAAACTAGACCTGAATTGTGTTCTTTATTCATTTGGCGAGTCAAAATTTTGCAATAATCCAGACTTCGCTTTTTAATGGTGGTTGGATGTCTTCACTCAGCATGTCTTCATATTCCTGCATTTAAAATGTTTCAAAAACTTTTTTTGAATCTGATAGATAGAGACAATATAAATGTCAAATACCCACTCTTTATTGTTGGTGTATTGTGTTATACAGCCAGGTCTAAAATGATGATACCACAATGAAAGACAACATCAAAGACTAATTTAATCCTTGACATATATAGAACATTGCAGAATTTTGATTTGTAAAGTTAGTCAATCATCAACGCGAAATAAATCCCGCCAGTGTGATCAAAACTCAGATAATAAAATAAAGATGTGGAAATATCGATTTGAGTTCAAATATTTTATAATGCTGTCTGTATTTCACTCTTAGCGGAAGCTTTAAGATAACAGTCCACTAAAATGTACAAAATGCAACAAGACGAACACTGCAACAATATTAAAGTAATATTAATGCTGAAGTCCTTTGTGGTCATTGTACTGCAATCAGTAACTGAGACACGAGATGACGTTATGAAACGAGAGAATGAGTCCGCAGTTAGATATTGAGACATGAAAGTCAAACTAGTTTCAATTACCCAGCTGAGCGGAATGATATACAGTAGAGCGTTGCCATGGACGATGGCAAATATTCAAAAAAAAATATCTGACTGGCGCTGAATGCCACAATTGACCAATCAGAATCAAGTATTCCAGAAATGTAACTTAAAGTTGTCACATAAAGGTCACTAACCAAATAAGTAAATTTGTGAAAACTGCTGTACAAAAAGGTCAAATATTCTTGCTTCCATTGAAGCTCAAGATGCTCTTTGGGTCGTTCTCAAATCATGCTGGAGAAAATGATCAAATTGTTTTACACAAACCTGTGGAGTTCATGTAAGCTAGCTTGAATAATTTAAATACCAAATACTTAGAAATTCATATAAATTTTTCATTTCAAATTCAAAAAATATCATCTGTAGCACTCATTAGTGATTTCAGACTTTTTAATGGCACTCTATATTTACACTTTTTTCTCATATTTGAAATATGTTATACTTAAAGGGATGCGCCCGAAGCCCAAATCCGAATTCAGAAAGAATGAATGATGCATTCTACGGAGCCCCTAAAGGAGCATGGTTAGGCTTGCTGCGGTAGCAGGTTACATTATAGTACACCAGATTTCACTTATGTAGTAAGGCGATGACTGACAGGATGTTGGAGGATTTGGTACACAAATATCCTGAGTGTCATTGAGCAAATATCTTATCTTGTAAAATGTGTGGTAAGTACCTATTGCACATTTGCATTGTGCGGTCTCGGACAAACGCCTCAGTATAATGAATTAAGTGTAATTAAATTCCTGCTCTTAATCTTGAAGTGCCAAACACTCTCTGGAGGTTTTAGCATTGCTTGTAAAGAACCTAGAGTAATTGAATGCACCTGCATTTATTGACAGAATACACCATTACCATCTGATCATCTTAAAGTGACAAAGCTTCATCTACAATACCGCTCACAAACTCTCACAGTGTTTACATGAGTCCTGACCTGAGAGACATCTTCTGTCTCTGAAGCAGGTGTTTGGTTGTTGAGTTATTTAGCGTGTTACACGCAGACACGGTTTCGGCGGGCTGTCATCGCACTGATCGGTGCAGCATTACCGGCATCGCAGTGACACAGGGTAGAAACTGCCAATGGCACACTTTGTCGAGCCCCCCTTAGGGCCCATAACTCACTTAGCAAGTTGGCTGACAATTCGCTAAGAAGCAGAGCACCGTGGAGACGGGATAGCCTGTGAATGAAAGTAAATTAAAACATCAAAAGCACACCTTATCAATGGAAATGACAGGGCATTTTGTGTGGAATCCATGTAGGCTGAATTTTCACAGCACTTGAGTGCATACAGATTAATATTACTGCTTCTTTTTTTTCAGTACATGGATTGCCAGCCGAAAGCCAACCGCAGAAGTACAAGCCTTACAATACATTCATGTATATATAGTAAAGAGAATCTGAAAATGAATGGTACTGCCTAAATCTCTTTCTAGGGAACCCAGAGTCAAGGAGCTCCCATTAGAATGCAGACACCTGGCCCAGTAATGAACCGCAACCCAGAAGGGATGAGCTTAACTGGAGCAGAGACTTACAGTGGAGCCGAACGAGGAATTGTGTCATCCATTGTGTTACTATAGTGAGGAAGCACTGTTATACCTGTGTCTGTTTCTGTATTTCAAGTGTTGCTCAGTGGGAAGCCCTTTTCCATCACTTGATTATTCTACATCTATTCTCTGAGAGAATAATCTCTAATCAGCCGGTAAAAACGGTCAGAGCGATTTTGCATTTCAGCAATGCATGAAGTTTGAGGGTCAACTAAATATTCAAATGACAAGTCTTTTAATTCACCACATCTAATCTGATAATGGAACTTCAATTGTGATTTCACAGCACCGCTGCATTACATCTCTTTGCCAGAGTCTATTAACGAAGCAGAATAAACCACATTATTTCACACATATCATGCATACGAATTCACACAGATTTAAACTCATTACAATTCACTGGCACTTATGTATTATCTCACGTACATATTCTGTACCGTCCAACAGAGGCTTGTTTAATGTACCGGAACCTTACGTTACACTCCGGCTAATTACAGAACAGCCCAAGGTGACATAGAAGATTTGATAGGAAGGGAGGTGTCAGTCCCTCATTCTAGCTGCAATTAATTAGCATGTCACACACTACAAGTGTCCTCAGTCTCATTCCTCTTAATTGATGATTGATAAGGAATTTTGAAAGGAAGCAGATCCTATGTAATGAAGACTGGCAGCTGTTATTTCAGACCCGTAACTGATCCCCACGGCTTTCCTGAAGGTCATGCAGCTATAATATGTGGTAATTAGGGCAGGTGACATAAGGTCAGTGCCTCAAGCCCGGTTCTTTAACTTCTGAAGAACGCCCCGCAGGGGTAAAACGACTATCACCTCGATGTAATTTCTAAAGTCTTAAGCTTTACAGCCACTGCTATAATGACGGATATGTCAAGCAACAGGCTTTGAACTGTGGGTTAAGCCAATCTGTGCTGCAATAACTTGTTTGAAAGCATCTGATCCCCAGTCATGGTATAAAAAGGCTAAGGTGAAGACAAAGATTAAGTGTGCAATCCAGTACCAATCAGAGTTTGGAACAATTGCTATGGAGCACACACATGCGCAAATCAGCATTAATACAAAACACACACATGTTTGCCCCACTGCAAATATTCCAGCAGCCAGACGTAAAACCCTACTAAACTCCTAATGACAGTCTCCAAGCAGATTAAAGCTTGCACACCCAAACGCAGCACGGTGCTGTCAGCAGACAGAGGGTGTTAATCAAGGCCAGGCTGGGGCTCGCTCTTATCAGCTTTTATTCCAGAGAGGGTGGTCGAGTCGGCATCAGCCTAAACCTAAAGCGGGATCAACTGAAGAAACAAAGAATAATAATTTGCTTGCGTTGGATTGGCTAGCTTGCAAGGGTTAAACATGAGTGGATTAGACAGCCAGCACACATCCGTTTCCATACTGTAATCCTCTTAGTGCCCACTCCTAATGTGTTTTTATATCATTCCTATCTCTCACCGAGGTGAAATATCAGATTAGTTACCCAGCTTTGAGTATATCACATTACGTTCTTATCTAACAGCGAATGCACGTGAGGGAGCCGAGCGAAAAGAAAAAAGACCAACGAGACCACACCGCCTTCGAGAACTACCTGCAAACGAGCCCCTCCCACTCCCATCCCCCTCTTTTTTTTTTTTTTTTGATGGTTATGGGAGTTAATCTCTAAAATAGGTGATTTACTTATGATCCTCAGATTTACTGGCGGATTAGGCTCCCCTGCTCCTTTGTTTACCAGTGCTGGCAAAGATCACCCCTGCCTTCAGAGAAGTGGCAGTGTGCAACAGCCATGGATTGTTTGTGTATCTGTCTGTACGTGTGCATGTGCAGACATTTCTCTCTGATGTTCTCCATAGGCAAAGCTGTGCAGAGGCAATACGGCCCTACTCTCTTGTCCTGGTAGCCCACCCCGAGGGCAGAGAAAATCAACCAGCCCGGAATATGCGCATGCAGCAAGAGGAGATTAGTTAAAGCGTTTACTGCAGCTCAAAGCCAGATTTAAAATGCTACGGTATCTCTTTTTCAGTCACATCTATCACAAGCGCCACCATTTCAGTAAACAATGGCGAACGATGTTGGCCTTTCGCACCCACAATTTATCTCTTGTGATAGGGAACCACTACTGTTCTGGCCTTTTTGATCAAAAACTGAAATCTCTTTGGTCTCAGTGAGGGAGTATGACAGAAACAGCCGCAGTTGGTGTTAAAACAAAGACCCTGGCACATGCTACTTACAATGCTAACACTAAAACGATGTGTCCCTGAGCGCTCTTGTGTGACATTTTAGCTTTGAAAAGGAACACGTATACAGCGTGCGTGAATGTGTGTGACATTCTGTTGCCCTGAAATTCAAGGTTTCTAGAAACTGAATTAATCTTCTCTGGATATTTGTGCACACACCCACACGTGCTTTCACACGAGAGGAGAGGTCATCTGTTCAACAGCCGCTCCCCTTCCTACTCAAACTATAAGCTTTGAGATCTGATCCTGTTGACTCATAAATTAATAGATAAATGAACAAATACAAAAACCTACTACTATACAGTACTCACTACTAAAACTACTACTCACATTGTGAACCCTGCTGAAAAACCCAGCACACTCTCAGAAAAAAAAGGTACAAAAGCTGTCACTAGGGTGGTCCCTTTTCAAAATGTACACTTTAGTACCTAAAGGGTGCATATTGGTACCTTAACAGTACCTACAAATGTACATATTAGTACCTAAAAGGAACAAAAGGTTACCTTTTGAAAAAGTTACCGTCCCAGCGACAGCTTTTGTACCTTTTTGTCCTGAGAGTTCATCAACAAGCACTATTTCATATCATTCCATGTAGCTTCATGCTGGTTAGCTGATTTAGTGCTGGTCTAGCTGGTGGACTAAAATGATTAAATGGAATGTACCCTTAATAAATGCATTACATTTTTAAAACGTTTTGAACATTGAGAGAACTTTCAGAAACATTTTCATAACCTAATGAGACGAGAGTGTTATAAAAATGTTCTTAGAACATATTTTGTTAGCTGGGATGTTGGGGACCAGCAAGCAGTATCCAAAGCTAGTCCCAGTGTGCAAAACCAAACCTTATGCTGGTGACCAGCAATGCTGGATTTTTCAGCAGGGAATGTATGTCATAAATTGTAATTTTCTACATGTGGACATAAACATACATATGAACTAACAACAAACCTTCTCATCACACCTGCTGTTTGAAAAATGGGCAGTTTTAACTAGCATTAATGATTGCTATAGATCTTCGAGGAGAGGGAGACAGTGCTTAGCTTGTTTTTATTAAAAATGGGTTTTGGTGTTACTGTTTTATATGGAAAAGGCTTAAAAGGAGTTATCGGTGTCTGGGAGTTCTTAGAAAGTATTATGTTGTAGAATATCATACCGACACAGACATCAACCTTACAAAGTGTCACTACAATAATTATTACAAATCAAGGATTCCTGGGGTGTTCTGTCTCTAGAAGGATATAAAAACAGCAGGGGAATGTCTTTGTAACCTCCAGTGATGCCGAGTTTGACAAAATATCTTGTATATTTCGAGTATATTCTAGGATGAAACAGTTGACAAAAAAGACAAAGAAACACATAAAAAAATTTAGAGCTGTCTTTCTTACAGCATCCATTCACAATGGGCTGTAAATAACGTTTTTATTGGGCGATATGTTCTGAACAATTCTGTTTCTGTCAAATAAGCCCGCTGTTTGGAAAGACAGACGAAATTTCTCTCCTTTTTATATTGTGTCTGTGTATGTATGCGTGTGTTCCGTTAGACGTCTAGCTTTGGGAAAATTACAAATGAACAAAACAAATGTTGACACTGAGGGAATTCTATTCATCTGCACAGCCCACACGTTGGGACCCGAGGGTCCCGAAACCCTGTGATCCTCCCTTGTCCCTGAGGGATGAATAAACATTGGCTGCCACTGATAGTGAAGGAATTCCCATAACCCGAGGCCATCCCATCCTCCCGTACGTGCTAATGCCTGTTACCTGCAAAGCCAGATAATGAAGCCAGCAGCCATCTTTGCCACAATTACCTTGCGAGAGCCAATGTTTACGAATGCACTTCGCCCCAAAGCATATGCCTGGGTGGGTGGACCACCACAGATAAAAAAGCAGGGATAAAAATAGATGGATCAATCTAGTAAAAGCCCACCCACAACCACACTTTGACCCATTCTCGGTGAACACACACACACAATGGGACTTCCTACCCTCTTAAGGAGCAAATACATTCATGCATGCTGTATCTGCTTGCATTATCAGGTAAAGCAATAAGCTATTCTTGCTTGTATACCGCTACTACTGGTCAAAGCTCAACAAAAATCTTCTTCTCCAGAGAGAAGAAAAGAAAGAAAAAGAGAGGGGTAGAGAGAAAATGGAAAATACGTACAAAAGCCACAATCTGCTCAGAACAGACTTTTCAATACTGGATGTGCAATTAGCACACACTAAACAGCATGCTATGCCTCTCAGAAGCTATTTCCTTAATCCGTACAGCGGGGAGGAGAATGATCCTCCCAAGAAATGAAATCTCTATATCCCTGCGTTTGCAGTACAGCAGCTATCTGCAATGGAAACTGCCACCTTCTCATTGGCCCTTAAAGCACCTTAATCGTCTGAGGCATTATACGGGCTAATTTCCATATTAATTTCTTTCTTCTCTGCCGTCCCCTTTAATTCTTGAACCAACGTGAGCGTCATCCAATAGCAGAAGAGCAAATTGCATTGCAGGGTACATGTGTGGAATCTAAAAAGTTGTCTGAGACACCTCTGAGAACAATGCACACGTAAACAACACAGTAGCCATTTATAACTCTCCTTTGGTAGAAGGGAATTGGATTGACAGTAGTCCCGACAGACAGCTACCTTTATTGATATCACCATCCAGATAGAAAAAAAAAACCTGCAATTCCCTGTCACATCGTCTGGACGGGGGAGTCTGGCGGGGCCTGGTTGGCAAAACCGTTTCAGCACACTACAGAGCTGCTTTCTGGCAATGTTTGTCTGAGCTCTCTCAAGGGTTTGTTATATCACTTGTCCAATATTCTGCGACATCAATATTTGCTGCTGTGACAGGGGTCTGCCCTGATTGCTGCATTTAATACATTTTTAATGGCCTTTTTCCTGAAATGTAGGTTTAGGTTTACACTAAATTTGCCAACGTTTGCTATCTTAGTGGCAATAAATCTTTCAAAATATGTACAAAAAGTTGTGTTTGAAGCAATAAGTAAAAAATAAACTAGATAAAGCAGAACTGCATATTTCACTTTGTTTCTGTTTGCGGGCAGACTAACACAGTTATCAAAGTCTATTATTGCATTCTTATCGCAGTTTATTATTGTGTTATGCTACGTAGTAATATATCTAATTTGTCCTTAAACCTGTAAAGCCTGACATATGAAATAAGTCAGAAAAATCGATTAAAAAAAAGGAACAGTTTCTTGTGCCTATATAGAAAATATATGTATTTAAAAACAAACAAACATGATAGTGAAAATCTAGTGAGCTCACACTCAGAGGAAAAATGCCTGAAATTTCTGCCTAAAACTGAGCAGAAATATGCAATATGCAGTTTTATTTATATGGCCAAAAAGTAATATGAAATTCCATTGGCTTTAATGTATTGTATGTAATGTAATGTAAAAAGATTTTATAAAAGACTACTTACATAAAATGCATATCAATATCAGTTGCCACTCCATATCTCCCAATAAAATGTATTAGTAAGATTATATTTAAATGCTTATCGTTTTATGATCAAAGAACTGTGGTTTTAATTTAGCGAGGCAAAATGTTTAATGCAGTAAAATGATAGAGAGATGCAAATAAACTTTCCTCCAAACCCTGTTGTGTCATATTTGATATAGACAACAAACATTTTATTTCTAAAATATGATTTATCCTTTTTAAAAAACAAAAAAACAAAGTTTCACAGAAAAAAAATATACGTGTACCACAACCCAAAGGTGGACATTTATTTTAGAATTATTGACTGAAAGGCATTTTACTTTCTAAAAAAGTATAAAATATCAGGGCAGAAGGAATGTGGTAAATTTTGTGCAACAGGTTTTTCAGTATAACAAATTGCTCATAGAAAAAATTCTCATAGCCTTGGAAATAAATAGGCTTTAGCTGCCTAATTTTTTACTTTAGAGCGGACATGGCCATTTCTAACCTGTACATCAGTTA
Source organism: Rhinichthys klamathensis goyatoka (assembly GCF_029890125.1). Lineage (NCBI taxonomy): Eukaryota > Metazoa > Chordata > Actinopteri > Cypriniformes > Leuciscidae > Rhinichthys > Rhinichthys klamathensis. The sequence goes on from NW_026606820.1 coordinate 2,219,755, forward strand.
TTTTTAGCTATTAAAAACAACTTGTTATGGCTAAGGCTAATGAATCGGTGGCTAATGAATCGAAAGTTTCACACATTCACAGAAAGCTTACTTTTGTGTTGAAAAATAAGAAGGATTGGGTTAAAACGTGTCTTTACAAGATGCAAAAATGTGATGCATTGGAAAATGCAACATAATCAATCACAAAACATGACAAGTTAGAGCAGTTTCTCTCTGTTTGCGTGCTCGCATAAACTCTTAGCTTGTAATCTCATGATGCATGCTTTTTTTCTGTTGTTCCTATAAGGATTGGTCATATAATATCCTATTAAACTTGCACAATAAGTCTCACCCCATCCTTGTTTGAAAATTATTATACATTAGGAGTGGGCCAATGTCCAATTTCAATGTGAGTGTGGCTACCTGTTCGACTTCGGCTGTGGTCGAACCCCAACTGGAGAATTTGTTGATGGGCAATATTTGCCACTTGCAGTCGGGGGAAGAGTTGAAAATGGAGGAGTGAAGTCAGACACTTTCTTCTTCCCATAGTGACGTTCTCGCAGTGGTGTTTGCGTACTTTATCTGGATGAAGTTGATTAGACGCAACATTTGTCAAATACACAAACCAAACACTTTTCATTCAATAGGTCAATTTTATGTAGACTGCTTTTTTGAGTTTTACTTACTCTCAAAAGTTGAGATAACTGTTGTTGTTGTTGTTCTTTTGGTCCATTCAAATAGGCTAACCAGATGCAAATGACATCTGGCGTAGTTGTGGCCCACATTCTTCTGGCCCACATTCTGCATGGAATGACAGTGATGACTCAGTATGTGCCAACTATGGCACATACGGCAAAGGCTCACATGGGCCACAACTGGGCCACACACAGCAAGCCACAACTTATACTAAAACCGGCTTGATGTGTGTGGCCCAGATATGGCCCATATGACCTTAGCCACTGCCAGAACTGAGCCATATGTGCCATAGTTGGCCCAGATGAGGCCTGCATTTGTATGCTATCTGGGATACATTGGACGATCAAATTGCATAAACATAGTAAATTAAGTTTAGTTTACTAAAATCAAAAAAGATAGTTTTACAGTGTTAGTTAGTCTATGGGCAACTTCAGTCCTGGAGGGCCACTGTCCTGCAGAGTTTAGCTCCAACCCTGACAAAAACTCTTTTCTAGTAGCCTAATCCTGAAAACATTGATTAGCTTGTTTAGGTGTGTTTAATTAGGGTTGGAGCTAAACTCTGCAGGACAGTGGCCCTCCAGGACCGAAGTTGCCCATCCCTAGTCTATATAGTAAATAATAGCCTAGTTAATATAGACCAAAAAGAAAGTTTCTTTTTATCAGTTTAATTTTAATAAAGCATGACACATTATAACATTATGATTACATGAAAAGAGTTTTAACTGTTAAAAAACAGATTTGTGAGCATTAGTGGAACTGTCAAAATAAACATGAAACACACCATCTTTGTCATCTGTGAATCAGGCCAATCTTGATGAACAGCTGTGTCGTCATCAGAGCTTGTGCAGCCGCTCTGAAGATCCTGCATAGAACGAGCCAGCCGACTATTTAATTGCTCTCGCAGTACTTTGATGATGACATGGCGTCTGCGCTGTTGCAAGTCGGACAACATTTCTAACCAGCATGCACTGCTTCAAGTCAAACGCTGATTGGTCTGTGCAGCGCCACATGAAGTCGAAGACACCTGAAAAGTAGTCACATGGTTAGGGCAAATACATTACTTAACATGATAGAGATCGCTTGTTGCTTTACAGTGCATCTGGTTTAGGGCACGACTTAAAAACAACACAGAAAGTGCTTTCAAAAATATTCAGATGGTCTTGTTTAAGTGGGTGGTTCTTGGCCAGAATAAATTGCAAAGTAGAACATAGGCTTTATGATGATAGTAAGACTAGGTTTATATAACATGTGCTGTATTGACCCTGGTGTAAAGAACTTATCAACATGCGTTATGCGTTAAAATAACTTTGTGTGATTAAATAGGCTGATTATATAAAACACTCAAAACTACCACCATCCCTGAGCATAGTGTTTTAATTTATCCAACTATTGATGAAAGATGATTCCTCCTGACCCTGTAAGCGCACATAAACACGCTCAGTTTCATTCAGAGCGATGACTTGCACTCTACTTAATACATGTTTTCTTTCTGTGGATTAAGTTAACAATTGACTGGAGAGACTGAAGGAGATTTGCAGTAATATGAGGGATAAAGCTGGCCCAGCTACTCAAAAATATATATTTAAGATATTAGATTAGACAGACAGATTTAGAAGGAAAATAAACAACAGCAATATGTAGTTCCCTGTTAAGCCCTTGTGAATAAATACACTTGATGTAACATATGTTCTCTTACCATGCTGTCAAGCAGTGCCCAAGACGAATTCAAGTCTTTGCCCTGTTTTCGATTATGCTTTCACCACCCACTGGCTTTCATTTACCTGAAATGATCTGATCTAAACAGAACACAAAGACACATAGGCGCATAAACCTCCTTTGCGAACACACAAAAAAGCGTCTGAAGTGGCCTAATGGCTTATAGTCTACTAATTTGTCTTGACTAGAGAACAGCTGTAAACACACACCCAGGGGGACGAGGGCTGATAAGCTCTCCATCCTGCTGATGCTATCAGACAAAGGCCTGCCCCACCCAGGGCTGCACATTTCCAGGTGTTTTAGCCGACATGTTCTGACATCAATCAGACCCAGGGCTTAAAAAAAGGAATGCAAAATAATCATAAAATCATACCAAAGATAGTACAGGTAATTCAGAAGGCAATGAGAATGGACCGTGCCATGCTATTGTACTGTTAGGTGGTTATGAATGTGCAAGGTGGTCTTTGCACTTGAGCTGACTGCTAAACAAAGGCCACTGATTTCTGCATATAGGGGTAATCATGACTGGAATTCCAGTCTCTCATGGTGTATTGAACACATGATTATGCACATTGTCTGGGTAGTGGGAGGTGAGAAAATTAATGCTAAACATTAGCGCTCAAATGGAAACTGTAGAAACTGGGCCTTTCAGAGTCCTTATCATCTGATGCTGAAAGCCAGTGAACTTGTAAGGGTGTCTATTCTGGGCTGTGTTTCCCAAAAGCATCGTATACCTAAGTTTTGCCATGTCAATTGCCACCAATGGTCTCTACGGTCAACTCAGGCTTAGCTTACTATGCTTTAGGGAAACGCAGCCCTGGGAAAGAACTTATGTTTAAAATCAAAATGTGATTTTCATGGCTTTTATGCTGTGTACCATTCAAAGTTGGATGGCAGATATTCCTACCTGATATTTTAGACCATTGCCTGCAATGCTCAGAAGATAAGGATACAAAATGGCTATGTGGTAATTTTACAGGTGTTCGATTGTTTCCTAAGCAGAAGTTTAAAGGCAACTAAATTGTGATGATACAATGCTATGCAAAGCTTTCATTTAGATTACAAGTGTAAAAAAGTGACACACGTCATTTACAGTAAACAGTATTAGCAGTAGGCATAATGTAGGAAGTTTATGTATGCAATTTATTAGCTAAAAAGTTAAGGTTTATTATTAAAGTCACCCTGAAGTCAATAATTTTATACCGTAAAACTCATCTTTGATCACCAAAATGACACATTTAAAAGTTTTTTTCCTTGTGAAAAAAAAAATCTTCATGCCTTAAAATAGCTTGAATGCAACTCTACATCCTTGCTTCATTTAGTTTATGCGGGACCATGAATATGCAAATTAGCCCCGCCACCCTCTCACGCCAGCTCAATGGTATCGCCCTTTACAACGTCAGACATATAACGATAATTAATACGATTAGCCTCTTGCTTGACTATGTTACAGCTAATAATGTCCAAAATTTTCATATGCGTTTTTTCGTATTCGTGATTCAGTGGCTCTGAATTGTCAAAACACGATTAAAACTCCATTCAAACTGCTTGCAACGGATGCGAAAAACGCAGAAAATCGAACCCGATTCGATTTTTTTTATGACGGACGAAAGTTTCGGAGGCAGTGTGCAAGCGTGATTGACATAACGTGAGGTCGTATTTATTTTTTCACGTGCGAAAATTTCGGACGCGAATTTCGAACTCAGTGTGCAAGGGCCTTTACTTGCTGATGTTACACAAACCATGTTCCTGTTCGCCATCTCAGTCAGTCATGCAGCTGCCTTCTAAAGGCCATTGCACACTGAAGTCCGAAATTTTTGCATGCGTTTTTCGTATTCGTGATTCGGTGGCTCTGAATTGTCAAAACACCATTAAAACTCCATTCAAACTGCTTGCTACGGATGCGAAAAACGCAGAAAATCGAACCCGATTCGATTTTTTTTATGACGGACGAAAGTTTCGGAGGCAGTGTGCAAACGTGATTGACATAACGTGAGGTCGTATTTATTTTTTCACGTGCGAAAATTTCGGACGCGAATTTCGTACTAAGTGTGCAAGGGCCTTTACTTGCTGATGTTACACAAACCATGTTCCTGTTCGCCATCTCAGTCAGTCATGCAGCTGCCTTCTAAAGGCCATTGCACACTGAAGTCCGAAATTTTTGCATGTGTTTTTCGTATTCGTGATTCGGTGGCTCTGAATTGTCAAAACACCATTAAAACTCCATTCAAACTGCTTGCTACGGATGCGAAAAACGCAGAAAATCGAACCCGATCCGATTTTTTTTATGACGGACGAAAGTTTCAGAGGCAGTGTGCAAGCGTAATTGACTTAACGTGAAGTCGAATTTTTTTTTTACGTGCGAAAATTTCGGACTCAGTGTGCAATGGCCTTAACAATCATCAAAACGCTTTGAACAACTGAAAACGTCAGTGGAGAAAGGCATAGAGTTCATCATAACATTGTAATATGCACCATGCATCCGCTATATTGCTAAATCTACCCGACTTTTCATAAAAACAGAAAAATATACCGGGATAACCAAGCATGTCTCGAGACTCCCCTGCTAGTTCGCTGTTAATGATATGCTAAAGCCCACCGGCACGTGCACGTGATTGGTTACAAGGTAGTTTGTGACGTCAGAAACACCAGCGATTTCAAACCGCGTTTTTGTGACTGTCTTTGGTTCACCACAGTTTTAAAGAGAAAATACTCAGCAATGGTGTTGACTTATGAATTTGCATCTGGTTTGTCTAATAGCAAATTAAAAACACAACATAGACTTATAAACAATATTAAAAACTTGATTTTCACCACAAGGGGACTTCAACTATTTTCATAAACGTTCACCTCTGTGAAATCTAACTGTAGTCTATTGGCTTCCTGTAAAAAATAAAGGGGGGAATTCCCTGTAATTCCAAACCAAAACCTTTTAAATTCTCATTTTTCAGAACTATCCCTTTAAGATAAATCAAGTCTGCATTGTTATTAAATTATTTTAGCTCTCAAAACTCACCATCAAGAGGTATGTATTTACATAGCCATTACGGCAATTAGAGAAACATGAGCCTTAAAGGGATTACATTTTCCATAAAGATGGTGGAACTACATGTATTAATTGCTATCTAAATGCTGAAATATTCAAATTAATCTTGCATAAATAGAGCACAGTGCTCTGAAACATGTCATAGTGAAGGCAAATGGGATGTTGGGTTACTAATTATTAGTCTCACTTACAACCGTCATAAGTTCCACAATGAAGTGTGAATACAGCTCAATCTTGTTTGGGCCTAGAGTGGAGTGAAATCTAATTGGTTGCAGCTGTGCCGAGTGCCAGTTACAGTGATGAATCCTACAACGTGACTGGCACCACTGTGTACATTTCATCCCTTGAGTATTCCCTCTCCAGCTCTTGCTGATAGCAAGTCTTTGACATTACAAGGCCAAGCTGGCAATATTATTTCAATTATTTAAATGGACTAATTGCTTATAATTTAGAGTTGATCTAATAGCATAGTACATGTTGTCCATCTAAATACATGCAAACACATTTATGACTTTTCATTTTAAATAATCATTTGTTTTTGCACATGGTTGCAATTTAACTCACTATAAAAATGAAATATCTTCAAAGTAAAAACATGACACAATATGCTCTATTGAAAAATGATGACTGAAGCAAATGGTTTTCTGGTATTGTGCCAGTCTTTACTCAGGCTGTGTAAACAGTTGCCAACAACAGTTAACAGCAGTTTCATTTCACACTACAAACATTTTTTTTTCTTCCTAATGAAATCTTAAATACAGCCATCGCTAAAACCTCTCAGAGCCTTATAATAGCGTTTAGAGGTTCCAGTGGAAACAGTTGTTGTGTTTAAAGTAACATGTTAATATCACGTAAATAGTTCACCATCTGCCAGGCTATGGAAAAAGGAGACAAGACAAGGCTAAGGGGGAGAATTATTCCTGTATACGTTCTACTGTCAATAAAACATTTAAAGATGTGCTTCAAGGTCCTCATCAGCAATGCAGGGTAGCTCGGCTCAATAGACCAAATCTTTTATCATGACCTCTGCTTAGCAGTTTGTGCCAGACACAGCAAAGGGCAGAAGATGGTAATAGCGCTCAGCATAGCTGAAAACGACACTCAATCTCCTAACAAATATATGCATATGAAACTAAAATATTATACAAACACAAACAATGTGCTTAAAATTAATCGTCTGTAATTCAAATAAAAAGACTGCCCTTTGTAACTCCATTTTACCAAGTGACAAACAACAAGCATTTTAATATCGAAAGCACCATCACTGATGCAAAAGTGCCCCCCTCCAGCTTAGCAGGGGTGCTCAGATGGAGAGAGGATGTTTTAACACAATGTATCAAGGCACAGATAGCAGGACTACACTGGCTACACTGAGGATGGGCCTGTCAGTCATCTTGCTTTCTGCTTCCAGCCACGATCATAGGAGGAAATCAAATGCCTGAAATACCTGAAGATAATAATGCAGTAGTCCTCTTTATAGCTACATCCAGCCAAAGAAAGAGCCTCCATCTCACCATAGATCATGCTCTTTCGCTCTCTCTCTCTTTCGCTCTCTCTCTCTTTCGCTCTCTCTCTCTTTCGCTCTCTCTCTCTTTCGCTCTCTCTCTCTCTCTCTCTCTCTCTCTCTCTCTCTCTCTCTCTCTCTCTCTCTCTCTCTCTCTCTCTCTCTCTCTCTCTCTCTCTCTCTCTCTCTCTCTCTCTCTCTCTCCCTCAAAGGACACCTGTAGATTTGAGTCTCGCTGAACACCCATGCTATTCAGTAGAAGAGATAGGCTGCTGCACACTAAGGGTAATAAGGCAGCAACATATCAGCCGAGCTCAGATATTCTTTTCAAAGTGAGCAGAAGGGACTGGCTACAGAAGTGTGCCATGCTTTAGCAGCAAAATATAGCATCAAATCAGTTATTCTCTATGTACTGTGGAAAGTGTTGGCTCAAGTCTGGGAGCAAAAAAAAAAGGGTCTTAAAAAAGTTCAAAACCACTGCATGATTGAGTGGCTCCCGCTGCACAAAGTAGCTTGGACTTCAGACTGTTCACCTTTGGGCTACTTTACTTAGCAATTCACACAAAGGGTTCTAGCAGTTAGAGGGGTACTGGGCCGAAAACACTGCAGCAACAGCGCTAAGAAAGTTGTATCTCCCTCCAAGCATACGCAGACACAAGTGATTCTCTTGCTACTGGTTTATTTGAAGACTTTTTTCCAAATCCACTGTGAAAACTAAACACAGTATAACAACAATACAGAAATCAAATTAGCTTGACACAAAGCGAAAGCATGCACAAAAGCTTGCGCAACAGATGTAATGGTATTTTACTGACACAAAATACAGAAAAATAAAACAAAATAACTAATTGGCTGCATAATGCGAGAAAGAGAATTAGTCTTTGAATCTTCCTTATAAGTACTTTTTGGATGAGAATAAGCGTTTATCAAGGCATAATGCCCGTGCTTGCCGCTTGCTTGTAGGAACTAAAGGCCCCGATATACTCACGGCGAAGTTCTTTTTTCGTTCTTTGTTTAGGGGTAAAACGAAGGTCGAAATACTGGTATCGAACATATGTCGCCGCCCATGCTGCTGAGAGCAATGGTAAGATGAATTTGTAAATATGTGCCGTGCGCTTTCATCTCTATATTACAATAAACACAACAAAATTGAGAAAACAGCAAGCATTTTAATATAAGGGTTTCCTGTTTACAAACATTAATGTTGTAGGGTGCGTGCGCATACCAGAGCTGGTCCGCTACTGCAACAACCTTAAAGCTCCAGTCCGTAACTTTTTTAAGTTAAAAATAATCCAAAATAATTATATTAAAAAAACCTTATTCTGCCAGTGGTCAAAACTATCTGCTTGCCATAGCTAGATTCAAAACGGTTAGCTTGTAATAATGATTTTAATTCCAGTGGTACTGGTGGGTTTCCGCGGGAAATTCGAGCATGTCTTTGCGTCATGACGTCACATCCGTACACATAAAGAAGGAGTTTCGGCTAGCCGGCTATGCTGCGCGTGAGGAGATGTTTAGATGTATAGGCTTTTCTCGCAGCACTTTACATAATTAAACTTATGGCATCCAGAAAGATCCAAACAACAATCCTCAGTGTCAACTGGAGATTCAGCAGTTATAAAACCCAAAAGACTTCGTACTTCGGATTTAAGGTGGCTAGAGAAAGAGAAAGAAACCGTCTCATGCGAACACAAGGATTTAAACATCGGCGGGGCTTTTGAAAAGTGCGTGAACTCCGTGTTTTGAAGGGGTTCAAAACGGAAGAAGAGACGGCTTTTTTCTGCTGAACAAGTAAGACATTTCAATAGTTTAATCGTGTAACAGTACGTTTTCTTAATTCACACAGTTATGGAGTTTCCTTTGTTGTGCCTTTCTCGTTTTGCTATTATGGAGAATATGAATTCTGAACTACGCAGGTAGCTGCTAACCATAAAACACATTAAATTTAACATTAGTCACGCAATGCTTACTTGTTCAGAAGACATTTTCTTATGAAAATTCTTATGTTGGTCAAACTTTCAAAAAGTGAATCTGTGATTCTGTATGACAGTATCCACACAGCGCGGTGACTGACAGCAGCACTCGCCTCAAAGCACTGTGTTCATCCGCGCTGTTTCATGCCGATTTACAACCCACGTAAAGATAATAATTCCGCGAATCACTGCAGTTACAGATTTCGAACAGAGAGATGGCGACAAAGAGGAAAAGATACGGACTGCAGCTTTAAGTATTGAATCTTTCCTTATTGTTTGTATTGTTTGTATAGAACTGCTGACTCAATAAAACGTGATTTTAGTTGGATCTGTTTGTCTGTCTTTAATTTTGCAGTGTTACTGTGATAGGCTATGAGTTAGGCTGGTAATTTAATAGCCAATGTTAGCAGTGCAGCATCTACTGGACCGGCCGAATTTGGTTTTATATAAGTTACTTGCGCTTGTTTACGTTACAGACACCGCCACTATGCTACTAGTAGCCTACTACATGAAACCACGAAACACGTCTTTTTTCTGCCTCCCGGTTGCATGCGCAAGCAGTAGGCTCGTTTGAGATGCGCCTTGCCTCGCCTGACATGTAGTCGAGAGTAGGCCGCTGCAGTGAGGGGAGGAGTGAAAAAAGCGCAGGCAAGCCGGACAGATCTCTCTTCTCGCAGTGGATCAGACACCTGTGAGATCAAAGACTGATATCGCGGGATTCACGCTCGTGCACGGTGTTGCTAATAAACTGGATGTAATTTAAGTTTTGTTGCTTTTATATGAAAATAAATATAATGAACAAGACACCAAAAGTACTTAATTCCATTTTAAATAGGCCTACGTGTTTATCAATAATTTTTTCTTTAATACATGTGTTTTTATAAAAAATAAAAAATAAAAATTACATCACATAGATCGCACTGTCAGAGAGTTTGGGAATATCCACACATAATTTATACACATAAAACATGATATCAGAGTTTTAAAATCAAACATTTTAAAAGTGAACAATACATCACGGTTGTTTAAACCAATGAGCATTAAGCTGTGTCGTCAGCAAGTCGTTTCCCGTCATACTTTTGATCAGCGCAGTCGGTGGAGAGCAACTGCAGAATCCGAGACGTGCGCCTTGCGGTCGCGAGAGTTTTTTCACATACGTCAGCATGACATCAGAGCAAGGCGGACCGCACTCGGACACATTTCTAACCGGCATGCATCTCGCGCTGATCACCGGTGATCGGTTCTGCGCAGATTGTGCTCATCTCAAACAAGCCTACTGTTATGTGCGTGACTCGTGAGAGCCGCCTGGCTTGTCACACAGTAACTAAAAAAGGCGGGTCTTTGAGAACGGTCACTAATATTAATGATAATGATTCCATGATAATGCATGGAATATACGGCAAAGCGCCACTGAATAACAGGGCTAATTTGTGGGTGGCGTGGTAAGGCAAGTAGTCAATCTGCTCCACAGCCAATCACGGGCCCCCTCCTTGCTCGGGCCCCGGGGCTTTAGCCCCGCCTAGCCCTATTGTTAATGCGGCCGTGCAGCTCTCCAGTGTGTTCATGTTTTACTCACGGGCGTCTGACCGCGACCGACTGCATAGTGAACAGGCCAAATGAAACAGAAAAGATTAGGGTTGTTTGAGATGCGCCTTGCCTCGCCTGAAATGTAGTATGAGAGTAGGCGGCAGCGGCTGCAGTGAGGGGAGGAGTGAAAAAAGCGCGGACACATGACGGACAGATCTCTCTTCTCGAAGTGGATCAGACACCTTCGAGATCAAAAGCGGATATCGCGGGATTCGTGGGATTCACGCTCGCGTTGCTAATAAACTGGATGTAATTTAAGATCTATTTCGACCTCACTCAGACCGTCACCACGGTCTTACCTTGAATGACGCCATTCTTCCGCCTATCCTCGAGACCTAATATCAACAATGTCAGGTGACTGACCTTAGGGGTTGGCTATATAACATCCAGGTGAACCAACCACTTCCTCTTGCCTTTCTCGCCTCATCTGAGACCGTCGCGGTAGAGCGAATTTTTGATTACAGGAAAAACTAGTTCCAATCCGTCACATTTTCGTGCAGGTGCTTCACGTCCCTGAGGATTGAGGTGGTATTCTCCTCATTTAAATTTCTCGGCGCGTCGTCGAACGCACGTCGGTGAGTGTTTCTTTATTTATTTATTTTTTTCAGTTTGTTTACAGGTATTTATTATTGGTTCTTGGGTCAGCTGTTCGCAGCAGGAGAGAGTTATTCCATCTTGTTTACTGCGTGTGCGCACGTAGAGTGATGGATATATTATTTTCTAATAGATTATATGATTTTCAAGGAGTTCTGTTCGCAGACTTATTTTGAAAGATGAGTATGAAGTGAATCGTCACAATCTATATATTAAGGATATCTGGTTAACCGTGTTTAACTAATACCTGCAGTTTAAGGAAGTGTTTGATTTGATTAATGATTGGTGATTCGTCACAATCTATGTTAATGGCATTGTCGCTTGTGTTTTTCAACTAAATGCCGGTAGTTTATTTTAAAATCTTGCAGTTCAACTCCAAGAATTAATTAAAATACTGTGATTCGTTACAGTTAATCTGTCTATTTATTAAATTTTCTTATCATAGACCTTTATTTTATGAGTGACTTGACCTCTGGCTTGTTGTTATGAGTCACTCAAGATGTCGGTTTTGCCAAACTAGCATACAGTCAAGAGATGGGCACCGTGAATGTCCCTCCTGTATGGGTATGCAACATCTGTTAGATGATATCGAAAACCCATGTGCAGCTGCAATAGAGCTAACTTTGCAGGAAAGAGTGCAGAGAGCCAAACATTTAACTGGTGGCAAAGAAATGATTCCCAGTAGTTCCTCTCACAAACGCAAGAGGCCTGATGAGTCGATCAGGTCTCCAAGTTCTGACATGCCTCAAGATAAACGGGAGAGGGCCACGGTAGTGCAAGAGCCCAAGGACGATACTCAGTTACAAATATTGGCAGCATTACGTGACTTAGCTGGTAAGCTTGAAACACGTAACACTTCAATAAGCACGCAGCCATCTGCAGTCCCCATTGCACCCTCTCCTGGAGATGAGTTAACATCACATCAGGAAAAGAGGGATGATTCTATGGATGCCGTGTCACTGCATGCAAATAATTCCCTTTATGGTAGTGAGGAGGATATTGGCGAAAATGAGGAAGATGAATCCAGGTCCGAAGTTTCAGAAGGAAGCCTGCATTCTGACATTCTTTCACGCATTTTAAGTGCAGCAAGGATCCTGGGCCTTGATGCTCAGGAAGAAGCTTCAGCTCCAACCCCCACACAAGGTGTATGGATGAGTATTTCCCCTGCACAGCCTACTGTGTCCATTCCTGTGGCTGAGGATTATTCCCAGATGCTGAGGAAAGCCTGGAATAATCCAAAGGCTGCACCCCAGTTTAATGCAGGTTGCAGGCGGTTTGTTAAATTGGATTATCCCCCTGAGAGTGGTATGGGGAACATGCCATCAGTGGAGCGAGAGATCGCAGCCTTAACCACTTTGGGACCTGATAAGGTTACAGATAACCCTCGTTGTCCTGGTAAAGAGTGCCAAAAGACCGATCGGTTAATGAGCCAAGCGTATAATGCAGCTACCCGAGCAGCTCGATCAGGAAATGCTTTAGCAATAGTTCTGGCTGCTTTGAGGAAGGTTGTTAATAAAGAAGAGCATGATATGATGAGTTTAATTGATACAGCACTCATCACACACTCACAGCTTACTAGGGATATTGGAGCATCCATGTCTTCAACTATCTTAGCCAGAAGACAAATCTGGTTGGCGCAGACATCTTTGCCTGACGCTATTAGGAAGGACCTGACTAATATGCCAGTGGTTCCAGGTTGGATATTTCACACTGATTCACAGTCTCTGCTGGACACTGCTGATCAAGCAAGACGCAGAAGGGAATCAGTTCAGCAGACATTTGGTGGACTTACCAAATATGGCCATAGAGCAGCCCATTCCTTTCAGCCCCAACACTTTCCTCGTTCAGAAACTTGGGGGTATGACAGAAGGCGAACCAGGGGTTACCAATTCCATGATCGAGGCACCAGACCATTTTACCAGGCTCCCCAAACTGACCAGTCTCATACTCCAGTCAGGGGAGGGTCATTTAAGAGGCGTACTACCAGGGGTTTCAAACCCCGGGGAGGCCAGGCATAGCGGTCTTGGAGTCGCCGGAGAATGCTCCCAACTATGCCTGGACAGTTGGGAGAAGGTAACATCAGATCCTTGGGTTCTAGATACCATCAAGACAGGATACAGGATACAGTTCCGGCGGCGCCCTCCTACTTTTTCAGGGGTTCAAATGACCATAGTCAGAAACCCAGTCCAGGCACAAATTTTGGCAAACGAAATCACAGTCTTAGTACAGAAAAAAGCAATTGTACAGATAAGTACCAGCAAACAGCTCACTGGGTTCTATTCGAAGTATTTCCTAGTACCAAAGAAAGACGGGGGACTTCGACCCATTCTGGACTTACGACAGCTGAACCGATTCATAAAAGTATTGCCCTTCAAAATGCTGACTACAGTTCAAATTCTGGAATCCATAGAACCGGGAGAATGGTTCACTTCCATAGACTTAAAGGATGCATATTTCCACATACCCATCTGTCAGGATCATTGCCCGTTTCTTAGCTTTGCTTTTCAAGATCGGGTCTACCAGTTCAGGGTCCTTCCATTTGGCCTGTCTCTGTCTCCAAGGGTCTTCACCAGAGTGGTTTCTGCAGCCCTTCGTCCTCTTCAATGTGCAGGTTTGAAAATTCTATCATACCTGGACGACTGGCTAATTTGTGCTCCTTCTCGCAGCCAAGTACTGAAGGACACAGAAATGGTCCTTCAACATGTACAGTCACTAGGTTTCAAGGTGAACTGGGAAAAGAGCAATCTAAGTCCCAGACAACATACAGTGTTTGTGGGAATTTCACTGGATTCCCAACTGATGACTGGATCTTTGTCACCCCAGAGGGTGGAACAGTTGGTCAGTCTAGCTCGGTCATTTCGTCTGAACAAGAGAATGAAGTTAATTCAATTTCAGCGATTATTGGGCATGATTGCAGCGGCAGTGACTTTGGTCCCACTCGGCCTTCTCAGAGCCCGTCCACTACAACGTTGGTTGAACAACTTCCACTTGCATCCCGAATTACAAAGGCATGTGAAGATAAAGGTTACACGAAGATGTATCCAAATGTTACGCCCTTGGAATACGAAGACGTTACCATCACAAGGGGTTCGTCTAGGCAACATCCCAGCTAGGCGATCTGTGATAACGACAGATGCTTCTCTAACGGGGTGGGGAGCAGTTTGGGAAGGCAGGTCCATCAGGGGACTCTGGGAATCCCCTTGGACCTCGGAGCACATCAATGTGCTGGAACTCAAGGCAGTCCATCTCTCCTTGAGGGCTTTTCTTCCGTTGTTGCAGAACAAACATGTTTTGGTGAGAACAGACAACATGTCTGCAGTGTACCACATCAATCACCAAGGCGGCACCAAATCAGCGCGATGTCTCCAGGTGACAAAGGAACTACTCTCTTGGGCATTTCTGAAGCTCTCATCACTCAGAGCAGTATACATACCGGGAGTAGCAAACAGAGCAGCAGACCTGCTGTCTCGAACTGGACCTCTCCCGGGAGAGTGGCGTCTCCATCCCAAAGTGGTAAGAATCATATGGAGTCAGTTCGGAATGGCGAGGGTCGATCTGTTTGCGACTACAGAGACAACTCATTGCGATCTATGGTATTCCCTGAACAACCAGGGAGGTCCCTTGGGGATAGATGCACTATCTCAAGAATGGCCGGAGGAATTGTTGTACGCTTTTCCTCCCCTACCTCTGATTCACCTGGTGCTCAACAGGGTAGCGTTGGGTCATCACAAGGTTTTACTTGTGGCCCCCAGGTGGCCAAAAAAGCATTGGTTTCCGAACCTTGTACGTTTGGTCCAAGGTCAACCTTGGCAGTTACCAAAGAGAGCCGATCTTCTCTCCCAAGCGGAGGGCCAAATCTGGCACCCAAAACCAGAGATTCTACAACTGTGGGTATGGCCCTTGCTCAGCCCCTCTCTAAAGACTTAGACGAAGCTGTATTGAGGACAATAAATAGTTCTAAGGCACCATCTACGTGGAGTAACTATTCTAGCAAGTGGCGGATATTCTCAACGTGGTGTCAAGACCAACAACTAGATCCAGCCAAGTGTGACACCAGTTTGGTTCTTCGTTTTCTTCAATCATTGATGGATTCGGGTAAGTCAGTTAATACCATAAAGGTCTACATTGCAGCCATCTCCCACTTTCATGTGTCAGTGGATGGTGCAAATATTGGCAAACACCCTTTGGTGTCTCAATTTCTTAAGGGTGCACACCGTTTACATCCAAGGAGAAGTATGAGAGCACCTGCTTGGGACCTTTCTATTGTCTTACACTCACTGACCAAAGCACCTTTTGAACCTCTGGAGCAAGCCGATCTCAAGTTCTTGACATGGAAGACAGTCTTCCTACTGGCGATATGTTCAGCCAAGAGAGTTGGTGAATTACACTCTTTATCAGTCAGTGAAGAATGCTTGAGATGGAAGGCGGAAAAAACGGGGGTTTTTATTTTGGCCAAACCCGTCATTTCTACCCAAGGTCCTTAAACCTAGTACAATAAATCAAGTGATTGAGCTTGATGCTTTCCGTCCAGATCCCCTTTGTTCGGGTGCTGGGTTAGATAATTCTTCTCTATGTCCTATTAGAGCATTGCACACATACATTGAGCGTACTCATCAATTACGGCAGTCACACATGCAACTATTCATATGCTTTGACAAGAGGTGTGCAGGCAAACCTGTGTCTAAGCAACGATTGTCTCATTGGGTTGTGGATACAATTTCACAAGCTTATGTCAACCAAAATCTACCTATCCCTGGTGATCTGGTGGCTCACTCTACCAGGAGTATGGCTACTTCCTGGGCGGCACTCAAGGGGGTAGCGCTCTCAGACATCTGTGCAGCAGCCTCTTGGAGCAGCCCACACACGTTTACTAGATTTTATAGGATTAATGTGGCAAATCTGAATTCTTTGGGGTCTGCTGTATTATCTGTGACTAAATGAATCCCTCGTGACCCTGGTGGTATAAGTCATCCAAGGTAAGACCGTGGTGACGGTCTGAGTGAGGTCGAAATAGATCGTAAGTTATGACCATAACTATGGATCTATGAGACCGAACGATGACCGTCACCATCCCTTGTCACTCGGGACGAACTGGGCATTCCAGGCAAGAGGAAGTGGTTGGTTCACCTGGATGTTATATAGCCAACCCCTAAGGTCAGTCACCTGACATTGTTGATATTAGGTCTCGAGGATAGGCGGAAGAATGGCGTCATTCAATGACGGTCATCGTTCGGTCTCATAGATCCATAGTTATGGTCATAACTTACGTTCTGTTGCTTTTATATGAAAATAAATATAATGAACAAGACACCCAAAGTACTTATTTAACTCCATTTTAAATAGTTCTAAATGTTTATCAATATTTTTTTCTTTAATACAGACATCGAGACATGTGTTTTTATAAAAAATAAAACATAAAAATTGTATCACATAACCCATAGAGATCGCACTGGCAGAGAGTTTGGGAATATCCACACATAATTTATTAAATTATGTGTGGATATTCCCAAAATGTATAGCCTAAAACATGATATCAGAGTTATAAAATCAAACATTTTAAAAGAGAATGATACATCAATGTTGTTTAAACCATAGACTGTAAAAACCAATGAGCATTAAGCTGTGTCGTCAGCAAAGTCGTTTCCCATCGTGCTTTTGATCGGTGGAGAGCAACTGCAGATTCCGACACGTGCGCCTTGCGGTCGCGAGTCGAGTTTTTTGACATACGTCGGCATGACATCAGAGCAAGGCGGACGTACCGCACTCGGACACATTTCTAACCGGCATGCATCTCGCGGTGATCGTTCTGCGCAGATTTTGCTCATCTCAAACTTCACGTGAAAGAAGGCGGAGCCTACGTGCACACCTACCTATTAGGTGTGTTCACATCGGCTGCGGCTGGATGTAACCGATCGGTGAGAGTTGCCGCATGCAGGTGAGGAGGAGTTGCAAACGGAGACGTGAAGTCGGACACTCTCTGGTTCCCGTAGTGACCGCTCACGTGGTGTTTGCATACTTTACCACAGCTGAAGTGAAATAAATGCAATATTTGCCAAATACACAGATATTTCACACACATTTTCATTCAATACTTTACTGCTTCTTCATACAGCATCTGTTTGAACAAGAATAAAGTTCAAAATAAGCCTATATCAATGAAGTGGAGTCAACGTTTTTTAATCAGAACTTATTTAGATAAACATGACACAATATACATCGCGACTACATGAAAAGACTGTTTACTGTTATAAAAAAACTGATTTGTGAGCTTTAGTGGAACTAAAGGAGTGAGAATAAACACGAAACGCACGTGATCGTTGTCATGCGGTGAATCCGGCCAATCGTGGAACAGCTTTGACGTCATCAGAGCTTGTGCAGCTGCTCTTGAGAAGCTGCGCTGGCTTAGTTCTCCGGCTACTCTCAAAACGCTCTCGCAATACTTTGATGGCATATGTCACAGTCATGTGGCGTCGGCGCTGCATCAAGTCGGACAAAATTTCTAACCGGCATGCACTGTTTCAAGTCAGCCGCCGATCGGTCTGCGCAGAGCTGCATGAAGTCGAACACACCTATTAGGCTACTTACAGTTTTCCTTAAGTTCGCTTTGGCAAAGCTGTTTCGAACGTTTCGAAGAGTTCGAACTCCCAAAACGAACTTCGAACAAACTTCGTTTTGGCTTGATTTTTTTTCTTCCCGAATTGACGTCATATCAGTAGCCTAGTGGACGTAACTTAAGGCTTGTTCGACTTGAACCGGTGCTGCACAGAGAATGGTGTATGACATCATAGAGTGAGAGCACTTCAGAAGCATAATGAGTTGTCTACTTTCTATTCGCTCTCGCGGTACTTTGATATCATTCATCATGATGGGTCTGTGCAGCGCTGGTGTTCTGACGATTTGTGCTGCCTTGTCGAAAAATGCTACCGTAGCGCGAATCGATCACAGAATGTCGATTAATATTATATGAAATACATTTATAATACAATTCCAAATATATGTACTGTATACTGTAGACTACTGTTTTTATTTTTAAAACGGTGTGAAAAGTAAAAATTATCATCAAATATTCATCTTTTACTTGTCAAAGCACACCTTTCCTTAGTAACTGAAACTTTCAGTTATTCTTGTTCAGCTGGCTGACCGTGCAAATATTCATATGGTAGTTATCAATTTTTTAAGGGAAATTACTTTATAACACATGAAAAATTACCTTTCGTTAAAAAAAAAAACTGTGAGTCTGCACATGCGCATAACAAGTAGCAAATCTCGATGAGTAGCATGATCGTCAGAACACCTGTTCAAGTCGAACAAGCCTGTAGTCTTGCAGGCTGCAGACAGATTATATTGCATAAACTTGAAACAAGCCTTCAAAATAAAAGTACTGCAACTTATAAGAAATAAAATAATGTATAAATGCATAAATAACAAAGACAACTTGAATTCTCAATTATGAAAGTGATTTTAGAAAACGTAAATAAATTATACATAAATTACAACATTATAGCATCATTTACAAAAGTATGTTTCATACGAAAATATATTTGGACAGCCTGGTAGATAGAAAGACAGATCCCCCATTCTTCTTGCTCTTTTTCTTCCCTAACCCTTACTGAAAAGGATTTGTTTTTCTATGCAGTGTTATTATTTATTTGAGAGCCATCACTGCTTTTTTGATGCAGGATCCATTTTATGCTGTCTCTCCCCACTGGGCTAAAATCACCTGTCTTTGATGGTCATTTCTCTTCCATTACAATGAATGGAACACAGCAAGATATAAACCCCACCCGTATGCATTACTTATTGCAGAATCAACATCTCCACTCAAAGACAATTCTAAGAATGAGGCCTTTGAGTAGGCTACTAAAGGAATGTTGCACAACAATAATCAACAAATATCTTCATTTGAGCATAAAAATTTGAATAGCGTAATGCATTCAACAGTGTGTGTTGACATTGACAAACCAGCTAAATCTATTAACCTTGATGTCAAAGTGAAGGTGGACGTCAAAACATGTGAACTTGTATTGTGTGAGGAAAGTGTGAGATAAACAACTTGTCAAGGCAGGAGTCCGTTGCACACATACACCATTTCCTTCATAGTTTTATTGATGGAACAGCACTGCTACATTTTAAAAGGCTCGAGGAAAAATAACAGTCATCCTCATAATTCAATCTTTCTACACCAAGATGATAAAACTAGCTGTGAAATACACCTTCAGTATCTTGTTTTTGCTTCTGAAGCAAGGCAGGTTTCAACAGTCAGCAGCGCAACAGGTTGACAGCTGTCCCTAAAGCATTTCAAGCTGGAAACAAACATGAACTGGAATATTTAAAGATGATGACATTCTGTGCTTGCTCATTAATATGACTGCTTGAGAACTTTCATGGCTGTATGGCAAACAAAGAAGCGATGTTTCTGGTCAGTAAAATCTTTTGGAATCGACTACCCCAGGGATATACAGATTAATTGTATCAAGTGGCAGCAAGAATGTTTCCTTCACTAACTAACTAACTAATTCAGACCCTTAGGTCCATATCACAAAGTAAAAAAGAAAGAAAAGAATAACATACAAACATAGACCTACATACAACAAACTTTATTTAAGGAGATACAAACTTGAATTCCAGTGCTTCCAGAAGCAGAATACCTTGTATCACTTAATCTTGTATCATTTAAGACCATTATGACCATATGAACATCACTAGATACGAACATTTGGCTTGCACTTGTCCACCTTGGGAGTTTAAGCTATAAATTCTAAATTCTTAATGCATCATTAAATGCGTAACTAACTAACTAACTAACTAACTAACTAACTAACTAGATACATAGATAAATAAATAAAATAAAATACATTGTTATGTGTAATCCTATAAGTTTAAATACTTAGCCTATATAATAGGCCTAAATACTAAATCGGGTTTTTGCATCAATATAAATTTGTACATTTGTATTTGTAGTTTTCCAACATTTGTGTCTGAGCGTAACAAACAAACAAACAAAAAATAGTTTCTTCAAATATGAGGAGAAAGTGGTGTCGGCCGCTAGGTGTCAGCCTTGTGACTTTAAACACGATTTACCCTCAACACGCTGTCATGTGTGCATGACTCCTGACCATAGAGAGCTCCTGACTCGTCTTTGTGCGTGTTCATGAGCCAGATACTGAGGCATTTAAATAACACAAAAAGCGCAGTATAACCTATGTAATAGCCTAATGACAAATATACGCGGATTTATAATAATGCAATAATAACTAATATTAGCCTAATATTATTTGTCCCTTAGTCTCATAGCATTTCATATCATGTTACGCCCGAGCGCGCCTCTATTTCTTTC
This sequence comes from Rhinichthys klamathensis goyatoka, assembly GCF_029890125.1. Lineage (NCBI taxonomy): Eukaryota > Metazoa > Chordata > Actinopteri > Cypriniformes > Leuciscidae > Rhinichthys > Rhinichthys klamathensis. The sequence continues at coordinate 2,240,187 of NW_026606820.1, forward strand.
TGTCTGTGTGTGTCACAAAGAAAAGAGAGAGAGAGAGAGAGAGAGAGAGAGAGAGAGAGAGAGAGAGAGAGAGAGAGAGAGAGAGAGAGAGAGAGAGAGAGAGAGAGAGAGAGAGAGAGAGTGTGTGTAATATGTTGTGGCCGTCATCAGTGATGGGAATGAAAGGCTCCCCCTGAAAGGTTCGTAATTAACGCAAACGCTATAATTCCAAGCCCTAGTGTTGATATTGTGCAGTGATCCCTTTCATATGCATGTATGGCATTAATATTTATTATCACAGGAAGGCTACACCAAGCGCAACACGTGCACCTCAACTTTACATCTTACTGAATCTCGTATAGACAAGTGAGTAAAAAACGTAGGCTATTTGCCGAAAGTATCAGGCGTGTCAGGCGTAGGCTATGACACTAGGCTACTCAGATCTGTCTGATCTAAAAATAGGCAGGCTATTGATATTTATACTAATGAAACTGATGGGTCCTTTCTGCCAGCGGATGAAATAGATGCACACCTGCTTTAGGTCAAGAAAATACTATAAAATTGATTAATTTTGAATAGCCTATATTGAGGTAGCCTATCAAGAGTCGTCCAGTATAGCCTTTCGCTTGATAATATCGTCAACTTTTAATTTGGATAGACATAAATCGCATCGTTATATAGGTCTTATATATTACCTTATCTAAATTAGGATAAACTTAAACGTATAGCCTACAAAACTTAGTTTAATAAAGAACGGAATTCGCGGAAAAAACATTTTTGGGAGGAATAGCAACACGAAAAATCGGACAAATCATTTGACAAAATGATATATATATATATATATATATAAGAAGAATTTAAGCGTCTTTCTTTATAAGACATTATCTACCTCAACTAATTGCACCTTGAAAATTGCTTACGGGAATTCCTTATAAAAAGTTCCCCCTCCTGAAAATCAAGAATTGTACAATTCAAACACTGTATGTCCAGACATAACTGGCACGCGTAACATGCTGTGTTGCATGAACTAGAGCTAGTTGGCCGAGTTCATATCTGTAGTTTTGCCCCACCCACCAGCAAATCCAGCTCTCCAGTGTAACCTCTGATTGGCTGTGGGGATTGCGGGTCCTGAGACTGAGCGCGAGACACTGAGCTGTGCATTCGACAGTATGCGCTGAAGATGAGCGCCGTGCGTTTACCTCAGTGAGACACATTTAAGAACTATATCAAGAACTATTTCGCTTCATCCAGAGGCTGGATATTTCTGACCGGCCGCTTTTATCACGGCGAGACGAGCCCAGCTGCACTTACAAATGCTTGATTTTTTTTTTTCCCACTGATCTTTCCTCAGTGTTTTATTCGGATTTAGTTTCATTCGTTCTGGACTAAGGCCAGCTGAAATACCTTCATACAAGAAATTTAAGCTTGTCGAGAGAAATCTTCACTGGACAAGACACCCACCTCTTGCTTGAATGGGAGTATCACTGAATTTTGACCTGGACTGATATTTTATTAATATTGGTTTTCCATCATTGTTCCAGTTTCAGAGATTGTACTGATTTTTTTTCCTTCTGAAATTGGAATCACTGTGGTTTCAGTTGGATATGTGCATGGACATAAATGCGGATCAAGGAGGAGACATCCCAACTTAACATCATTAAATGGATTGATTAGGCACGAGCGATGTTTTAACTCAATGTCAAGTGTTCATCGCGAGTCATGATACCGAGAGCAAACATTTTTGAATTGGATCCTTCTATTCATTCATTCACAAGTTGAGGACCTTCCAGCGGACATTTAGCCTACATTTGTATTGAATATTTCTTTCACTGGCTCAAAATGGTCGGTTTACATCTCGGTTATCCTGAACTACACAAATGTTCATGTTGAAGCCATGTTTTTCGTTCACAATGTTTTCACATTCATTATATGAAGAATTATTCACCAGTTTTCTTCATATGTTTTTCAAAAATAATGCAAGAGATGGGTGGCCTGATAAGATTTCGATAAAGTAAATGGAAGTTATTAACTGCGTAATCAGTACAAGTCAGATGAATTTCATCGCAGATATAAACATTTTCGTTCATTCTAAAGGATATCTACCAGACTGTGATTTTGTTCGTTTGACTTATTGGAGCTTTTTTATTTATTTTTTTACCTCGTACCGAATGTGCATAGGTTTAAATGTTAATAAAAGATCATGCAAATGAGCGTGTGAAGACATACATCAACAGGTAGGCTATATGCATTCCAAGGACATGGATTTCGTACAAATGTTTTTGTGCTTTCTGTTGTGCTGGGCTGGAGTCAATGCCGTTTTCAATTTAAAATACACCGTGGAAGAAGAGCTGCGTCCAGGCACAAAGATAGCCAACGTGACGGCGGACGCAAAAGTTGCGGGTTTGGCTCTGGCAAACCGACAGCCTTATTTACGGGTTATCTCCAATTCCGAGCCGCGATGGGTTAACCTGAGCCCCGCCGGACTGCTCATCACAAAGCAAAAAATTGATCGGGATGCTGTTTGCCGACAGACACCGAAGTGTTTTATTTCGTTGGAGGTGATGTCGAACTTAATGGAGATCTGCGTGATTAAAATTGAGATTATCGACGTAAACGACAACGCGCCCCGCTTCCCCACCAACCACATTGACATAGAAATCTCGGAAAATGCCGCTCCCGGTACCAGATTTCCCCTAGAGGGGGCAAGCGATCCGGACTCGGGGAGCAACGGCATTCAGACGTACACAATTACCCCTAATGATATTTTCGGTCTCGAGATTAAGACGAGGGGAGACGGGTCCAAAATCGCAGAACTTGTGGTGGAAAAGACTTTAGACAGAGAGACGCAGTCGCGTTACACGTTTGAACTCACAGCGGAGGATGGTGGAGATCCCCCAAAGTCTGGGACTGTGCAACTTAACATCAAAGTCATAGACTCCAACGATAACAACCCAGTTTTCGATGAGCCAGTATACACTGTAAACGTGCTGGAGAATTCCCCAATAAGTACGTTAGTCATAGACTTGAACGCTACGGACCCGGACGAAGGAACCAATGGCGAGGTGGTCTACTCATTCATAAACTTTGTCTCCAACCTGACCAAACAAATGTTTAAAATCGACCCTAAAACAGGCGTTATCACCGTGAATGGCGTTTTGGACCACGAGGAATTGCACGTCCACGAAATTGATGTCCAAGCCAAAGATCTGGGTCCAAATTCAATCCCTGCCCACTGCAAAGTGATTGTTAATGTAATCGACATAAACGACAACGCGCCAGAAATCAAATTGTTGTCAGAAAACAGTGAGATTGTAGAGGTGAGCGAAAACGCTCCTCTAGGATATGTAATAGCTCTGGTGAGAGTCTCAGACAACGATTCGGGAGCGAATGGAAAAGTGCAGTGCAGACTGCAGGGCAATGTGCCTTTTAGACTCAACGAGTTCGAGAGCTTCTCCACCTTACTTGTTGATGGCCGCCTGGATAGGGAACAGAGAGACATCTATAATTTGACCATTCTAGCCGAGGACAGCGGATATCCCCCGTTAAGAAGCTCGAAATCTTTTGCAGTGAAAGTTACGGATGAAAACGACAACCCCCCGTACTTCACTAAGCCACATTATCAAGCCATGGTCCTCGAAAATAACGTCCCAGGTGCGTTTCTGCTGGCGGTGTCCGCCAGGGACCCTGACCTGGGCATGAACGGTACTGTGTCATATGAAATCATCAAATCGGAGGTGCGGGGCATGTCTGTGGAATCTTACGTTACTGTGAACTCAAACGGCGAAATATACGGCGTTAGGGCTTTTAATCACGAAGATACGCGGACTTTTGAGTTTAAAGTCTCTGCAAAGGATGGGGGAGATCCACCTTTGACCAGCAACGCCACCGTGCGCATTGTTGTACTGGATGTAAATGACAACACACCAGTGATGACCACCCCACCCCTGGTCAATGGCACCGCGGAGGTGTCAATTCCGAAAAATGCTGGAGTTGGTTATTTGGTTACGCAAATAAAAGCTGATGATTATGATGAGGGGGAAAACGGAAGGTTAACTTATTCAATTTCAGAAGGAGACATGGCATACTTTGAAATAGACCAGATAAACGGCGAGGTGCGAACCACAAAGACGTTTGGGGAAAACGCGAAACCATCCTATCAAATAACGGTGGTGGCGCACGACCACGGCCAAACTTCTCTATCTGCCTCTGCATATATTGTCATTTATCTCTCCCCTGATCTCAATGCACAGGAGCAAATCGGACCCGTCAACCTGTCTCTCATTTTCATCATTGCCCTGGGTTCTATCGCAGTCATCCTGTTTGTCACAATGATCTTTGTGGCAGTCAAGTGCAAAAGGGATAACAAGGAAATCCGAACATACAACTGCAGGTACCCAAACAATCTTTGATACATTATTTTAAGTTAAAAACAATCTAGTTCAGTGTGCGAATTATTAACTGACCTAAAACAGAGTTAATAAAAGGCATAACCCCAAAAGCTAAACACGAGCTCACCGACGGAAACTGTTCACCTGAGGTGGTAACCATAGCAACAGTACTACGTTGCTCGAGTTCTTTCCGTTAGGACGGAATGGAATATCGATAGTCGACACAACATAAGTAGGCCTACTGTTTGTTTGATCACATTAACCATTTATCATTATTTACTTAAGTAAATAACAAAAAAGTTTGTATATTTCATACATCTTTGGGTAGTGGACGGTTAGCTGTGGTGCTAGGGGCGCCAAATAACAATTTTGGTTGCGCGAGACTGACTTAATTGGCTTTGAAAATTAGGCTACTGGCAGGAATTCCGCCTGCGTTGTTTTAAAATGAAAAACTAAGAATTAAATGTGTAGCCTACATGTAAAATATGGAAAGGCCTACAAATAATTTTAGTTCAGGCCTTACTTAGGGTGTCAGACCCTAACCATCCCATAATTCGCACTCTGGTCTAGTTTACTATCCTGCATATATTTGTACTACAAATGAATCAGCATACAATGATTAATGAATGAGACAGCATATAATGATTAAGACATAGGAGAGCATGTTTGATGTGTATCTCTTGGCTGTGTACGCGCTGTGTCGTCAACTGTGCATGCGCTTCAGGCCTTGCTCTGCTGCTGCCATTACTGATGACATAAATAAGCGTAACATGATATAATTTTAGTAATCATTACATCCGTTTATCATGCTTATTATATTTACACCATCATAAATATTACTTCTTACAAAGCTGCAGCATTTTCTTTTAATTCCTCAGTTATAAAGCCGTATGAGGAGAGCCTTACATGAGCTTAAAATAAATGTATTAAAAATATGTAGTAAACAAAAAGCAGATACAATATCAATACCAAAAGAAATATTTACTTCTAACAACCTTTTTGTTTCCAACCTTTCCAACTTATCACTTAATGATATAAATGCATAATACTTAATGTAAGCAGCAATTAAACCTAGTTTAGTGGGTTATCTCCGAAATAAGTAAACAATAGAAAAGTACAAGCTAAATGATAGGGTGCTTTAAAACAAGCAAAAACAACTTTATATGTGTACCCTTACTTGGTGACTGATGCACCAAGGAAAGGGTACGCAAGCACAGGCCTTTCCTCACACACCATCTGCACTGAGACTGGCGCCTGCATACATTATTGGTGTAATTTTATGACCTCTCTGTCTTCTCTCAAATTTGCTCTAATCAAAATATTTACGAGAAAACACATTTAGAGATTTTGTTTATGGGTTGAATGACAACATATGGTTGTGATCGTAGAGGTGCACTATATCAAAAAACAATAGCAATGACATAGTAACCAAATGTTGCTGTGGCAACAATCACACTTTCATAATAACAATTATGCTCATAAAAGGTAAATCATGCAAATGTATAGACCTGGACTAGTCTTTGACACATAGTGTGTAGGGGAGAATATTATTTTGTTAATCTACTGTAATATGAATACTTATCTATCTGTAACATTGGCCACTGTGTTGATTTCCCTCTGCTACATTACCACTCAACATTTCCATATAAATTGGTTTTGCAAATTTAACCTGAAACCATTAGCATATTTTTACCTCAAATTGTTGTTGACGTTTCTGTCTTGTAATGCAGCAGCATACAGTAAGTGATCCATCTTAACAGAGATGTATGCAATCGAACATTTTGAAGAAGGCTAGATCGTGATTTCTATGTTTAGTCACGCTGTATCTACCATGCCGTGATCGCAAGATGGTTAGAGATGGCCTGTGTTTAGATTGCTGCTGTTAACATTTATTTTCCTCTCCTGATAGAAACCTGATGGAGGCTTTCAGCTATCCCAACAGGGGGTTAGTGAGAGTGCTTGATACAGTTTTTTTCTGCAGTGCTCACAGACTCTCCTTTCCGGCTCATCTGAGATTCTTTGGATTGTGTTCACTGCGATGAGAGCCAAAACACATATGACCAAACGAGACGACTTTATTAACACAGTTAAATAAAATACACGGATGCTGTTGCAGTTTACAGAACAAAAACAAATAGTTGTATTAAAACAACACAGACAACACCACCACCTAATAATATCCATAATAATAATTCACAACATCATATTAAATATGAAGAGCCACTCTAAATCTCGTCTTACATATTTGCAATTTAATCTCTTTAACAAAAGAAACAAATTCACTATTCCATCGACAACATAATAGTACTTTTTTTTCGACCAGCTATTAAGCATGCTTTGGGCCGCCTAATTTAAAAAAAAAAGTAAGAAGTGTGCTTTAACTCGCACAGAGGAAAAAATGCTTTTAGATGCCTCCTAAAAAGATAAGGTCCTGCACCGTTATCATTTTTCCGAGCCAGAAAAAAGTAAAGAGCAGGGAGGCACAGGCTGAATTCAAATGAAAAGCACAGAAAGAGGAGCTTTGTGTTTTGCAGGCAGAGCCAGCGTACCATTAAGCTAAAGCCGTAAGTTCCGATGAATGTTTGCCCTTCTAAGGACATAGAAAGAAATAAGTGTAAGATTGTTTCAGGATATAGATGTAATGATCCTCATGGGAAAAAGAGAGAGGGGTCAGGGGGGAATAGCTCAGACATAACTACACTAACTTTCTTTATGAGCTCATAAGTTTATGTTTAGATTGCAACTTAAGCATCCTCCGGGGTAAGATCTCAAAGTTTCTCATTTACTCTGATTAGAATCAAAACCCTCAAATCAAGTTAACAGTAGCCACAGAGTGTAGCTCAGAGAATTGAAATTCACAACCCACCTGCCAGCGGGCTGGTTTGTAACACGAGCAAAAAAAAAAAAAAGCAGACAAATGCGGGCTTTGCTTTGAATATTATTGCTTACACTTGCTATGATGCTTAGTATCATTTGTCGCTGTGTGTGCTTCTGTGGTTTAGCATGTTTGCATTGTGTATGTGTGTTTGTGACAAGTCAAATCGCCGAGCATGGAAATGCAAACAAATGAGGGATGTCGGCTCCATTGGCGGCCGGAGGTCGCTCGAATGTGGCCGATCTCTCTTGCGCCGCCAATGAATATGGGTCTGGCACCTCAGCCCGAGCCAGGCGAGGACCTGGTGCTGGCTGTGTGTGCAGTGGGGAAGGCAGAGCACTGCTTTATTGAGTCTGTTCAGTTTCTTGTACCTGCGCAGGGTGGCGGAGTACTCCTACGGCAACCAGAAGAAGACTAGCAAGAAGAAGAAGCTGAGCAAGAACGACATCCGGCTGGTGCCGCGGGACGTGGAGGAGACGGACAAGATGAATGTGGTGAGTTGTTCGTCTCTCACCTCTTCGCTCAACTACTTCGACTACCACCAGCAGACTCTGCCGCTGGGCTGCAGGCGCTCCGAGAGCACCTTCCTCAACGTGGAGAACCAGAACTCCAGGAATGCTGCACCCAACCATGGCTTCCACCATACCTTCACAGGGCAGGGCCCTCAGCAGCCTGACCTCATCATCAACGGCATGCCGCTGCCTGAGGTGAGATTTGCTCCAGTCTGCTCCATCCTTCAGCCTGCCACGGCTACCAGCGTCAAGGGAGGGGTCAAGGGAGGGTTGAGGGAGATCCGTCGCAGGGCTGCTAATCTAACCTAGTCAAAAAGCTAGCGGTTTCTTTTACTCGGTTCCTTTGTTCTTGTTTGTTTTTCACTGCAGTACTGGAAAATTGAAATATGGTTTCTTTTAAAGGGATAGTTTACCCAAAAATGAAAATTCCTTCATTAATTACTCACCCTAATGTCGTTCGTTCATCTTCCGAACACAAATGAGGATCTTCTGATGAAATCCGAGAGCTTTCTGTCCCTCACAGCTACGCAACTGACACGGATGCTTCAAAAAGTTCATAAAGAGGTCATAAAACTAAACCATATGAATGGTTTAGGTTTAGTCCAAAATTTTCTGAAGAGACATGACGCTTGACGTGCAAGAACCAATGAGCTTCCGCAAGAGGTTTGTTCTCGCGCGTTCAAGCAGATTAGGTTAAGCTTCTGTTTATGTTCGCTGATCAATGTTTATATGTGAATACAAGCCTAAATTCAATCTGTTCATCATATGAAGCGATCGAGTCTCTGCAGAAAATTTGGACTAAACTGCTCAATTCATATGGATTAGTTTTGTGATCTCTTTTTTGAAGTTTTTGAAGCATCAAAGTGTCAGTTGCGTAGCTGTCTATGGAGGGACAGAAAGCTCTCATATTTCATCAAAAATCTTCATTTGTGTTCTGAAGATGAACGAAAGTCTTACGGGTTTGGAACGACAGGAGGGTGAGTAATTAATGACAGAATTTTAATTTTTTATGAACTATCCCTTTAACTAAGCCTGCATACCTATACTAATCCATGCTTGCATTATTTGTCGTGTTGGAAACCTAAGTATAGGTAAAATAAAAAAGTGAGCCAGCCAACATTCGACAGTTGCCAAAGTGGATTATTTGGCCACCTCTGTTTCTGCTCTCTCTTTTTCGTGCTGAGCAAAAGAGCTGTAGCCTGAACATCTGCCAAATGCACTGACCTGGCTAATCGGCAGCACTGCATGTAATTGCAGGTGCAACCATTAAGAACAATCTTTGCCAAAACAACGATTCGCACACAAGTTCTCTTTCTTCATGGGTGGCATGCAGTGGTTTATGGTGGGACATCTGTTACACAGTGATAAGCAGGATTTATCGCAATGACAGGGGTAATGTAATCAACCAATCAGGTTGCTTTAGGACCTCAATGGCAATGAAAAGAGAAATTAGGCACTATATAAACTTTTTATGATGCATCTTGGTTCTTATTATGGTGCGTATAGGTTTCGCAATGATCAACAACTGTTTGCATGTTTGTGACAAGTGTGCTTAAGTCCTTGATTTGTCCCGAGTAATGAAGCTGCCCACTGAAAAATTAAAAAACCCTCCAGCTACTGCATGTTTTTTGACTTTCCAGAATCATTTAAGCTGTTCCCAACAGTGACTGAGGATAACTAAGGGACTCATACACAACACAACTATTACTAAAGGCGCAAACCTTTTTTGCGCCTTTAGTAATTATTGCTCAATAAGGAAAAATTATGCATTAAGAAGTAATGAGATGTACACTGTTGAAAAGGATGATCGGTTTCACTATCACTTTGACTTTTGGGAAATATCTAAGGGCAGTATACTGAATAAAAAAGACCTCATAGCCTATTTGTATACATTTCACAAGGGACATGCAAACTTATGCACTCAATTGTATATTGTAGTTTCAATTATAGTGGAATGGCTGTTTGAGTTGTCAGGCAGTACACAAAAAGACTTAGCACACATGAGAAGTTTCATTGCTGGCAAAATGAGAGAGGTTATATTTGCACCTATTCATTGATTGGCTGATTCAGCCCTCTTGGTCGTTTGTAAAGCCTGTGGAAATCAATAGAACGCAGTTATAGCACTACTAAATTGAAGCTGTCACCAGATGATCAAGTAAAACATTGAGGATATTATTTTGAATGAAGGAATATACAGACAGAGCCCTATTACCATCATCCAGTATGTCAGACTACACAGAGGTTAACGCAAGACTTAAAGCTGCATGCTGGCTGGACAAAGGAATTACAGAGTGTAACAGCAAATGTAGTAGCTAGGCATGGTAGCGTAATCCTTTAATAAAACTACCTAAGCAGCAGGATTAAAGAACATCTATTTTTCTCACCTGATGAAAAGACAAAGAATTAAGGAAGGGGGTTGGTGTGGGCTGAATAAGCCTGTAGATTGAGTGTGATAGTACACAAGCTTTGTTGTTTCACTGCAGCATTAGAAGAGAGAGAGGAGAGAGAGAGAGAGAGAGAGGAGAGAGAGAGAGAGAGAGAGAGAGAGAGAGAGAGAGGAGAGAGAGAGAGAGAGAGAGAGAGAGAGAGAGAGAGAGAGAGAGAGAGAGAGAGAGAGAGAGAGAGAGAGAGAGAGAGAGAGAGAGAGAGAGAGGTGGTGTGTATCAGGGCCTATAGCACATTTTCCAATTTTTATATGGGCCAGTGATTGGCCTGATAAAGGTGTGGGCTTATTTGTATGCTGGTTTCATCATGCGCGGTGCTCCACTTGGCATTAACAAACATCTCTTTGACCACATTTCTGCATATTTCTCCACCAGTCCCCAAAGATGGGCTGACTACAGTGACCCATATCCTTTTCCCCTTCTGTGTAACATTTGCAAAATACAGTGACTCCCCATTCAACATGCTGTATATGAAAAATGTTGTCAATGTAATTACGCATCCATTTATGTGGGGCACAATCAAACATTGCAGCTGTGAAATGACCGATAATAGCTCTGTCACGCATTATGAGCATGGGCTTGGAAGCTTTTGACTCTACAAGTCAGGGTTTCCCAGAGGTCTGCTGAGGACACACTAGTTGGTGCACAGTTGGGATTAACCGTGCATCTCCTTGCCATGAAGTATCAAGGCCTGAGGGCTGTTTTTCAGCGTTTTGTGATTTAAGCATGATTTTGAGACGTGGTTTGTTTGTTTACTTTACAATTCCAGTTGGATCTTATATTGTGAAAATGGATGTTTGGAAGAGTGCTATGCCAATTTCTTTTTTCTGCAAGTGAAGAAATATCGCATAGTTTTAATTCAAATTACACACTGCCGGCTTATTGATAATGAAGCTAATCTGATAATCTAGATAGTATATGCACACTGATGCTACTGATAGCGTGCTTTTGCAGAGCACATAGTGTGTTTTTTTTTTTTTTACATGCAGAGCACAACACAACAGCAGTGGCAGATATACTTGTGGTATAAGGTCACCATTGAACGAGGGCACAATACAGGGCTGAATACTTGTCAAGATTTATATTTAATCATTTAGCAGAAGTGATTATCCAAAGTGACTTACAAACGAGGAATACAGTGACTCCTAAGGAGGCAGTAATACGAGGGTAGAACAGGATAGAAAATATATAGCGATAACAGCAATTTGTATCTCAAGGCTACAGGAAAGCTCTGTGTTTACGATACTGACTCTCTGGAGATGATTCTATGGTCCCAGTCTCTAGAGGAGTCGCATTGTTTTTACAAAGCCATGTGGTTAACCTGTCTGTGGTTGTCTCCAAAATAAGGTTCAGGCCGCAGCAGAGATGTGGCTCTCTAGCCGATTATACAAGATCAGTAGCGAATCTTGCAGCATAAGCACACATGACAATCTGCTCAAACTAAAACTCTTTCCATCCATGACACTGTGATAAAAAGCTAAAAATCATCAAGTATTGATCTGCCTTGCGTTCATGCTTGGAGAAAGCATCCTGCTAATTTATGTACTGTAGTTCCCTTAAAAAAAGGAGAGTGTGAAAAAGAAAACTCAATATTGGTTTTATTTTACTAGTGCCACGTTGTATTTTCTGTCAGTCAGAGAATCCTTGTCTCTGGTTTTGGAGCAATAATTTAAGTACTGTTCGTCCAGATGCTAGCATTCTGTTACCGAAAAAAGAAGAAGCTCATAAATCCCACTGCTAGCATATGGTACTTATTTATTTTAATATTTGAGATCAGCCTGTCAATAAGGATCTGTACATTTGATTAGATTAATCACATTTATTACTATAGTGATACAGACAGACATATCATTTTGAGAGTTGTCTTTTCATTATAATGAAGCAGAGCTACATATATGCATTCACTTTGTGTTGATGTTATGTTAGCCCTATTCTCCTGGGTGCCAAACTAATCAGTTGCATATCCAGCATGCACTTACAGGTTCACAATAAGGCTTCTCATGTCATTTTGAGTATACAAATCAATGTCATGCCATGTAAAAATACACATTCTTTTCATCTGCTGCCAGTCATTTCAGCCACTTAGGACTATGTCTCATGCTCAGACTACTGAAAGAGTGGTTGTTGAATACATTAGCCCATATTAATGAAGTTAAACCTTTGTTGGAGAACTTTTGGTTTGACAAACCCTCAGAATTATTCCAGAGCTACATTATCTGTTGTTTACTAGTTGCAATTAGGCTACCATATATATATATATTTTTTTTTTTCACGTTTGTCTGTTTAAAATAAATTTCTTCTCCATCATTCAGTTGTTTTTCAACACAAAATTTCTTTTGAAAAATCATTTGTTTCACCTTTCAGGTCAGGGTTTTGAAAATGTTTTGACTTAACTGAACCGCTGGGGTTTTGTGTTTCACTTACTTTCGTCAGACTAAGCCAATTAATCATTCTAAATCCCATACACGATAAGGTAAAGGCCACAGCATGCTGCCTCCCTGAAGGGCTTTCAGAAAGGCTTCACTGAACTGGGCTTCTCTGATGAAGAATTTGGATTTTGCCACTTTCAATTAGGGGGGGGGGGGGGGGAATTAGTAAACAGAAAGAAAGAAAGAAAGAAAGAAAGAAAGAAAGAAAGAAAGAAAGAAAGAAAGAAAGAAAGAAAGAAAGAAAGAAAGAAAGAAAGAAAGAAAGAAAGAAAGAAGACATGTCGAAAAAACAACACAGACTGCCAACTACACAGACTGCCTAAACTTGACATATTTTTTATCAACTTGAGCTCTCCTGTTCTTTATTTTATGTTATGTGCCAAAGAGAAAAATAGACAGTACGAGAGACAGAGCAGGAAGAAAAGGGATAAGGAAGTGAGAGATACGCCTTATCTCAAGTACCTTGCGATGCGTTCTGATTGGATTCTGGCAGATGAAGATGGGAGTTTTCCAAGGTTATATTTGTAAGCCACAGACTCGGCTGGCATTCTGCCTTCAAGAGTCGCCTACTAACAGGAACATTTCTGGATCTAATAAAAGGGCCACAGTTCCATTATAGCACGGATGTTCAACCATTCGCTGAACTCTAACGCTCAAGTGAGACATTTAGAGAAATATAGTCAAGCAAACTCATTCTCTTTAAATCGTCTTACTGTAGCCTGCAGATGAGGCATTCATAGCCTCATCTGGAATAAGAAAAACCCCTAATGCTATGTTTGTGACTCCAGTCATGAGCTGACATAAGCCCTCTCATTTGATGTCCGCTCTCAAACATTTATGACAAAAAGCTGATAATGTAATATCTTTAGTCAGTCAGTACAAAAAAGGAGAGAGTGAGAGAATGGAGAGAAAAAAGCACCCTAATATGAGAGCATTTGCAAAGTGACACACGCTAAAAAACAGAAATGGAAGACAAATAGCTTAAGTTTCTTAACAGTACTATTTAGTCTTTTTATATGATACATACTGTGTATGTACATACTGTACGGTGTATGTTCATATACAGTATATTAAAATCATCAGCCATTCATGTTTGACATTTTTGAAATTCTCTTTGCATGTTTACTTTGAAATCACTTTTCATAAAAAAACGACAACAAATTTTTTCACACTTTTGCAAAGTAACACTTAATGTGTGATACCGCTTAGATCAGGGCGACAAGATGGAACCTGTGAAAAATGACTTCTGGAGGAAAAGTAGCTGGCCAGATACAGATACAGTTGAGTCCCACAAGAGAGGAAAATAACTATATAAATGATTTCTCTCTCGCTCTTAGCCTCATCTCTCATTAACACAGATATAGCTGCCAGCGCCGAAAATGCCTGTGGTTAAATTAATAGGATGGGAAAGGTCGGCCTACATTTTCTAACACAAGGCATTGCCACAGGGAATGACGAACAGACAACTTTTTACATGGTTGATCAGAATATTAGTGGATTCGTTAAATTATATAGAGAGGATAATGGACAAGGTACACCATTTTTCGCTTATTTTATCTAGCAGATTATGTGCAATATTCACAGTTACATGTGTAGTGCCCTGACATGAATAAAAAAAAAAGAACCCAGAAGAAAATTGCAATTCAAACTGGTGGGTTGTATGTATATGTGCAAACTATCAGATTTGTGAGAGCAGATGTCCTTCCAAATATTTTTATACCTACTTGCCAATTAAACTACCAGGGGATCTGCACATGGATAGACCTTTTAGGGAAATTGAATATCTATTCTGTTTTTTCACAATCAGCCATTTGCATTACAGTATAAACTATGTTGTCTGAAAGTGGGATGCTATAAATATGCCCAAGTACGGAGGTGGAAAGTGCTTTTATAAAACATCCTTTTGTTAAGCTGCATGCAGTTTATTTATTTGCAGTTTACAATCAATTGATGGCCAGTACTCTGGATGTTAACAGGATGTTCCCTAACCCCATAGTAAAGGATCCAAAAGCATTTGGAGGTATAGGAAGTTCATGTGGCATTATAACAAGAAAAGAAAAGAACAGCCATTATAAATATTGTTTCCCTAGCTAAAATATCATACAAACACACCTTTTCAAGTGGCCAAACTGAATTTGTTTTTGTACTTTTTTTTTTCCTTTAAATTGTTCTCTCCGTGCCAGGGATTGCATTCATTATCATAAATTGGATATATGAAAGATATATAGAAAGAAAGTTCACCATAACAGTGCCTAGCACTTTTATCTCCAGTGTTGTACATTATAAAAGCCTTGTGCAGTTTGTTAGAATGTGTGTTATTGCATTTTTGGTTGTTCTTTGTGCATTTATTTTCACAGATTAATATCTGAATATCTTGTAATTTGTTTATGTATTGATCTGTGCTTGCCTCACTTTTCTGCGTCTAATACAATCTTCTGATGTATTGAGTCAATTACATATCAAGAACTCACCTTTATTACTCGCCTCTATATTTATGAAAGGGAAAAAAAGTCTTTCTTGAGACAATGTGTACACAATATTGTACCATATATCTGCTGAGATTAATTTCTGCATTCACTGGGTGTACAAGAGTAAGAATAACCAGCCCCTTTGTGGGTCTATTGGCAACCGGGGTTATTTGTCTAGTAGGCAGGGTGTGCTGAGTGTGTGTCGAGGTGGTTTAATGAACAGCAAGATTGTTGGCAGGAAGACCGCTGTATAGCTGTAGCGCTGAGAAAACAGCAGGCCAACATAATTGTGCATTGTTCAGCCATAGAACAGGAGGCAGAGCATGTAATGAGCTGTAGCACCCGCTCACGTCTTTCCTAATGGGCTATGACCAGGTTCATCCTTCCAGGGGCCTTAGCCACTCCAATCATTGCTATCGCCCATTCCCCCTTGACTTTTCTTTGAAGAACGCTGTTACGAACTCCTATGACCTAGGGCCAGAAAAGGTAACATTGAGGTTGTGATACACTTGGTGCGAGTAAAGTGGCAAGAAATAATGCGAAAGAACAGTAATTTATTATACATAAGTGAATTAAGTATACAAAGATGAATAATGTTAATAATAATTATGGTGACTATAAAGAAAGAAAAACAAGCAAAATATTGACAGATCAAAAGATACCAGTTAAATAGATAACCCAAGAGAAGAAAGGGACGTAATTAGTGAAGCCAAATGAATAAAAAGAACAAAACAAAAACTCAGTCTGACTTGTAAATCAAATCTCTAATCTAACTGATAAACAAAAGAAAAGTAAAGACATAACTCTTCAGCGTCAAACGCCCTCTCTCAATTACACTGACTAACAAACACAAAACATACAAGGGTGGCATTCACTTGCTTACCTGATGTGTATATACATCGAGTAGATAAAAAGTCACGTGACATTTTTATCTGTCCACATTACTCTTGGTAAGCTCAAACGACGCCATCGAAAAGGGCAGAAATAAGAACAAAAAGGGAACGTGTCACAATAATATTCGAAATGAGATGGCAAAAGAAAACAACAGGAAAAATGACGGTAACAGAAAGTAAGGAGTGTACAGGACAACAAAGCAGAGCGACAGAAAAACAAGCTGTCCACGCGTTCTTTGCGGCTTCCCTTTAACTGCTGGCGGGAAACTTGATTGGTGACGTCACGCCATAGATAGAAATTGACAGCTCTCCCAGCCAACAGCAGACCAGTGGTGGAGCGAGCCTAAGAATGTGTGAGAGAGAGAGAGAGAGAGAGAGAGAGAGAGAGAGAGAGAGAGAGAGAGAGAGAGAGAGAGAGAGAGAGAGAGAGAGAGAAACATCCACGCACAACCACAGGGACGTAACAACGCAATATCCCCCTCTTCCTCCCTACCGCTTCTGGCTGTTCTTTGTTTTATCTTTTATTATATACTTTTATATTTCACCCGAAGAGGACAATTCTGTCATCATTTACTCACCCTCATGTTGTTTCAAACCTGTACGACTTCTTTTCTTTGAAGAAAGGGAAGCCATGAGGGTGAGTAAATATAAGCCTTGACACGGGCCACCAAGAATCTTGGAACGTTCAAGTTTAGTGAGAAATATGTTGATGTTATTTGCAAGTTGCTGTGAGAATTTTCCACTGGCTTGTTTTTTCGTGGGGTTGGAAAGGTTTGATCCTGTTTTGCATTTTGATTGCTCAAGCCTCCTGCATAAATGGGATTCCAGTAGGCCTACTTCACCGACACGATTTGTTGTTTCTTGAGTTGTATTTTTTTTTTTTTTTTACCTGAAAGCCTGAGACATGTAGAGTCAAAAGCGTTTGAAAGCCCAACAGACCAAAATAAACATCAGTGAGTGAAAAGCTCCTGAAATTGAATGTCTATGAAAATGCAAAAACGATTTAAGCTGCCCTTTTTTTTGGAGACCACTCCGCAAGACACAATGGAGGTTTGCTTTGACTCTCTCGTCACGTCCAGCGCTTGATGTCCTGCAGCCAGGGAGCCAAAGTTAATGAATGAGATCGGTGTGTTCTGATTTGCTGCTCTGTTTCTGGGCACTGCGCTCTCAGCATGGGCTGCAGCCTCTCTAACCACATTCTGACAAGACAGCTGCTCTGAAAGAGAGAACGATGAAGAATGTGAGCAAACGAGAGACTGGAATCGCACGGGGTTGATGAGTCTTGCTTCTCAGCTATAATGATAAGGGTATAATTTGTCCTTAGGGGTGCAGGTCACTCTAAAGACGTGTGTTCGGCGGCCCAACAATCTGAGACGTCGTTAGCCTAAAGCAAACCGACAGAGCCCGTTATAGCGACAAAAGCCCACGAAGACGCCCCCGAACACGCGAGTTGATCTGTCATAAATATAGCCGGAGGGGGTGCCGTGTGGTGTGGAGGGGTGTTATTCTCTGTTGGTCTCTTGTTTATTATGTCTTGGGCGTTTCATATAACAAATGGAGAGAGACAGTTTTCTCTCAGGGGTTCTTAGCTTCTCCCCACAGAGCGTGATTAATTGTTATTGTGGTCTATTTTTATGTCGTGTCCTGAAATACGAAGGTACAGGAGAGGTAGCTTGACAATGTAGCTCTGGACTCTCGCTGACAGTGTTTGCTTTATGGTATTTTCATATTTTATGGCCTCGGCTGATTTAGTTACTTCAAAACATTGCTCGCCATTAGATAGAACACAGGTATTAGCGAGCCCTTCCTGCCATCTATAGCCCTGCGGTCTTGGGCAATGCTTTATAGATGTGCTAATGCACCGCAGACAAGCATGTCTGACAGATTAGGGGACGTCGGAGAGACTCTCAGGACTCTCTTTCATCTGTCCGTGTCTTAATAATGATTACTCCACAGGCTTAAGACCAGATTTGTTGTGCCTGAGACAACTCACCCTGGTTAAGAGGAACGCCTCAGGTTTAGCCACTAGAAGGACCAGGCTGCCAGGATGGAGAATTTGAGTGGGCAGACATCCTCTCAGAGATAGTGGAGAGATGCTACCTGGGTGCTGCTTACTGGACTGGACAGGGAAAGAAAGAGAGACAGGGAGTGATTCTAATTATAATGCTCCAGACACAGTGCTGTGGTGGGCTGTAGCTTGCATGAGCAACCACAAAAAGCTGACTTTTGGTTTAATTTGGAAGACTAGCAATAATCCAGACTAAATCTCTTAAAGCTGCAGCTTTCCCTCTGTCGGATTAAGGGACAGTCTTAAAAGGATAAGAGCTGCTTATCAGTGCTTCCCTCAACACTTCCCAGTGACTTCCAAAAAAACTGTATATATGACACCAGTTACAGTCAGATAATGTGGCCATATATTAGCGATTATGTATCACCTATAGAATACACCTATAGTATAAGCAAGAAGAAAGTACTGAGATCATGTAATTTTGGAGTAAATGAGTAAAACAAGCAGTAGGAAGCTATTAATTCCTAAGGCAGGAGAACAGCTTACATCTGTTTTCAGTTTAATAACGTTTGCTAAAAATATAAACCCATCTTCCATTGGTCACATATAATCTAGCCTCTTGAAAATCAGTAGGACATGTTTTATATCTGTTACTATTTAGACATTCATATTTGATTCTATTTCAAATTCCTAAAGGATAATTCCCCTAAAAATCATTTACTCACCCTCATGTCATTCCAAACCTGCATGACTTTCTTTTCTCTGTTGAACACAAACAACAGTCACAATATATATATATATATATATATATATATATATACTGTATATAGCACACAGGCCAGCTGACAGTCTTGCCTGGGCCCGGGACAAGATAATCTTAGATGCCCCCCCCGAACGATTTTTTTTTTTTTTTATAAAACACCATATACTTTTACCCAAAATGAATAATAAAAACACGTTTAAATGGGTACATTTTCTATAAATGTCTTCATTTTCTTTTCTGACATAGCCTACTGCAGTTCTTGTTAAAACACACTAGACATGCATAATCTGTGCATTTTGGGCACTTTTTGTGTGAAATCATATTTATTTTTTGTCCATCAAAAGTGTGCTTTCACTTTTAAGCATGAGCAGCACAGCAAAAATAGACTCGGATCTGACCCATTATCTGTTCACCGATGATGACAGTGATGCATTTCAGCCGGCTTTTTATTTCTCATCTCCATAAATAGTAGTAAAGCTAATCCAAGGGCTAGAAATCAATGAATTCTTTGCTAATACTTCCTCGTCATCATGGAGAGCGCAGTTCGCACCGCTTTCTCCTTTCCACAAGCGTTTGCTCTCCCGTGGCGTCTGTCGTTGCTATGCAACAATGAACTTAGGCGCGCCTGTAAAAACGAGCGCGCCGCGTCGCTATTATGAGCTAATATCCAAAATATTTCCATATGTGGCTCTTTCCTCCTTTCTTATCAACAAGTGGATTTACAGCATACAGCCACCACAGCAGCAGCACCGCCGGTCGCCATGTCTCAGCGCTTTTATGAAGAGGACGCAACTGCACGCGCTTTGGGCATGCACGCGCATCCCGGGTTTGAGAAAACCTGGTACCGTGGCGTGACGTTTAAAAAGAAATTTGTACCGACTTGGTACCGAAGTGCCGGGTCTTTGACAACACTCATAAACGTTGGCTGCGCTGTTTCTTACCTTGCTCAACGTTGACTTTACTAACGTTAGTTCCAGCTTCACCGTCACCACCTTTTTAAAAATATTTGTTTAGGGCGGGGGGGTTCTTGACCACTATTTCAAGGACAATTAGGAAGAAAACGAATAAAAAGCTTTGATGTAACTCAAATATTAGATATTTTTTCAACAAATATGCCTATTTTTTTTTTTTTTTTTTACAATTATTCCATAATTTAATGAGGGCCCAGTTCTGGGCCCCCCTCCCTACCCTGGGCCCGGGACAACAGACCCGTTTGTCCCCCCCGTCGGCGGGCCTGATAGCACATTTAAAAACAAAATCAACCAAAGTGCTAAACAAATATACAATAGTAGTATAGTATAATAGTATAAAAGCCAATAATAGTATTAATACTATACTAGCATAGCACTATACTATGCTAGTTTCAAATGTAAATTTTTTTAAGTTTTTAAGTTTTAAGAAGTGATTTAAAAACCTCTGAAACTAAAAAAGATGATATTTAAAAAAAAAAGTGGTTTAACTGTTTTTGTCCATACAAAGAAACCCCACTGACTTTCACTGTATGGACCAAAAAAAACATTTTTTGGAAAAATATCTTCTTTTATCTGCCAGAAGAGAGAAAGGAACACGAGAGCGAGTAAAAGATGAAAAAATTTTAAAAAAAATTGATGAACTATTCCTTTAACTAACTCTTAAGAAGGTCATATTCATAAGAGTAGATAAATTAATGAAAATAAAAATTAAGAAATATGAATGTCTGTTCATTTTGCTATATATTTTCATATATCTATTTTTAATAATTAAACCTTCATATTCGTTTCTAAACAGTAAGGCAGCAAAAAATAACTATGAAAGCTGCATTTTTTAGTTTTGTGAAATGATCCTTTTCATAATCCCAGACACAGCTGTTTAGCTATGCCTTTATTTATTTATTTATCTACAGGAAGTGATTGACAGTATTGCATATGTACACCTTTTCAGTTTTCACTTTGAATACAATTCGTATTCAGAACATGGCGAGACAGTTGGAAGTTTTATTTACTTGCTTGATACAACACCGCAAAACAAGCATTTGTAAAGTGGATAACTCTTAGATCTAGAAGGAAGTTGGTGAACAAAGCCTGTGGTTGTCATTACTTGAATTATTTATCTACTTTTTCTTTTTCTTTTTTTCGCAGCAGCAGCGAGGCACAGAGCAAAATACGAATGCATCCTAAATGAGCCTGTTTGTTTAAAGCTCCATTAATGAAGTGTTACTTTTTTTCTGTTTTGTTTTTGGCTGTCTCACTGTCAGGGCTGCTAGGGGAACAAGCACTAATCCAGCGCGTCATGATATGTGTTGTTTGAAATTGCATGAAAGCGAGAGGCTGCCATGTGTCTCACGGGGGCGAAGAGCGCGATAAATAGGACTCCGCAGGGGCAGAGGCAAAGAGAGCACAACCTTTTTTGGTCTAGAAAAGCGAGTATCCAGTGGGGAGACGATCACTAAGGGAGCAATGCAAAAATAGAGGTGCGTATGTGTAATTCTTGTTTACAAGGTGACACCTTTTTAACCTCCTATTAACTGCATGCTCCTGAGAGCATCTGTTCTCCACCTGGAGAGGGACGTCACTTGATTCTTTCCCTCTGAATTCACCTTAAAGTTACTTTCTGGGTGTTAATTAACAAAGAATCCAATCCCACCAATCTGTTCGGGTTTTAATTAGCGAATCTAACAATATACAAGAAATCCAAATTATCAGAAATCACTACATATTGGTTTTGTAAGAACAAAAGGAGAGATAAATGGTTTCTTTCTCCTAGAACCGATACCCCTGTTTTGTAGGCTGACCTCGTCTCTAGTCTAACTAATGGTCGCTATTAAAGCAGACCTGTTAACCACGGCAATAATTATGCCGCATTTATCTGAGGGGCTGTTTGCCAGACTTGGTATGTTCGTCCAACTACACTCTCAGTATGGGCATCTATAAAGGTAGATAGTTGATTGTGATAATTATAATGAGAAAAATAGAGAGAATAACAAGGAGTCTAGTCATTAAATGTAAAAATCAGCTTCACTTACCATATTAGTAGTTTGTTGGCAGGACAAAACTGGGATGGATATGAGGAGTGTTTTCAGATAACACAAGGATTTCGAAGACAAATACAGTCAAAGAATGAAACAGCATATTTTGTGTCAATAAATACCTGAGCGCAAGCTAATAAAATTCCCATCAAATTCCCCCTGTAGATGTTATAACCCCATTTTAAAGACAAATTTTCTAAAAAAATCTTAAATTGCTTATTAACCTACAGCCCAGGACCCCGGTGTCAGATCTTCTCTGTTTCTGCTAATCAGAGGAAGTGCTATTTTTCAAAGCTCGAACTGAACAAAATTGGAGCTGCTGAAGAACTCTTAGGTTGGCATTATTCTCGTGTAATGAGTGTAAGAGAGCCCAATTATTCCACTTGCCATCAAAACAGAGGAAGATTAACTCTTCTCCACTTTGACACTCTCCAGCAGTACTATCTTTTTATAGATGTTCACACTCTTGATCCGTCTATGCGGCACTGATGTTATTTCGTTTTTTTTTTCATAGCATACGCTGCATGTTCGCATCTGTGTGCCATTGCTATGCTTTTTTTAGTGCACGATAGCTTCATCAACAAGCCTGCCACCTGAACAAAAACACAAAGAGAATCATGTGGCTCATCATGCAAAATGGCCACGACTTTCTCTGAAGAGCGGCATTAAAATACTAAATTAGAGATACAGCTACGCTGTGCATACGGAGGGGGAACCATTTTCACCCAAGCTTAGCTTGAATCCCAGTTAAGTATTGGGTTTTGAAGCTTAAATTGTCCAACTGCAGAGGGATTCCACCACTTTGCTTTTGAAAAACATAATGTAGATTAAATGGAAAGGCCACAGTTGGAGCCCTCTGAATAAATGAAAAGAGTCCAGCTCTATAGGATATCACATTTTTTATCAGCCTGCAAGGAATAAAATTGGCCGCTAATCAGGAGGAGCCGAATAACAAGAGATGAATGGAATGGTTCGCCACTGTTCTGACACAAAGACAAACTAACACATCTGAATCTGTACAGACACACAGTGAGCCTTAAGATATGTCAGGCTCCTAAAACTGCTGCACACAAGCAAAAATACACAAGCACACCCACGTGTGCATGCACATGAATGCACCCTGACGTTTTTGATAAGAGACAATTACCACGCATTGTTTACAGTGCAAGCCAAATGATTTCAGCTCTTTATTTCAAGGAAGTCTTGGTGACAATAGTGTGACAAAAGGTGTGCTATTACTCTCATTATGCCGGCACAATGGCAAATACGATCTGACCTTTAACAGCGCAAATGCAGATGTTTGAAGCACAGAGGGGGTGATGTGCCGTCCGTATGCTGTTTTTTTTTTTTTTTTTTTGCCCACAACCCCCTTGCCAAGTTTGACCCTAAAGATGGTCTAATACAAATTAAATTAAAGAAAGTCAGCACAGATAATCCTGGTGTGTTTCAGCTGCTGCGACGGCATGGGGTCAAGCCCGCAGCATCTGGCCCTCCTCGCCACAGCAAGCCCACAAGCTGCTCCGCTCTCTCTGGGAGCTGGAGCAGAGCAGCACCCCTACTGGCCCACTTAGGAGAGTGTGTGTGCGTGCACATGTGGTCGGGCCCAGGATGTGGGAATGTAAAACAATGGTGTGAGCCTGTCAGCACGGATGTAAAGTGTGTTGCTGCTTATGCAGGTTTATTTGTTTGTACAGTGTTAAAGGAGTGAAGGGAAGGGTGTTAAATAAGTGTCGTGGTGCAGCTGGGAGAATGTTTTGAAGCAAATCGCTAATTGAAAATCCAAAGAAATGCTTGCTTGGATTAGCCCCATATCTGTCGACAGTCCCTTGTGTAACGCACAGCGCAATGGTGTGAGGGGACGATGTTGTGGAGTGGTGATGGCAGACTGTCAGCACCCTGATTAACATCTGCTCATTGGTCTACAGATGAGCCACTGATGTGTGGCAAGGTAAAGTGTCGCTCTCAATCCCGATGCTGACAGCTGCTAAAAAAGGCCATTTCAAATATTAGGAGCAGATGTGTCCGTATGTGTCTTATAGTATTGCATCATGAATTGTGCTGATTGGGTCAAGCTTGTTATGATTACAGTTGAGTTTTTATCCTCCCATCTGTCCATTAGGGCATTAGCGTCCAGCCACTACTACGTCTGTCATCCAGCAGCGCTTAGTAAGGTGGTAAAGTGCATAAGGGCATAAACTGCAACAAGAGCTTGGAGGAAAGGCGGGGGTTGGTTTTTGCATCTTCCCAGTCTTTAATTGCAGTGGATCTGCTTTTTTTGCTAGAAAAACAGAGCAAAACATTGTTACAGAATGTAGCCACTAAATAATGTTGAGTAATAATAAAAAATACAAATACTTTATTTAGCAGATACTTTTGTCCAAAAATGGATTAAAATCCAAAAAAAGTTAAGAAATACAGGAGCCAACAGTATTAAAAGGGCAGGTACATTTAAAGTCTTTATTTTATTTTATTTTTTAAAAAACATTATAAATATTAACTTAGCATTTTCAATTGGCTTTTTCGCATTGAATGCGTTTTAAAAAGAAAGAAAGATGAGGATAAGGAATAAGACCATACAGTATAAAGAGAAACAAAGTATTGTTAAAGCGGCTGATTTGAATGTGAAGAAGTGAATGATTCTTAGAACCCCTTATGAGAACCACAGTTAGTTAGTTTGTTACATAGTGGAAAGAGAGAGAGGCTTGAATCTGTCATCCGTATTAGCATCACCTTAAAATGTCTACCATGTGCTAACTGCTACACTGTCGCTCTGGAGCCTGGGATCCGAAGCCAAGTATGCAGTAAACATTGTTTGTTTGAATAAGTGGGGAAGGTTGGAGGGATTAGTGAAAGATGATGAAGTTCGCGCCGCTTCCTGTTTGCACATTGCATCTCCCCACATCTCATCTGTTAGGGATGTCAATAAGGAGATGTCAATAAGGAGGCTGGCTCAATCCATCTTAGAAAGGGGGAAAAGAGAGAAGTGAAAAGACAGAGTGAGGAAAGAGAAAGTGCACTTAAGGCAGTGACAGACAGGGAGTACATCCGGGGAGACTAAGAGTCTGTAATGAGTTGCTGCAAATTTCCATCCACAGGGGAAAAAAAGAATCCTGGAAAGATGCTTCTGTGCCTTGTCATTGTGCAAAGGTGCCGTGCAGTGGAGGCAAATGGGCTGAGAGTGTGTGCGGGGTATGGGGGGAGGGGGGGTACATCTCAGTACGTTGACATATATTTGGGAGAACATACCCCTAGATACTATGTCATTATTTTGGATCAAAGTGTCAAGCGGATATGATTTACACTCATAACAAAAGCAGCATCCAGAATGGATGAGTCGGCACTCCCTGCTGGAGCCCAGTGCTGGATATTACACTGATGTAAAGGTGTTCACATCGCTCATGTCCGCTCACGCCCGTCAATTGAGTCTCTGTGTGTATTAGCGAGTGTGTCTGTGAGGGAGAGAGAAACAGAAAGATGCATGACTATGGTGTAAAATGGCTCAATGGTGCTCATCCTGAGCTGTGAATATAACAGGCGAAGCACTCACTCTCTTCATGTTCAACAGTGCAGCCAGAGTCGTTTGGCATATGTCTGTCTGTCTGTCTGTCTATCCATCCATCCATCCATCCATCCATCCATCCATCCATCCATCCATCCATCCACCATGAGCAAACCTCTGATTTTAAGAATAAGCAAATTAACAAGCACCATTAAAAATGCTAGATGATACAAACAGCGCTTTTTAAGTATTTAGATTAAAAGAAAACATTAAAAACCTATAGAATTGTTTGAAAATTAATTTATATGATTATGATATATTTATACTTTAAAATATTCATGATTAATTTGTACTGTTCAAAAGTTTGGGGTCAGTAAGATTTTTCAAATAAAATAATACTTTTATTAAGCAAGGATAGGATGCTTCAAATTGATCAAAAGTGACAGTAAAGACTTTTACATATTTACAAAATATGTATTTTTTAAACAACTGCTGTTCTGTTGAATTCTGTTGGTTGAAAGAATACTGAACTTTTTTCAACAATTATAATAATAGGATAGATGTTTTGTCATATTCCGATCATTCTGGAGCACCAAATCAGCATATTAGATCATTTCTGAAGGATCATGTGGCTCTGAAGACTGGAGTAATGATGCTGAAAATTCAGCTTTGCCATCACAGGAATTAATTGCATTTTAAAATATAATGAAATAGAAAACAGTTATTTTAATGGTTATGATATTTCACTCAAATGATCAAATAAATGCAGCCTTGGTGAGTATATACACAAACAATTACTAACCACAATCTTTAGAACTGTAATGTAGTCATGATAGATTTCCTAAAGATACTAAGAGCCACAATTAAAAGAAAATTCTACTAAATCAGTAGGAAAATAAAGACTCTACCTCAATAACCTGTGCGTGTCACATCCTTTTATCTGAAGGCTAGTGAACCAACACAGGTTTGTACATCTTGCTATTATCTATCGTCCAGGTGACTCTCCTTTTCCATCCCAGGTGACGCTAGGTGGATTCAAGGAGACTTTTGAATAAAAGGAGTGAATGTTCTTTAGCCCAAGCATTTGAATTAGAATAACATCCCATACGAGTGACTTCTGCAAGTTCTGCGAGTTTCATTAGCTTCTATGGCTAAATTGTCCTTTGAAAATGCAATATGATAGCCAAGGCCACCCACCCACACACCACCACAATCACACACACACTTTTCTTCTATTATGACCAGTATGCTTCCTGTAAAGCATCCAAGCAGATTGTGGATTCTTTGAAACACACACAGACACGCTCTACAGGTTGAGAAGGATATTGTAACATCCAAGAGCTATTTATAGTGGACAGAGTATCTGATCAATTCCCAAACACCACAGGCCAACAACAAACCCAAGTGTTCTTGTAAAAGAGAAATATCAAAGTACGCACACACACTCTCACATGTACAGTAGATCAGAAAGGAGTGTCACAGTAGGAATGTGGCCTAACGTTAGCAAACGACTCAACAGTATGACCCTACTTGCAGGAATGCAGATATGCATGATAGGAAAGGTTATTTAAATATTTTCATCACACAAAAAGGCAGAGAGTTCTGACATATGATGACCTTATGAATTATTAACATAGCTGCTATTAATGTATGCATAATTAATCACACACAAACTGAATGGAGCCTATACCCCTTAGCATTTGTAGTTTGAGTCTTTTACAGGATCAAACAGAAGGGCATTTTCTTTTTCCCTTCTCTGTTAACGATGCAGCTGTTGAGCTAGGAAATAGCCATTTCTGCATTGGTTGTTTATGAGAGCTTTGTGATTGTTTTCTTAAAGGAAATATATCTATTACACTTTGCAGGCAAAGCAACGCTGAATGAATGAGGTAGGGAAGTGTGTAGTGTTTACTCATTTGTAACACACTGTTTCGTCCCCATGGAGAACTGCTTTAGTTAGTGCAATAATGCGATGCCAAATGTGCGAAGGTTACTGGAGGATACAGGCTTAAAAATGATTCCTTTACGTATTTTTTTGTGAAGTTGTTTTTTGAAAATCCAAATCACTTTGAACCCAATGGGTGTTTTTTTTTTAAACAACTGAAAAACATACAGCCAGTTTAAAGCCCCAAAAGCGTTTATCCTCGAAAATGGCTCCCTTTCATAATAAGATGGATTTGCAACGGGCCAAACTGAGTTGAGTGTGAATTGACAGGTGATAAAGTGGAATGATCTCGGGGATATGGCAGCTTATTTGTCACATGGGCTCCCGTAGCGATTGATTCGTTATAATTTGTGTTTGTAGGTAGCCGGCTGCTATTAAACGTCAACAAGTCCTCATATTCATCACGGTTCCTGCCGAAGAGGCAGAAATAGAACACGTAATCTCATCCCGATGCCAGGGTGAGCCTGAGGCGCTCCTTCACCT
This sequence comes from Rhinichthys klamathensis goyatoka, assembly GCF_029890125.1. Taxonomy (NCBI): domain Eukaryota; kingdom Metazoa; phylum Chordata; class Actinopteri; order Cypriniformes; family Leuciscidae; genus Rhinichthys; species Rhinichthys klamathensis. Next base: position 2,267,877 of record NW_026606820.1, read on the forward strand.
CCCTTTATACTGTCGAGCCTCCCCTAGGGCTCACACGGTCTGGAAGAGAAGGGGGGGAAATCTATAATCTAGCAGATGGCAGAGGATCTATGGGAAATTCTATAATCAGGGGTTGGCAACCTAACACCGGGCTGTGGAGCGCTGTGTTTCTCTGAGCTGGGGAAGGAAGGATAAATCCACTCCTACCAGGTGCGAAGATGAAGCTGCGGTGGTCCGTTCCTGTCGTCACGGGTGCCGCGTGGAACTAGACGAGCGGCTTAGAGATGCTGCAGACCCACCAAAAAGATGGTGGGGTGCAAAGAGAAGGCTTCAGGAGAGTAGGAGGCAAGAAAACAATGAAAATAAAAGTAAAGGAAGGCCTGCATGTCATAGAAGGAAAAAGGAAGAGCGTGTGATGTCTGTACAGAGCGACTCCATGTTGAGATTGGCTTTCAATATGCCGGCGGGTGAGAGACTCCCCTGTTCCATTCACACAGTCAAATGGCACACACGTAATTTCTCTGCAGCAATACATTTGTAGACATATAGACATCTCCTAAGCCTCCGTGGAAAATGCCACCCTTGCTACAGGCTCATTTCTGCTCATATCACTAAGCCCTGCTCAACAAAGTCTGTCTCCAGTTTTGCCATTTTTTTTAAAACAAGAAAATAGCTATGCTCTACCTTCCTTTGCCTCATGATAACCTCTCCTCGGTAAGCTCCTTGTGGATGGAGGTAAATAAACAACAGGACTCATTATGAGTACCGATTTCCTCCCAGCACTCATGGGACTGTGTAAATAAGCTTTAAGATGACTGAAGAGTCAGCTTCCAAATAACTGCGAGCACCAAACTGCTATTAAAATGAGTTAATGGAATGGTTTAATTTTAATTGAGGTCCTTCATATTGCTTTTTTTAATATAAAAAATAATCATATTTAGCTGCAGAAGAGAAGATGATTTTCCACTTCCATTTGAACTTTAGTGGAGTTAGAAAGAAGAAAAGGGGGCCCCCTTTTAAAAAAAAGAGGCTTGATCTTCAAGACACGTTTTTATTTATTTATCCCCAACCACTCCCTAAAATGAAAAAATAATTTTGAACCTGGCTTTATCCAATACTTAGATTTCATTTTTTGAAATATATACAAATCAGCGCATATTTAATTAGATAATGCTGGGAAAGTTTCATGGTGTTTTACACCTATTTTTACATTTTACCCTATTCACCTGTAGTGTCTCGGCTTAACTAGCTTTGTGTCCTGGAATGAATTTAATAGGCATTTTATCTATGGTGGTGAAAACAAGGGTACAGCCTGATAATTATTAATTGCTGTTTTAGCGTGTAGTTTGAATTGGTGCATACTTTGCATGTGTTTTTTTGCCACCTGAAGAACTCCTGCTCCGCTCGCTCGTTGCATCTGGCCTCTGTACAATGAACGCTATCGCATCCGGACTATAGAACCAATTGTCACGCTGGGAAGAAGGCAAATCAAATCTCACAGCGGCAACCAAGCGAGGAGATTGCTTTTCCTCTCCACTAGCTGAAGTTGGAAGAGTTCGGTTGGGGTTAGAGGCTGCAGGTTGGAGAGAAAGAGAGAGAGAGAGAGAAATTAGGTTAGGGTGTCGCCTAGCTCTCCGAAGGTCTCGTTTACCACCCCCTTTCCATTACTTTCCTCTCCGGCCTTTCCACCTTCACTCACAGAGCTCTTAGGGTGTGATTTGCCCCACCAGACCCTTAAGTATGTGGGAAGAAACACAACAATAATTACGGGGATAGGGTGACACTGGCCGCCAAACTGGGGCCGCTCGGATCATAACAACACATTGTAGAACCTGATTAAGTAGCCATTTGTGGCAGCTCGTCTGTAGTTTAAGCAACCCTCATCTCTGAGCCTGAAACCCAACCTCTGTAAAAGAAATATTGATAGTCCTTATGATTTGATGGCGGTCAGCGGTGTAGGCATACAGTACATTACTTTACAGGAAGATTGCAGCTAATGCATGGAAGCTCTCTGGCATAAAGACCTCTAAGGGCCAAGGGCGCCTCTTAAATGCCCTCTGGCCATCAACCTGAATTAATGAAAAACACAAGAACATTGCGGAATACAATTGATATCCCTTTTTGGGGGAAGCTTACTAATTATCATGATCCATTAGTGAATCATCACCACACATCAATAGATGCTTTTGTTGTGGAATAATGGCACTTATCTATCACGTTCTTATAAAGAACGTGTTGATATCTGCTTGAATACAGTACTGAAGCGTGTTTCCTAATCTCCAGCAGTGAGATGCCTCTATGGAACAGCAGCTGCATTTGCATAACTGAAGCTATTACTCCAATTAGCCCATTCTGATATAAGCGGAGAGATCAAAATGTCAACAGAAGGAAATCTGCTGAGATGACGGAGCCTGCATCATCGACAGTGACTCTTCTCGTAAAAGGGTTAGTGATCCGTGCAGTGTAACTGCGTTTCAACAGTGCTCTCATTTGTTTTAAGTGCCGTGGCCGAGGAGAGCGGAGCATAGCTTCGTATGTGTAGATGCACAAGGAGGACGGCCTCTCGCTCTCCCAGCAGAGATCTGGATAACGCCGCTCAGAACCAGCCGCATAGAGGCACATCATTTGGAAATTTGTATACGGTCTTTTTTAATGAAGCTTTCCCCTTGTTACTCAGTCCATTGCTATTCATTAGTCTTTTTGTGGATGACTGTAGAGATGGAAAGGTTCTGTAATGAGTTCTCACAGGGACTAAAGTAGAGCACAGGTGGCACAGGTGGCATAAAACACACACACACACACACACACACACACACACACACACACACACACACACACACACACACACACACACACACACACACACACACACCTATCTATCTATCTATCTATCTATCTATCTATCTATCTATCTATCTATCTATCTATCTATATCAAATATTTCAGAACTGAGGTGTATATATATATATATATATATATATATATATATATATATATATACACACACCTCAGTTCTGAAATATTTGCTCATGCCTGTTACTTTGATATTAATGGAGTCAGCCCTGACAAGAACAAAGAGGCAATAACTAACTTGTGAGCTACAACGAGAACAAACAAATTGAGGTCTGCTAATATAATGTTAATTAAAATGGCTTTTTACAAATTATCTCTGTGATTACAATGACTTAAGGTTTAATTAGAAACATAGCAAACACCCACACAGGGAACCCCTCCTCTCTCCCTCCTCTCTCTCACACACACACACACACACACACACATAAAAGAGAACGTTAACCAGTGAACCAGAGAACGTTCAGTGGGTATATATTTCACCAGCCCAAACATCTCAATTAGACGCCTGGTCACTCGTCACTTGTAATTAAAATATTATCATGTGTGGAGGTAATTAAGAAGTGTGGAGGTGAGGCAGTAAGCAGCAGCTTATTGACTGGAAGAAGATCTGAGGTGGACAGTGATGAGCATTACTACACTAGAAAAACAAGCTTATTTTTTATTTATTTAATTTAAATATATTTAACAGGGCTGAGTTTCCCGAAACCTTCTTAACGCTACGTCGTTCTTAAGTTACACCTTAAGCTGTACCTTATCGTTAATACGTGTTTCCCGAAACGCTCTTTATACCTTCTGTAAGTCATACGTTCGGAAGGTTGGTCTGGACCACTCTTAGCTTTACATTATCACTGTTAAAGGTCTATATGAATATAATTCTGAAGTTTTAATACACTCAGACAGTGTTCAATTAGGCAAATTCAAGTGTTTTCATGCAAAGAATAAAATTGTCATTACACTGATTGTTGTTAGAATTTTAATTATATTATTATATATAATAAAATTTTATAAATTTATTTTAATTAAAGAGCGCTTTTAAAGGCCAGTGAAAGCATAGGCTACTGTCAGTTAAGTCCTATTCGGCGCTAATATTGTTTATCATGGGCTCGTACGGTATTTTAAAGATTTACAGGGGTAAGTCGGTTATTTTAGTTTATTATTATGGAGTCGGTTATCCGAATCCATAATATCAGTGTTTTTTCTCACCCAACCCGCGTAAAAATCTCTGTCCAAATTAGTACCTACTGATTTTTGACAAACAGGTCGTGTGGTAATTTAATTGCCGTCTGAATCCACATCTCTGAGTTTACAAGAAGAGATTCAAAATTCACTGTTTAAATCCTTTTTGATCACTGCCGAGCACCGTAGCTACGTGACGTACACTTTTATTACTGAAATGCTTGAAAGTATTTACAAGAACAATATTTCATCGCAGCTCACCTCAGCGAACAAAAATGGGAAAGAGAAGAAAGCACATAAACAATTCAAATGGTTATTATGGCAGGAATATATGATACAATTTTAAAATATGTAGGCAAGGCTATTATAGGCTGTTATAGTTTGGATTATTTTTTATAATATCCCCTGAGTCCTAGTAAATGCAATTTCAACTATTTCTGAAGTGCTTATTTTATAAAGAACAGCGCTTTCTCACATAAACAGCCCCTGCCCGAGAGAATAATTGATTCTCGAGTCATCGATATCAACAGATTCAGCACCATCGCCACGGACAGCACCCGGTAACGTCGCACGTAAGAAGGTATATCTTAAGCAGCTTTCTAAGGTATAGTTCGGGGAACACACCTAGAAATGGTATACCTTCAGTTAAGTTATACCTTAAGTTAAGAGTCTTCGTAGCGCGCTAAGAGACAACGTTATCGGGAAACTCAGCCCAGGCCTCTAAAGATATGATATATTTTATTTAAATACATATATTGTTAAAATTAATTCAATCATGACAATCACGTTAATGTATTTGGTCTTGGCAGGCTAAATCTGCTACGCATGCTGCTGTTGCTAAATATAATATAATATTAAAAATATTAAAAACCAGTAAAAGTATGTTTCCAGAAATAGGATCCAATAAATCCATTGTGAAATCAATCCCTCTAACATGTCACTTATGTAATTGTTGACATGCACTACTTGCATTGTAGGGATCTCCTAGTCACTGGTGATATACACAGATGAAGGAAATTGGCATGTTTTTGGGATCATAGATCTTTATGCAGAGTTATTCTGTCTGTGATTATGATAGCTTGTATCTGTCTCCCAGCAGCTAGTGTGGAGTCCCTGGCTGGCGGCATAATCATTGGTCTTGTTACACTGTCTGCATTAACCTTCTTATCGTCTGGGTGACTGCTGTTGTCAGAGGGGCTGATGGCTAGACATACCCCTGGAAGGAAGCCATTGAATTATTTTCTATCTCAGTTTAGAATCAGCTGAAGTTGAATCTGAGAGGCAGGTTTCTCCCCATGGAAAATACATGCATCAATAGTAGCCAGTTAGATTCAAAATGTTTAATCCAAACAGGAAAACAGACAGTTTTCCCACTAAATTAACATAATATTTCTTATCCTTTTATCCACCAATTAAGCAACAGCCATTTACAGTGATATTAAGCTGCATATATGTTTATACTAATTTGAAAAAAATGCCATGTGGAGACTTTTTGACCAAGCAAATGAATCATTGAATCTAGGCCTGGTTTCACAAACAGGGCTTAAATTAAGCCAGGATTAGGCCTTAGTTCAATTAGGACATTTAAGTAGCTTTTATAAACAATGTCTTAGAAACATATTTTAAGATATTTCAGTGCAAGTTGGTTTCAGTTAAAACGGCTCAAACAGACATTTTAGTCTGACACTAGGCTTAAGCCTTGTCTGTGAAACCAGGGAAACCTAGAGTTCCGATTCACTGAAATGAACAGTTTAAAGTGATTCATTAGTCAATTAATTGAACTTACCAACAAGACTTGGGAACAGGTCTTTCTCAACACTCTAATTCCTGCAAGTCACAAGTCAAAGAGGATTGTGAAATTAGTCATGCTGTTTACAAAATTGAATGACCAAATATGAAGTGCATTGAAGTCTTTGCATTATTCATGATGTTGATTTAATTTCACAACGCCAGCAATACCGCCACAAATATACTGCGAATACTCAATAAATATATCACCCAGTTCTACTGTGTACTTCTAGTCATTTATTTAGAAAGCGCTGCCTTCCAGAAGACTCTGAAGTCTCTTTCTCAATGTGGGTCAAAGAGTCATCAAATGCAGATCATTGAGGCCTTTTCATCTGCAATTGCAAAGTTAAAAAAATCCCCTGGCACGCTCTTAATTTCTTCCCTCTGTATATTTATTTCTTTGATATTTCCACATTAGCATCCTCAAAAGTGTTGTGAGGAAAAGCAGCACTCGAAGAGAGGAAACTTTCTTCACTAGCCCCCAACACCCCTTCTCTATTCCCCAGTCTGGCTTAATGACATTTTGAAGAGCGTGGTCTGACTAAGGATGTTTTTTGGGTGGGGGAGGCTGGAGGAGTGACGACAGGAGCAGACTCACTGCAGCAGAACAGGCCACATGTGCTTAGAAAGAGAATGGGGGAGTTTGCCTTTGAAAGCACAGGCAGCTAACTAGAGTCTTTGTGTAAAATAACATTTATATTGAAAGGCAATTACTGGTGACATTATTTTGGTTGCTGCATAATTAAATTCATTTTGTTCTCTCTCTCTCTCTTTCTTTCTCTCTCTCTCTCCCTCTTTAATTCTGTCTCTTTCCCCCAGACGGAGAATTATTCCATTGACTCCAGTTATGTAAACAGCAGAGCACACCTAATTAAAAGGTATGTCTTTATAAAGCAATCAGATTAACTCATCTAACTTATTTTGATGCGTTCTTAAAGCGGTCAGATCATAGCTTGTTTTGTTTTTCATATTTTCTTTTGTATTATGCTAAACATCCTATTTGCATGTGCAAAGAGCAATACTAGTATTATAGTATATACCAAGTGTCAGATATTTCGGAATGAGATGTTTTTGCATATTAGTTTCAATAGGTGGACATACAATTACAGTACAGTACAGAATTACAACACTCTTTATCTAACAACAACAAAAACTTACGATATGGCCCATTTCAGATGCCATTGTTCAGTCTTAGGCAAGATATTAATGCTCAAAATGTTTATAAATGGCCAGTGCTTTAATAATTCAGTATTGTAAGTGATTAAGCACATCCTTATTTTTTTTCCTAATATGAATAATTCCATCAAATCCCTGCAAACGTGTATATACATATTACATGTTAGGGAATATTAAAACTGTAGCCCAGAGCGGAGGAGGCTTGGGCGGTTAAGCTACATCTGTGTAGATGTTAATCTGATAGCTAAATCTACATGAATTTTAATCCCGGAATTCCAAAGGATTCTTCCTCAGTGCACACAAGGAGGTCTTTGTAAGGCCACGGAGATAAGGAAAAGGTAACGTTAGTTCGCACTGTGGAAGAAAAGAGCAAGGACAATAGATCCTTTGTACTGGCAGGACTTGGCTAGCATTCCTCAGTCCACCTAAAAGGAGGCTATTGGCTGGCATGGAGCATTGGCATGCAGACGTCCCTAATGAAGGTCCTTGGCCGCCTGGGGCCCTGGCTGCTACGGATGTGCACAGGGACTGTAATGCCTCTTTTACCTGGAGCAGAAAAAACATTCCGGTTTACCTCGGTACCGCATTTTTCAAACCAATTACAGCAATTTTATCTTCTAAAAAAGCACTGCCTATGTTTACATAAACAAAGAGTATTCAAGTGTCGACTGTTTGGCTCTTCTACACTACAAAGAAATCCCCGGAGCCTGTGGGCGCACAGACTGGGACAGGTGCAATTAGACTGATAAAATCAGAGACTGCACCACCACCATTGCAGTGACATTGCTAGAATCCCTCTCTCCCTCCTCTCTTTCTCCTTAGAAGAGGCTGCAGAGATGCTTTTGTCTATGTATGTCAGTGTGTGTATGTGTATGCATGCGTTTCTGATCCTTGCTGTTGCTTCAGAGGCTGAATGTGTTCCACTGGGCTAACTATCAAATTAAGGGAAATCAGGCTTGTTCACTGCAGCTGTCTCTTGGCAGGTTTTTTTTTTTTTTTTACCCCTCTCGCTTTATCAAGTCATATAATGTGGGTAAAGAGGGAAAGCACAGTTTGCTAAAATTATTAGACCTCTTTCTTTAAAACATCCTCTCTTTCTTTAAACATCCAGGGGTTTATGTGACCAACATAAGTTCTCCTAAATAAGAGGAAGTGGCCTGATTTTGTTTACGTAAAAAACAACAACTATGCAATAAAAGATTCGTAGCTTTTGTCAAAATTCTAAAGTATTTCTCTTCCAAGAAAATGAACCATAAATATTGATGGCTCATCTTGTATGCAGGGGTGTTATACAAGATATCTATGTCTGTGCAGTTTTATTTAACGACTCACATGATATAAATATACTTTTTTAAAGAGATAGTTCTTTTTACACACCCCCAGGCTCCATTAGTTAACACTGGTTAATGCCTTAACTAAATAAAAATGAGCAGTACCTTTGTTACAGTATTTATTCATCACTTTTAATGCCAGATAATAAAAATAATACTGTTCATTGTTAGTACTTGTTCAGGTCTATTAAATAATGTTAACAGATTCAACTTTTGATTTTAATAATGTATTAGAAAATGTTGAAATTCAAAATAGCTAAGATTAAAAAAATGCTTCAAGAGTTTTTGTTCATTTTATTGTAAAGTGTTACTGTGAATTTTAAGAAAATTGTATCAATACAATGAAACTAAAAGAGGCAATCAAGTTTTAAAAAGACAAAAAAGTATCATAAAAGTATTTCAGAGAAGTAATTGTGTACATTGTACACAAAAATATTAACCTCTCAGGACCTACAGTATATGGCACCACTTTTATTAACTTACATTATCATTTCTATATAATATGCCTTAATTTTGGTCTGTTCCTTACACAAATCCATCAAGTCATATGCACTGCTTTTATAATATTTTTTTAGGTAATTTTGGATTTTGACAACCCTAGTCCTGGTTTACTTTCATTAGAGAGAATGTTACATAGACGAGAGAAAGCCAGAGCTTGAGAGTCTGACATAAGGGTGAGTAAATGATGACAGAGTTTTCATTTTTGGGTCAACTACCCCATAAATGCCTCTGCAATCAACAGACGTATTTCTGAAACAGTCTATAGAAAATGTAGGAACTTTGACCGTAGCAACACAAAAGAGCTGTGCACAGCCAAAGTGAGTGCAGGCCATTGACCCCCGATCCTTTATCGGGGGTCATTTGAGAAAAAAACACCTATTTTCAGCTACACTCTCTGTGTGGCTGGAAGATAAATAAAGGTAGCACGGGGTGAAGAGAGAGTGAATGATGAAACCAAAGTTGACAGTTAAATAACACTATCCTTCTTTCTTGTCTTTTCTCCTTCATCTGGCTGTAGCACGTCAACATTCAAGGACATGGAAGGAAACAGTCTGAAGGACAGCGGGCACGAGGAGAGCGACCAAACCGACAGCGAACATGATGTTCAGAGAGGGCACTACGCTGACACGGCTGTCAACGACGTACTGAATATGACCGTACCCCCCAACAACTCGCAGCTACATGACCAAGGTAAGACAGAAAGATCTTGACTAGCTGAATGCATATAGGAAAAAAAAATCAAGACTTAGCTTCGCAGGCAGAGTTGGCCCAGAGGCGCCTCGCTAATGCACAGGCAGCACTTCTCTTCCTGGAGTCTTTGATATGAGCCCGAGAACATTATTGACGGATGTGAGCCATGTCTGCAGTCGACTGCTACACTTCAGATCCAGACCTAAATGGCAGCAATTAGGCTGACAAAGGTTGAAGGTGGAAATCTACATATCACGCAGTCTCCTCATGCATAATTCACATGGATCATTTAGCAGGGAATTAATGTTGATGTTTCGTTTTTTTCCGACTGCCGTTAAAGACATCCGGTATGATGGCAGGAGTCAGTAAGAGGTCATGTTCACTCTCAGCTACTGCCACTCAATGCTACAAAGTTATAGAGCGACGAGTGGCAGCGCTACTGAGAATCAAAGCGCGGAGAAGACCAAAGGAGGGCTCCGAATGGTTTTATTGCACCGATTGTTTTGTGTTGTCATGCTCAATCGGCCTTTGATCTATGTAATTTAGAACAATTGAACACCTCTAGCAGCCGCTAATAGTCAATAGAGAAAAACTCTATTCTTGTCGGATGGAAATTAGTCAACCAATTTTCCGAATTACAATGAGAGCTTGACATTTGCTGAATGCTGAATAGAAAATGGAGCATTTCTGAGGGAGATGAATCATTAAAATCGTTATTAAAATAAAAAATGGTCATTAAAATCGGCAAAACAGTCGCTCAGATAGGAGTTTAAAGAACGTGAGGCATTGTGGCTCGCCTGTGACGCGCTAAATCAAGCCTGGCTGCGTCTGAGTCATAGTACTGCCGCTTACAGATCTTGGTGTCTTGCTTAGAGAAGAAGAGCCTAATAAGAGAGCTAGGGATGAGAAAAGACAGAGTTAACGGCTATAAAATTTTTGAGCTTGTTCTTCTTCGTTGTGTTTTTTCCCCTCTGTAAAGCAGGAGCCTGAATTATGTAGAATTGGCAGGTGAACCAATTAAGATCTTATTTGGTCCAGATCGTGTGCTTTATGGCTGATTCCAGCAGGCCAATTTACCGGTTTGTTCTCCAGATGATTCACACGACGTATGGCTACTTGACAACCGGAGGGAGGAAACATTCTCCCATTTAAATGTGTATATGTAAATTTGTTTGAGCGTTGCTAGGCTCGCCGTGGCGTCCATGTTATGTCTGCACTATGGAAACCGCTGAGAGGAATTACAAGCCTCTGGGTTTCCATGATGGAGATCTTTCTGCATTTCTTTCACTGCCAACTTCCTCTCAACGTGTAATGAACAATTAGTATGTCTCATGACTACAGTTTAAGCTGTTGTAGACGTCTCTCTGAAAGAGAAATTAATATACAGTATAGGACTCATAAAATGCACTCTGACATACCCAGAGTGCTCAGCATAGCTGACATAGCTCGGCACTTACATAATTGGACACAACCAGAAAAATGTATAGAGAATGTTTCAAATAGATGAAGCTTTTCCAGGTCAGCCATTTTATCATTAGCAAAGCTCTTATCTGCTCATGAGCAAGCAAACATTGAAAATAAAGGATAGCAGATAAGCATAATGAGCAAGCACTTCAACGTCGCTGTCATCGGTTTTAACCAAAGCCATTAGACGGTGACAAATATCAGATACTAGTGTCATTTTGAGGCATGTCTTCTATCATATTATTCTGCAGCAGTTACTGGCTCCTTTACCCCAATGGAAAGCAATGCAGTGAACAGACGGCTTTCATTTGAGTCATTTAAAAGTCTATAGCCGCAGATGTGTCATAGCCTGTTTATAATTATGAAATGAACTGACAATGGACATTACATATGCAGAAATATAATGGAATTCATCCGCCATTACAATCTCTGTAATTGTAATTGCAACTGTTGGGTTCCGGAAATAAAAAATTCTGTTTTTGTTGAAACCTTCAACTCACATTATTAAAACATTTTTTTGTTTTTAAATAACCATGTTTAACAGCAAAATTCCTAGTGAAAAACTACATTACCCACTATTCTAAAAATAAATGAATAAAATCAATCAAAATTAGCATGTATAGTTTTACATTTCTTTAAAAGAAGTGTTTTACATTTCTCCATAATTTTTTTATTTTATTGACATTAGCAAAGCTTCATAGGATTGTAATTTTTTCTCCTCATAACATTTTTTCCCTCAAAGTTCGCCGTTTTGTGATTCACCTCGTTGCTTGTTGATTTGGTTCATGGCTTATAACTCTTTACAATCCGTATGGGAAACTACATCTGGAGCCAAGGCTACTAAAAGTGTGGGCAGGAACTGTTGTACTTTATTATATTGCTAAAGCCGACTCACTGACTAAATTGGCTCGAAATAAAAAAAAAACAATTAAATCTCTCAAACCTAGGATGAGACGGCTTCAGAAATCTCAGGTGGACAGTTTGCCGAAAGTTCTGATGGATCCTCACGTTTAGTGGCTCTTCATAAAAGGTGCTACACCAGGGTTTGGTGTTAGTGTAATAAATTTAGACAATCATAGATTCCCCCAAAAACAACCTAAGGCTGAATTTCCAGCTAGGAAAAAGACACACTCATTCACCAAGACACTAAGGCATACAGCAGTTGTAGTGGGAATACCTCTGATCTACCCTTTAACTGTTCTAGTACAGTGAAACAAGTTTAAACTGCAATTGCCAAAGGACATAAACAGAGAGTCTGGATATAAAGACTCTCCTTTGTTTCCCCTTTTTGCTTTTGTTTTTATGTTTTTTTTTTACCCTCATTCTTTCTGGAAACAAACAGAGGCAGGAAGTTGAGGGATAGTAAGCTCCCTCCTGTCTCGTTCCCCAGGCTCCCTAGCAGTGTAAATGTTTATGATTCACGCAGCTCTTTGAAAAGTTAACGTTTGCACCAGGGACACAGTGTTACCTCCGATTTAAAATGGCTCCTCCCCAACTTCTCTTCCATTGTGAGATCTAGTGTGAGAACGGAGGAAAAAAGCCCTCTTAGGACTACAGTCTCTTAATACACAATACACAAACTTCCTCAGGGGTGCTTCCTTCATAGCCTTTTTATTCTATAACCAGGATCTACGTCTATTTCCTGCAGTTTGCACTCCTTTTCTTTTAAGAATACGGCAATTTAAGGAGGCTTCTATGGCACAAAACATTGCACTTATAGGGAGATGGTGTGTTCTTGACAGGAAAGCGTAGGAGATGGTGCTAATGCTACTTTAGCAGGGCTGTGGTGGTCAAGAGCCAAGACTAATGATTGAATTAGGGCAGAATTACCTACAGTGCTCAGTCACTGACTGAACCCTTCCCTCTGTGTTTAAAGCCTCCCTCCGTTGAATTATACATCAGTTTACAAGCAAAAGACTCTTGAGAATGATGGTACCTGATAGAAATAGCATATAAACATGAAAAATACTTCTGCATTTACTTTCCACATCCCTTCAAGAGCATTTACGGTCCCGTATGGGCCGAAACAAATCTTTGAATCTCAAGGATTGACTGCTGATTTTGCTTGTTCTAGGCCAGAGGTCTGGTTGAAGGCTATTTGTAGAGTTCCCAGTCCCACCAGACAAAATGACAGTCACCATTAAGCTCTTCTTCTCCTCGCTCTTTTTTTTCCCACCCCCAGAGGAGATTGAGGAGCTTTGGCAGCTCAATTTGCAGCTGCTGAGTTCCAGCATGTTCCACTCAGAGTGTCCCCGACCCCGGGAGTCTTTTATTCATCAATTCCTCTGTCCCCACAGGCTTGTATCTCCTCCCATGCCCCAGGATTTCACACTCCCTCCACCAACCAGTGCCCCATCAGAAGACTCTGGCTTCTAATTGATTTTGATGAAATTGATAAAAGAGTTTCCTTTTTTGTCTCCATCACCCCCCATGGACCCCCTCACCCATCACAAACTCCTCCTCCTCGGTCACCCTCTCATTCTCTTCAACACGTTACTGGCAAGATCTATATATGCACTTTACTGCTCAACTTTCCTGCCATTTTTCCTCATATTAAAATAATTGACAACTATAAATAACAGGTTTTAGACTCAAGTTTCGCCCCAAACTTGTAGGTGGATTTTTTTTTTTTTTTTTTTTTTTGCGTGGAGGGGTCTCTGATCGCCTAATGCAAATGCTGACAGATGTCGAAATGAAGACAGGGACAGAGAAAGACAGAGAGAGGACTCCGAGTCAGGTAAGCAGGGAGCAGAAAGCAGGAGAAATTATGTCTTTGACAGTCTAGTGCGGTTTTCTCTCGACTCTGAACTAAACTGCAGCCTCAAGGGTGCATCATGACAGCTGACTTCTCATAAAAACTAATATTAACATTTGACTGAATCAGACAAATAGTATATCACTGAGTTTCTGCCTGATATGAGACATAGGTATATAAATGGTTATATAATTTTGCATTTAATTACATTTGCATGGCGTCTAATTAATGGAAATGTCATCAAAAACACATTAATCAAAATGGCACACATTTTTGCCTTAAAGAGGCTAAGTGCTGTGTTAAATTACTCAATGAAATTACTGATGAAAATGGTCGTTAATGAAGGGTTTTAATTTTGTCAACGATAATGAAGATGGAATGACAAATGCACATCATGACAATAATTAAAAAATTTCAAGAAAAACTAACTGTTGACAAAAATATGACAAGAAAAAATAACATTAACATTTCAATAAAGATTTTGAAGACAAATCTAGAAAGAATACTATCGTTCAAATATTCCAATCATAAATTTAAATGTAAATTAATAAAAAAAAAAATTTATTTGGTTTAATTGTGCATTTTATTATTTTTGTTTAATAAAATTATAGTTCGAGTAAAACGGACTAAAATAATGAATGTCATGATTGAATATTGACAAAATTTAAAGGATCCTGTATATCCATCAAAAGGAAAAGTCAAAAACTATAAAGACTAAAAGACTAAGATTAAAAAAAAAAAAAAAGAATATCGGCTGTGTGTGATGTCATGTCTTAAAAACACAAGCTGGGCAGAGCACAACAGATTTGAACAGAACGTGATTATTGGCCTGGTCCATCTATGTGTAAAATAGACTAGCGATTAAAAAAAGCACAGATAGAGTGCCCGTGTGAACGTCCTCTTAAACGTGCTGTTTACTTTCCTGCATTAAAGCATTTTAAGATGTCAGAGTATTACTGCGAGGTGTTATAGCTTAGCTCTCCAGCGGTTACCTTCATAACATTGTGTAAAAATGAGGAAATGAATCGTGTTTTTATTCAGTGCTTTCGCGCCATACTCTGGCAGGTAGGCCTTGAGGTCGTTCTCTTTGAAGGTGCGCCTTCCTCTCAAAAACATGAAAACATCTCAGACAATCACATAACTCTTGATAGCACTGCTCTGCCTTGAACCCCCAATCTCCAAAACCCTTCTTCTGAATACTCGCAACGGGGTTTAATCAGCTCAAGAGGGGGGGCTTCTTATCTTTCTGCACTTGTTATGGGAAGCTTTTTGAACAAATCAGAGGGGAAAAAAAGGAGCGGTTCATTATTTCCAGGGTTGGCAATGAGGTTGATGTATCTCATTGTGAACCCTCAGTTGACAGCTCATTTTCCAGACAATCCTAGCTTTGATTCACGGAAGGCGAGAAAGAGAGCGGGACGGTGAGGAAAAGAAGGCTCAGGATTCCATTGCGTATTCAGGACCAATGCTTGCGGCTGTGTGTTAATAATCTCCTCAGAAAACAGGCTGAATCCCAATTGTTTGTTGAACACGTATGTAACTGGGTACAATTCTGCGCAGATGGAATGCTGAGAGATTGGCCTTGTGCACGACACAGAGGAGAAGATTAAGGCAAGGTAATGTGCTGTTTGATAGTCACGGTGAGAAAGAACCGCTGCTCTTCAATCTCAAGTCAATTTGGGAGACTAAAAGGAAGGAGAAATGAAAAAGTGTGCATCTAAGGGTTAATGAAAGAGGGACTGTGCAAAAGGAAAAGCAATGAGTGAGGGTTTTTGCCGGATAGATGGATAGGTCAGCTGAAACGCGGCGCCATGCTGTCTGCAGTGTGCCAAATTGTGCTATCCTGATTGATCTGTGTTTTTGGAGAGTTGTCTTTAACGACGCTGGATTTCTTTGCCACACACCTTTCATCCTCATGTCCATCTGCTCCGTACACTCCTGGTCCTTCCTGACTCATGGCCCTTATCCAAACCCACATCGCGCTCTCTCTCTCTCTCTCTCTCGCAGTCATGAAAATCCACAAGTAACAAAGCCCAGGGGCAAAGCATCCTCTAGGGTGCAGAAGGGAAAATTAAGCTAACCACATCGCATCCCCAGCTGTGCTCTAACCGGAATATAACTAATAGTGAGGTGAGACAAAGTCCATCCCAGTGGAGGGCTCTTGGACTGTAATGGGCTCATCGTAACAACTGTTACTGGGGTGCCCAGATCTTAAAGTAAGCATTTCTTGCAACCCATCCCAAATTCTTTTACCCGGGTGGGATAGAGCAGGGCTCAATAATAAGGATGGCACTGGCCAGCGTCAGAGATTTTTGGGTCAATTGATGGGATCGTCACTTGTCCTTTCAGGCCAGTGCTGCGCTGTCACTGAAAAGTTTGTATTCACTGATCTTTTACATTCATTTTCATGCCTTGTGGATCTAAACTTTTTTTATGGAGATATATTACATTGTATACATTTCCAGTTTGTTGCAAATTTTCATTTGTCAAAGGAAAAATACAAAATATAATTACAAATATAAAAAATATATATTTTAATAAATTAAACGGATGTGTAAACATACCCATTAATGTAATAAAGAAACATTACACAAATCACATACCGAGAACTAGGAAATTTATCCAATCAGCGGAATCCCATCAGCACCGATCCCGAGCTGAACCAGACCCTCATCCTCACAGCCGCTCTGTTTGACAGGGATTGGATTGGACTGTGTGGCGAGTGCTGCCAAAAAGTGAGACTCGATCTGTAGGCAGTTGGTTTAATAGATGGCAGGATGAGATCCCTGCTGGCATGAAGCCCACAGCACCCACAGCAAGTCCGACTCAACTCCATTAACTCCCATTAGAATTGCTCAACTAGCTTCACTGAAACTCGACATTCCTGATTCACGCTTACGGACAAAACTACACGCGCGTACACTGAAATGCATGCTGATTAAAAGAGCGTACTGCCCTCACAAAACACCCACGCTTATACAAACAGGATAATCTGTTGCACACATTATATACTTGAGCAAATGTCAATTTTGTATTGCATTTTTTTCTAGAACCGCCAGGGTTCGCTCACTCAAGGAAAGATTACGAATAAACTCTGCAGCGGTAAAGGGGGGGAAATCAGCTGTCTTCTGACAAGTACACTGTACCCGGCAGTTTTCTGTCCAGAATACAAAGAGACATTTATCACTGCAGCTGGGTAGAAAAGAGAGAGGGGGGTGTGAGCGAGAAAAGAGAGAAGAGAAAAATATACAAGGGAGAACTGGCTGCTCTGTCACTGCGGCAGTGCGAGACTTTCTCTTTTAACCCCCTTCTTATTAATGCAGCATGTGTTTGAGTGAATAGAAGCCGTCCTCCATTCCCTTTCCATGCTATATTTCCTGTTTTGTCTTTATACAACCCGTTTTGGCATCGCATTTCTCCCGTATTACGACTTCTGAATCGTAGCACTAAAATGACGCCTTCTGCTCATCTGAGGTAATTACAGCCATTACGAAAAGGTTAAAACCCAGGGCAGCTGCCCTTTCTGTATCCTGTCACTCTGATGTATATTCATTTGCCCTGGTGTAAACATAAATGATCAGCTGAAATGCATACGCAGACCTACCATCAAAGCAATGACTGTGCTGTTGGAAACAACTGACTGAGTTCACAGGGATGCCTTCATCTTGTCACTGCTTCATCCCTCTGTCCTCACTGCATCCTCACTTACTCCATTGCAGATGATCTCAGTGGGTTAAAATTTAGTTCAGTTTCCTCCTGCATAAAAATGACAGATTATCAGCTATTGATGAAAGATTAAAGACAGGAACTGGTGAGTGAGATCAGTTGCGGCCACAAACCCCGGGAGTCTCCCCACTTTGTCCAAAGGCGTTATCTCTGTATAATGTCAGCTTCACAAAGGAGAAAACCTCAGCAACCCTTTTACGTGCAAATACCCTCCTTTCTTTCCCTCAAAGCGGTCAGCTCTCCCCAGAGCTTAAGCAATCGTTTTCCTCAGAGGAAAAAAAGGCAGTGTGGCTTGCATTCTGAGCGCGCCACTGCAACAGACTTTGTTTTCCTACATGCCGCCCCTACGGTCTGTTTTCAAGGCTTCCAAAAAGAGGAGATTGAACTCAATCACTCCATCCTCTGGGTAACCAATTAACCTTCATGGTTTTAGGGCCCTTGCCCCCAACCCCTTAAAAAGGAGTATAAAAACTAATGGGGGAGGCTGGCTGTTAAGTTTAATGGGAGACAGGGAGGCCTCAAAATGGGTTTTTTAATGATGCTCCCCTGCTCTCATGCACTATCCATTAAAGAGTAGGCTGGAATGGGCTGCTGCACTGCAAGACTAGAGATCAACACAATCAAATGGGCCAAACATCACAGCGGGGGCTCAGGCCCTTAGTTAAGGGATAATGTGCAATCTTGCTCATCATTTTTGTCACATTAACATCACAAAAGTTCTAAAAAGGCAGCCTAATATGTCTCCATCCAAATCTATGCTGTCACTTACACAAATTTCGCATTGGTGATAAATGTCTAATTTAATCTCTGGCCTTTATGGGATCATTAGCTCCCATGTAGAGCTCCTCTTGTGGGCTTTGGTTCTGATCCTCAAGCAAGACCAGGGGTTATTTAGCTTGAACACCTGTGTTGAACTTCAGTAAGGGTCAGTACGATTTTTAATGTTTTTGAAAGATACATCTTATGCTCACCAAAACAGTATTACAAATGTTTTTACTGTCACTTTTGATCAATTTAATATGTCCCTACTGGATAAAAATATTGATTTCTTTAAAAAATAATCTTACTGATCCCAAATTTCTGAATGGTAGAGCACATTCACGAAAATAAATAAAAAGATAAATGATCAATTAGTTCTGCTAGCATAATAGCAGATGTCATGTTTGCAGATGCCACTTGGATTAATATTCTTGAATGAAATTCATACCTTTTTAAGTGTGACTAAGTGTCCTTCTGGGGCCACTCTTCATGCCAAATTCAAGCTGCCCACCCCTGCAGTCCAGTTCTGCCCCAGTTGAGCTGGAATTGTGAAAGAGCACAAGAGGTGACTGGGGACTGTCAGTAAGGCTTTTTAAGACTAGTGACTTTCTCTGTACTTGGTCTTATTATTCTGTCATAGATAAGGGCATTTAATGTCACGGCCCCGCATGTGGCCAAGAGTGGGCACCAAGGAAATCCAATTAACTTCAGCCACAGCAACACTGCCCACATTGTGCCTTTCACAATCCCACCCACCCCTCTGGCAAAACCGGGTGCCTTCCATCGCCAATGACACACTAACTTCCTTTGACTCAACTCGAGTTGGACATTAGTCTGTGCTGTTTTTTTCTTGTTTGTGATCTCAGGGTTTTCACTGAGGAATACACCCCACTGCTGAGTCTCAGTACATGACTCATGCTTTCTTTAAGGTAAGCTTTTGCAGCATATAGATGAGCAATCACATATGTCCCATCCCACCGTCTGGCTGCGACTCAAGGCAAGGTCTGCTGCCATTTCAGATGCAGTGTCGCTCCGCCTGTCAATTTTACTCAGCATTACACCATTTTTTGCAATGGTTGGCCAGAGCTGCTGTTTTGGGCATGTGGGGAGTGAAAACTCTTGAAATACTAATAAAAAAGGAGACTATAATTGTCCATAGGGATGTGAGAACAAAACAGGGTGTGGCGTCACTGGTGCGAGGCCAGATGGTTACCGACTTAGAGGTGGCACGGCTATACTGCGCCTGGACCTGGATTTCAATGCTGTATATTACTTCTGCAGTACAATAAGCATCAGGTAAGCCAGCAGGGCTCCTCCTCTTGGCTGCTGACTCTTGTCATGCCGGGCAATGATGACTTGATGGAATGCAGTTCTTACATTACAGGTAGCACTTTCCAAACCGTCTTTATATGTGTAGGAAAATCAACGTTAACAAGCAGTCAGACTGTGTACAGTCTCTCTGCATTATCTGAAGAGAAAGAATGTGAAAGAAGGAGAGGCAGAAGGGGCATGTGGTAAATAATGAGGGAGTCGGTTAAAAGAAAGTAGGAGAAAGAGGCAGACATGGGCATGAAGAAGAGAGTGAGAGACAGAAGAAGAGAAAGACAAAAGAATGAAAGAAAGCGAACGAGATAGGCCAGCTTGAAAAACAAGATAAAACGGAATATAAAACGCATAGCCAAGGCTGACACAGTGAACATGCCTGAATGAGAAGACACACTGCATTAATTATGTAACACAGTCTATGCAAGCAGGCCGCTCACACACGTCTCACAGGGGATGACAGTCTGGAGATATTAGTATTCGGTTGACGCAGTTGGGCCCAGCTGTTGAAGAGAAGACACACTGATTTTATGCACTCGGGTTGCATTGTGTCCAGGTACGTTTCTGTCAGTCTTAGCTTGACAGGAACAGGGCATCGGCTTTATTCCCACTGAATAAAAAAATAGCACAATAGGAGGAAAATGCAGCAATAGCAGTTTGTGTGAAAGGATATTAAGATTTTTAAGTTTGTCTTTGAATCCTTTTTGGATTTAAATAGCCACTTCTGCTTTGGTCAATTCATGAATCATTTGGCTTTTGATTAACATATATATTTATATACACTACCTTTAAAAAGTTTGAGGTCAGTAAGATTCACTTGAATCCTTTATTCAGCAACGATGCATTGAATTGATCAAAAGTTACAGTGGAGACGTTACAAATGGTTATCCTACTTTTCAAATGTTTGCGGAGGGGGGAGTCTATTGTGCTCACCACAGTTGCATTTATTTGATTTAGAAATACAGTAAAATCAGTAAAAAAATTGAAATGATTATTATTACAATTTTAAATAACCGTTTTATATTTTAATATGTTTTAAAATGTAATTTATTCCCATGACAAATATGAGTTTTCAGCCATTACTCTTTAGTATTAGTCTTTAGTGTCACATGATCCTTCAAAGTCATTCTAATATGCTGATTCGGTGCTCAATAAATATTTCTTATAAAGTTGAAGAGAGTTGTGCTGCCTAATATTTTTGCGAACTCTTTGATGATGAAATAACATTTATTTCAATAGAAATATATATTGCATATATTGCAGTTAATTACTCTTTTTATTTTTCTCAGCTCAAATGCAAGCAGTAATTGAATGAAGAACTTAAAAGAATGAAGGTCAAGAGACAGATAAATAGAAGGAAAACTGTACATTCATCCACCCACAAATCTATTTTTGCCACCCCTGCCTTGAAGCAAGTTACATATTCTAGGCTGGATGCTTTATGAATAGCAAATAAAGCCCTAATAGAAGAAAATCTCATAGACTTGCTTCAATAAAATAGGCTGGCCTGCAGATTTCAGAGGGGTTCACCGACTTCGGCAATGTGCTTCTCACAGATGATTTAATTTGCTGCAGCCAATGAGTTTGCGTCCTCCGTTACATCCCCCCTCAACACCCACCCAAACCCTTAACCCCCAAAGCCCAGCCCGTCCCCTCACAGATGTAATTTACTGTCTGCTTTGTCCCTCTCGTTCTTCTCAGACTCAAGGGTTTCTGAGTAAATTAGCTACATTGCTCGGTCAAGCTTAAACACAGAATACAGCATTTGTAACAGAGTATTTAAAGATGTCCTCCACAAACCAATCCTTTTGGAAAAGAAGAGTTGGCTCTTGTGACTGGCTGCCTTAGGGTGCGTGCCTCGGTGGCTGCCAGATCTATGAGTCAGGTTAATTTGGGACTGCCATCATCAAGAAAACTCTGGGGTCGAGTACCACTACAATGGCCTTCTCTGTGCTTTTCCAGAACTAATAAGCGAATCTGTCATTCCCAAACCCAGAGACATAATATCCTGTTTTCTGTCAGATATCCCCCATGTTTTATAATGGTGGGCTCTAAGAGGTTGCTTCACCCTTTATTAGCATGCTATCTACTTCTCAGGCCATGACACCATCCAGTGGAGAGTTATACGGGTGCAGTGGCACGGCAACAGGGAGATGACATCAGTTTCTGGTCATCCTCGAGGGATTCTAACCCATTAGTTCAGTTCAACTCCTCATAGTGGCTCTGAGGCGTTCTATAAAATAAAGAGCAGAAAGACAGTAACTGCATCCTTCATAATCAACCTTCTTTTAATTTCAATTGTTAAATTAATTCAGATATACTGTTGACAATTGACCCTTCGCAGGGAGC
Organism: Rhinichthys klamathensis goyatoka; assembly: GCF_029890125.1. Classification (NCBI taxonomy): domain Eukaryota; kingdom Metazoa; phylum Chordata; class Actinopteri; order Cypriniformes; family Leuciscidae; genus Rhinichthys; species Rhinichthys klamathensis. The sequence continues at coordinate 2,289,747 of NW_026606820.1, forward strand.
TTGATTGACAGGTGATCTGACCAATCATACTTCGCCATCCGCCATTTTGTCCGACAAAGCAGTCAGGAGAGTTAGTAGATTAACATGGGAGGATTTGAACTTGAAAAACGGAATGTACTGATGCCTTTCTGCGGTTAAAACAACATTCCTTCTTATGTTCATTCATGTTTATTTGATGCTATAAATGAACTAGAAGGAAGAGAAGATCGGATCACAAGCAGCTTTAACTGATGCTCTACAGCGATCTGTCACGACACATTAAAGAGCCACAAAACGGTATTTATTGTTTAAATTTCTTTTTTTTTAAAAGACCAAATTCGAAAGGTGAGACTTTGTTAAATATGTTTAATATCAAAAGTAACCGAAAAGTAACCTGGTCTGTCCTGTCTGTCAGCGTGTAGTCAGTCCGCGATGTATTTTTCACTGCATGAGAACATGGTGTGTGTGTGTGTGTGTGTGTGTGTGTGTGTGTGTGTGTGTGTGTGTGTGTGTGTGTGTGTGTGTGTGTGTGTGTGTGTGTGTGTGTGTGTGCGAGCAGCGTATCTTGTCGGACATAGCGACAGTAACTAAGGGGGGGCGGGTCTTTGCAAACGGTCAATTATGACTAAACTATTCTTAAGATCCCTTACCCACAAAATGGCTCCAAGATGTCACATGTTGATGCTTTCAGCTAAGGATTTAGTCATGGAATTCAGTAGCTTGAAAACTGTGGGCAAGCAGAAAGCTTTAGAGAAAAAATATTATTATTATATTTTTTAAGAGTGTGGGCAAACAGAAAAGCCAAGAGGAAATAAAAAAGAAGAAAACGATAAAATAGCAATAACATTAATAATTATTATTAACAAATAAATGTAGAGACTTTTATTATTTATTATATTATTATTGTTGCATTCTGCTTTCTAAAGAATTAATCACAAATTATTTTATGGTTTCTCATTCATACATATAAAAGTACTCTAATAGTAAATAGAAAATGAAACACTGTCAGCTTATTAGTTAGTAAATATTTATTTAAATATTTATATTCATTTATTTTTAACTGTATTAATACCTTCATATTTTAGGGAGAGGGTCTCTTGAAAGCAGGTCATAATTGGGTGGTCCATGGCATTAAAAACTTTAAAAACCCCTGACCTAGTTAATTGTAAATGTTAGCGAGCAATGGATCACAACAGGAGAATATAGCATTATATAAACGGGATTTGTAACAATTATATCATAGTGCTATAGCAAACAAATAATGCTACTAAACCGTCCCTCACCATAAAGTAAAGAAATATTCTACCTGTGTGAGGGACATGCTCAGCTCATTACCACAGCATCAAGCAGTCCATTTGCTAGCCTCCACCCTCCTCTTCTCCCACATAAAGCGTCTCATTTTTGCTTCAAAGTGATTCATAACACAGCATCGCAGTGTCTTTTTCCCTCATGTAGTTACACAGCTGTTAAGCAGATACTGTTTGTACCAATCTATATACTGCATTGTTTGTCAGCACCAGTTTAGAAATTCATTCTTTAACTAAGGACCAGCCACAGAGGGTCTGATGGGGCAGGAAGAGAGGTGGGAAGACATATTTTGGAGCTGTGCTACTAATTCACACAAAGGCAGTGGTCGAAAAAAGAACGATGCAGAAGTAAACCACAGATATAAGTTAAGCTGTCAGTCTGTGTTTGAGATTATAGGAGTGCAGGTGGCTTCACTGAGGAGACTGGCTGTCAGACACACTTACCAGAGCAGGATTGACCAAACCCTGATTTACTTACTGATAATTTGACTGGTACTAATGTTAAGACACAGAAGCGGGCACAGGGAACCCTTGATTTGCCATCCGTGTGACAGTCCTTAACAAGGCTAAGCAGCAGGTATAATATCCTCAATAATTAATATCCAAGCCAAAGGAAGACGGAGGATATCAAGGTCACTTTCCTGAAGGAGTCACAGAAATTGAAGGTACAAGACAGAGAAAAGCACATGTACAGGTGTAATACAGAAACTATTTTTCCAAATGGTGTGAAAGAGTGAGGGAGGGAAAAAAAGAGAAAGACAGGGAGCAAGCAGATGGAGTGAGAATCTTGGAGGGGTGCTCTAGATGGCAAGGTTTCTGCACTGAGTGCCGTCTTCGTGGCTCAGTGACGCATCCTCCTCCACTGTTTGTAAAAACAAGACCATCACACTCCATCTTGTGGTCCCGCAGGGCTGAGGGCTCGCGGCTGATTTATGGTGCACAGACTGAATTGCCTGGCTGGGATGACAGCAGCACTTGGACTCTCCCTCGTGGGAAGCCCCCAGCGTCTGCCTGGCTTGTCGTAGCCTGTGCATGGCAGCTTGCGATAGTGTTAGAGTGGAGACAACACGACCCCCATCCTGGACGGACACGCTGCAATGTCACACAGGACCTCCCGGTCACTTCCTGTGCCTCCAGAGAATGACGTGAATGAGATGAACAATAGTTGCATGACATTTATTTAAGTCTCTCATATAGCCAAATTAACATGCCACCCAGTTTAATGTGCCACCTATTGCAAAGTGTGGGTCAGCAGAAAGGTCCAGCAATAATAAATAAAAGTAAAATAACAAAATATAATAATAATAATAATGTAAAAAAAAAAAAGTACAAGTACAAAAAAGTTTGTCTGCTTTCTAAAGACTGGCAGGAAATCATTAAATCAAATTAAATTAAATCACAAATGTATTGTTTATTATTAAATAATAAATAATGTGCCATTGCCAAGTGCTTGTCCCACAAAGGTCCAGAGGTAATACATCAAAAAAATAAGAGAAATAATAAATAAAAATAAAACAATAAAATAGCCATAATTATAATAATAATTAGTAATAGTAGCCTATTAAATAATAATAATAGTACGATTCTTACAATTAAGTAAGATACATAATTTAACATTATCGTTCTAAACACTGGTGGGAAATCATGAAATTAAACACAAATGTATTATTATACGAATAATAAAAAAGAATGTGCAAAAGTGAGCGCCACAACCAATGTCTGCCCTCTCACTCCAGTACATTATTTCTCGCAGGAGTCGGCTGCAGCTGAATCATTTCATCAGTCTACACGGAACAACAATAGAGAGAGACAAACAAGAAGAAAAAATGTGTTTTTGAGGCTGAATGCATCTAAATATGATTTATATGATCATTATGCTCAAAACCGCAGCAAAACATGCTCAGGTTTAATATAGTTAATCTTTAAACCGATGCATCATGTTGCTCAGAATGGTTTGATTTATTAGGAACATCTTGCTTGTTTCTTTGGCTGTTTCACCTTGTTCCTCAAAGAAATGACATTCTTTCCCCAAGCCTGTAAATCCAAAGTGACTGAATAGTGTCACTGTGAAAACTGCAGAGCCCCGTGGTTGCAATTACTTCCCCAGTCGAGTGTTTGAGAGTGTGTGTGTATGCCCACTTTCCCCTTGCATACTCCCTGAGCCCGAGCTTATTTAAACAGGTACATTAGCTGCATTTTCTCTGGCCCTCTCTCGCATTACATCAACAATGCAGACCTCCAGCGCTCGTACACGGATTTTTGGAGAGAAAAGAAAGTGTGTTTTCCAAGAAGGAGCATAATAGCTTCCAAACAAGATGAAAGTCTGGCAGTGACACAAAAGATGTTCAGAATATTTTTCCAGATTAAAAGGCATTCCTTTTGTTTTGGGTATGCGAAACTCAGCCCACCCACAAATTTAGCTCATTTAGCCATGTTTAAGATAACAGATATTTTTTAATGGATTAAAATCCCTCTTTAGGTAGCAGTGTTGTGCAAAGTTCTGATTTCAGAAAGTTTCATTAGTAATGGAGTGACAGGAAGAGGAATGTATTGCAGTTCAAAGAAATATAATCCATCCATGAACCGAATTGGTATTTAGAAGATATACCATATTCAATTCTGAATGGAGCACAACCTACTTATTGGTAGAGAGCAAAGCAAAATCTTTTAGCTATGATGTCTACCTTCGAATTCGCTGTGACCTCTGACCTGGCGGAGCTGGGGCTTAATCAACGAGTTAAGGTTCTTTCTAGCCTAATTATGGGACAGAGTTCTTCTCTCATGAAGTAAACTGATGCAGTTCTACTACAAGCTGACATCAGTGGTGGGTTCTTATCACAAGAGCCTTTGCATTACAAGTGGACTATTTATTATTATTCAGCTTTGCAGAATGCAGATAGCGGTACACATATTTAAAACAGTCCTTGTGCATTCTTTCACCCAGTGCAAAAATTAAATCCCAATATTTCTGATACTCAGCACTGCTGTGGGACTCTCATCCCCATGTTTTTTTATTTTTTATTGTAAACTCTGTGCTTTACTTACAAATGTGGAAGAGTAAGAAAACATCCAGCCAGAGCCAAGCCCATAATTAGGCTTTAAATCCTAGACAGCAAATGTTCCTTCTGACATAGTGCTCTGGATTGTATTTTAAGTCTTTTCCCGGAACTGATTGGCAAGCGTATTTTCCTGATGACTTTCAATAGACATTCTCTGTAGGAGGGCCGTCTCCCTTTCACTGCTCTCTTCTGCACAACTCAAAGATCAGCTGCATTGAAGCTTTAATTGCTTAATTTGTTGGCATTATATTTCTATCTCTTGCAGGGCAAAAAAAGATAGGAAGAGATTCTTGTTTTGTCAGGGGTTGACAGGCTGTCATGTCTTGGTTTGTTTTGTGGTTAGCACAGATCTTTGAGAGAAACATCTGTGAGTTTTGTGGATAAACCACTGACAGGATGTGAGAGAGCTGTTAATGGCGTTCTGCTTTCACAGTGATGTAATTTACAAGAGAATCGCTCCATGGGGGTCCCTTTAAAGGACAGAGGCTGAAAAAGATGACAACATTCAATGAATGGACGTGTCCCTACAGTCATAAGGAAGGGGAATTGGAAAATGCACTCTATTTTTGTGTGTTGCCCATTCAAGAGGTGAACACGATTTGAATCTTGTTAAAGTGCCTCCTATTGATCCACAGGATGCAGATAAATCCATGCTTCTGTAGAAAAGCAGATTCTTATGAAATGAAGAAGGAATTCTGGGTAGGCAGATTGCGCCGTGGCAGGTGTGGTGTCCTCGGCACTCGCTCGCTGTATATGTGGATAATGGTGAGACTCACCCCTGTTGCTATGGTGATAACATTGACTTTTGGTGATGAAAAGCCCTTTCAAGATGTGGACTTGTGTGTGTGTTCACAGGGTTTGGTAATTATGGGCTAAATTTGAGCCACTTGAGATACCGTAGTCGATCCAGAGCTTTACTTTCCAATTTATTTTTTTCTTTTTCAATTTAATTTCTCCATTCTCCCTGCTGCTCGGCTGAGTTTTAGTATGAGGAAGCATGCGCGTGTGTGACGGTCTGTGTGTGAATGGTGCGACTATATATGTGGGTCAAATCTCTAATAATGCACCGAGATACAGATACACAAGCACACAGGACCTTTTATCTTCTCACATGTGCCGCAGGATATCTGAAGTGTCTCCAGACTTCAGTTAGTAATCTGTCAATCTCATTAGATCACATTTTAAGGGTGACAGTTTTGGCAGTGTAGATCTTGGAAAGCAACGCTCCAATCTTTAAATATTGATTCAGGCCCCAAAGCTGTGTTGTCCCTCAGAGTCCTGAAAGAACAGGAAAAGCAGGTAATTAGTGATTTTAATTGGATGATCCGTCAAGCTCAGAGTGTCAGATGTAAATGTGTGAATCCTTCCCACAATCTCTCGCTGTCACCGAGGGCTACAATTATGTAGCAATGTCTCAACCCATGGGCTGATTTACCAATAAGAAAGCTGACCAAAAGTGTCAACAAACATCTGTGTGGAATATTGTATTGTCTATTTTGGTTGATGGGATGTGAACTTGTCATTCAGTGAATTATTTGGTGACAATTAATCGACAATAACAGGTGTTCTCTGGCTTTACAATTATATCAACATTCATCAATATGACTTTGTAATGTTAAGGCATACTCATATATTGGTACCATGATATCAGTTATTTATTGATAGCAGAGATTTTTAAAACATTTATCAGTTTTGTTCTACACACACACACACACACATGAATATTATAAATATTATAATGCTATTATTTAATATATTTTTTTATGTATAAATAGTGTGGTGCAATCAGAATAAAGATTCAAATAAGAATTTGGATGCCTAAATAAACTAGTTTTAATATCAGTCATTTAGTGGTTATCAGCGATCTAAAAAATAATTAGTATTATCTCTATTGGCCAGAATTAACAGTGCATCCCTAATTACAGCTCTTTATTATTATTATTATTACATGTGAGCGGTGCACGTGGAAACAGCAATCTGAGGATGGGATTTTGTTATGCAAATACCATTTGTGTGTATTAGCAAACATTTAAGCAGAGAGAGTGCCCTTGTCGAGCTTGTCTATCCAGATGGCCAATGATGAAATATGTATGGAGTCAAAAGGACTCACGCAGAAAGCTGTTTTGGGCTGACTGCTAATAAAAAGAGAGCTGCCTTGATTATCACAGATGCATCTCTTTTAAATAAAAGGGAAGTGAAAGAGGCAGACAGCTCCTCAACTTGAGCGAGAGAGAGCTTGGCTTTTTTTGTAGTTATAATGATACAAAAAGCAGCTTGAAAGCACTTCCCTCCAACACAACAAAGGACAGATCTGTAGTAATACTGGCTCAGACACATCTTTTTTTATTTATTTTTTTTTATTCCACAACAGCTTTAAAACATCATTACATATTTATAACTGCCAGATAGATGACAGAGACAGAGCACAATGTTCAGCATTTAACAATGAGGCTACTTTGCCAGTGTCCCTCACTGTGAAATCTGTGATTGCACTGTCTAAACCGTCCTTTCATCAAGCCTGGCAACAGTGTGAAACAATTACTCACAAGATGGGGATCCACTTTTGATTTAACAATGCACTCTTTCATTGGTTTATTAAAAGGCCCCCAAAAGTTCTAGCATTAAAACCTGTTGAAGAAGTAGTGCCAGCTTACATTAAAATGGAGCGGAGCTCTCCAGCATGCCAGTCTTTTTTTCCCCCTTTTCCAGCTCTGACATGTGCTGGAAAGATGAAAGCCCCAAAACAAACTGTGCCTGAAATCCATGAAAGAAACCACAAATAAGCAGAAGCTGTGCAAACGGCACAGCTTAGACTAGGGGTTCCCAAACATTTCCATTCCAGGACCCGCCTAGACAAGTATCTATCTCAAGATGCACCAAAATATTTTTAAGTGAACTATGGGGGGAAGGGCTGTTAAAAAATAAACTGAAAAAAAGTACTGTTTACATAAATAATCCATCATACACGCCACTTGTTCACGCTTGGAGCATTAGATTAGATGAAATATGTCCATAGAATTTTTGCTCTGGTCTGGATATGAACTGTGATCCGCGCTGCGAGTGTTAAACTTGTTGGGGTGTTCCACGCAGAAAACGCTCTCATGTTCGTTCTGTGTGTACATGTAAAATGCTTTTTACAGACAGATTTCCCTTTTGTTGGTAGGTAGCCAAATGCACATTGGGGAACGCAAAGAACACACTCTTACAACTGTGTCTCTGAAAAATAACAGCGCCAAGTTGAACAGATCTGAAACAGCCTTTTGTGACAATTGAATTCTCTGGTGTAATGCGAACGAGTTTTGTTAATAATGTGCACCAAGTAGCTTAATAAGGAAACGAGCCCCTCTGAGACACAGAAAACATTGTTTTTACAAGTTGCACGCGAACGCTTCACTATCTAACATGCAGCTAGCACAAATACGTTACAGCATTTGCGATTTGTAAATCAAAAGCAATATCGCGATTTCTATTTAATGTTGGTATATCGTGCAGCCCTAGACAAAACTGCTTTTGTGTGTGTGTGTGTGTGTGTGTCATTTACTGAAACGCAAATTTAGCTGCAGCCAAGTGATTTTTTATGAAGTTTTAAAAGCCCTGGTTTAGACAACATAACTAACTCCTCCTCTCTTTCTCTCTTTTTGTGCAGATCAGTCAGAGGGGTTCCACTGCCAAGACGAATGTCGCATCCTGGGCCACTCAGATCGCTGCTGGATGCCCCGGGTGCCGATGCCAGCGAAAGTGAAGTCTCCCGAACACGGCCGCAACGTCATCGCTCTGTCCATCGAGGCCACAACCGTGGACGTACCTCATTATGAGGACTGTGGCACCACCAAAAGGACTTTTGCCACCTTTGGCAAAGATGGGCCGGACGAGGAGCGGGCTGAACAGAGGGGCAGGCGGCAAACGGCAGAGCCGGCCGTCTGCAGCCCCAAGACCAACGGCACAGTCCGCGAGGCCGGAAATGGCCGAGAGGCCGTTAGCCCCATCACGTCCCCTGTGCACCTGAAGAGCCCCCAGTCCAAACCATCCTCCGCTTACAACACACTGAAATGCCGGGACGTAGAGCGCATAGCCAACCACAGCCTGCTGCGGCAGCCGGAGGGGAAGGACAGTGAGCCGGCTATGCGGGAAATCAACACGCTCTTGCAGGACGGCCGTGAGAAGGAGTCCCCCGGCAGCAAGCGGCTGAAGGACATCGTGCTTTAACCGGCTCCCACGTGTACACAGAACGCATACGCTACTACGAGTGTGTGCTGACGTGTGCGTGTGTGTGTATTTGTGTGCTTTTGCGAGCGTTGAGCCAAACGGGCCTGGGGAAAGAAGGGCGAGACACATGTGCAGCACGTGTATTCTCCAGAGACCGAACAAACTAAGCTGAAAATGTGTCTGCGAGCTCAGACTGTCATCGTGGCTTGGTAGTAACAACAACGCTTGTACGTTCGTCGCAATCGTCTATCTGCAGTGGACAGGCTGGTTACTGTGTGCTGCGTGACACGCTCCACCCTGCCCTCACGTCTTGCCCTTAGAGGAGAAAGACCTTCCAGGGCACCGCCAGTGACACCCGAGTAAAGTCATGCCTTGTAGTAGACTCGAAAGAGACTTCTAACTTTCTTCTAATGCCTTCTTTGGTATGCAGTTTTTGCTTCAGCTGCCAAACCGCTCACTGTTCCCGAAGAGGACGTGGGTCTCTCTGACGCTACAGATTAGCGAGACTCTTCCCATATGACGTAAGCCGTCCGATTGCGGGAGAGCGCACAGGAACACTCCCTCAGATTTCATTTCATTTCAGTGGCTTCTCACTGGTCTGATAAGACAACCCTTCTCTGTTTCCCTCAAGATATTCCAATGTCAGCAAACCATGAGGTCATTACACTGCATATTTTTTATCTCTGATGGAGCTAAATGAAGTTACGCTATCAGCTCAAGCTCACCGAAAAACTGGAATAGGGAGAGACCGATCCCCCAGACTTACAGCCAGATATATATATATATATGGACAAAATCAAGAAGAAAAAAAACATAAGACTTGTTGCTTTTGAAATCTCTTGTGCCCTTTCCTGATTGTAGCCAGTGGAGCGCAGTTTACTAGAACTTCGTGCTCTGGTCTTGTACTTTTTGGGATTTTGACTATGGGGCTAGGATAGAAGGGGTCGTCACTTACGTCTTGCTATGTGAAACTCTGTTTAGGGTTTAATACTATCATTTTTAATAATCTGTTGTTATGTGACAATCCCTTTAATGTTTTGTTGCGAAAGTAAAAAAAATAAAAATAAACATTGGTGTTCAACTAAAGCTACAGTAGCGTTTGTACACAAAGACAAAAAGGAAAAAAATAACATATATGCCAAAATATATTTTATAAATAATTTAAAATGTATAATGAGAATATTTAATGCCGTGTAGTTATTTTATCAGTAAGTTATACTTGAAATTAACTGGCTTTTTTCTTTATGGGTCCCCTTTTTATTGACTTTGTTATTTCTTCTTTTATCCTTTTTTTTTTTTTACATTTTCAATTGATCTTGAATTTTTGTTGACTGTGTTACCCCTGGCAACTGTTGATTGCAGTCTACCTTGTTGTAAAAGAGTTTCTTATTGGTCAGTTTTCGTGCCATCAAGTTTCTGTGTGGGCAAAAAAGTGAAAAAGACAAAAAAAAAATAACAAAAAAAAATCAACACCAACAGTTGTGTGTCAGTACAATGAGCTTAGAGTGAGATAGCAAAAGAAACCAAAAAATTGCAACAAACATTAAACTTTCAAGATACCAGGTTGTTGTTTAATCTTAATACTCAAGTAAGGGTAAGAGTAAACCTACCATTTCGAGTAACTGGAAGTGGTTCCACTCATTTCTGAAGTGTTTGAGAGGCGCTAAATGGCAGTAAGTTCCATGTAAAGCAAACCCAGATGCTCTGAGACAGACTTGCTTTGCTATCTATCATCAAATACAGCCCTGTATTTTTCAGATCACTTAAGAACGCTGTACCAAGCCCACTCAAACAAGTTTGTTTTACTGCAGGAGAAAAAAAAAAACTGATTTGATAGAATTGCCATAGCAGCGGACGGAGAGAAATTGCAAAATCAGTTTCTTTGCAATATTCATTTTATAATGTGGAAAGTACAAACAGCAGCAATGTGTGAAAAAGATATAGATCTAGTAGCTGAATGTTTTTGCTGGTCTCACCAAACAGCTTCTGGCAACATGAAAAACAGAATTATCACTGAATGTATACTGCAGCTTATTATTAAACTATTAAATGTTCTCCACTTTGTCTCCTTGTCTAAATTCATCAGTTCTGCATGTTTCCATCACACTCTTTTTAATTTGCCATCAAATGGCTCATAATGGAATAGATCCGTCTCGACTGGAGAGGAAAAGAGTGAGACGGCATTGTTGAAAAGTAATGAGCGCAACCCGAGTTTAGCATACAGCAATTATCCTTTCTTAAGCGGTCCTTTGTCTTGCCATAATTCATTAAAATCTATAATGTGATATGAATATATCTACTGTTCATTTTCCCCAAAAGTAATATGCTAATGTGTGTGGCAATGGCGCCTGCTGTGATGACAATCAAATTAAAAAAAAAAAATATTTTGCTGAGGTCCAATCTGAATGCTTCCCTGCAAAATCATTCTGCAACATCCTTATTAGATATCCTGATTCTGACTAATTGCAAAAAATACAAACGACAGCAGAAAATACACCTAATGCTGCCAAACAAAGCAGCCGTTTGAGAATCATCCAACTGAGGAGTGTCAATTTCAAATCGCTGGTCGTTCTAATTTGCTGAAGTGGATGATGCACGCAGTTCTGGCCAAGTACATCATTACTTGGATTCATACCCAGTGCAATGTTATGCTACTTATCTGTCAAAATAACATCTGACAAAAGACAAAATGACAGAGAAAGGGGCTCATAGTTACAAATTTTAAGCAGGACCTGGACCACAAAATTCAAACATGCATTGGACTGACTGCACGGCATATATTATGTTGTTTTAATGGTGTTCAAAAGTAGGGTAGCTAATAGGACACTACACTTCTACACATCTAATTCAAAAAGGCTTGTAGTCCCCATCATTAGTACTGCAAACTAACTCGGTGTAATGACCAACAAATGAGTTCTTCCTCTGACTACTAAATCTGTTCCAATGGCAGCGCACACTGCTCTGAGCTACAAATGAATTATAAGACATGCCCAAATGAGCCTCGTCACCTCATGTTTAATTACTCTAGATTCCTGTTGGTCAGGGTGAATTCATCCCATTATACTGAGATTTATCTCAAAGGTTACCGGGACACACATCCTATTAATGTCCTATTAATGTTTCAATTATCATTTTGCCAAATGGTAGGAGGGGGAATCAGAGAACAATTTAAATGATTTATTCCTGACACCGACAAGCAAAGCAATAAAAGTGGGAGAAGGGGAAGGGAAAGGGGGAAGGGGGTGCGCTACTCTTTTTTCACCAATACAAAACAGTTTGTACCTTATTTCTTTGAATAGGCCCCTCAATCAGTTCCAGCCATCTCCATTCTTGAATTGACCTCATTCTATCAAAGGACTGCAGCTGCTCCAGCAGCGGGGAAAGGGCTCATTGTGACCCACTGTTCATTCAGGCCAACCTCTGGGACCAGTTCTGTATCCCGTGCCCACCAAGCAATGGCTGGAGGGCAAACTGAAATTTCTTGAGAAAAACATTTTTTTGAACAAATATTTGTCTTTAACATTTAAATTTACAAGACTAAAAGTTATTTTTTTTATCATTATGTGTAAAAAAGTATATCAAAAACCAACTGCTGTGCTTAATAATTTAGACATACCCTTAATTGGGGACAAAAAGCATGTGGGCTGTCAGTACTGGGCTAAAACCCAGTCACCCTGCTGTGCCCTTTGTGGGAGTGCATTTTGGGACAGGGCAATAAATCTCAGGGCCAATGTTCCTTCTTTATACTCTTAATTTGGATGCTAATTGTGGAACACATCATGGCATAGAGTTGCAAATAAGGACTGGGCCACAGCGGGTGTACTAGCAGCACAGTAAGACGCGTCTTAAAGGAACATTAACCCAAAAATAAAAATTCTGCCATCATTTACTCACCCTCATGCCATTCCAAATTGTAAAAAAAAAAAAGAGAAAAAAATGCATTGCTTTTCCATGCATTGATAAATTAATAAATAAACAAACTTGAATAAAATAAAACAATTGAAATGTTAAAGAACTTTTTTAAGTTAACATCATTGATTTAACCTTAATAAGGTTAGACCAACAAAACACAATTTAAGACTTACATGAGGTTGAAATATCTCCTTATGGCAACAATTGCAGATTACCAATTATACAGTTTACCGTAGAAACCGAGGCTGTCGAGTACCTAAATGTATAAAAAATAAGCACCATAAAAGTGATCTAACCGTGTTATTTTTTATTTTTAGGTGACCTACCCCTTTAAGACTGGCTAGAGAAGGACATACTGTATTACAATCAATGGCTGGCTCTCTCTCTCTGCAACACTTTATGCTCCATTAAAACAATGTCGCATTATTTACCATCAGCATTGTAGGATGTTGTCATTTTGTCAAGTGCATGTGATATACTGATGTGCTACTGCGACTGGCTACCTTGCTGGCCCAGACACTATGGCATTGTGCAGAAGACCAAGGAGGACTTGTCGGGCAGATAATGGCCTCTCCTAAAGATCCACACCTTCAGGCAAGGCCATTATCCTCACCACAGGAGAGTAATCGGATCGACCTGAAGCCAACACAGAGCCTGTCTGCATGCAGCCATACAGCCCATCTGCATGAGGTGCAGGGATGCCTGGGGTGCACAGTAGGCTAGAGGAGGACTGCCTCTGTGCTGGAAGGTCAGACTCATTTGAAAGTGAAGAACACTGGGAATTGTGGTATTAACAAAGAACTGAGAGGCCCATGTGAGATGTCAATGAGGATACAAATCAAAGGCCTAAAGAAGCAGAGGTGACCCTTTGTGTGATGTGATCTATTGTCTGACTCACAGAGGCATGTGCTGGCTTGGCCTTGCAGAGCGTCTCGATGAGGAAAGAACCTGCACCTGCACAAAGCGGGAACCTAAACTTAGCCACAATATGGAATCGGATTTCTTGGCTCTAAAAACTCTTCGTGTTAAGTGCCTCCTATTCCCTGTATTCATCTAATAACTCTATTCTTCAAAGGACGGATCCGGGAGTGTGAATTGCAGGAAGTCAGAGTTCATTACAATAGAGAATAGGGTTATGGATTTACAAGTTGCTAAACAATGAGTTCAAAGTGTATGGAAGGAAGGAAAAGATGGTCTGCCAGGAGATGTACCCATTTAATGTGGCCAGTACTAATTCAATCGATTGCTAAAATGTAGCCAGGCTTGAAAATCCAGTGCCAAAAAAAATATCTGTAGTGAAATACACTGTAATGAGTTTTTTTTTGGTAAGACTGTATTTATAACTTGTCTTACCACAAGCAACATTATATACCAGCATTTTGCAAAATGGTGTCCGTAGACCCCTGTAGGTCCATCTCAAATGGTCCAATGAAAATCATAGAGCAACATAGAGCTAACTCAGCACATATATACAAATTCTGACTTTTCTGAAAATTCAGAACTAAGGAACTAGCTCACTTTCAATTCATGAGATAGAATTTGAATTGAATTGGACACACCCCCACTAGAATGACAGGACGATGAATTCAACACATTCTGGGAAATTACGTGTTCTTCTAATTTGGTCTTAGTAAATTAAAAATAAAAATCCCAAAGATAACCACATTTCAATAGGTGGCATTTCAAACTTAAATCCATCCTTCCATCTATTAAAACTTTCTAATGTCAGGCTTTGGAATTTTTTTAAGGTTTATTTTTTATTTTTTTCAAACGTTCTAAGGCTTTGGCAAGTGAACAGTCAAAGTTTGTCTTGGAAAAACTTGCTTTTTAGTTAAAAACTCAGTTACATAAATGTATTTAAATGTCTATTCATTTTAATTCTACAAATTTAAAATAACAATTCTTCATACTTTTTTGCTACCTTAACTCATATTAAATTTAAATTCCAGTATAATTTCCTGAATTTAAAATTAATCCCTAATTTAATTCTTAAAGCTGCAGTCCGTAGCTTTTTTGGGGTTAAAAATGATCCAAAATACATATTTGAGAAAATACATAACCAGCCAGTGTTCAAAACTCTCTGCTTGCCTTAGCTCGATTCAAAGCGGTAAGCTTGTAATGATGTTTTTAATTCCAGTGGTACTGGTGGATTTCCGCTGGAGATTTGAGGATGTCTTTGCGTCATTTCGTCACATCTCGGCTAGTAGGCTATATTGCGTGTGAGGATGTTGGAGGTGGAGATTTATAGCCTTTTCTCACAGCACTTGATATAATTAAACTTATCAATTTGATGGCGGATCCAGAACGGTTCAAACGACAATCACCAGTGACAGCTAGAGACTCACCCGCTGTCGGAGTGGCTACAGAAAAAAAGAGACTGCAACCGGACCCATGTGAAAACAAGGATACATATCGGAAGGACATTACATGTAGTCACGCAATGCTGGCGTTGTTAACATTAACAATTTGAGAACAAAGTATAATTTGCACGGTTTTGCGTGATATGCTAACTTATAAGCGATTGTTAGATTTAATCAGCGCGATTTACTGCAATGTCAGAACCAGAACAAAAGTGGATGTTTCTTGCTAGTTCAGATGACATTTTCCGGTGAAAATTCTTATGTTGGTCATACTTCCAAAAAGAATAATCTGTGATTCTGAATGGCAGTATCCACACCGGCGCGGTGACTGACAGCCTCACACTCTCCTCAAACATTGTGTTCATCCGCGCTGTGCCGTGTCGAGGGTGTTGAAGTACAACTCACGTAAAGTTGATAATTCCGCAAATTACTGCAAATGATGTTTTATAAACAAAGTTCGGGAGGAGCACGTTCAAACAATCATTGCAATCAACTTGTCATCAAACAATTACCATGTCTACCCCATCAGCACGAGAGGAAGCATATATTCACTCTGTCAACTCACCTAACATTCCTTGACAGTTTCAGCATCCCCGACTCCTCACTCTTGGCTTATTCTTTCACAGCCAGGAATACGGGGGGAGTACTCTGGGTTCGGGCCGAATACCTAACCCGGAGCCCTCTCCTCGGACAGCACGCCAAATACGCATTTATTCTATCTGACTTATTTGTAAGTGCGAATTCGTGAATTGCAGATCTCAAACAGAGATAGCGATAAAGAGGAAAACCTGCGGACTGCAGCTTTAATGGCACACAACACTGAATAAAAATCATAAAAATACATTGTATTATAATTGTATTGCAAAATGTTCAGATATATAGAAAAACTCACAGTAACTCGTTGGGGGGTTGGGGCTGTATAGGGATATGTACTAAATTGTAGCAATGCAAAGAAGTGAGAAGTTATTCTAGCGAGGCTAAATGCTCAGGCACATCATTAAGAGAAGCATCACAGGAGAATTTGCACTTTGTTTATATACGAACAGGACCTGAGGTCGATCATTACCGTCAGCCACAAGGTTGATTAGACCTTCCATTTCTCACCCACCATTACAAATCTGACAAACACTGCCTCATCTGTATGTAGTCCCCACAATATAACCCTAATCAGCCCTGCAAATGAGAAATGACACAGTGTTTTGTGTTTACTGCCGGCTGCCCAGATTCATTGTGGCACCGGGAGGAAGCCACCACACAGTAATTGGGCTAAAGGCAGACAGATGATATCATAACCACGCCTGATTCCCTGATAGCTGTGACTCCCTCTGGCTTGACTGTCTGAGGAAAGTGGCCTTTAGAGAAGCCAGTCTTGAGCTGACGCACTCGCTGTCTGACCCGAGCCACCCCTCTCAGTCCAGGGCATGTCGGACATGGGCCAAAGATCCAAGGAAACAGCTGTCAATGCCCCCTCTCGAGAGGACAGAAGAGCCGATAGAAGAGTTGGAAATTAAAGTCTGGCCTTTTGCAGTCTGCATTATCCACCACGCCAATCGGGGTGAAGGATCTCTTGTGCTAGTACGGCAGGCGTACAGTATGGAGAGGTTGATTAGTTGAACTTTACTAACCTTTCTGCATGTCAGTTAAATAGTCTGGCAACATATGTCAGACGCTTGGTATAATCTGAAAGGAATATGAGAGAATGAGAGGTGACTACATCCTCCCCGCAGCAAAAGACTAGATGGCAGATATGCCAGACTGCCTTATGCACAGAAGAAGAATCACACACTTAAAGAACAAGAGCACCTGAGGCTTTTGTATTGACAGGGATCGAATGATCCTGTGAGATCTTTCCATCTTACCAGTTTAAAGCAAAGCTCTTATGTTCATTTCTTCCTCGGCCAAAAGCCTTTTATACAAACCCAAAAGTGACAATGGAAAGGGCTGAAAAATGATTGGGACTATTCTTCCAACATTACAGTAATTCGACAAGATGGATTGCACTCTCAAGCAAGATCAGAAATGTGCAAGGGCTAACAAGAAGAAATCACATAGGCGTGTCATTTAACTTGTCTCAATACATATAATGCTGCTTTATGCTAACAGAGAGGACATATTCAATGAGTATCTGCAATATAACTTTCTTTTGCTTTTATTCTTTAACTGTCATTCTTATTTCCCAAATATCCTATCATTTGTTTCATATTATACCCCTCAAACATGTTTAAAATTATTTAACAAAGTTCTCAAATCAATTCACAGATCTAACAAAAAAGTAATATAATATAATATAATTTTCGAAATAGTTCAGGTTAATTGTAGAAACCCTTTTGCAAGACTACGTATCCCATTTATTAAAAAAAAAAAAGTGTTATCTTGAGGGATTTCTTTGCTTATATTTATCCAAGATAAAGTATTTCAATCAAACGATTAGTTTATCATTTTTGAAACCATTTACTTGTAAAATTAAAAGATTATTTATTATGAGTTGTCTTGGGAGGCACCATTCACCCCAAAAACAAGAGTACCCCAAAATGTGATGCATTAAGTGAACATTCAAACATTCCGTTCATTGTCAGCTTCAACTCTTAACGTGTTTAGATTACCATTCTTCCTCCTTTGTGCAAATGAGTCATTACAGTCGTGATGACTTGTATTAATAGCTTTTCTCTCTGTTCGAGGGAGAGGTCTTATTTTAGGCAAGGTTTATTACACATCTGTGTGCCATAGAACTGGTACCAAAGCCAATATAATTCACACTGCTTGGTTATGCTTCTCATTAATTACCACGTGCATTACAAGGGGACCGGGGTCTTGAGTTGGCCCAAGGTTAGGACGAGCCCAGGGTGTACGTGATAGAATATGGAGGTGAACAGCACTGGGTTGGGGAGATTTGGATCCCAGGCAAGGTTTTTTTGGCAGGGTGTTGGAACATGTGTTAATGGCTGAACTCAAGGGATAGCTTATGTAAGGAATGATTAGTATTCACTCATTCGGAGACTAGATCAAATCATCATCATCATCATCATCATCATCATCATCATCATCATCATCATCATATCTGCATCTGAAAAAAACTATATTTATTTTGCATTGCAAAACCGCAGTGCACACTCTCTTTGATTGAATAAACAATATGCATAACATATTATTCATACAAATTAAACTGTCATGTTTATGTTCCAAAATGATGGTCATATAATATTTTACCATTCCTTATGCGAGCAGGAGATCAATCAAGTTTTGAGAACACTAATCAAATTTGAAGTTAGCCTGTTGCTACGCTAACAGCGTGATACTCTAAGCATAAACATATAAAACAAACAAATACTGGGTAGTCAATTTTAGTTCAACTTAAATATGTTCACAAAGAATATTTTTCTCAAATCATCCACATAAATACTTTTACTTTTCATTTTGGGACTGCCCAATTCAAAGGATAAAAAGAGGCATCTTATAAATACTTCTCATTACTGAATGAAATAAAAGAATATTTAAAATGAACATTTCTCTCAACTTGTCCACCATCTTGAATGTTTTTTAATGGAGATCATTGTATTTGCACTCTGTAATTCCGTCACTAGGTTTTAGAACACAGATATTGATTGCATTTATTCATTAAAACAGACAATGCTGTGAATGTTCTCTCCACACTACAATGACTTTTAAAAACCTCATGATGAGAGAGCTCAAAGCACTCATCTGGTCATTTTGATCAAGATTACAATGGTTATGCATGATATAATGAATTAATGATTTTCTCCCAGGGCATTCATTTTGTGGAAGGCAAAAAGAAAGCACAACGTACTGAGCAAATATTTCAGTATTTTGGAAAAATCTCCCTGTGGTGACCTTGTTGCCCCGAGGAGAGTGAACTTACTGTGTTCTTCCTCAACATCTTGGAGTCTCACACCAGAGGGAAAAGCTTTCTGCTCTGTGCAGCCAAAGTTTTTATCATAATGTTGAACTGTTACAGATAAGCCAGGAAGCTCAAAGAGAAAAATCCATCCGTAGGAGAGCTGAATGAAGCTACAGGGATGCAGAATATTTTGACATTGCCAAACAAACAGCTTCTCTGATTTAAACAGTAAACAGATGATACACTAGCTTGCCCACTAACATTTTTATGTTCTGTCCAGTTAGTTTTCTAATTATTTTTCTGGATCCATCCTCAAATGTGAGATTTCTTCCCTTTTAGCCGTGCTTAAGCTTTGTTTCACATCCAAAGAAAATGTTCAGTATCAATAGGAAGCAGTTTGCTTGGAAGCCCAGCTCACGTTGGCATGTTGGTTTTGGATGAAATAAAACAAATGCAGATTATGTTGCTAAGTAATGTGATGTGTGACATCGCCGTGTACTGATCATGGCACAGCAAAATAACCAAGTAAAGCTACACAGTGGGAAACTATTGGCCAATTTGTAAAGACAAGAAACATTTAACTATATGGGAATATACGTGTTTGACATCTAATCTTTACCTACAAGACAGCTCACCAAACTCATTCATGTTATTGAGCAAAACGATTGAAAGAAAAGACCAGAATGAAAGGAAATTTGCCATCTCATCTCAGATAGCATGTTTTCCCCATCCTCACAATTTCCATGTCTCTCTGTCATAGAGGAGACTGAACAATATCATACATGCGTGCAAATCTATATTAAGATTACTCTGATGTCTTTGAATCCTACAGATTATGCATTTCAATGAAATACCATTCACCCTGAATCACAAGCCCTTTATCACAAACTGAATCTTTCCACTCACTGTGACATCTAAACACCATTTATGTGGATACGGAGAGCTCGTTCTCTAATCAACACCCAATCAGACATTCCTCAAGTGCGAAAACCAAAACCAAGTTCATGCAATTAAAGGACACAAATTGTGGATGCCAGAGAACACGAGACAATAACATGCACCTGTTAACAAGCACTTAATGTCCCCTCCCCTCCCTCCCCCCTAGTAGAAAATCGCACTACTAAAGTAATATGTTATGCCTTTTGTTGGCACAAAATATCTGCCGCTGAAATCAACATGCATTAAAAGCAACTGTAAACACAAAATCACTGACAATTAACAAAAGGAATATATTTCCATGGTAACCCACATGAATAAATGAATAATATAACACAGCGTATTAGTGTACTTTGCAAGCGAGTGAGCCAGAATGGGATTAATTCCATTTGAGAGTAATATTGTGGTCGACGGAAGTCTCCGCTGAACTGTGCGACATTGCACTATTTAGCGGTGCATGTTACCTTTGTTTTCTCAGTTGTTAATTAAAGGTGGAAACAAAAAGCTGAAAATGAGCCCAGAGCTCAGAGGACAGGTGTACGGAGTACAGCGGGAGGACTAAATTGGATTTTGTGTCTCTTGAGCCTGACTTGGGAAGATCATCAGAGGTAGAGCTGTATTAAAAAGAAAGGAGATAGTTGCAAATTATACAGTAGATCACATTTGTAGCTGTACTGTTGTTGACTAGTACATGGAAAATATAGTCTCCCATTAGACTGATGTTTATTTGTGCTATGCCTAATATTTCAGCACTGGCTGTCTAGCAGAAGAACCACAAAGGTCTATAATCCGTAAACAACTTCACCACCGGGACATTTCCATAACCTTGTAGGGTATGGAGTCTGCCTTTAGTTCACAATGACTGAGAGCCCACTCTACGGTGTTTACTTAATCACGGTGGCCAAATCATATGCTGGATTCAAAACATCTCAACCGCCAACACAAAGGTCGCAGGTTCAATCTACAATTTGTGGGAAGTGGGAACTGTAGAGCTACTGAAATCACAATAATGCTCTGCTGCTATCACTTAACTTGGAGTTATATAAGGTCCCTACAATTGCTTTCATGACGATGGTAAATAACTACAGTGGAGAGGCTGGAGAAGAGGTTGCCGTATGCCCCGCTGAATGTCCTTCCAAACATTTTCCAATTAATTTGAAATGATCGGGAAGACATACCTATAGTCTGATGACGTAACCAATGAGTGAGTGAGTTTCAGTGCTGCAGTGCCATTACAGTGGAGCCTAAGGGGATTATGTGTTTCAGTTTGCTCAGACAGAGGAGCACTGGGCTACTACAGCAACCAATTGAGAGGAGCAATTTCCTTGCTTGGCTGAAAGAGAAAAGATAAGTTGAAGGGAAAGGAAAGGAAAAGCAAAAAGCCATGAAGTCACAGAGATCTAAATGCAAAAGCATTGGATTCAGCTCAGCCAAAGGCAACAGTTTATTTCATCTTCCTACACTCTGAAATCTAGATTTAAGATGCTGTCATGTCTAAGAAAATGGAGCACTGGCCTGAGTAAAAGCTTTGTGCTAGTGAACACGTACAAAGCTTTACGTTACGCTGGCAAACACAATCATGATTTAACAGACAGAAGGTGAGCTAAATCAAACTTCATGTTGTAAATTTGCTGCCAAATGTCTCGCACAATAACATAATCAAACATAATTATAATGTAGTGTGGTCATATTAACAGGAAAAGAGATCAAACAAAGCCAGCCAGATGCAGTGAAAAGGGCAAACTTATGCATTTTCAAAAGGATGTCAAACATTTTAATGTATGAAATTGTTGGTTATATTTAAGAGTCAGGAAGAAATAACTTTTATTCAGCAAGAATGAATAAATAAATAAATTTTTCTTACTTTTTATTCAACTTTTATTCGTATTTCAGTTTTCAAAAAAGTATTAAGCAGCACAACAGTTTTCAAAATTGATAATAATAAGAAATATTTAGAATGTTCTGAAGGGTCATGTGACACTGATACTTAGAATAATGGCTGCTGAAAATTTTTAATTTGTATTTTTTTTTAAAATAGACAAATAAAATCGAACTTTTGAACATCATGTAAACATACAGCATGATTTATGGACTGTCTCTATTCCAACAGGATCCCAATAAAGAGGTAATGGAAGAACTCACTAGTAGTACGGTTAGACTGTAACTCACTAGACTAGTAAGGTTAACAAATAAATAAATATATCAAAACAAGAACATACAGTAAATACAGTAAGAGTACTAATTGTACCTGGACACAATGAACTGTTCAGGCCTCCCTAGATTGAGGACAAAAGCCAAACACAGGCATAGACACCAATCCGAGCGTATGCTCTCTGAGCCAAACCCATTCCATCTGTTTTTATGTGCCACCAACCACAGGCCAGCAACAGGGAATGAGGTGCCCTGCTGACGTTGCCATGGCAATCCAATCTTTCCACCATTCTAAGACCATAGTTAGAAAATACTGTACTTGGGCACTGGCTTCAGCGTTATAATCTCCTCTGACACACATTCAGGTATAATGCGGTGGTAGGCTATGGCATCTCAGAACAAGTCTGAATGCCTCCACTGCCGTGTTTTCAGCCGCGCTGGCATTCAAACATAATTGTATTCGCCCCGAAAGAAGCAGAGCCAAATTTGTCATGAGGATAATACCTACAATAATAATGATTATTATGGAGACATCAATCTAGAAAATTATACCACAGTCTTTCCTTGGAGCAGCACACTTTGTTTTGGAAACAAAGGGTGCAGTGCGAGGCTGATGAAGGCCTTCATTATAATTGGTATTTGGAATGATTAATGTATACCTCAATTAGGAAAGTGTATGGGTCCCACTATAGAAAGCTGTACACAGAGGGTGCTGGAAGGAACGGGTGGTCTCGGCTCTCTAAAAAACTCATTCTGTCACATCCCATTGTGCAGCGAGAGAACGGCTTGCCGCCTGCTCCCTCTGATTAGTTATTTATTTCATTTGCGCAAGACTGCATTTATTTATTTATTTTAGTCGGATCATTATTTTCCCATTCTGCAACCATTTCATCAAAAAGATCATTTATCTCTACCCGCTTTAATGAAGTGATAATTTGGCGATAATTAACATAATCTTGCACCAAAGCAAATGTGCCTAATGACTGTTGTTTTGATAGTCGAAGTCAGAGAAGGAGGGTCCAAAGCAGTGAGGCAGCATGCCAAAATTTGGGGAAAAACACCAGGAGAATCAGAGTGTGACAAAGCTAGAAGCATCAGGGACATCTAACTTTATGACCTTAACTCTCTGGAGTGGATTGCAGACAATTGATTGGACTTGTGTGAGCGATGAAGGATTTATAGGTCACCCAAATGGCCATTTCCTCTTGCACTTGAAGTATCAAACAGCTGAAGTAAGAACTTTCAAGTGCATGAGGATTAAAAAAAAAAAAGTTAGAAAGCGTACACACGACAAGTGATGGTTTGATGGATCAGTGAAGCACTGTCGGTGACATTTCATTTGGTATTTCTATTGAGTGATATTTGGCCGTTTCATTTCCCTTTCTATTATATCAGGTCAGATTAATTTTCTTCAACTCTGCATCTAAGCTCTGTCATTACCTCTGTGCCTCATTGAGCTTATATCCTCCACTGCAAGAGCTTTATTGACCTGATCAAGGTTGAGGGGACAGACAAACGCATGCTCCTTTTTTCTAAATGCCTTCAAATGCACAAGCAAAGCTGAACCACCAATTGCAGTGTCTATTTTCCACAAAGTGGACATGGTGAGGGGCATTAATGATGCTATTCAGACAGATGGAGAATACAACTTATTTGTTAAAATAGCTTTTTCTTCTTATTTAAGTTTAAAATAAAGTCACATTGTGAGACATAAAGCAAAAATCTGAGATATAGAGTGGCAACGTTTTTTTCTCAATTTGTTTTTTGATTATTATATATTTATAAATAAAAGAATATTTCTAAACAATTATAAAATTATAAATAAAAAAAAATAAAAAAAACTTTAGCACACCATTCTTTCTTCATTTCACTCATACCAATTTGGTCAGTGTGGTTAAAATGCACTTTGAAACATTGGCAAAATGCTGACCTCCCTACGGAACACTTGTCAAGTATGATTTTCAAACATTTTGCCTGTCTCTTTCCCCCAAACCTCACCACCCTCCTATGACTCCGTCCATACTTATTTGATCTCATTTCTATTCACAATGCAGGTGCATATGGAGCTGGCTGAGCAGGGTAATGTGTCTACTGTCCTGAAATACCCCCTCACATTTCATTATCAAGAGCGCTTCCATCATCTACTCCTATTGACCCTTCTAGTGAGACTAATACATTCTGTTATAGCAATAAACTTCTTATGGAGAAACTCGACAGCACCAACTACAATGAAACAAAGTAAGCAAGGGCGGATGGAGGGGGGAGGAAGAGAACCCCCACAACAACAAAAAAAGAAATCGTGTGAATGGGAAAACCTGGACCCAAAGGCAATAAAACAGACAAAGCAAATGAAACCTTATGTTTGAGAACACTGTTGACAAAGGGGCTTTAAACACATTATGGCCTGTTTCACTGTTTCCTTGAACCATCTTTAGGGTGGCGTAATCCAGCATGTTGCTAATTGTACTAGAGACAATGGAATAAGAGAAGGTGGTCCTCATTAAAGACCACCAATTTGTAAAGAGAACAAAGGCATTCCAGTCCATATCACCTTGCAGTGCCAGGCAGCCATATTGCTTTCAAAAAGTCTTAGTATCAATTAAGAAGCTTGAAAAGTGTCCGTGGTAAAACAGAATGCATATTTAAACAGCTGGGGATCAGCTCCTATTAAACAGGCTGCCATCACCGCAGTCCTATTGTGCTGGTGTTTAGAAGATTTCCAGCCGGTTGGATAAGCAGAGAGGAGGGGGATTTAGAGGAGGAAAGTAGCCGTGCTGTAAAATGCCTCACACAAAATAAACTGGTGGAGAATTTCACTGCATCTCATTCAGGTCAATCCTAAAAAACAGTCCAAATGAAAAAGACGACTCAATCAAACATCAAACATGCAGTGGAATGGAAGCCTTGGCTTTGTTATTAAAGCATATTGTACAATAATATGCTTTATTAACAAGGAGACAGAACCTCAGAGGATTTCAAACTACCTTGAAAAGTGAAAGGAAATGGGATGAGGCATAACATGAAACCTTAGTTAATTGAAGCTTTATGAACTTTGTTCAAAGTGTGGGAAATGTTTTTCCACCGGGAATATAAAGGTCCCTTACAGTTTTATGAATCTATTCTTCTCTTTCTTTAAATAGTCCACAAGGAAACTGTTTTAATTTGACCTCTGATTTACCTCTGCGATTTAGCTCCTGTGAGAGTAATAATTGTTTTTTAATAATTACTTTTTTTTATTTAATAACTTAAGGTGAGTTGATAAGAGGTGTGATGTAATCTTGAGTCAGATTGAAACCAGTTCACAAAAGCGGCATTAACATAATAATATAAAAAAAAATAACTTTATCAGTTTCTAATAGGGCACAATAAAAACACAAAACATATGGATACATTCTATCAGGTAACACACACAGACTTCAATATACTCAGGTTAATAGATAAAAACTGTAAGACTATAGATGTGATGTTGAATTAGAAAATTGGGTTTCACTTTATTTGGATGGTCCCTTTAACACATTCAGTTGACTATAAGTAACGTTGCACCTACATCTCTACTAACTCTCACTAGAGTGTTAGTAGAGTATTAGTAGACTGGTAGGGTTAGGGCTAGAATAAGTTGACATGTAGTTGCAAAGTTACTTATAGTCTGTAGAATGTCTGTTGGAGGAGCATCACAATAAAGAGTTGGCAGATATTAAGCAGACAGTCTACTAATACTCTAATGAGAGTTACTTGACATGTAGTTGCAAAGTTACATAGTCAACAGAATGTTCAAAGGGGACCATCAAAATAAAGTGTCACCGAAAATTGTTCAAGTCCAATATAGATTTTTATATAATCGAACAACATTTTTATATTTCTGATGTGCAGTAGGCAAAGATGACACCAAGACAACAATTGATCAATTCCATTTTCCCATTTTATAATAACACAATCATACATTTTCCTTGTTTGAATAATTCCACATCAATTCTTCAACATGACTAATTTCAGCATTTCCTTTCACCATTAAAACATTGATTATCATTTCATCCACCCCGCTGTAACCCCTACAGCAAGACAAACAGCTCATTCATATTTAAAGGCTTTTCAAAAGCGATCACTTAGCCAAGGGGATTTCCAAGTTAAACTGGTTAGATAATGGGATCAGAGACTCATCTATATTCACAGTACAGCTCTAACACCAGCACACTGTTGCCAGATTCATAAAGGCAAAGCGACAAAACATTTTCACAGATCTGCGCCTCTTCAATGAATCAGTTAACAAGTTGCTGCTTCAGAATCACCGTCTTAGCCATATAATGTCAATCAGTTTCATCTGAGGCCTGCACTGGTGCTTACAGAGTCCATTAAGTATAGAGGGAGGTGAGAAAAACGTCTGGGAAGTGGGGCAAGTTGTGTCACCGCTTGATCTAAATACTGTGCACAATTTCTGTCATGTAATCATACATAGAAAGTAACCATCATATACAAATGAAATGCCTGTGGTTGATGACATGACAGCTTACCACTAACATGGTGATGAAAGTTGAATTGCCTCTTTGTCTTGGCTAGAGTGCAATTTCAGTAAAACATGTCATAGCTTACTTCGAGCTGTGAACTAAGCAGAAGTAGGCCTATCATTGCCAGCTACCCCTCCATTCGGTTATGTCCGTGAACGTAAACAGCATGGAAATGAATCATATTAGATCTGTGTATTAAAGTGACAGCAGCGTAATACAGCATCTACTGCTATATACTGTATGCTGTTAATATGAGTCAAACAACAAAAGAAAATCACTCGCTGCTCTTGGTTGAATAACTTTAGAAGCTTTAATAATATGCTGTTAAATGCTCTGGCAAGGAGATAAACAGGGTGGACTGTGTACAGCTCAGTCAGGAGAGCAGCTAAGCTAATAGGGCAGATTATGTGCCAGTCGTGGGCGGGGCCTGTTCCAATGTGACATCATATTGGAGCACATTCCTGAAAGGCTCATCTTGAGACACTGTTTCAGATTTATGGGGAAAATAAAAAATGGAATGGATGGATTTTTACCACAATAGGGTGGTTGTGCACACTGTGGACAAAACAAATATGTTTAAAAACAATATAAAAGTGAAAGTGAAAAGTAAAAAGTAAAATTTTGCATAATAGGTCCCTTTTAAATTACAACTAGTTAGGCTATAACATTGAACACACACACACACAAACACAGACAGTTAAAAGTTTTAGATCGGTAGGCTTTTTTATATTTTATAGGAAGTCATTTCTGCTCACCAATTAAGGCTGCATATATTTGATCCAAAATACAAAGTATAAATATAAACTTTTTTTTTTTTACAATTTGAAATAACTTTTCTATTTGAATATTTTTTAAAATGCTATTTATTCCCGTGTTGGCAAAGTTGAATATTCAGCATTATTATTCCAGTCTTCAGTGTCACACAATCCTTCAAAAATCATTCTAATATGCTTATTTTGCTGCTCAAGAAACATTTATTACTATTATCAAAGTTAAAAAAAAACAGCATTTATCTGAAATAGAAAGCTTTCGCAACATTATACACCATCGTTTTTGGAAAGAAATGACGGTAACACTTTATTTTAAGGTGCTTGTAATAAGCAGTAATTAACAGTTAATAAGACACTTATAAGACCTTATAAGATGCATATAAGATGCATATAAGCATTAACTACTTCATTTAAGGGTTAATTAAAGGTCCAGGCCCTGAAGAGATCAGGGAAACTACTCCCTCTTGGGAAGGTACATTTTTAAGGGACTGGGAGTTTGTGTTACCATTTATGTTTGTTTCGGCTGTTCTAAAAGTGCAATGTATTGATACTTGAGAAATTTATTAGTTAATTTAATTGATTTATTATCATTAGTTAATGCTTATATGCATCTTATATGCATCTTATAAGGTCTTATAAGTGTCTTATTAACTGTTAATTACTGCTTATTACAAGCACCTTAAAATAAAGTGTTACCGAAATGACATATATTTTTATTCAGCAAGGATGCATTCAATTGATCAAAAGTGACAGTAAAGACATGTACAATGTTGCAAAAGCTTCCTGGACTTCTCTAAAAAAAAACACTATCTAAAACTTTTGAACGGTAGTAGAGTGTGTTTAGTGCATATAGCAAATTAAGAAAAGAGCCTTTCTGCTTAGTCTAACACTGACAAAATTTTACACATCTCTTTCATATCAATTCTTTTGAATTGTAACAATAGAAACAATGTTTGTGTTGGATCGAGCTGAAAAGCCAGCAGCACATAGCAAGCAGGGGTCACAATTGCTTTTAAAGGGACCTGTGAGTGTGTCCCGCTCTAAACACTGCATGATGAAGTCAAAACGAGAGCACTAATGCATCAGCAATCAGCCTACAGGGGCTTAGCACATCATGACTAAAGGTTACAAAACACGCCCGGCCCGTGCTATAAACCCTATAACCTTTCAAAATAACACAACAGAGAGTAGCGACAGACGAGCTGCTTCAAAATGGCTCTAATTCACAAATTTGTATTGCATTATAATATGCTCTGCTCTCAACTCTTGCTCGCTTACAAATGGTCTTCAGGGTGAACAGGCTGGTACATTAACAGTTAGAGTGAAAGCAATCATGCCGTTTCAAAAAAACTATTCATTTGCTGTCTAAAACTATATCTATAAGGGCCATTCCACCGAATGGGTGACATTTACTTGTTGTAATTCTTCAAAATTAAACTTTATTTTTTATCTTTTTCAACATTGAATCTAATACTACACATATTTAACTATTCAAAATGTGTATTGGTCAATCTCAGGCAACTTTATTTATTTTTTTACAAGGTTTAAGCAGAAGATGGGCGCATGTTTTCTCAATCCTGTTACCGAAAACCATGTGCCATTTAAAAAGCAAGTTTAAAAGCATGTCAATTAATTCCTTTGTTTTCCCCACAAGAAAGTGTTTATTTTAAAGAAATTGTTGGTTATATGTTCCAAAAATTGATATTTGTGACAATAAAATCACTATTAAGGCAAGGTGTATTTTAATAAAAAACAAAGCCATTTTTTTCATTTTAAAGAAGACCGAAGCCTCAAGTTTATATATTTTTTAACAATTTAATTTATTAAATAATTGTATAAATGATGGGCCAAACAAAACTGATAAAAACAGTGATTTAATAAAAAAAAATTAGAAAAATGAAAAAAATAGTAACAGGACTGAAAGTAACAGGATTGAGTTTTCAAGCAAAAAGTTATCAAATACATGACATATGGCCACATAGTATATGCTAATAGCATGAGGACACTGAGCCATTTCTAGTGCCTTACCAAAAGTTTATATTTTTAAAATAAACAAATAAAATCTAAGAAAAAGTTTAGGTAACAGGACAGAGTGTTGAGATTGACCTTCTCAGTCGTAGTTACAATTTCATCAAATATACAGAAATTAAAATGAGAAGACTAACTTATGGTCTTCCCAGTGCCTTCAGAAGATCCAGATGATGCAACTTCCTGTTGAAAATGTGTCTTGTGGAATATTCCCAGTTTTTCAGAGGGGGTAATGTGTTAGGGTAACAGGACTGAGTGTAAACCCGGGGACATGACTAAAATGTGTATTTTATCTAAAATATTAGATCAAATGTATTTTTCTTTTTTCATTTTAAAGCAGATTGGATATAAAGTCACACAACAATGCAAAAAAAATCAGATTTCTGAAGGATTTGAATCATTATATTTCATTGTAAAGTTTAGAGATGGAGAGTGGGGACATGCAGAAAATGCATTTTTTGAGTGTTCTATGTAGTTTTTATCTAAGTTTTTAATTATACATTTTAAATTTGTAGTTAGCTTAATGTGCAGGACATTTTGCTTAATAATAAAATGTATTTTAGAGTTAATTTTCATGCAATTTTATACATATACTGTCCTGGGGACAGAAATGTCACCCTTTCGGTGGAATGGCTCATAAAGGAATTCGACAATCACCAATCTGGACTCTTTGTAGAGCTCAGGTACACAGGACTTTAAGTTGACTGGCACATAAATGGCTGGGATTACGTTTATGAAGAATTGAAGGCCATTACATGACCTTGAGGATTATGCAAGATGTATAAAAAAAGAAATAAAAGCTTGCACTACAAGATCTTTTCATATGACAAAGCCCGCCAAAGCATCAAGTAATCGCTAGTGGAAATGCATAAAAACACCAACAACATGGCAACGCTTGAGCACTAAATCATGTATGGCTGATGCAGCCTTGAACATAAACAGTCAACCATTTTCATCTTTCATCTCATCGTCTCAAGCCGCGCACATCTCGATATGGAGACGCGCAGGCCTTTTAATCCTAAGATCAGACATGTATTCAAAATGCCTGGCCACCATGATGGCTCATTAGTTGTCCATTAGGCCTACCTACCTGACATCAAAGCTGCCATTTTATTGGAGGAGCTGAAATCAAGGGCCTGAATAAGCCGAGCGTCCCTTAGTGCATTGGCTATATTCAGCTTATTTTGAGCAGACCAGCTTTGTTGTCCTGTAGTGACCTGAATAGGTAATGAGGTTCTCAGACTAAGGCCCACGAGCTCTGCAAAGGATGTGGGCCTGATTAGTAATCTACAAGCTGCTAACAGAAGCACAAGCCTGCCCATTTTCATGCAAACACATACAAACACACATGCCAAAGCCTTCTTACACCCTATTGCCATGAGATGCAAATAAAACGAACAGCCTTACAGACAGCTTACAAAAGATCGACTTGTGAATTTAAAAAAGATGGGTTTTTTTCTATATGGAAAAGACACACAGGGCAAATTAAAAGGGAAGTTGAAAGGTGGTCTGACAGCTGAGATTTGGTTCAAACCAAGGACTTTGTTTGGGAGTAGTGTCAGGCATGCAGGCGCCAATAGGAGCCAGGGGAGCGAAGAATCATTTCTTCCTGGCTGGTATTCAGGCTGCATCAGTGCTGGGTACTCTGCTGCATGGACCAATAAGATGAAACTGTGACCTGAATTAATTGGCCCAAAAGAGCTGATCGCCAAGGTTACTGCAGGAAATCAAATAGAGGAATGCCACAGGAAGTGCTTTGATCAGAACACATTCCCACAGGTCAGTCCTGATGCCATAGTGATATTAATGATGACGTTCTGAACCAGCATGTGAAATATTTATCTTTCTTTCACATCAAAAAGCACAGCCAATACCATTATGGGGGCAATTATTAAAAAATCTCTGGTGGTCTCAACAGTATCTACCACTACTGAATAATGTATTTCTTTCAAATAGTTAATTTTTTTATGTCAGTCCTAAATGATACCAAGGGCTCCAAGGAACGGTTCACCTAAAAAGTTTGGCATCATTTACCCACCCCAAGTGGTTCCGCCCTGTACTTTTTCCCTTTCTTATGTGAAACACCAAAGGTATGGCTTTTGAGTTTTAGTGCCACGTTAAAATAAATCCATAACAGGTATTTTACAAGAATCAAGCCACAAAGTTTGTATGATAAAATGCTAACATTAAAACCGTTTTTTAAGTAGTAATACTTGCAATAGATTCATTACACTTTAAAAAACAACAAAGTAAAATTAAGACTAAAATTGTAACATTAAAAGTAGCGATTGAAGTAATAATGTAGAGGACGACTTAAGAATTATGAGAAAAAAAGTCGTAACATTAAGTTGTCAATGTTTTGAGAATAATCTCTCATAAGGCTTTTGATGGGAATAAAGTGTTTAAGGATAACATTTTAACATTACATTATTAAAGTATTGATATTGAGAATAAAATACGAGAACATTGAGAAAAAAAAATATTATAAAATTATTTAAAGCAATATATTAAGTAAAAATTATGATAACAATAAAATAATAGCAAATTTGTAACAGTCCAAGAATAAAGTTGTAATGTTTTGAGAATAATCGCATAATAGGCCTTTTATGAGAATAAAGTCAATATGAGATATTAAGTCCTAGCATTATGAGATTTAAGTCATAGCATGAGAATGGCTATTCTGTTTTAACGGTATTTCCTTGAGGAGAAAATGCTGAATGAAAAGTATGAGGCGCCACGTAGGATTTAAATCAAACTTCGCTTATCAATACATGCATAACACACGTGCATATACACCTATAAATTACTCGCATATACATGTATACTATTGGATGTTCAAAATACATATATGAAATACACGTGTCGTGCACACTAATATGAAATTCATACCAATACATATTATGTTAGTAATGAATGCATATAAACTTGTGAATAACTTGCATATACATATAAACTTGACGCACGCATACACCTATAAATACTCGCATATACATATAAACTTCCATTCACATACACCTATAAACACTCGCACATACATATACACTCGCTGCACACAGACACACCTATACACACTCGCATATACATATAAACTTCCATGCAGACACACCTATAAACACTCGCACATACATATAAACTTCCATGCATATACACCTATAAACACTCGCTCATACATATAAACCCGATGCGCGCATACACATCCATAAAACACTCGCGCATACATACAAAATAAAACGTGGATGCATGCTTTAGTTGTGTATGTATATGCGAGTGATTTCATATGTGGATGTGCGTGAACTTTTCAGTGTAAAAGGAAGTCATTTCAGTGTAAAAGGAAGTCATTTATTCTTCTTCTTCTTTTGGAGTTTTATGGCGGTTGGCAAACCAGCTAAAAGGTGCATTTACCGCCACCAACTGGACAGGAGTGTGAAGCGTCAACACGCAACACCTGAAATAAAGCTTGCCACAAAGAACCGGCGAAAGTGATGATTATGCATGAAACATTTGAATTGTTGATAAAGTTGATAAATTGATCAAGTTGATGATGCAGACTCACCATCTTCGCAGTAGCCTAGTGAACCCGCATAGAGAGAAATGCACACTTCATATGAATTAGCCTACAAAAGCAGAGAGTAGCCAATTTATTTTAGTTTTTAATTGTTTTGTTTAAAAGTACACATTTCAAGCTTTCTATAGATATACAGGTCTGTGAGGCAAGTAGCTTATACGCTGAGTTTCGGTTCATTTACGTGCTCCAGTTCACGCGCCGGCGCCTCCGTGTAATTATTATATTGTCCCCCCATATAGTCCCAAATCAATCTCTGCCTAGGAAATCCCCTAGTCTTAATCTGCATTGCTATTTGTACTCGTTGTGAATAAGCAGGCCACAAGAAGTATTTAAAAAAAAAAAAAAAAAATTATTTATCTCTTTTACTCACGACATGCTACCTGGCAACATAGGATTCCATTCATTATGCTAAGCTAAGCTAGCGGCGGCACTGCTAGACTAAGACAATGCGTGCACTGAGACAAAAATGCATTTGCCCACCTATCTAATTGTAGGGGAGACAGTGAATAACCCCAATTTTAAAAAACGGTGGAGTGTTCCTTTAAGTTCCTGTGTTTCCTCAGTTCATTGTCGGCTATTGTTTGTGAGTTGACAACTCTGTTACGCTATGTTGGATATTCTCAGTTTATTATTTTAAATACATTTGGATTAGAACTTTTGACTCCCCTTCATCTTTGGACTCTGAACTGTGACACCAGTAATATATCAAGTTTTCTTGATGAGAAACCTACTGACTGTCTAGAATAGCTTGGTACAAATTGAATGCATACACTATGATTTTCATTCAACTGAAGCTTGCCATCAGGTTGAAAAGATTGCAATTTGTAGTGCAGGAAAGGGATGCTGGAAACATTGACGCCTTTAAAGATAAGAGATTAGCCAACCAATCAGGATTTTTTTTTGTTGTTTCATGTGTAGTGGGACGTACAGAGTCTCGTTATTTTTTAATACAATGCTCGCGGGTAATGTTCTGTCCAATCATATCCTGCGAGGGAGCGTTTAAAAGGAATCGAATGAACGCTTGTGGGTGTGGGGTCACCGCATGTGCGTCATTGCCGGTTTGTTTCATCCCGTCCGTCTGAGGTATGTGTTTGGCTAACTAGTTAGCACACAGATTTGTGACTTTATGTAACAGTCATTTGGTCTATAGCTATGGCAGATGGTTCGTTGCTAAGGGTTGTGGGTGGTGGCTATTCATATGCCCCTCCTGTCTTCCCGTGCCGTTGTTATGGCGAAGCATTCGTCCGTGTGTGACTCCGATTTGCGACCCGCTACGAAGTAAAGGTATGTCTAACTCCGCTACTGCGCAACGTTTATGTATGTCTATGTTGTAATTTTGTTTGAATCTTGACAGGAATGATCTGTTCGCGGAGACAAGTGCGTTCAATGAGGCCTGCGGGGCAACACTAATTGAAGCTGCTGCTTTGTCGACCCCGGTTTCGTTTGGACAACTCGCTCGTGAGCGCGTGTGCGCTCGGTTCATGTGTTTTGCTTTTGTACATTTTACTTTATTTTGTTTGTCAGTATTATTGCTTTATCTCGTTTGTTTGTCTACCCATGTGTCAAACTCGCGTGGGCGCTCGTTTTAAGTGTATCGTGACACCTGCTTTCTAGCATTTTTTTGATGTGATCGCCGGGTTGCTGGTGAAGTATGAAAGTGGGGTGAATATCCACCCAGTTTGGTGCCCAAATTCTTATCCTCAGCGTAGTTTGATGCATGAACCTTTAGTGTGTAAATAACTGTTTCCTATTTGTTTTCTTTCTTTTGTAACTTTATTTAAATGCAAATTGTTATTTGATTATTTTGGAAATTATATTGTTAATTGTGTTTTTGTTACAGGAGCCGAGGCTTCGGGGCAGGCCACTCATAGGCCCTCGCGTGCGGTGGTGGGATTCTGTCACAGAGTGCTGTGCGTACAGGCTTGACCTTGTTGGTGTGTCGTGGTGAGATCGGTGCACAGGGTGGTATAGGAGCATTGTGCTCATTAAGCTAGTTGTCCCTGCCATTGATAAGCCTCGGCTCCCTTTCATGTTTGGGGTATTTAATGTATGTGATAACCTGATCCCTCAGTCTCTTTTTTTATGTGTTTTTTAAGATTACTGCTTGATGATTGAAATAAAACTTTTTGTACTTTTGGTATCCACGTCTCAGACTCTCCTTCGATAACCACGCTCCTGTGTCCTTTTTCGTAGGTGGTTAAATAATAGTAATATTAATATTTCCCTGTTTAACAGGGTGGCGTAGTCAGCTACACGGGTAGAGGGGGTGACCACCCCTCCCCTCGTCCTGCCACACATGGAAGTGTGAGTATTTCTTGGAGTGCAAAAGTTAGATCTCTGGAAGGACCTTTCAGGTGGTCACAGACAGCATACCGACTGGTTGTCAAGGACTTTAGCTTATAGTCAATAGACTTATTACTGCAAATCCGTCTCTGAAATGAAGGAGTCCTGATATGTGCTTTGAAAAAAAAAAAAACTACTGCCATTCAACATCAGCTTCACAATCTCAGAGGATATATAACACATGGTGGTTGCTAGCTGTATAGATCATATGTATGTTTAAATATAATGCACAACCTATGTTGACAATGTTTTTTGCCAGCCTCATTTTACCATTTTGACAATAATGAGATGGATATGGATGATTCATCACTGAATACCTCTACTACACACAACTGCACGTCTACCATCTGCATCTCGCCCTGCAGTTGACTGTCATCAAATATAGAGCTGAAGGCACCATTCTACAGCCTTTTAGAAGACTAACGTCTTGCAGTTCTGCGAGGAAAAACACAAGCAGTGCCGGCAGGTTAATGAGACATTTGGAGTATCTGAACATGGGATCACACAGAGATTTTTAGCTGACAACGGCAGCAGACGCAGAGACACTCCTATCAACAGAGGTAGCTCTGTAATTAAACCGTTGCTCTCTTCAAAATGAAAGCCGCATTCCACATGCCATAATTATACATTAAGCACTGCCACCTGGGAGTTCCTCGATAAGCAACCACTTTTCCCCTCATTTTATTCCATATTTAGGGCACAATCAGTTTGCCTGATGAGAGATAAATGGCGTGTGAGGTCGTGAGTGTGATTGGAATGTTATGTGCTGCCGTCCCTGATTTACCTATATATTTGTCCCAAACTCTGCATTTTGCACTGCGTGAAATTATGGATTGTGGGGCGAGAGGTGGATTAGCTAAAGGCTTGGGTAAGACTTGGGTAAGACTGTGTACTTCACGATTTAGTTTAAGCTCAATGGCAGTGATGGCACCAATCCTTGGCCTTTTGAAGTGTTCACAGTTTCTTAACATGCTAGCCTAATTGGTTTAAAGTGGGACAACACATTTAGCATAACTGAACGGCAGACCTTGCAAACCTAGCACCACAACATCAGGCTGAGATGTTAGCAGCTCAACAGGTAATGTAATGGAGATAACATATCTCATATAGCCGGATTTAGTGATGGAAAAACTTCCAGTCTACATGAAATTGTGGAAAAGACATGGAAAAAAAAAACATAACATAAATAAATGTACATTTATGTAAAAACATTTACATAAATAAATCAATAAATCACTCTTCAGTAATTTCAAGACATCCAAGTTATGAATTATTTGGAAATGCATTGAGTATAGTAGACATATACCGTGTTATTCACTTTCAGTGCAGATTTGACAGCTTATCTGAGAAAACTGTGCTAATTTTACTTAGAATTTAACAACAACAATTCAAAAATATAGGGTTTGGAATGGATTCATGTTGCAAGGCTGAGTGAACACTTATTAAATGAAATAGCACACATTTATAGCTGTTCCCCCTTGCAGGGTCATAGGTCAAACTCTGCTGTCTCTGACTGTCTGCTGGTGGATGTGATTTCCTAAAAAGTCTCAATTTTGCTACAAGGCTTGACGCATGAGTCCTGGGCACTCTAACCTCTGGCTCCATCCTTCAAGGCACATTGACACTCTAGAGTCAGCCAGGACAAGCACTTTTCAAGAATATGGGGCATTATCTGACAAGACTATCTTCACCCTTGTGTCCCACTAGGTCCCTAAATGGTTGGTCTTCAAACTATACCAATTACTGAAAAGTATTCTGCTTTTGTAAGAACTCCAGTGCAACTCAAGTGTATAAAATGTAGCAAGTTGTAAGGGACAGATGCAATTGGTCATATCAACCGAATATTTATGTCAGTGGTCAGCAATTTAATGCCATGAGAAACTGGCTACTAGCTGCCAGTCTAAAACTCTGCTTACCAACTCTGGTTACCGTCCATTGAGAAAAGAAACACATTTATATTATTTTACTTTTGACTTATTTCACAAAAACTCTCAAAATTAAATACAAAGCGTTGGTTTTATTTATCATGGTTCAAATATCATTGTAGAGACTGGTAAACAGCACAAGGTTTCAGCATTAAACACAAAAGAAATATATTCAAAAACAAGACAAATATATGCTAGGTGCAAAATCCAAATGCTAGAATGAGCAATTATTATATTCTTATTTATTTACCCTATTGATGGTTTTGTTAAAGCTGATGCACATGCTGTCTGACCGCCATGATTCCCATTACACGAGAGTAGATGTTAAAACGTCATGCTGATTTGTACTCGGCTTTCGCCAAGATAAGCAAAACTAAGACGTAGCTTTACAGTAAACTATGCTTCTCCATCCATTTACGCTTCTTTCCATACGGTGGTGTGACTCCCCTTCTGTCCGGCGTTAATGGCTGCAGTGTACTTGGCGCGTCAGCACACGCGACGGCTGCAACTACAGGACCAGCACGACAACCGTCTGGATTGAGCAGAGTAGGGGACATCTCTAGGGTCTTCAAGTGGGCACCTTCCGTCCTCTGTGTTTCGTCGACTAGCCCACGACACCTCAAGAGGGCTCGACAGTGACTCTGGCGTCCCAGAGTCACCCCCCTCTGTCCCCCACTCAACTCAGTCCAGCTTACTGACCTCTACATCCCTCCTGCTGCTGAAACCTAACCACAATCTCACAATCTCTCCGCAACCCGACCATACGCGCCAACCCGTTTGACTAAGGCTGTCGAGCCCCACTGGTGCGTTAATATGCAGTTTCAGTGGACAACGGTTCCGTATGGCATACCACCTACCGCAAAACACAATATCTGCTCAACCACCCGTCATTCACGCAATATCCACAGGAACGTATACAAATAAACCAACAGACTCTTCAAGTTTTCAAGAATTCTACAAAACGGTAGCGTGGCGGCCTGTACACAGCCAGCTAGAATCTTTCCGTCTCAACCACAGCCAGTTGCTGCTCCTTTCTGCTGCTTCAGATAAGTTCTTTACTGTGCGACGCAACTCTTGGCCGCTGAATCCGATGTCTCTGAGGAACCGGGTTGTAGAGTGTGCCACAAAACCTTGACAACCCACTTCCACTGGATAAACCTGGACTCCCCATCCTCGCTGTTCTGCTTCAGTGGCCAGATGAGCATACCGCAGTTTCTTCCTCTCATATGCCTCATCTACCGCATCCTCCCATGGCACTGTTAACTCTATCAGTTGAACAATGCGTGCTGATCCAGACCACAAAACAATATCTGGTCGTTGTTAGTGGTGGCAATCTCAGGTGGAAAAATAAGCCGTTGATCAAGATCAGCCAGCATCTTCCAGTCCCTAGCAGCTTCCAGTTGTCCTGGGCGAGAATTGGTGTTAACACCTTTTCTTGGTGGTTGCTCGCCTGGGCGGAGGAATATTGTCTTCTGCGTGTAATGTCTTGCTAGAACAGGTGGCAACTTATTGGTCATGTTACGCTTGCCTTCTAATGCTAAAGCCAAACATCGCAGTACTTGGTCATGGCGCCAAGTAAACCGACCTTGGCTAAGAGCCACCTTACATCCTGTCAAAATGTGCCTTAATGTGGCAGGTGATGAACACAAAGGACAAGAGGGATCCTCTCCTACCCAGAGGTTTAGGTTCTGCGCTGATGGGAGAACATCATATGTTGACCTAATAAGGAAACTGATCCTACTCTCTTCCATTGACCAAAGGTCTTGCCAGCCCATCTTACGATGTTCCACACTCTCCCATCTCATCCACTCTCCCTGCTTGGCCTGGGAAATGGCCTTTATACACCTCATCCTCTCCTCCTGCTTACGCACCTCGTTGACTACCAGCTTCCTCCTTTGAGCTGGGCCTTCCTTGTGCCATTTAGGAGGAGCTAAACTGAGCCCAAAACCCCCTCTTCCATGCTGTACCTGTCCCACGATATCCCCAATTTGAAGGGCAGCCTTTGCCTCTACTACAGATTTCTTTGCTGACCACTTTCTACCAGTTTTTAACACAGGGGCTGCCTCCCTTACACATTTGTCGCGTGACTCTACTAAGGTCATTTCCAGTCTGATCTTGGCACACTTAAACTCCTCGCTAAATTATAAAAATCTCGAATATCAGCTGATTTTAATGCAATACTTACACAGAAGAAAATTCCAGTATTTTTTTTTACCTGCACCCATGATGATTCTTGCTACCATTCTTATTTGCCTTTAATGGAAATGATCAAAATTAAGTTTGAAATGCTTTGGTAGGCCAATCAATCAAGGTCTGTCAGTAAAGAGAACCATGAAGTACTTTCAAACAAAAGTGATCTATATTAGTATTCTGAAAGATGCTTGTAAAACACATTGATTTGGCACTGTCATTGTGCTCGTAGCCTTTGAAGGATGAGGACTGCAACAACAACAAAAAGTGAAAATATGCTGCGCTGCCCCACATTAGATTATTTCACTCTTGGTCGCATTTACACTGGCCATTGGTGACCTTTTTTTGGTGCACTCAACCACATGTAACTTTTCTAATGAAAGTCATAGGGACAAGGCCACTCTTTTGCTCAGTTTTCTTTTTATATGTTTCTATTTTCACCTTACTTGACTTCAGTCATACACCAATAATTTATCTGCTGACACTGATCCAACATAACCTCTATAGGGAAGAAAGAAGAACTTTGGACAAAATGGTTTCATCAAAGCCAAAGGTTTGCCTCAAGTCACACTAACGCAATTGGAGCAAAGAGACTGTCCAGTACAGATGAAACATGATGTCATCTCCTGTCAGAGAATGCCCTGCCTGTAATTGAAGAATCATCATGGTGAGCAATGTAGGGCCACCAGAGCTTCAAGGTCAAGCTACACTCGGGTCTTCAAATGTCATTAAAAGGTCATGCTGGACAACTTCAAGAAAAAGTTTGACCTTTGATGACAAAAATACATTTATCATTTTTTATTTTTTTTATTTTAGGTTACCTAGTGTCATTTTTATTTTTGTTAGAATGAATAAAAAAACAAAAAAAAAACGAAGGACAATTCCCTAAAATGTTCACATGCAGTCTATTTTGTTTTAGCTGCAAATTCACTACAGGAATTATGTGAACCAGGTATTGATGCAAACTTGCCATCAAAATCTGCACAACATTTTTACGTCACAGTCCGCTGCAGCAAGCGGATAGGAGTTAGTGAATAAGCTAAATTACCACATGCAAAAGTACATTGGTTTAGTGAAGTACAACTAGGGATGCTTAGCCTGGGAAAACCCAGACAACTTCCGGCAAATTTAGATTTGCTCTGAAAGTTTTTCTGGCAAAGAGCTCATTCAAGCCCATTTCCAATCCGTTGAAATCGAGGCACCAATCAGAAACGTTGGGGCGGGCTTTACACGATGACGACAGCGCTGGGATTTTGAAGCAGATTTTGTAGCCTACATTACAAAGATGGATGCCGCCGTCGAACATCACTCGTTCGAATCAGCAATCGCGTCTGTTTTAAACGATTTGAACGTTTCCTTTTTGTTAAAAACCGAGCAAAGAACAACACATGGAGATGTTTCTCCGCCGCTCTGCATACGTCATTTTCTTCATCGCTCTGATTGGGTTTAGGTCTATCAGCGACGTCCGTTGGTGACGCCCCTCTGGAAATGATTTGTCTATGATGCTTTGCCAGACCATAACTCAGTTACAACTGAGAATGGTGTGGTTTTAACCAGGCTAAGGGATGCTCATTTCGGTTCATTTTCCCGACCGACAACCGCCACTCGTTATCCGAGTATTAACCGTTAACTGATAAGATTATAATAGCCTATTGAATTAAATAAAAATAAAATTGGCGAGTGTCTGTGACCCGTTAACAATACAAAAAAAAAAATTCACAGCAATTTGTACGAATTTTACGAGGTGGCTAATTCATACTAATTCATACGACCTCACTCGTACAAATTCGTACGATTTTTGCTAATTCGTACATATTTTACGAGTTACCAAATTCGTATGAATTCGTACGAATGACCTACCCCTGACCCCGCCCCTAAACCTACCCATCACGTGGGTTTAGACAAATCGTACAAATTCGTACGAGTGAGGTCGTATGAATTAGTACGAATTAGCCACCTTTTAATCACTCGTACGAATTCGTACGAATTGGTCGTGAGATAGCGTTATTTATTTTAATGTGCAAACCAATCCACACATTGTCGAGTTTTTATTTTAAAAAGTAACATGTCTACATGATGTGGGGTTAGTCTGGAGCGCAGCCTGTTGAGTTAGACCCGCGGCAGAAAACACCCTCTCCGATGGCACAGATGTCCCGGGAATACAGATAAAACGTCTCGCTAGAATGGCCAGCTTCGGGAAGCGACTTTCATTTGCTTGTGGATGTTTGCTTCCCAAGTGATATTGCATTGTAGGCTACTTGTAACTACTGTTGTATTTTAATACCGCGTAGCATATTTTGCAAGTAACTTCGTCGCCCTTTCTGTCGAAATGGTCCCACACAGTACTTATTTTCATGAGCACTCTCATCATTGTTTGTATGTTTCATTTGTAAAGCGTCTTTGAGTTCCTTGGAAAGCGCTATATAAGACTTATGT
Organism: Rhinichthys klamathensis goyatoka; assembly: GCF_029890125.1. Taxonomy (NCBI): domain Eukaryota; kingdom Metazoa; phylum Chordata; class Actinopteri; order Cypriniformes; family Leuciscidae; genus Rhinichthys; species Rhinichthys klamathensis. Next base: position 2,331,272 of record NW_026606820.1, read on the forward strand.
ATTATTATTATTATTTTCGCTCGCTCGCTTCTTTTTGCTTGCTCAGCGAAATATGTCTGATAGTTTAATCGGTCAAAATTTTTACTTTCGGTTAACAGTTAAACGGTCAATATGAGCATCCCTAAGTACAACCTCTCTTTTGCTTTAGGATTAAAGCTCGATTGTTTCACATTTCAAGGCCAAAATTTTTGCAGTCCATAACTTGAATTTCTTCATCCATCAAAAGGCACAACACATAAATGATCACACAAATAAAAAGTAATTCTTTGTCATGAGTCATTAGATTTCAGACCATTACAGCCACAATGAAAAATATTCTTTCTTTCCCTGAGTCAATAAAGTACATACAATGCCAAAGGGTGAGTTAAAGACTTAAGGGCACTCATAAGCAAAGCAAAAAGTGGTAAGTGGCCAGTACAGTTGACTAAAATCTCATTTGAGCTCCCACTGGCTGTGGTGGCTGTGCCCTCTGCTCCCGTGAATTCATTTTCAAGGGCAAACTTACTGCAAATAATTCATCTCCCAAAACAGCCATCAGTCAGGCTCCAGTTCAAACAACTCAAATCTATCCTTCGCATGAAAAAAAGAAAGAGGTATGAAACGAGGACTCATGATGACTATAGATTGTGTGATGCAGTCTTTGAAAGTGCCAATTTCTCAATAAATAAGTACTGAGTGGAGATTGCTCCAGAAGATAGAGCTCTAATGCAACCCTCTACTTGCAGGGACAATCAAATCTCTACCAGCATTAATCTAAGAAACTGGCAAGACATCATGGACAAATGCTATGTGTTTCTGCATGCACCATCTGTGCTCCAGTCATTTGTGATCTTCCTTTATTTGTGCTAATTGTCCTTAGCATTTTGCAATTATTACCTCTTACATGTTAGGTGAGGATCTTCCAAGAATACAGCCGTCTAGCAAAGCGATGACTCTTTTGTCAGTTGTCAAGGCATGAGCCTAGAAACTAAATGAAAATGGCTTCACGGCAAATTTGGTCTAGTCATCAATGTGGTTTACCAAACAAGAACCGACATCTTTCTGTAATTGATGCTTTTTGTTTTTCAATCGCTCATGCAGACTGTCTCAGTATCTATTTTTAATTGATCAGACCCATCCCAAGAGACTTGACCATTAATCATTTGATGGATCCGACAACATGGCAGATATCCAGCTGGAATGGAAAGACAGCTTCAGAACATAGTTATTTTTACTAAAGTTGGTCAGCAGAACAAAAGGACACAGCTCATCAAATCCACCTTCACAGTTTTCTACTCTTTTTTTTATTATCCCAGTTAAGTATAAAAGAATGAAAGGCTGATGGCATATCTACCTTTTCCTTTTCACTACCACTGTACTAGAGAGTATGAAAACTTTAAAACAAGACTTTTGGCTAAATTTAAGCCAAATATGTTAATTAATCATTAGTGAAATAACTCATTTGAAATGTGAATCAATTATTATATTATTATATAAGACATTAACTAATAATCAGATGACTGTAATGTACTTCGTAGGCAGCAACTGAATGCCACAGAAATGAAGCCAGGCACACAGCAATAATTTCAGATGTGAGGATAGAATATTCAACATTAGACAAGATTTTCTGACTTTTGACCAAGATTAATTTTCTCTTCTGCTTTGTCTTAAATTAATTTATACAGTAGATGTAAGAAAGTGAACAAAGACAGAAAATCATGCACTTTCAGAAGCAACTGAAGTCCTCAGTTGTGAGTTTATTAGAAGATTATTCACAATTGTAATTTAAACCAACCCTAATCCACTACAGATATGTACTAATTTACAGACAAAACAGAAAAACAGCTTCTCAGCAAAGAAAGGTCACCACAACAACCAAAAAACTGAACTAAAGAGACAAACATTTCCAAAACTGTAAAAAAAAAAAAGTAATTTTACAACATTCCTAAATCTTAAACCATCATACTGTCAACAAAGATTAAGATTTGCTTTAAAAAAAACTGAAGAGCATGCAAGTGCTCACCTCCTTGCAATATATTTCTACTCAGTTATAATTAAAGTACTGTACGAATTAAGTAAATAAATAATGAATGTGTAATTAGTCTTATGTGTAATTATAATTAATAGGTCTTATGTTAGTTCGTATCCTATAGAGAAGTATTTGTGTCAAATTCTTAATGTTATTACTTTTTTGACATCTCTACTTATTAGTAGGAATATTTGCATATTTGCAAATTGAATATTTGCATATTTGCTAAGTAAATGAGAACAGATTTTTTTTTTTTAAGAAAAAAATACATTTAAGAGGCACGTATGAGGTGACAAAGTGGCTGGTATCAATTAATTTAAAAATAAAATAAAAATAACTTAATTGACAGATACCACTTGAAAACTTACAAACAGAATCAAACAACTTGCAAAGTGAATTTGTGGCTTTGAGTTAAATGCTGCAAAGCTAACAACACAAGTGAGCTTTTTATCTTTTTTTTTTTTACTTTTACTTGGTTTGCCAAATTTTCAATACTGAACAAACTGACATTTCTCGTCTTTCAGGAGGAACTTTCTACATGCAATGCTGCCATGATTTTGATTAAAACACATGTATTAAAATGCTGTCTAGGTAGTCGGCTCATTAGGTTTTGGAACCTTTTACCCATAACAAATGTCATCAGTTAAAAACAGATTCAAACATGTATTTTCCTTTAGAAGGTTGTGAGTAACAAAATATAGTAGCAGCATTATTATTTAGAATGCTTGCAGAACACTTGAAGAACAATACGAGCAAACTTGCATGGTTCTTATAGGTCATTCAAGGTCATTCATTATTTCCAGAATATAATTAGTTCATTCCAATGCATGCTTCTGCCATCTTAAGGGATGCTGCAGGATATAATAAAAGAATATGCTGATGAGGGGGTGGTTGGGGTTTGTTCACAAGCTTTGCTGACTGGTTGGCGAGCAGGGGGAGTTTCGGCTGTGTTTCTGGGGTCAGAGCAAAGGGCAGAAGGTCAGACTAGTTCCACAGAGGATTAAAATGGATAAACAGAAAGCATTAGTGCTGCTTTGTGGTGTAGTCTCCCAAGAGCCTCCCACCTTTAAGGATCTGTGCTCATTGTTCCTTGGCTTGCGGGAGGTCAGGGCTAAAGAAGGCAAGGGCAGCGGGGTCAAGGGAAAGGTCATGCAACTTTCTAAAGCTTGGCTTTTCAGAAAGCCCCTGCACCGTTCTGAGGGGGGCAAGGCAACTGTTGCTATGCTGTGATGACTCGGAATATTAAAGCTACTTATCTTGACGTCCCACGAACACAATGACAGCTGTGAGGGCTTCTGATGCATGCTTGATACGCTAATCACACCCTCTCCGCAGGACCTCTTTTGCGCACACACAAGTTTACTTTTGAGTAGCAAGCTTTGTGTTTGTGTGACCATGTTTATTTTATTACATGGCTGTGAGGGACGGCTCTGCGTCTGAGGCCGTGCTCCCATCACACACCTCCCCGTGTGTGTCCATCTGTGGACTGCTATGCGCCGGAGAGTGTGTGTGGAGCAAGAGTAGCTGAGCTTAATGACATCCGTGAGGAGACACATAATGCCAGAGACCTTGATTTAAGGGTATTCAGAAGCCTAATGAATATTTAATGGCATGAGACACAATGCAAGAACTTTTCAGTATATAAATTAATACAATACAATTTCCATGGTGTTATTTTGAATTATTGTTAGACCAAAATAAGTCCACTGAATGCTGCTGACAAAGTGTTGAACATTTATTCCAAAGTGCATCTTCAATTGAAAAATCGTGCAAGCTTAAATAAAACATAACTCTTCATACTCAATGTATTGATTCAGTTGAGCTCATCTGAAGCTCTCATTCCCGTTCATTTATGTTAACCTTGATATGGAGGAAGAACCACACTGACCTCAACTAATACAGTACTCATGGATATTATATATGTCCTCTGTAATAGTCTAACATCTGACATGTTTTGCAAATTAACCTTCGACACTTTGGTTATGTCCTTAATGGCAAACAAATGTGAGAGCTAGCAAAACAGTCTGTTCATCTGAGGAGAAATTGCAACACATTAGCAAACTATGGCAGTTTTATACTGTTTTTAATATATATATATATATATATATATATATATATATATATACTCTGTTCCTAAACCTTGTTAACAGCTTATGGAAACAACAGTTTAAGGCATCATAAGCATGCTCATGTGAAGACTGTTCCAGAAAAGTAGACAACCTAAAAATGCTGCCTCAGAAACCATATTTTGGCAAAAATTCTAAGACAATATCAAATGTATCCTGATTAGCTAAATAAAACAATAACAAAAATGAATCCAACATAGTGGATAATTCGAGAGAAATTATTAAAACAAAATTATTCAATATGCAAAAACATCAATACAATTTTATTTATTTTATCGAAAAAGGTGTGAGCTATTTACATTTATACAGGTACTGTATATATATTATGGCAGTCAAGCGATTAAATTCTAATTAATTACACGATGTGGCGTTTAATTAATCACACATCAAATTTATCTGAGAAATTACCCCAAAAAGGTGAAGTTATTATTGTGGTAAGTGTGAAAAGCATCAAAGAGAATTTATTACACAAACTTTTAGGCTACAACGGCCATGGTTGTGAGTAAATGATGAACATTTTCATTTTGGGTGAACTATACCTTTAAAGGTGTTTTTTTTCAATTAATATGGAATATGTAATTATTTTTAAATTAAATAATACTTTAAATAAGAAACTAAAACTGCCAGTAGGTGGCGGTAAATGTTTAAATGAGTATGTCATTGAGTCATTCATTCATTCATTCGATTCTTTCAAACTGCTGAATCAATCTAGCCTGGTAATACCAAACTCTGCTACTTCGCTTTGCTTCGTAGACAGAGTCTGGCATGGCATAATTGAAAAGTCTTTTCTTTCTCGCGGGGGGGGGGGGGGGGCGCTTGTCAGAAGTATAAAATCATTAAGCCGATCACATAACGTTTGGTTATGACGTGTGTTATTCGCCAGCTCAGACGCATCGAACTTCCACTGTAAACACATGTATGATGTATGAACATGGCTGACCGAGTTTTGCTGCCTCCTTAAGCTGATCCTCCATGAGTGCAACCAAGGGGACACAATCACAACTATCGCCTTGCCGGCCTTTGGCCTGCCCAGTTTCTCGCTGACGATCGGTAATAGTTGATAAATTAAACTTTTACCAAAACCTATCGGGAGTAGGGCCACAACATCCCCTCCATTCAAAATGTTGAACAAACACTCTTCTTGTTCGGGCTTCAGTTTGCAAATGCCGGAAATATTCTCCACAACAGAGCGAATTGCATCCCGTGTCTCCATATCCGCGGTCACAATCTTAAACTCGGTGCTTAGCGTCTACGTCACGGCTCTCAGCCCGCCCTCTGTTCGTTGATTGGCCGGCTGTTTTCAGGCCGGAGGAAAACTGAGAGACATGTCGATGTCTCAGACTGATGGTGCGTTCACGTGCTATGGAAAATATGATATTTTCCACTTGTGAACTGGTATTTACCAGTGTGTTGCATTCAAGTGCTTTTGTTGTCGTAATGTGGTAAAAAGGTGATCCAGACCTGTTATTTAGCTAAAACTATTTTAGATTGCTCATCTGCTACAGCAAGAAAATGATTTATCAAAACTCAAACGGTAAATAATATGCTGTATATTTTCTAGATCATGAATAGTACATATTTTTACCATTCACGACTCTCGCGTTGCTCTCCGCCATTTTGAAAAGGTCAAAGGTTATCTTATCTCGGCAACTCGTGCATCAAAATATTCTACGAGCTGCCCAGTGGAAAATACCACATGTGGGGGTGTTCATGTGCATTTTCCACGTCGGCTTTTGGTATTTACCATAATTACCATAGCACGTGAACGCACCATGAGTACAGAAGCGAACTGAAATAGAGCGGAAGTATGAAGTCTGACGCAGTCAGACTAGAATCAATCAGGAATTAAGTAAATGGCTCTCTTTAAGAATGGTCCATTGAATCATTGGTTCACCTGATTCGTTCAAAATGCAAAATCATTCAGAAAAACTGTGTCTGCTGTGGCTTTATATGTAATATTTTCGTTGACAAAAACAGACAATATTGTGTCTAAAATATATGACATTATTAACTTCTTATATATTGAACTGTTGTATAAAATCAGTATTGCATTTGTGCTATTCTAAAAAGAACTTCTAAAAAGAATTCTATCATATTGTGCTCGTTACTTGTGTGATATTGCTTAACTAGCCTATATCATATGATATAGATATGGGACAAAAACTTGAATTGTAGGTGCATTTAACCGCATTGTATTGGCTCCATCATGCAGGGAGTAGTTACCCTGCATAATGTGCATCACCAATCAGCTGTATGAAATGATGAACAGTTTTATTTTTCTTCTCCATAACTAAATTAAATAACGTGTTAAACTGACAGCCCTCATATTTTTCCATACCATTGTCATCTCATGTACTTGTTATCAATCTGTAAAGAGTCCTATCAATAGCAACACTTACCAGCTTCAACTGACCTTTAAGTGACTCAGTGTGGTGAAAACTTACACTGGCTTACGGGCTTCATCAAACACATTGTTTGCTGGTGTTCAGTAATTTCAGGCTATCCAGACTTAAATTTCAGACTAACGCCCAAGCACAAGCCATTTTGATGCTTACTGTGCAACCAATGATTGATTGATGGATCAATTTGGAGCTCATTCTCATTTAAACTGAGGAGGAAAGCAAGGCTCTTATGAATCAATATGCTTTAATGATTAATAGAGGAGGAGTGGAGCCGCCTGGTTATTAATGTTTGCCCCCTTTTCAGCCAGTGGCTGTTATATGCCATTACACTGCAGCCAGTTCCAATACGCTGGGTGATTACAATGGCTGACTTCTATTTTTCTCCAAAATAAGCGGAATATTGTTGAACTTTAAGAGTCAGATTCACCTTTGGAACTCGACTAATGTCTAATTTGTAATGTTTCCGGTTAAAAACAAGAGCATTGAATTGTGTCATCAAGATGGCAGTGGTCCTAAAGGACAGCTGTATCCACCAAGTATACTTTTGCCTTCATTTCCCCAGCACGCAAAACACATCCTCCTGCATCACACTACATACGCTTGTGTCTGTTCCCATTAAATAAACATGCAAGCGAGATAATACCTCGAGTCTGAGTGCTGCTATGTCTCCACTGTATACCCCTCGATTACAATCTGCATGTCTGTAGGCTCAATATTGCATTGTTCCAGAGTGTCTGTCTTCACTGACATCAAAACGAATAACAGTCATTTGCAGGGCTGGCACTTAATCTTGCAGACAGATTGGAGGAAATGAAATTGTACTCCGTAACAAAAAAAGAACTTTGATCATAGAATTCGCCTCTTTCTTATACAAAGCACTACTTTGTTTGATTGTAGCAAATTCATACAATTGCAGCTCCTCACCTCCCCTCTGACATCCTCATTTGATATGTAAGGTTATCTCTTGTTTTGAGATGAAGGCGTTGTATTGAGTGTGTACATGCACGGTGCATGGTGATACTTCCCCTCATGTAAGTCTAATTTGTTCAGAGAATCATTACTCATACAGTGTTCGTGGATAAATGTATTTTCCCTCATCTGTATGACTAGGTGGCGTGCATATAAGCAGGTATTGCAGAACATCAGGATTTCAGGATAACTAAAAACCAGAGTTGATGTATCTCTCTAAATAGGTAGTGGTATAGTCCGTGTAATCTCATTAGTATTCATAGGAACTCGTACGAAACATTTTCAAGAACAATTTGTGTATGTTTTAAAAGACACCGAAACAGACGATAAGCAGCAAACTGACAGCACATAGAACAGACACTTTTAACCAACGCGTAAACTTTTTGGAACCCTCTTTGAGGACAGGGATTGCACAGGTTTTTTTTTTTAATGAAATATATAGTTTTATATTATTCAAAAATAAAACAAACAAAGAAAAGTAAAGTAATTTGGCACACATGCATGGCTGAGCTTAATTATCATCAACACACTTAAAACACCAATATTGCACTGTACCATTAACAATAAAATCGACTTATTATTTCAGGAATTAAAATACATTTGTATGCCTCAAAAGATGTTCATAAATTAAAGTTTGCTTATTTTAGATGCTGCAAAAATGTAGATAGTTTACCAATGAGATAACTTTGCTATAAATGTATAGCACCTAAATTAGGCAAACCAACCAAACCAGTATTATTATAAACATTTCTTGTGTTTGCCGTGTCTGATAAACCTGAAACTATCTCAAATCTATTCTACTATTCTATTCAAAGTTTGGCCCCACAATCCTGGAAATAGCCTTGATAGCCAAACAAAAACCACTAAATACAGTTATAATAGCAATTAGAACAACTTTGTTACATATTTTGAAGGCCGGATGGAGGTTCACTTCACAGAATGAAACACTGAATCTAAAGTCTAATCAGTATCATTACATACATTGCTATCTGCCTTGTTACCTTTCCTCTTTAGGGGGCATTGAAACACTGTGCCTATCAGTGCATCTCTCAGCCATTATTTTTTCATTGAGTACCTGCTGCACAGTTGGTAATGACATTTGTATGGCTCCACTGCTTTTCAACCTCATTGCCCTGATGATGATTCTCATTATAACTCCATCTTCCTCCATGTGCCTCCGAATCAAAACATAATGCAAATAAATCAGACAAAGCCATCAATAACAGCTTAATATGCACATCTTTATCTAAAGAGTGTTTGACAGCTTAAAAGGTCCGGGGGGCTCACGCAGCCAATTATGAGGCAAGCACCTTCAAACTCTGAAGAGGTGAATCCTTAAACAGAATGAGGCGAGTGGATTCAGACCGCATCATAGCACAGAAACTGCGCTAGTTAAAATTACAAATGATTTACTTTTAGCTTCTGACCAAGGCTGTATCTCAAAACTAGTTCTACTCGATCTTAGCGCTGCGTTCAACACTATAGATCATAAAATACTCTTGGATCGACGAAAAAACTGCACTGGTGTTCAGGGACAGGCATTAAGCTGGTTTAGATCGTACTTATCAGACCGTTACCATTTTAAATGAGGAAAATGAGGGGGGCAGTGGCTCAGTGGTTCATGTAGGTTGTCTACAAACCGGAAGGTTGGTGGTTAAATCCCCAGTTCCACCTGACCAAGTGTCGAGGTGTCCATGAGCAAGACACCTAACCCCAGCTGCTCCCGACGAGCTGGATGGCGCTTTGCATGGCTGACACCACCGTCGGTGTGTGAATGGGTGAATGTGAGGCAATATGTAAAGCGCTTTGGTGGCCACTGGGTCTGTGAAAGTGCTATATAAATGCAGTCCATTTACCATCAAGGATCGGTGTTAGGCCCTCTGCTATTCTCAATATATATGCTGCCACTTGGTAATATTATAAGAAAACATGGAATTAATTTCCACTGTTATGCTGATGACACTCAATTATATATTTCATCACGACCAGATGAAAACACTAACTTATCTAAATTGACAGAGTGTCTTAAAGATATAAAATGCTGGATGACGTGTAATTTCCTGCTATTAAAGGTGCAATGTGTAACATTTTTGAGAATCTATTAACAGAAATGCAATATGACATCCATAACTATGTGTTCAGTGGTGTATAAAGAACTTACTTAATAAACCATAATGTTTTTATTACCTTAGAATGAGGCATTTATATCTACATAATTCATTACATTTAATTCATTACATTTATATAGCGCTTTTCTAGGCACTCAAAGCGCTTCACATGGAAGGGGGAATCTCCTCAACCACCACCAATGTGCAGCATCCACTTGGATGATGCGACGGCAGCCATATTGCGCCAGAACGCTCACCACACACCAGCTTACTGGTGGAGAGGAGACAGAGTGATGAAGCCAATCAGTGTGTATATATATATATATAGGGATGATTAGGAGGCCACGATGGACAGAGGCCACTGGGCAAATTTGGCCAGGATGCCGGGGTTACACCCCTACTCTTTCGAAAGACATCCTGGGATTTTTAATGACCACAGAGAGTCAGGACCTCGGTTTAACGTCTCATCTGAAGGACGGTGCTCTTTGACAGTATAGTGTCCCCGTCACTATACTGGGGCGTTAGGACCCACACAGACCACAGGGTGAGCACCCCCTGCTGGCCTCACTAACACCTCTTCCAGCAGCAACCTGGTTTTCTCAGAAGGTCTCCCATCCAGGTACTAACCAGGCTCAGCCCTGCTTAGCTTCAGTGGGCAACCAGTCTTGGGCTACAGGGTGATATGGCTGCTACATAGGCGCGGGAATCCCCTTCTATGAAGGTCGCCATTTTGTGACGTCATGTTTCTACCGTAGCCGACAGCGAACAAACAGCGCTACAGAGCGCGTTTCGTCACTACCTTGAAAGAGAAGCCGCAGAAAGCTAGAAGAAGCTAGTCATAAACACCGTGAGTAGTGACTTTTCCCTTGTCAGTGGTGTAAATATGTAGTTGGATTGTTTCATGTAACTTATTTCTTCTCCCTCGCTGTGTTATGGCTTTGCTATGTGGGGATAAATGTGCTGGTTAAGTTCGTGAGACAGCTGATTAGTAGGCTACTCTTGTCATTGACCGTAAAACAGTTACAGGAATCACCAACCCGTCGATCTTGGAAGCATTTTAAATCGATCGAGTTTCCAAAATCAGAGAAAAAAAGCCTATTGTGTGTAGTAAGTGGTGTCTAGGGGATGCGGAGGCGCGCGCTCTGTTACAATCACGTCATTTTTGCCGCACGCACCTTTGGGCTCATGCGGACGCGTCGAGTTTAAACAAGGCTTAACGCTTTAACCAGCTCAGCCACAATAACAGCTCATATTAGCCAGCTAAACCTTTACTACCCTGTTAGAAAAAATATATAGTTGCATAGTTCCATGTGGTTCTTCTCCCTCGCTGTATTATGGGTTTGCTATGTGGGGAGAAATGTGCTGGTTACATTCGTGAGACAATCAGCTGATTACTATTATTATATTATGTATTAAGACCCTTGATCCTCACCTGAAACTTTATCCATGATGTGGTTTATAATGGACTGTGGTACAGAAACTTGGTTTACGCTGGCTATTCTCTGCTGTCTCAGACGACGATGTTTGTCCCGTTTTAGCCACCGTAGCTTCTTCGAAAGGGAGGGGTGAGCGGTGGGCTGAGCCCTTAGTGTAAACTCGCAAACGAACCGCTAGATGTCGCTAAAAGTCACACACTGCACCTTTAAATTCAGATAAAACGGAGGTATTACTTATTGGTCCAAAAAACTACCCACAAAACCTCTTACAATACAACTTTAATTTAGAAGGATGTCCTGTTACTTTATCCACTACAGTAAAAGACCTGGGTGTTATACTAGACCGCAACTTGTCTTTCGAAAATCATATTTCATATATTACAAGAACAGCCTTTTTCCACCTTAGAAACATTGCTAAGCTATGTAACATGCTATCTGTTTCTGATGCAGAAAAGTTAGTTCATGCATTCATGACCTCGAGACTAGATTACTGTAATGCTTTATTAGCTGGTTGTCCTGCATCCTCAATAAACAAGCTACAGTTAGTGCAAAATGCAGCTGCTAGAGTTCTTACTAGGTCAAGGAAATATGATCATATAACACCAATTTTATCATCTCTTCACTGGTTACCTATTAAGTTCCGTATCAATTACAAAGTATTACCACTGACCTATAAAGCCCTAAATGGTCTAGCTCCTGTGTATTTAATGGACCTTCTATCGCCCTACAATCCATCGCGTTCTTTAAGATCACTAAATTTGAGGCTTCTGGTCATTCCTAGGATATCTAAGTCCACTAAAGGAGGGAGGGTGTTCTCAGATTTAGCTCTTAAACTCTGAAATAGCCTTCCTAATATTGTTCGAGGCTCAGACTCGCTGTCCCAGTTTAAAACTAGATTAAAGACGCATCTCTTTAGCCAAGCATTCACATAATGCTGACATTTTATACCACTGTTGAATCAAATCGAATGCATTAATATTATGAACAGCAGCTGATTATTTGCCATCTGCTTTTCTGCTGTAGCGTTCGTCAGCTCCAGTTTGTATCCAGCCTCTCACGGAGACTTCAGATGCAACACATTCTCATCCCAAGGCGTCATCTAACTGACACTTTTGACCATGCGTCAATATGCCGACGCACATGGTACCCCTTAAGCGTCAATATGAGACGCTCATCCTCGGGCGTCATCTAACTGACGCTTTTGACCATGCGTCTAAATCCGACGCACATGGCACCCCTTAGCGTCAGTTAGATGACGCTTCCGTTATGGGTAGGTTTAGGTCTGGGGTAGGGTTAGGGTTAGACCACTAGGAGGCGCGTCTCATATTGACGCTTAAGGGGTACCATGTGCGTCGGCATGTTGACGCATGGTCAAAAGCGTCAGTTAGATGACGCCTTGGGATGAGAACGGGCTGTCAGATGCCCCAACACCTGAGATGAGATTACTAAACGCCTGTGAAGAGACGACTCGACGCCTGTGAAGAGACGACTCAAGGTCAGCGATATGTTATGCCCTAAATTAATACACGATTAACTAACTGTATTTTTCGATGTACATTTCTGAAATGCACTTTCTGTAAAGCTGCTTTGAAACAATATGTATTGTGAAAAGTGCTATACAAATAAATTTGAATTGAATTGAATTGAGTGTCTGTCTGCCTTACTTTTCACTTTGTATCAAGCTAAGAGCATGAATCGTCAAAATAACTATTCGTTCCCACGTGCATTTAATCTTCTGTAAATGAGTCTTGTTCTCTTTATACAGAATTTTAGTCACATCTTTTAACACTATGACAACCTTTCATCACAACATTGTGAATGATATGTTAGTGATAAGCCATGTACATCGGACCTGTTTTTGTGGGACAAATGACCTGATTTACCATCAGATTTTCTCAATATTTTTAATCAAAATCACGGCATTATCACTTATTCCCAAGCAATCACCTGCCCTCAGACTTCTGCCCTAGAGAGAATTAAATTACATAGTAAAAAAGATATATAAAATAATATGTATTTTTTAAAGAAACAATACTGTGTCCTGAAAAAAATGATCATTTTAAAACTCAACTTTTTTCCTAACACTGTCAAATATTACATTATAATAATACTGCCATGATGATGATGATGATGATGATAATTAAGCAAAATCAAAAATGAAACCACCAAAATGTGAAAGAATACCTCTGATCACAAGTGCAACAGATTAATCCATCATTTTCAAAAACATTTTTGGATAATCTCAAGAATCAGTAAAAAATCCAAATGTTCATTGAACATTGCGTCTTTATTAATAAATTCTGTTGCTTCCACTTTATATAAAAAATAGCCACTCTGCTTCACAACACTATTTTGCTTTGAAATACTGTGCTGTGCTGTATTGCTAATCTGTACTGCACTTCATTGAACATTCCATTACACTGTAATTTATTGTGTAATGTTTGATGCTGAATGGTATACACAAACAACAACTTGAGAGCCATTCACTCCTGGCAAGTGAAGTTTTATTTTGGCAAATTTCTAACACTAATGAAACTAGCAACGGTGGACATATTCATTTACAGCAAGCATGTAATTTGATCACATGTAATATATATGGGGTCTGCATGGCTACCCTCATTGCCAAGAACATGAGACCTTGTAATAATCTGATGCCTTGCATCATACAGTAAACATACACTATCAAATTCATTAAAACATAGTATAATGTGCTACCACAGCATGCACACTGAAGGAGGTAGAGTAATTAGGGGATTCACCATGAGTCTGCACTGAGGGAGGGATGACTGTCATTTGTTGTGATATTCATGCTTCAAGTAAATTATATAGTCTCCTTTATTATCAAGCTTCTTACTTAGCCGGTGAAAAGGAGCACACCATAATGAAAGCTTGCTGATTGCACCGTATTTATTGATGAGCGTAAATCTGACTATAAGGCCACAAAGTAATTACGCTGTCATTCTTAATGAGCTTCCAATTTACACTGCTTGATTACTAGCAAGTAAAAATTTATTGTTTTTCTATAGCATTCCATAGACTGCTGAAATTAAATATCTAAATGCGGATGATCAAAAGACAATCTACTATATTTATTACAGTTAACTAATGATGCCTTGTGAATAAACACTGTTTATAAAAGTAAATTGTTTAAAGAGAATGCTTGTGGGAACACTGCACATTTAAGGAAGCACCGCATCATTTAGTTATTATTTGTTGCACAGAAGCTACAATCTGTAATCTGATTTTAGACTAATGAAAAAACAGGGTAAAAGAATGAGTGCAGGAGAAAAGTTCTGCTGCGTTGCTGATTTGTTGTGATAAAATTTAGTCTATGAGTCATTGCCACATAAATGATTTAGTAAGCACCGCTGGCTCTCACGCTTTGACACATTTTATTAATTTTTATAATTATTATTGCAGCGACAGAGCCAGCAGCTCTCGCCCGCTCAGGAGTGCGTTTCCCGAAAGCATCGTTATCCAACTATGATCGCAATTTCCATTGAACTCCATTGGTAACGACGGAACTTGCGACCATAGTTGGCTTTGGGAAACGCACCCCAGAGTGGTTGGGCGAGGCTTCGTTATTTGAGTCTGAACCCCAGAGACAGAGGAGACGTATCAGGAAACAGCCTCTGAACGCGAGCGCAGCCCACCTCGCCCCCACCTGTACACACACCCGCTCATTGACACCCACAAATCTCTAAAGAGACCATCATAGCCACTAGCCCTGAACGGACACGTACGGCCATTTGTCTTTCTGTCTTGGTCCGCTCCAGTGCGCCACAGACGCAGGCATGCCAATACTTCACCTTATCCTGACCTTCCCCTCCACACAACACAACAGCCAGAGCGGCGGCCAGTCGTGGAGTACGCTCATGAATAAAGAATGACTGAATTATGACCGAGCTCTATTTGATTTGCATTAAACTATCATCTGCAAAATAGCTCTTCTCGTTCACTCACGAGGGCTCACAGGCACATGGTGCGAAGGGAATCTGAATAATGGATATATCAGATATATCAGGTTTACGTTATCTCATTTGAAAGTCAAATTCCTTGCATTGCAGAGAACATCATTTCAGAAGGTTTGAATGTAACAATTAACGGCTGGAATGCAAATAAACAAATATAAATGTATCTAAACACACTTGATGTGTTTGATTCTCTCCAGCAGACAGCTTCATGCCAGCTGTCACCTCACAGCTGTGTCAAACATTCTCCAGCCTCATCACCAAATGTCCACTTTCACACACACGGCCCAGCCTCGCTTACTGCCAAACTCCAGCTCCAAGTGTGATATTTAAAGGTCACATAATGTAAGAGTCTCGGGGATGTGCGATCGGCCTCACTGCAACCGCATTAATTACCGTGCCGCTTATCACCACGGGCTTGAATCGGAAACAACACGGCTCCTTCCGAAATCAGTTTCATTACGATGTCTGAAAAATCACACCAGGCTTCTTCTTTTTAAAGAAAAGTATTGCTTTTCGAGAATTATATGACAAGCATTTACTAAATTTAAAAATGCTCTCTTACTCTAAACCCCATCAAAAAGCAATCAAGTGACAGTTCAGTAAATGAAGGTCTAATTAACTCAATGCAAGGCCTTTCTGGACTGGCTATTTCCTGCGGGCTGGAAATGCATTGCGCTGACCTGATTTAATTGCGCAGGACTAAAATGAGCGTCTTAATGTCCCACATACAGGCTACTTCCCTCCCCAGCTGCAACAGGGCAGCCCGGCACAGAGCGCTGCAGCATTTTCGTGCTCCTGCAATCAGGCTGACAGAACATGGTTGATGAGGGTACGACTAACAACCTTCCTCTTGCTGATATTCAAAGGTTAATTTGTTTCCATTAATGATTAAAGGGTGTCCCATTACCTTAACACGGCTACTAGATGTTTGGTAAATGTTAATTAAGAGGGCTAATTCAGAGTCCTGTCGGGGATGCGAGGAAGGGAGACATGTGGGGGTTTCGGGGAGCCCCCCTCTGTCAAAAGAACAAAAGCAAATGTCTCTCCAGTCCTCATCTAGTGAAATGGTATTGTCTGATATCAATCTGTGATTCTCGCTCTGAGATCTGAATGACAATAGTTAGGTGTATTGTGTATGACTCTTTAAGCCCACTAGCTGGCATTGTGCTCATTCACATTTATTTTGCTAATGAGGCAGTAGGAATGGCCTGTGTCTCTGACTGGTGTGGCCTTGTTTCACCAAAGTGCAATGAACCCAGAGATCTACAGAGTTTTGATGACAGGCACTTACGTTGAACATCAACAGGCGGACTGCTATTCAAAAGCACTGCAGACTGTAGTAATGCTGCAAACTCCATAGCTTTTTCCTAGTCTGGCAAGCCAGACCTACATCAAGATGTTAGGTCTGGGAACTCACAATTGGCATACCTCAATCCGAGGGGCGGGATAAACGGTTGTCTTTCAGTATCCCTCGGCACGCAATAGGATAGCGCTACAACCAACCAGAGCAACGATCGGCTGTGGCTGAGTGAGTCCCATGCGTTTTTCCACCAGCGGAGCTAGTTGATATATTAGACTTTTGCCGTATCCGATCGTCAAAACTCCGATCACATCTTCCTTTTTTAAGAATGACTTAAGTGACGTTCTCTTAACTCCAAGTCCTCCAGAGTCGCGGCCAAATCCGATTCGAAAGACCGCTGTTCGCCAGCAGCATCTTCTTTGTTTTCAAGTAACGTTAGCAGGGAAATCACCTATGGAAATCACGCGGAACCGTCACATCTCTGCCGTCATTGTTAAGCTCTCCCACCAACTCTATACACGATTTGATTGGCCTGACCAGAGTTTGGTTTTTCCAGCTCAAAAAGCCAACGGAGAGTTGCTAGACCACACTTTGCTGCGAAATAATTTTTGCTGCCGCTAGGGTGCGTCTAGATTTCTAGGCTAGCTTTTCCCTGTTGCTACCAATAAATCAGGTTTTTTTTTACTTACGGGAAAAAAGCAGGGGAAAAAATACTATTTTAAAAAGACATTTGCTAAAGTGTTTTTCAGTGGCTCTTTTGACAATTCAATTCTAATAACTCAATCTAAAGATCCCTGGGGCTAATGGGAACAGTGTTGCAAATATTTAATGGATAGGGCTGTCAATCGTTTAAAACATTTTAAATATTTTTTGTATCTTACATTTTGCTGCTATGGGACTGCAGTAGCAAAATATGAACTACAAAAAAAAACCCCACAAGATTCATAAAATAAACTAAAATATATATATATATACGGTAACAAAGTATTTTTCACTTGTAGGAGGCACTTCTTGCTGATGATGCTAATTAAATGTCACACATTTAGCAAATTCAGGTTTGCTGATGTCAAAGTGAGAGACAGCATAAACAAATTTTAACATAAATTAACACCATAAAAAAACACTAACAGCATTAAAACATTTTTTTAAATAACTGCATATTATTAAAATAATTCAATTAATTAATTAACTCTTTCCCTGCTAGTGTATTTTTTTTTTTTAATTGCCAGGCACTACCAGATTTAAAAAAAAATCATTTTCATAAAAATCTCATGGCCCCCCAGAATATTTTGTTATATGAATATCTGAACATGCAATATATCAAAAGAAAGAACAGTCGCAGGCAGCAACAATAATACAGCGAGAGTAAAAGTTATGTCTGCTTTCTTTGCGTATACATTTGGGCGGTGTTATGAGGCTCTGCCCCCACAGACTGACGTAGATTTGTGGAGGCGTTTGAATAAAGAGTTTTAGGAAGGTGTGACTGAACGTTAACTTTTACAAAGAATATCTCTTTGGGTTAGATCAGGGGTCTCAAACTCAACTTAACTGGGGGCCGCTGGAGGTAGAGTCTGGGTCAGGCTGGGCCGCATCAAGTATTCCACAAAAAAAATTTATTTAAGTATTCCAAAAAAGGAGCACAACTGATCCAATCTTCTCAATCTTTATTATTAACGTTTTTTCTGAACTGTTCCTCTGAATTTGCACATTCCTTTCTGTACATGATTGGTTCTTCATGAGCTGTCCTTCTGACAGTTGAAGTTCATTTCACAAACTTTCTTTGTCTTTTCCTTATACACAACATCTTTGTGATACTTATATTTGCTCATGTCCTTTTTATTTTCTTTATACAACACTAATATTATATTGAAAGTTTTCTTTTGGAAGGCACATTTCCTTTTATTATAGGCTACTTAGAAAAACAATTATTGCTTTTGAATACAAATATTTGCAGTCATGTCTGCCCGTCTTATTGAATTCTTTCTACACAAGTATAGTGTCTCAGGCAAATTACTGACTTTGCACAAATCAAAGCAAACCTTCTTATCAACCTGTTGGACACATATTACAAGCTCAAAATGATTATTCTCACATTGTTTTAGAGCAGGGTTCTCCAACACGTCGCTCGCAAGGGGCCTGTTCACATATTGTGCTCACATATTTTGCGCGCTCAAGTTCGCTCTCTCAAATGTAGGCGCGCGGCAAGCCCGCTCATAATTGAAGCGACGCGATCATTTTTTCCAGGCGCAGTATGTTTGTACTTCGCGGTTGTCTATGACAACTATTGACAACAAACCCACCGTAAGCTGTCACGAGACTATCTATGGTAGCCCGTAACGGATAAAAAAAAAAAAAAACGCGGCACACGCAACAACGGGCCGCACTAACATTAAACTTTAATGTCAAGTAGGGGCCACAAGGCCCGCGGGCCGCGAGTTTGAGACCACTGAATTAGATACTTTGAGCTTTGTAACTCTGCAGATCGTATACATGCACAAACAGCTACATAACACACTAGAGAAAAAGGAAAACAAGAAATCACATCATATGACCCCTTTAAAGCTGCTACATGTCTTGAAGAAGGCGGTTGCTAACAAGTGGCTAAATGGGACTAGAGTCTGTCGGGGACATTAAACATCATCATGCTGAACAAATAAGCTCAGTCCACTTTTACAGCCTCATTATGCTCATAATTGCACTCTTTTAAACTATTCTAACTCAAACTTTCTGGAAAAATGTTTTTAGATAAAAACTGAAAGAGTTGTCGAAAGCTTATGGTGACATTGAGGTTGTGGGACCGTGGTGTAGGTCGTTCATAGCCTACATTTAGCATTTTACTTATGGCGAGTGCATTTATGCTTCATGATTCATAAAACTTGTGTTCATCTGGGAAAATTATCTTGATGGACAAACCAGTGTGTTCTAACTGCCGATTGGCCTACAAAGTGACGTCATACCTGCACCACTCTATAGCTCGTCCTGGGCTGACATTTAATTCAGTAACATTAAGCAGTTTTGATGTTTTGATGTTTATTGTGGGTGACCGTGTATTTTACATATGCATATGATTACATATGATTATCGCTTGTTTCTGCATCTTCTTCGCATGTCTTTTGATCAGGAGATTCAGTATTCTTTCAGAAGATGTGTAATATCGCCCCCTACCGTATAACAGTGAAAACACGGAAAGCCAGAAATTTCAATCAATGGTGGGGAAGCATTGTGTGGATGGAAATTTCCGTCAATGGCGGAAAAAGGAGTTAATATCATTTAGTATCATTATGTAATGCAACATATGAATGGCTTGCTTCCATGTCACCTTGATAAACGGCAAAAAAAATGCTTTTCTTACTTAGTGTTTTTGTCTTGTTTCCAGTCTAAATATCTAAAAATTCTTAAATCAAGAAGCATTTACTAAGTAAAATGGTATTAAGATATAAAATGTGTTTTTTGTTTTTTTCAGAATATATATATTTTTTAAATGATCTGCATCTTAAAACAAGATTATTTTTCTTACCCCACTGGCAGATAATTTAGCTTGTTTTAAGCAAAAACTCACCTATTTTATTTTTTATTTTTTTGAAAACAAGACATAATATCTTATGTCATTTTACTTATCTAGTAAATGCATCTTGATTAAAGAATTTTTTAATATTTGGACTGGAAACAATACAAAATACTAAATAAGAAACGCATTTTTTTTTGCGGTGTACAACAGCAGAGCACAAAAATTCAGAAGTAAATTAGAAACCCATACTCTAAATTACCTCGGCAGGCCCCTCTCATCAAAGGGCAAGATAAGCATTTGCATTTGTTGTCCCCCTGACATGCCTAGTGTTTCTCTTTGCCTTCTCTGTCTCCCTCTATAGAGGTAATCCTGTCAGAGGAGAACGCAAATGAGATAGCAGCGAACCAAACATGGTGGCGATAACAAACAAAAACAACCATCAGGTCAGAAGACAAAACCAGTGACAAAAAAAAACAAAAAAACAAAAAAACAAATACAGGACAATGGTGTGCTTATGTGAAAGGAATCCATTGAAATTCCATTTGAAGAGTTGATGGGTTGGGTGCAAAGGGGGAAAAAAGGAGAGAAAAAAAGCATGGTCCACAAGCATGGGACACTCAGCTTTATCCTCCGCTGAATTACAAAGTGCAGTTCCTTCCTGTGATCAGTCAGCCCTTGGCAAAACTGGCACGGCTTTCTCCTGCGCTGGGCCCTGGGCACTCGGCCATGATACAAAACTTCCTTTGAACCAAACAGCTGTGGGCAGCAGGATTGATATAATATTTTATGTATTAATTACATACACAGAAAAAGGGCCATAGATAGGCAGCCTGTCTTTCATGCAAGCAGATGAGCCAGGCGTGTAACTTTAATTTATGAGCCCCTAATTCATTCTCCATCTCTGTCTGTTACACTCATTAGTTTGCATTTCCTGTCCAACATCCCTGAGAGAACAAAAGGCCATCACACTTCTTGAGAAAATATTTTCGGTTTCCTCAAGGACAGATTAAACAACGACGAGGACAAACATACATGCCCATCCCAAGCTTGCACAACAGATTTACAAAACTGTTGATGAATCTCAGTGTAATGTGTGCCATTTCAACCAAGTCCAGACTCCAACTGCAGCTGTATTCTGATGTATGTCCTTGGTGTCATTGTACTCATTTGTTTTTATCATGTTCCAGTCCCTGGCAGCAAACATACATCAAATTTCATATGTACATATTACCTGCCTTGTATCAGCACAGAACATTCACAATCTCCATAAGGTCAGGTGCCTGAACACATAAGCCAACAGCAATGATGTTTCAACCTGCTCCTACTGTCTTCTGCTCATCATATGCAGCATAAATATAGTGACAATATCATATAGGGCTGGTATATATCAGTATATATCTCATCACTTTTGGGGATACTCATTTTAAAAAGGTTTTTTGTCCAATCAGAGGAAGGATGACTTACGTAGGAAGATTATTTCATTTTCATTTAAACGTATCAATATTAAAGACATTTATTAAAGACATATTTACCTGCATAATATATGATACTTATTATGAAAAATAACTACTATTCTTAATATTTTAGATTGATGAAGCAAAAAAAAAAAAAAAAAAGACCATTGAATCATGGACAGTTGCATCATGGGAAAAAAAATGGACAGTTTGACCCGATTTACAGAAATAAACTTTCAGAATTAATTTTTGCTTGAATTAAAATCATATAGGCCTACTTTTAAAACATCCATCTTAAAGGGTTAAAAAAAAACATCTTAAAGGGGTTGTGGGTAAAATGGTGCAATATGACTAGACAAAACAGAGAAAGGGGGCTGTGACGTTTCCTTTTGCCAAAAACTTATGGAAACTTCAACATCCATAATGCACTTGTCCTACTGCCATCCAAGGCCTCTGTCAACCCAACTGTCCATGAGGCAGTTCGCATACAAAAATGTGGAAATAAGATCTGTAATTTTAACAAAACCCCTGT
Organism: Rhinichthys klamathensis goyatoka; assembly: GCF_029890125.1. NCBI lineage: Eukaryota > Metazoa > Chordata > Actinopteri > Cypriniformes > Leuciscidae > Rhinichthys > Rhinichthys klamathensis. Next base: position 2,353,089 of record NW_026606820.1, read on the forward strand.
CAAAAGTCCACTTGATGCTTTTGCAGACAAATAAACAGGGAGATCTGGGTACAGGTAACATGCAAATTGTTCATTTATACTACACGTTGACACTTTAACAATACAAAGCTGGTTGAAAATCTGTGAGGAATGGTCATGAAACTAGTTTAAGTGCATGTCTTTGGGAACTTTATGGCCAAGCAAATATTCCATAAAAACAGCCACAATATTCACAATGTTGCTTAATTCTACATTGCCAGCATCGTTACAAACAGAGGATTCAACAGGTCACACAGACCTAAAGACAGATCTACCAGAAAAAAACATCAGATAGGCTACGTAAACACCTTAAAGCATAGCACAACTGAACTCCACCTTGCATTATTCTCCATATTCTACCCATGATTTACCAACATTTTTCTACCATTCCTTTAAATAAAATTAGCAAAAAGCCAAATAATATTAAAGATGAAGAGAGGGAGAACACAATTCATACCAACAAAAGATTCTTACATTATACTGATTCTGTTCTTTGAGGGGACAGATTGCCTTATTTTTCCTTCAAACTATTGCTCGACATACACACACTTATATAAATATAGATATATAGTGGCTCACTGGCAACAAGTTTTCTCAATAACAGATAGATTCTGTTGCTTAGCAACTGCTGTGAGGCAGTCATGGCTTGTACCTGCTCCTTAAGGCAGACTCCATCTTGTGTGGTTCTCTTACATCTAATTGGTCAGGTGGTAAAGACTGAGCATGTGAAATACCACCTTCCCCATTGCAGTCAAGGTCTGTAAATGACAGGTAGCTCAGACATTATTTTAGCATTCTGTCTGTAGAAATGTGCACAAATACACTGCTACTAGCATGAATTAAAAATGACAGCGTAAAATATGGAAGACATTTATCTCCCAGTAGAGAGGTTCATAAATCCAGTGCCTAAAAGTATCTTGAGCTCCAACAATACATCAAATTTGGCTGGCCATCAGTCCTGATCATTAAAAAAAATTAGTAACTATGTAAATTATATTGTACGCTCTTGGGCTTCAGATGTCGAAGTTAAGTTTGATTTACTGTAAGAAGCTCAGCTGGATGCAAGAAGGGAGAGAAAGTCAGGTTAAATGAGACATTGAAGAGACATTTGTTCTACTTCTGATAATGTAACAGTCACATAGGCAAAAAAAAAGTGATGGATTGAAATATATTTTGGTACAATGTTTGCTTTTAATAATTCAATTTCTCAAAACACAGTTCAGCCTCATGCATTTTTATTAGAGGGAAAGCTTTAGAGTTTAATGACTTTTTCCTCCCCTCTTCCATCTCAAATTGAAAAAGTAAGACCAATTTTAATATGGTTTCTGGCAGAGAAGTGACTGCCCTCACATTTTCCTTCTCACATTCAGTCCTGTGGTCTTCTGAAATCACTCTCTGCTGGAGAAAACAAAGATCATAAATGTAAATGTAAGATCTAACAGTCTGAACGGATCCTTTTATTTTGAATTTGAGTCTGAACAGCTTGTCTGAACAAAGGCAAGGAAATATGAGTTTAGAGGGAATGGCATTGTTACAGTTTAGAGCAGAGCATAATCTTGTTTAACACAGTCTCATCCCAAGACGTCATATGACTGACGCTTTTGACCATACGTCAACATCCGACGTTTTAGGGCACCCTTTAACGTCAGTTAGATGACGATCCTAGGGCGTCATATGTCTGACGCTTTACCTTTAGCGTCAGTTAGATGACGCGGGTAGGTTTAGGTCTGGGGTAGGGTTAGGATTTCATAGCGTCATATACTGACGTTAAAGGGTACCCTAAAACGTCGGATATTGACGTATGGTCAAAAGCGTCAGACATATCAGATGAATTATTCCAATTGTTATTCATTATCATTATCTAGAAAACAGTAGGCAGAACGTTCTTCACAAAAATTCACATTTTGTCCTTTATTGAAGAAAGTCATATGTTTGGGATAACAAGAGGATGAATCAAAGACAGTTTTTATTTTAAGCTTTAATATGTCATCCTTAAATCAAGCATGGAAATACATTTTCACTTTATGCATATTGGTTTGGCTTTTAATGTTATTCCATAGTTCCCTTAAGGGAGTAATTAACCCCCCTTCCCCAATATACAGTATGAAATACAAATCTATTACAGTAATAAACTGTAATATAAAATATTTTTACAAAATCCAATTTATTCATATGATGGCAAAGCTGAATTTTCAGCATGATTACTCCAGTCTTCAGTGTCACATCCTTCAGAAATCATTCTAATATGCTGATTTACTGCTCAATATATATATATTTTTTTATTATCAATGTTGAAAACTTTGCTTAATATTTTTGTGGAAATGTCATACTTTTTTCAGGATTATGTAATGAATTGAAAGTAAAAAAAAAAAAAAAAACATTCATTTTTAAATATAAATATTTCATGACATTATAAATGTCTTTACTTTCACTTCTTGTTTCCTTGCTGAATTAAAAGTATACATTTCTTTTAAAAATCTTATTGACCCCAAACTTTTTTACAGTAGTGTAGATTTTTAATTCTAAATTGCTCTTCAACAAGTTGTCAGAGAACGTTCTTAGTATTCTGATGTGAACAGCGGAGCCATTTAAAAATCTTACTGAACTCTGGAATCTTATTCAATATTCATTAATGTGAATGTTCCCTAACTACAATATTCTCTCTGCTTCACTGGTAGCCCCAGTCTGATAAATAATTTAGCACTATATGGGTGCACTGACAGCTAAGCAACATGTTTTCATACACTTTTCTTTCCTTAAGAAATCACCTACAAAACAATACAACAACAAACTAGAAAATCAATTATTCTTTGTGCCAGTGCATCACATGCATTATACAGTACATTGACTTATGAAATATATATACTTACATATATATATATATATGTTCTATATATATATGTGTGTGTGTGTGTGTGTGTGTGTGTGTATACATATATATTATATATATATATATATATATATATATATATATATATATATATGGAAAATCCCATATGTATCTACAGTCTCCATACACAGAACCTCAGGAACAGATTTCTGTGTTTTGTTTAGTTTTTTTTTTTAAAAGAACAAGGAAACACTGTGATGGTAGGAGCCCAAGGGAGACTATTTTATTTTCAGGTGCAGTGATTGTGTGGGTCATCTGTTGAGTCTAGCTCAATGTCAGCCCCTCCAGGAGAAGAGAGGACACTCAGGCAGAGCTGAGCAGGGTGGCTGATCATGACATCCCAGGCCGCATCCCACTCTCCCCTCACAGGCAGGCAAGAGAAAGAAAAAGACCCCGGCATTCGTGATAAAAGAGGCATTCAGTTAAGAACACCAAAGACCTAATCGGCAAAACAGCCTTGAGATTGCTCCCGATCCCAGAGGGCAAAAAAAGAGAGAGAGATGGGGGATTTCTGTAACCCGCACTAATATTTTTTTTATTTTTTTATTTCCCTCTTGACACATCTCAGACGAGATTAGGATCCGATTCAATTAACTTTTATCTGGGTGGAAAAAAAAAAGTTCTTGGGGAAAAAAAAGAAAAGAAAGATCATGGCTGCACTTCAACAAAGAGTTTCTCATACTGGGATTACAGTCATGTTTCTGTGTTGCAACAAAGTGGATTTACATTGCAAATCAAACCCAGATGGGGTCAATTTTGCATTTTAATGTGCTTCCTTTGGAGAGGAACTCTGCCACTCTGACAAGTTTTGCCTGCTCTGGTTTGCTTCCTAAACAACAACCTGTCCTGACCATCTTTACACACTCGCTGATGGCAACGGAAACGGAAAGAAAGCACCATACAGTCAGTAGAATTGCATGTTTACACATTTCAAAAGAGTCAGGTGCAGAACAATTGGAAAAGCAAGAGGATGTAAGCACTTTATTTATCTTTCTATATATCACTTTTTTATCCATCCACTAGAAACACGCATAATTTTACTGATAAACGCATATGAGGAACAATCAAAGAAATATTCTAGTAAATCAATGTTTAAGGCTCATAGCGGTCTCTTGAACAGCTAATATACAAACGCAAGCAAAAACCAGTCTCGCTTTTGAATAAGAAATTTCTTTATGGAGCCATTGATTTTTTTTCTTTCCTATTTCTTTTTTGTTTAGCCAACCTTGAAGGATTCCACCAACAATCCCAGGGACGGCGGTTTGGTTCATTCTGAATACATCATATTTTCAGTAGGTTCAAAGGTCTGAAGAGCATCGTCAGAAAATAACAGAAAAACAATGCATGTACATGGCGGTTTTCGCAGTACTCCGCTTCTGCAAGTATTATGCATTTAGATTAAAGCGTTTTCAAAATCTTTTGAGGAGAGAAACCGAGCAGCGTTGCAAACCATCAGAGGTGATAAAGTTCATGTGCCAGCGCTAAACAGAGGAATAGACAATAAGAGTATGCTAATAATGCTTGGCAAAAAAGGCAAACCCACCAGGCATCTCTTCTTCAAGTGCTGTCTTGCATGCAAAATTGTTGATTCAAGTGTTTTTAATTAGAGTCACAGTAAGAGGTGAATTTTTTAATTTCACATCAGGCTGCAGACGTCCACTTAGACATGGCTGCACAGGTATGGACGCTTTCTGAGGGGATATTATTCTAGCAGTGCTGCTTATGAGCACCTCATCACTATTTAAGAACTGCTGAAGAGGGCATGGTGAGTCTTTATTGCCTGTATCCCGCTGCCATCTCTGCATTTCTACGGGTCATCGAAGCTGCATGGGGGAGTGTGATTAAAACACGCTGTGGGGTTACGGCGGTTCGCTAGCACCATGCATTTTAGAAGAATTCTTAAGCTTTTGTAAATGATGAAACAATACACTGTGTCTGTCGGAAACACTGGAAGAATGACAGGTTGTCAATTAAAGTTCTCGTAATCACCCCTGTCACGGAGCTGCCAGATTCCATTACAGCCCCTGCCAGGATGACGGAGTTTTCACGTTCTTAATTGCACTGCTCATTTGAGGGAAAAATAAAATGTTTTAAGCAGAACATTCCAGCTAATGTTTTAATCGTGTTTTTATCTTGAGCATCATGAAAAAGACAGAGAGAGACATCTTCTCCTGGGAGAGCCTCAGCTGGCAGTATCCTCGAGACTCTGTGACAGCATTAATGAATGACAGATGTGTCCGTCGGATCAAAGATGCCCTAATTTATCCGAAATAAATCTCTCAGGACATGTAATATGCAGATGTGGAGGGAAACGAGCTGACTATCTCAATATACCTTTCTCCTGAAAATTAGGTGCGAAATGAAGTGGACGTGTCAAGCTGCACTTCGCAACACATGAATTGCAATACGCATGATCTGCTTGAAACAATTTCTAAATATAGTGCTTTTGTTCTGATGGCAGATCACATTGGTCTTTGTAACTGTACAACCATTCAAGAAGCTCATATCATAAATCATTTATAAAAATAAAAAAAATATGTAGAACAGATGCTTTTTTTATACTCATGCAAGTAAAGAAGCAATCATTGGTACTAACGTAGTTATTCCAGAACAGTAACACTGAGATGATTTACAAAACACACGGTGCATAACTCACCAAATATCCTCTCTGAACTCCGGTAAGTGTCTGGACAGCCACAGCAGTGCTTTCTGGGTCACAGCCTAACTGATCAATGAGCATGGATAGAAATTTGGGACTTTGGAGACTGCAAATGTAAGCAGCTCTGACCCACTTACAGTGCCATGTGGGCAGTAAAAGGGCACGGAGATAATGAGAAACTGGACATGCAGTGGCACGGCACAGCATGCAGATGTAGGTTGAGAGATTGCCACTTGTGACAGGTGCTCCGTCACTAGACAGGCAAATCATGGCCTGCGGTAATCTCTGATTGGCACTTAATGAGCAAACTTCACTGACACGAAGGCCACAACCTTTGGTCGCAAAAGAACATCTTGGATTGGAAATCCAAATGAATTCAAAATGGCTTCTTGAAAGCATGTGCTTTACTTTATAGTAAAATAATAAACAGATTGATTAGGAATGCAGTGGTATTAAAATTCTGGCCCATAACAATAAAACAAAATATCAATGTATATATATTTCCAGTGTTTTATTTTATTAGACAGTATAATGTAGAATTTTAATATTTTTTTAATTTTAATAAATGTTTAAATTCTACACTATACATCTAAATAAATTAAAAACACTAGATTAATATAATATAATCAATTTTAAAATGTAAACGCTACAAGTGTAATGCACCATATAAAGGATATGTGCTCAAAATAACTGGAATTATATTAATTTGAGGATTTGCTAAAGATTACATTTAACTAATATAAAAATAAAAATAAAGTTACAAGATTAACTTTAAGTGGGTGTGAAAATGACAGCAAAGGTCATGTAAACATGTTTTTGGAAATTACTATGAGCATGCAAAATTAATTATGCAATATTAAGGGACAGTATGTAATTTTCGCCGCTAGAAGTTGCATATTCAAAACAATAACAAAGGCGTAGCTTGATGACACTGTGAAGGAGTGTGGCATGATGGGAGTTGTAGTCTTCACCTCAACTGCCAATGGAAATCAATCTGATGGGACTCGCAAATAATGTTCATGGATGAGGTAATGAAATAAAGTTTGATCACATGATTTTATTTCATTCTAATGAATTAACCGCAACAAGTAACAATGTTTAATGCTAAATTACTGCGCATACATGTCCGTTTATTTGTAAAATGAAATGGGGTGGGGAAACGCTGCGCAGTTTTTCGTGTTTAAAACAATCCTACTAAAAGTACATTTGACCATACCCACAGCATTTGCAAAAAGGCTGACTTATATTTATGTATAACAGATACTTATTACACTGCCAGAACACGGTTTAGCCACATCGATATTGATCCTCGTTTTATTTCTCCTCTTGTCCAAAACTCTTCTTGGGTCATTTGATGCACCCGTACGTTTACGTCTCTTGAAGTTATCTTTGCTCATGATAATGATGCAGTTGACAGGCGACGCAATGAGGAAGGATATTACACTGGTTAAAATTGCTAATTTCTCTGGATTTAAACATTGTTGGAAACTTTTGGGATAATGTAATGTAATGTAATGCAAGTCAACAAAATATATTACATTTTTTAAATAAATATTATATATATATATATATATATATTAGGGGTGTAACGATACACGTATTCGTATTGAACCGTTCGGTATGGCTTTCGGTTCGGTTTTCGGTACGCATTTTCAAACCGAACGGTTCATTGGACCATTTTCCCTGCCGACCAAAATTTCGTCATTTCAAATGTAGGCGTGTTGCGCGTGGCAAGCGCGCTCATAATGTAAGAGATGCTGGCGTGACCACAACATTCCCCAACATCAAATGGCAAATGTAATGTAAGCAGAACAAAACTGAGCTACTCGTTATTGTGTGGTTGACGGACCGTTTATCAGTTTGGACCAATGCAGCGCGAGCCGATCTTAATCATCAGCACTGTTACTACACAGCGAAATCCAGTAAAGAAAGCATTTGAATTCGCCACTGAAGTAATAACATCGCTGCGAGATCTAGTGAGAAACATTCGCATTTCTCCGTTATTAACGGATCAAACAGCGCTGACGTGGAAACCAGGAAGAAACATTGTGCCATGAATGAACTATCCGGTGTCCACAGATCAGCAACATTCACCATGGATGTACTGTAGTAACACTACTAACTGTAACCATGGAGGTTTGGCAGAATTAGTAGGCTATAATGCTTTCAAGTAACATTACGTCTGTTTTATTTTGACATTATGAATACAATTGCTGCCCTCAAATGTTAATCTGAACTAAAATAAACCTTTGTTTATAATTACTACAATATTACATTTCATTTTGTCCAAGGAGCTGTTTTGTTTTATATGCTCCTAAGAAAAGTCAAGTATAGCTCCATCATTGCTCAAACTAATAAAATATCATACTTTATGATGTTAATTTTAATAAAAATATAATTAAAAAAAATTAAACATTAAATTAAATTAAAATTAAAATTAGTACCGAACCGTGACACAAGTGTATCGTATCGAACCGAACCGTGAATTTTGGGAACCGTTACACCCCTAATATATATATATATATATATACACACCAATACATTGTGCATCTCTAAGATAAAAAATAAAAAAAATACAGTTTTCTTAAACTGTATTGACACAGCCTGTCACAGTTACAGTGACAGAAAAATCTATTCCCTACATGTAACTGTTAACAATATGATGTGGTCGTGTCTCACATGGACTTACTGGATATAAAAACGCATGAAATAGACATAATTGAATTGGGCCCCTGGTTTTCTGCTGTAATATAGGGACCAAAGTAATATATTCACTTCCAAAACCTCTTTTAAAGCAGTTAAGCCTCTGTAAAGCAGGTTGTCTCAACGTACTACTCAACAAATGTCTTCAGGTTTACCTGGCTCCCTGACACAGGTGCTGATGCTTAATGTCCCTGTTAAGGGCCTCCCCTTTTATCTCCATCCAGTCAAAGAAAACCAACAGCCTAGCGCAGCTTGTGCATTTACACCTCCTGGCATGGCACCTTGCACTTGACTTGGCCCTCTATGCCTTATCAAATGTCTCATTAGCATTCCCTAGCCATAGAACTTCATAAAAAGAGCTAGTAATTCCAGGCAGGCTCCCGCCGAGACGACTTCTTTCATTATCAGATCCCTCATGCCTGCATGAAGCGTTCTCCCTCCGTCTGCGACCTGCAAACTGTCTGGGCTGGGTTTACCTCACTGCGCTGCAGCTGTGTGCCTCCTCATTACACTATCCATTCATCAGAGCCGGCTGGAGTCTCCGGAGTTCAATCGTGATGCAAGAGTACTGGGAATCTGGTGAGGTCTGCGCTGACCCCTTCTGCGCAGCAGGGATGGAGGGAGAATCATTCATTAGTGTATTGAGGAAAATTCAGAGGATGTTACATGTAAGGCCTAAAATGATTAATTGCTGGATAATATGTTTGCATCAAAAGTAGTTAAATGTCACTCGGAAGGTTTATTCCAACCAACATTGCATGGATTATATAAACAGGATTATCAACATGCATAGGCAAGCAATGTGGCTCTTTAGGGCATACGTTTTCACGATTGGATTACACAGGCCTGTTTTATATGCAGGGCACATGTTTCGAGCAGCGAGAGGCAAGAAGCAAGGGTGTTAGATAGTTGGTGAACTGTGAATATGTAGCTTGCATGGCGATGAGCAGCGCGTGAACTGGTGCACATCACCAGTGATTATTTCAGTTACTCATATAAGAGAGAAGCACAGTGACATGACTTTTAATGGCTTCTACTTACTTAACCGGAAGTATTTCAGTCTTTCAACTCTCACAGTTGGAGTTCCGACATATCCACCAACCTTGGCTCTAACTTCAGTACTTGGATTTATTCTTTTTCTTCACAAGAAGAAAGAGCAGAGCTCATTTTCCTTTTTTTAATACATCAACTTCCCTAGCATCTCATGGGGTTTATGCTTTTACATGTTGCTGAGTTTTCTTTTTTCTTTTTTCATTCACAAAAAATAATTAGCTGGTCAGTTGTAGGCAAGGTCTGGATATATTTTGGAGCTCATTGCTAATTTACTTCGCTTGTCTTTTTTTTTAAATGTAACTGTAATAAAAATAAATAGCTCTAACACTTTGATGTTCTGAGCTGAAATTTAAGGGGGGAAAACATGAATAAATGTTTTCCACAAATCCACAATTTCACACAGCACAACAATAACAGCTGCTCGGTTTTTGCTAACACACCAAAGACACATTTTTATTGACCTTCTGATTGAACCAACTTGTGGGAAACTCGCCATTGCTGACTGCTTTAATATAGATTATAGAGGTAGGCTTCACCCACATCAAAAAGCAAAATTTTATCATCATTTACTCACCCGCATGACATTCAAAATCCTTTCTGACATGCTTTCTTTGGTGGAACAAAACAGAAGATATTTTGACAAATGTTGTCTTGCATGTCAATTGTACCCAAAACTGTTTGGCAATGGCTATACCAACATTCTTCAAAATATCTTCTTTTGTGTTCTGCAGAAGAAATAGAGAATTATGACAGGATTTTCATTTTTGGGTGAACTATTGCTTTAAAACAGGGGTGCCTAATCCTGTTGAAAAATACTCCTGTACTTTTCTGTCCTTCTTGATTAAGTATACGTACAATCACTTGTATAACCATTTTGTCATAATGTGACTTCCATACCTACAGTACATATCGTTTTCTGTCTATCAACTAAGTAAATTTAGATTTAGAAAAAGTGGAAGAAAGATGACGATGGAGATGCCATTCATCTTTAATCGCTTCTGTGCACACGGCCATGATAATGATCTGTGATATCAAATGAATTCCTTGTGATTTCAGTTTTTTAATTGGGTTCAGTTGAGAAAGGAATCTGTTATCTAAGTCGGAGGATGCTTGTGTCTCTGGGCAAAGGCAGACGGATGTGAATCGTCGAAAACAAACATCGTCTCATTGCTACAAGACCAATTGTGCTCGCCTTGAATATCTTTTCTTAGACATCAAACTCATTACACACTGAAGCACCAGAGTCTAAACAACAATGTGAGCAGATCCCTGGAGTTCACTACAAAGGGCAAGAGGAGAAATAAGAAAAATAATAGAATACCATTCAGGGGTCAGATGGTAAAGTGTGAAGTGGTCTGAAGGCAATCAATCACAACCGAGGCTCCACCGGGTGAGTCTCCACGGTACCACTGACTATAATATGCTAAGAGGACCTCACTTTCCCTCAAAACAGTCTGCCTTAATTCATGCACAATCATCAAAGCAGCAACTAATTATTCCAAGCAATAATTTTCCATTTGATAACGCCATTCAGCAGGCCTCTCCCATGCTGCTCAGCTAGTAGGCGGTCGAGGAAACAGTCCTTCATACAAGCTACAGACACTTTATTCAGCTAATTTGTGGGTGAAAAAAAAAATCTACAGATGGACTCTATCCAGACTCAAAATGAATTCCTTTGAGGAGGCCTATTGATCTTTTCTTTTTCTACCCTATTAATGATGCTTTCCCTCACTGCCCTCATGTGGGAGTACGACTGCTGCTACTGATGGCGGGGTGGAGTCAGACAGGCTATAACTGGAGCTTCTAATGCAGCTCATACAACAGGCCTGTATCCTTTTATGCACAGTGACATCTGAGGAGTAAAGTTTGTGTGTGTGAGGGGAGGTTAAGGGGCACGACCAGACAGTGCTTTAGATGTGAACAGTCTCAGTATAATGCTCTGCTGGGTGCATCACAACAGGAAGGAGGAGAGCACCAAAGGTCATAATACCACAGGGAGAGGACAACAACCAGACAGAACCCAAAAGAAGCACTGGCCAGAAATGCAGGAAAGGTGAAATATCTGAAACACTTTAGGGGCTTTCGCACCGGAGGAACCATTTCATAGTTCCTAGAACTATTGGCGGAAGTACCCGGATTTTGGCGTGTTCGCACCGCAGGGATAGGAACAATTTTAATTCTAGGAACTCCTTTTGTAGGAACTAATTTAGCTTCTACTTCAGAGTAGGATCTAAACCCTACTTCTATATACCAGCACCCGCCATTTAAAAAAAAGCTGTGTACACACACAGAGTATAGCCTATATTTACTCCTCAAACTAAGGGGGCTTTTACACTGGGCTCGTTTGCTGCGGTCCGTGCCCGAGCGCGTTTGTTCCCGGCGCCCCCGCAGCGTTGGTCTGGTTTCACACTCAACTTGATTCTATCGAACCTTGGTGCGTTTGCGTGCATATTACGTCATTGCAAACGTGCACGGCGCATGATAGAAAACGTCTCAGGTTACGACTGTAACCGTAGTTCCCTGAGAAAGGGAACGAGACGATGCGTCACTTGACGCCTTGGGAACGCCCCCAGCGTGCATGCGTCTGAGCATCAATGTCAACTAGTCCAATGGAAAGAATGAGCGTCACGGGCGGGTGACGTCATGACCAGGAAGGGATAAAGGCTCACCCGGTGAAACGCGGCATTAGCTTCAAAAAGTCGAAGCAAGCCGATCACAGGGAAGCAGGAAGTAAGGCAGGGTGACGCATCGTCTCGTTCCCTTTCTCAGGGAACTACGGTTACAGTCGTAACCTGAGACGTTCCCTTTCGAGGGAACTCTCGATGCGTCACTTGACGCCTTGGGAACGAGAATACCCAAAACGCCAGAATTCCAAGTACCTGAGTGTCAGTCTGTTGAAACTAAGCACTAAGCACCTGAGAACCTGGGGCAGCATCCAGGTCTAAGCTGTAAAACCTGACGAATGTGAGCGGTGAGGACCAGCCTGCCGCATCACAAACGTCTTGGAGGGAAACCCCAAATAACAAGGCTTTAGAGGCCGCCATACCCCTCGTTGAGTGAGCTCTGACCACCAAGGGACACGGATGGTCAGAGTACTCGTATGCAAGTGAAATAGCCTCGACTATCCACTTACTAACCGTCTGTTTAGAAGCAGGAAGACCCTTCTTAGGTGATCCAAAGCAAATAAATAACTGGTCGGACTTCCTCATAGAAGATGTCCGATGAACATAAGTATCCAGTGCTCGCACTGGACACAAGAGGTTCAGCCTTTCCTGGTCCGCAGATGTAAAAGGAGGAGGACAGAAAGCCTGCAGCACGATAGGCCTCGGAATCAAGGTCGGCACCTTAGGGACGTATCCCTGTTTTGGATATAAGAATGCCTTGACCATCCCCGGTGCAAACTCAAGGCAAGTGGGGGAAACCAAAAGGGCCTGAAGGTCTCCAACTCTCTTAAGGGATGAAATAGCTAGCAGAAAGATAGTCTTAAGGGTAAGAAATTTCTCTGAAACCGAATCTAAGGGCTCGAATGGAGCCCTAGACAGGCCTTCTAGTACTATTGCCAAATCCCAAGCTGGCACCCTAGTGCGAGTTGCAGGCCTCAGCCTCAATGTGCCACGAAGGAAACGTGTAATCAGGGGGTCTCGACCCAACGATGTACCCTCAACCAGGGCGTGGTAAGCCGCAATGGCCGCCACGTAAACCTTAAGTGTGGAAGGACATAAACCTGACGTAAAGCGCTCCTGCAAGAACTCGAGTACTGTGTTCACAGAACAGTTAACCGGATCCCACTGATGTCGGTGACACCATACAGAAAAAACTTTCCATTTCAGCGCATATAGTTTCCTAGTAGCTGGAGCTCTGGAGCTTAGGATGGTCTCAGCAGCCTCAGCTGAGAGACCACTCTCTATGAGTTGGGCCCCCTCAGAGGCCAAACCCACAGGTTCCAAATCTCTGGTCGAGGGTGAAATATTGTGCCCCCGGCCTGAGACAGAAGGTCTCTCCTGATCGGGATCTCCAAGGGAGGACCGTCTAAGAGATGGATCAGGTCCGCAAACCAGATCCGACTCGGCCAGCGTGGTGCTACAAGCAGTAGGCTTATTCCGTACTGGCGGACTCGTTCCAGAACTCCTGGGAGCAGAGCAACAGGGGGAAATGCGTACAGACGTAGCCTCGGCCACGTCTGCACCCCAGGGGGGCTGGGTGAGTAAGGGAGAACCAAAGTGGACAGTGCGTCGTGTGCTGAGACGCAAACAGATCCACCTCTGCTTGGCCGTAAAACTCCCAAATTTTCTCCACCGCCTCGGGGTGGAGTCTCCAGTCCCCTGGCCTCAGCTCCTGCCTCGACAGGATGTCTGCCCCCACATTCTGGTCCCCAGGAATATACACTGCCCTCAGGGAGAGTACCTTCCCCAGAGACCACAGGAGGATCTGGTGCGCCAGTTTGCAGAGCGGACGCGACCGCAGACCCCCCTGACGGTTCAGATAAGAGACCACTGATGTGTTGTCTGTTCGTACAAGCACATGATGGCCCCTCAGGTCTGGGAGAAACTGTCTCAACGCATTGAAGACAGCCATCATCTCCAGGCAATTGATGTGCCACGAAAGATGATGACTTTTCCACAGACCCTGAACCGAGCGGCCTTCCATTACCGCTCCCCAGCCGGTGAGGGAAGCATCTGTCGAGATCGTAACACGATGGCAAAGAGCTCCCAATACCGGACCCTGGGTTAAGAACCAATGTTTCCTCCATATAATTAAGGCACGAAGGCACCGCCACGTGACCTTGATCATACGAAGTGGGTTTCCCCTCGGGGAGAACCCTCTGGTCCTTAGCCACCACTGTAAAGGTCTCATGTACAGCAGGCCAAAAGGAATCACGTTGGACGCTGCCGCCAAGAGACCCAACAGTCTCTCGAACTGTTTCACAGTGCGTGACTGGCCTAGCTTTAGCTCTTTGGTGGCTGTCAGGATAGCAGCTACACGAACGGGCGATAGAGTGGCCCGCATCGTCACTGAATCCCATACCACACCAAGGAAAGTGGTTCTCTGTACTGGAGAAAGAACACTCTTCTTGGCGTTGAGCCTCAACCCCAACATCTGCATATGGGCGAGAACGACACCTCGGTGCCGAACCGCCAACTGCTCTGATTCCGCCAGAATCAGCCAGTCGTCGATGTAGTTCAGAATACGTATGCCCTGAAGCCTGAGAGGGGCTAGAGCTGCATCCACGCATTTCGTGAACGTGCGGGGTGATAAAGCTAGACCGAAAGGAAGAACCCGATATTGGTATTCTTTGCCCCCGAAAGAAAACCTTAGGAACTTCCTGTGCTGAGGGAGGATGGAGATATGGAAGTAGGCGTCCTTCAGATCTATCGTGACAAACCAGTCCTCGGATCTGATTTGAGTCACGATCTGTTTGAGTGTCAGCATCTTGAACTTGAGTTTCTGTACTGAACGATTCAACAGACGAAGATCTAAAATGGGACGCAACCCCCCATCCTTTTTTGGAACAATGAAATAACGGCTGTAAAAACCCGACTCTCTGTCGGGTGAGTACACCTGTTCTATAGCTTCCTTTGCTAACAGGGCCTTTACCTCTTGCTCCATTACCAGAGCCTGCTCGGGATGCACCACTGTGGGCAGCACCCCGTTGTAACGAGGAGGACGAGAACCAAACTGGATTCTGTATCCTTTCTCTACAATCTGCAGGACCCAATGAGAAATATTCGGCAGAAGCTTCCACGCTGCCCGAAAATTTACTAAGGGAACCAGCCTCTCGAGGCTGGTCTCTGGTGTTATCGAGACAGCCAATTCCGGAGCCTGAAACATAATGTCAGGAACTACCTGAACTGGCCGCTCTAAGGCCCCCCTCAGAGGGCGCGAAACCGATGCTGTGCCGCAGCATAGCATCAGCGACTCGCTGGAGACCGCTGCGCCCTGAAGCACCAAGGGTGGCAGGGTTGGCAGAACGGTCTCGTGAGGACCCGGAAATGGAACGGGCACCGTATAATGAGGTGTACACCGCTCCACTTCGGTCGGGGCTGTCCTCACAGGCCTGATGCATGAACATCAGGACCTTTTTTTTCTCTGAACCGAAGTCTTCTTCGCCTGAAGAACGGTCCTCAGATCCGGCTTCGGCTTAGAAGACTTCGGTTGAGAGGGTTGCGTCCGTCTCCAGTCTCTACGTGGAGGTGCACGAGACGCAACACTCTCTTTCTAATGCACACGATATGATGAGCTCGACGGCTGGGGCTGCTCACGCCCAGCAGTCCCAGGGGGCTGGACCCGGCGAGGGATAAACTTTTTAAAAACGTCCGCTTGTTTCTTTGACTCCTGAAATCTCTCGACGACCGCGTGGACTGCGTCGCCGAAGAGACCAGAAGGTTCAAGCGGAGCATCTGATAAAAAAGCTCGATCTTTTTCTTTAATTTCAGACAGATTTAACCATAAATGTCTCTCAGTAGCTACCAAGGCTGCCATAGACCGCCCAATTGCTCTGGCGGTCTCCTTAGTAGCCCTGAGAGAAAGATCGGTAGCCCGACGAAGTTCACGAATATCGTCATGACTGACTCCCTCACTACTATCCAGATCCCCCAGCAGGTCAGCTTGATAAGCCTGGAGCACTGCCATAGTATGCAGACATGCTCCAGCTTGACCTGCTGCCGTATAAGCTTTGCCCACTAACACCGAAGTGGCTTTAAGCGGTCTAGTGGGCAAAGCCGAGGCTTTCAGAGACGATGCGGGACCAGGGGAAAGATAACTGGCTAAATTCTCTTCCGCCTGGGGCATCGCCTCATAACCATACTCTTTCAGCCCTCTTATTCTCGAATAAGTGTTAACATGAGGGCTGAAAAGACGTGATGAATATGGTTTATTCCACGATTTAGTAATTTCATTGTGCAAATCGGGAAAAAATGGAAGCCCTCGTGGTGGAGATAATGTGGTGGAAGATAAAAAGCGCTCATCTAATTTGCTTTTAAGACGAGGGCCCTTCTTCTCAGATGGCCATTCAATATTTAATTTCTCTACAGCCCGCGACATAACATCCACCAGCTCATCATATGCTGGGGAAATAAATTGTGAATCTCTTTCCCCCATGTGTGTGCTTACACTCTCCACACTCATCGCATCAACCTCCTCGGAGGAAGAGCAATAAAGTAATGGAGGGCTCTCTCCCCGGGCAGAAGAAACCGCAGAGCGTGCTTCCGACACCGGGGAGAGAGCACTGGATCTCTCGGGTAAGGAAGGAGAAAGAGCCCTCGGACCCGTCTCCAACCCCTCCGAAAGATCCTTTTGCGATCCCCAGGAATGCATTCTCCGCGCTGCCTCAGCAGACGCGGGTCCTGATCCCTGTGGATCGCGAGCCTGCCCACTCTCTTTATCAAAGAGTGACAGGCGAGAGCGGAGCATGCGAAGCGGTAACATCTCACAATGCTGGCACTCAGCCCCCTCGAAGGCTGAGACCGCATGCTCCACTCCCAAACAAACGACACAAAGCTCGTGTGTATCCCCACCCGTTAAATAACGCGGGCAGGGAGAAGCACACTGTTTGTACACTTGTTTAGTTTCCATCCTTTTCCGCAACAGACAACAGTAAATAGACAGAGACAAAATGACACAGATCGCTTGCTGAGACGCAGAAGCTAATGCCGCGTTTCACCGGGTGAGCCTTTATCCCTTCCTGGTCATGACGTCACCCGCCCGTGACGCTCATTCTTTCCATTGGACTAGTTGACATTGATGCTCAGACGCATGCACGCTGGGGGCGTTCCCAAGGCGTCAAGTGACGCATCGAGAGTTCCCTCGAAAGGGAACAGAAAGCGGGGCAATATTGTGTTTTTTTATTAATTCGCTGCTATTATGCGCAGTTGAGTGAACAATACAGGTTTACTGTGCGTGTGTCACATAAGGTGGCCTTCTGCTGCTTGCAAACGGACTCTTTTGAGGAGACAGTGGATTTCCAAATTTGGTGCCCTGATTTCACGCGCAATGCACGAATACACTGCAGGCTCACTCTCCCTCGTATCCAAGGTAAATCATCAACACTATCATCTCTTACAAGTGTTTTATTTACATCACAATAAGCTAAAACGCATGCGCAGTCACTTTACTTCCTGAAAAAGTGCACACCCGAGTCCGTGCTGCTTTCACATTCACGCGAAGCGTGGTACGGTTCGGGAGCAACCGAACTCAGACCACCTCCTCCAGGTAGTCTCGGGTTCGGTACCCCAGTGCGCACCCGGGTCCCATGACAGCGTTCACATTAGCGATTTTTCATGCGAACCGTGCACCGCTCCGAACTAAACTGCCAGTGTGAAAGCCCCCTAACTCTACGAACATACAATGTTAGATGGGCCTCTTAACCTTTACGCTGAGAAGAAAATCCAATGCAACTTGGAAGGGACCAAGCAAACATGATTATGTATTTCTGCTCAGCTAGCAACACTGGACATCAACCACTCTGGCTGGCGCTGTCAGCGCCGTCAAAATAAAAGTCACAACAACAAGTGCGGCTTACGTCACTTTAGAATTCCTACTGGCGGTGCGAGTATTCCTACTGCACGAAAGCCCCTTTTCATGCTTTCAGCTGTGCAAGAAATTAAAGGGGGCCTATCATGAAAAAGTGATTTCTCGATGTTTTAGGATAAAAAAGCACAATCACCATATGGACACATCCTCAAAGTTTCAGAAATGAAAATGATTTCCCTAGTTCAACTAAGACACATAAACAAACTTCATTCTGAGCAACTGAATACAGTAATATATGACTGTCCAGATTTACACCACCCAGTAGTGGCGGGGTAATAATGAGGGAGAAAGTAGGATAGACACTATTATTCCAAAGCACCAGAAAATGATGATGCTATTATTCTTGCTGCCATTAAACTAACGATAAGAATAAAAGTTGGGGGAAGTCCATCAAATCTTATTCTGTTTCAGACTTGCTGTGTTAAAAATGGCCAGCTGACATTATTTTCAAAATTAAATATACACAGTTTCATGAAACTGTCACAATGTAATGCAGCCAGAACAAAGAGGCTGTTGTTGAAAGATGGGGCAGGGCAACATTGTAAAAAAGGATTGATATATTCGAGAGAAGAAGAAAAAAACGCTAGCTGAATTGTAAGGGTCAGAAGGGGATGAATGCTTGTGTAAATCTAAATTACAATAGTAATTATTATGACATGTCTAGAGGCAAAAAGCCCCCATGTGAATTCCTCAAGTACCATCTAAAACAGAACAACAGATCAAAGGTAACCAGTCCTGTGAATCCGCATTCATACATGCCTTTACCAATAGCAAATGCAATTATATTTTAGATCAGAAAGAATGGCACCTTTTTTTATCTTTCTGCACAACTTGCTTTGGTGATTTCTCCATATAAAATTTAAATGATTTCTTTGCTTTTCTTCATTGCACTGTATGTAGTATTTGTCTGACAAATCTGTGCCTTAATAGACTATGAAACTTAAATCACAAAACTAAATGAGGGAGACGTCTCTCATATGGATTTACAGCTGATATGTTTCTGTTTTGAATGAGACATCACTGTAATTGCACCAGCAGAACTTACAGGGGAACAGATCATACAATTGAATGTTTCACAAATGTTCTCACAGTATTCGATTGATTTACATATACCTTTTGAGTCCATTTGGTTAAAAATGGGACCTTTATTTACTTATATATTTATATAATTTATATAATTTTTGGGGGGTTTAGGAATAATATCTATACAGTTTCTTTATGTGACTGTGCCAAGTTCCTCAACACTTAATTGCCCGGTTTCACAGACAAGGCTTGTGAAACCAAGCCAATACTATTTTTAATACATAACTTATTCCAATAAAATCACCTAAATACTTTTTTATTTCAGTTAATTTTTAATGAAAAAACTAAAATTAAGGTCACTGATGGCAAAACTTAGATAACCTTAATTTGTTTTGAATGCCACTTGTCTCTTCTTTCATAAAGAACATTGCTGTTGGTGATCTTCAGTCAGCGTGAGTCAACGGTAATGTTTTGGAGAGTAGTAGTTTCCTCCACGGTAACTCATCCAAACAACACTTCAGTGCACTTTTAATGGTAGACTGATAAATCATCGGTAAACACCAATGTTATCAAGCGCAAGAGCCGCCAGCAGCAGTTTTTACGTGGGGTTCTTTGTGTCTTGTCTGATTCTATGACATGCCTTTGAACTGATCTTTGCAGGACGCCCACTCTTAAGGAACGTAGCAGCAGTTCTGTATTTCTATCTGCCTGACTATGTGGCCATATGGAGGCTCAAGTCTTTAGAAATCCTTTTGTAATCCTTTCTCATCTTATGAGGCTCAAATACTCTTGTTCTGAAGACCTTTGAAATCTCTTTTGATGGGGCCATATTGCACTTAAACACAATTCTGTGAAGAACAGGTAAGCAAAACTGTTTTTTCCCCCCTCTCCATATGACAGATCAAAACCCACTCAGTCTGATTAGAACATCTCACTTCCTTCATTCCTTTGAAGAGGTCATATTTAAATATTGGCTGTTTAAACCATATCTTCAGTAAATATGCAGAAATGTCAATTATTTTGTGCTGTTTGTTAAATAAATGCTTTATAATTATGTAAATAAAGAAAGATCACATTCTGAGCCAATTTGTGCCTTTGTCTTGGTGCTAAACTCTTTGACTTTATAAAACACGGCAAATTGAAATGCTATGAATCTTAAAACCATGAAATTCAAAGAACTATAATAAAAACTGTAGCTGAATGCTATCACAGACTATTTAATCAGTATAGCACAACATCAATCCTGGAGATAAATAACTGCATTCACTAAGGCAAAGCAATCTGACCAAGTTTCTCCTAAATATAGTTACTTCACTGTAAATCTTGTCTAACAAAACTAATGCAGCTGCATTGAGCTCTACTGTGGGGCAAATACAGAAGCAATGAATATATCAATAAAGGAATCTGTTTATCTCTTCTATACTTCATACCTGTGAGACTTGGGTTAAAAAATAAACAATTTTCCTGCTTGTGATCTACATATTTCCTTTGATTTCCAGCGAAACTGCATAAACATATAAAAAAGTTATTATGTTGGGTCTATCAAAACACGTACAAATTATTTCGTATTTTTTACAGAGTTCTGAGAAAATAAATCTTTAAAAGACCTCACCCACACCTTGTACGGAAAGGAACAATTGAAATGAATAATTGAGAGAGGGGTCTACCACCTGCATTATTGAATGCCTTGGTTTTAGTATGTTATTTACGTAATGCATGAAGCAACAGGATAAATTCCTCAATCATGAGCAACATCAAGATATAGCTAGCCGTTGTTTTTTTTTTGAAGCGATGAATAATTTCTTGCCTTTGTGACGGGGGATGGAAATATTTATGTCAGAAAATGTCCTTCAAGGCATTCAATTTCATAATCATTTCAAAATGACTATTTGTGCATACAAAAATTCAATAAGTCAAATAAGTCAAACCACCTTGCTTACTCATTCAGTGGCTCTGGCAATGCTCAGTTAATATGTTTTGTTTATTTCCCCCTACACATATGAAAAGATTCATTTATCATGATATATAACTCTGTCACTCCACTAAATGATGTTTGTTATTAATCATTTTCACAAAATCTTTCTAAAAGGGAAAACTTAACACAATCTCTTTTCCAAGTAAACCACATCTGAAACAAATCATTCATTTGAATTCAATTGAATCATTCCTGTAATTTATCTTACCATATAGAGGATGCTTGAGGACGTGGGAATCTGTCACGCAAGGCCACATCTCAAATCTCCAACCAATTCCATACTATGTTGCCTGACACTATGACTGCATTTACACTGGCAAAAAAAATCAGACTTTTTACTCACATCTGGAACAGATCGGAATTTGTTGTACACGTTTAAAAACAAAAATCTGCATGAGATACGATTTTTACCGCATCCGATCTGAGCCACTTCCAAATGTGGCTTTAAATCAGATACCGGTACATATCCAATATCTAGGAATTTATTTTAAAAAATGTAATCTTACAGAACTACTTTATTTCACTTCAGAATTCCACATCTGACGAGCCATAGATAAAATAAACGGGGAAAAATATTTTTCTGTATATATCCGTTCAGTCAGATTTTGCTCTGCAAAACATCCATAACAGCTGTTATCTTGTACAAGCAGGCAAATAATCATAGCCACCCGACATGAATTATATAAATAATTTTAATAGTACGGTCATTTAAAACCAGAGGGTCTACCATGTGCATAGTAAAGTGATCACCGACAATCATTTTGGGCGGGAATTAATGTAAACACAGATATCGGATGTAAACAGACGGATATGGTCAAAAGATCAGATCTGTGCATTAAGAATTGCTGTGTAAATGCAGCCAGTTTTAACACTTCTAATATCAGAGATCACTGAGAAGATAAAGGGGAAAACCTGATTACGGAACTGCTTCCCAAATGGACTAAACAGACTACCAGGCACATGTGCTCATCCTAATGCTTAATAAAGCTGGCATAATGCTGAGATAAGGCAGGAAAAGCTAGAGTATTTTACACAGTACTGGATGCAAGTAAGGGTGGTACAAACTCTATATTATGACCGAACTCGCGCTGTGGGTCGCAAACATCCGTAAATTTCACAGCCGTGCATTTCTCACCACTGTGAAGGACAAACGCAGTCATCTCAGATTGATTGTAATTAGTATGGCCCAACAGCCTAACGAGAATGCAGGAGTGCAGCAAATCTGAGCTCAGGGACCTGTCTGGAATCGAGGCTGTTTATATATTTAAGGCTAATTTGTTAATGAAAATTCCTAGTAATATCTGAAATAAAACCACTGTAGAATATTGTGCATGACATGAAATAAGACAGTCTTTGGCGGTGCTCTCACACAACTCAGAGGTAGTGTTAGCACAATTCGTCCTGCTGAAATCTTAATGCTTTTTTCCGCTTGAATAATGGCTTTGAGGTTATCATGGCATCTTGTGTGCACAAAGATATTAGAGGTACGCTATTGAAAATGAGATCGAAAGTCTCTGTATTCCAAGGCAAATTCTAAAGGCAGAAGGACTAAGAATCAAGTGCTCAAATCGCTCCGACTGAATCAGCCGGTGTAACAATAAGAAGACACAAAGGCCCCAGTAAATGCACAAGCCATTGAAATGCGGGCCAAGATGGATGGCGGTCATTACTGTGGATCTGTATGTATTTCATGGGGCATTTATTGTCTAAAGCTGAAACAGCCAGTGCAGTACTCCCACCTCTTTGTAGAATGTGAAGGCAAATCTAATATAAGGTGAAGGCTCTCTAGATACACATTGTAAGCTGGTGTTGAGAGGCACAATTGCTCTCCGGCCGACAGGAGAAAAAAAAAACTATCTTACAATTCAAAGAGACATGAGGGCCAGAAAGCACTGCCCAGGTTATAAAATGCTCAGGGAGAAAAAAATATTTTCATGTTTGTGGAGCTTTGATTAAAGTCCCTCCTTTCCCTCAATTCTCGCTGTGAGTGTGAGCTTGGCACGACTTTAGAAGTCTCACTTGGACACATGGCCGGGTGTGGAGGTTGCAGGTGTTGATTAGACGTCAGGTTCGCTTTAGGAGGCGAAACGGCGCGTGAACTGGACATTCTTGCACTTCAAGGACACAGGTTTGAGAAAGCGCCAGTCATTCCTGCCACCGTGGAGTAAAACACAAAATACAAAGAGGTAATGAAAAGCTTTGATGCACAACCTGAGCTTTGTTGACACACCAATGTGTTGACACACCAATACTCTCAATTTGACATAAAATTATTGATACATCATCTATTGTATGATGCATAAATTTGAAACTCACTGCTACCTGATATTGAAGTCTTATTTGGATGAATTTTGTATACAAATCATTGTGCAAACCAATTTCATCTCATCTACTTTAAAGATATCTGTTCTGCAATGCTGTATGCTGATCGTCGGTTTTGTTATTTTATGAAAGTGACGGACATCTCCTGGGTCTAACATGTATCTGAGCGATATACCAGGTAAAATGGGTTGCTTTAGCAAACCTCCAATACCCACAACATCGAGTGGGCCCTGTGCCTGGCATTAACATTGTGTTAAAACAACGCAATGGGTACTTATGTCACGGTTGCCTAGAAACACAAGCCACTTGGTTATTTATTGAATAAAATGAAAAGAGAGTGTGTGTGTGTGGGGGGTGGTGGGGGGCTTTCAGAAAATCTATTATCCATGCAAATGACTGTTATTTGTCCTATTTTGGCAAAGCTTTTTGTCTCACGACTTCTTGAAGTCTATGTGATTGGGCTGCTCAGATCCTTACCGAAATAACAGGCACCCAAACTGGACAGAGCGAAGTGGCATGCAACAAGACATGAGGGCTCTTAACGGGTTTGTGAGAGCGCCTTCATCCATTAATACAAGGTCTGTTTACTCTCCGAACAAAGACTCCGGTCTCTGACAACAACGACACAGTATTGATGGGATTAAATATTTACCTTATTGTTTACCTTCAGAGGTTCACAAAATGACCATGGAACACCAAGAAATATAAATTGTGTTTGGGAGTCGAGAATGGCTTCAAACATGCCTCATCCAATCAGAATTGAGAGTTTGTACTATTTGTTACAATCCATTGAACAAACTGTAATTCTATCCCTCACATCCTCATTTTCATTCCAAATATGACATACATATACACACACACAACTGCTACAAAAAATATCAGTTTCCAGAGTGTTTTCTACACTCCTCATAATATAAATAATAAATGCCTTGGTGAGAATAAGATACTTTGTTCAAAAACATTTCAAATGTCTTCCCAACCCCAAACCTTTAAACGGTAATTTATATAAAATAACAGTGTGGTAATGCCAACGTTTTTATTTATAAATGTATTTATTTATAATCTCCGATCAGGATTTTTGTGGCCTATCACAGATTACTGATCATTGGAAGCAGTATTGGCCGATACAATCCCCGATACCGATCACCAAAATAAATAATACTGTTCTTAATTAACAACCATGTTAAAGCTGCAGTCCGTAGCTTTTTGGGGGTTAAAAATTATCCAAAATACATATTTGAGAAAATACATAACCAGCCAGTGTTCAAAACTATCTGCTTGCCTTAGCTCGATTCAAAGCGGTAAGCTTGTAATAATGTTTTTAATTCCAGTGGTACTGGTGGATTTCCGCGGGAGATTCGAGCATGTCTTTGCGTCATTACGTCACATCTGTACACATAAAGAAGGAGTCTCGGCTAGTAGGCTATATTGCGTGTGAGGATGTTGGAGGTGGAGATTTATAGCCTTTTCTCACAGGACTTGATATAATTAAACTTATCAATTTGATGGCGGATCCAGAAAGGTTCAAACGACAATCACCAGTGACAACAGATTCACCCGCTGTAAAATGCAAAAGACTTCGTTCGGACTTCGGAGTGGCTACAGAAAAAAAAAGAGACTGCAACCGGACCCATGCGAAAACAAGGATACATATCGGAAGGACATTACATGTAGTCACGCAATGCTGACGTTGTTAACATTAACAATTTGAGAACAAAGTATAATTTGCACGGTTTTGCGTGATATGATAAGCGATTTTTAGATTTGATCAGCGTGATTTACTGCAATGTCAGAACCAGAATAAAAGTGGATGTTTCAGATGACATTTTCCAGTGAAAATTATTAAGTTGGTCATACTTCCAAAAAGAATAATCTGTGATTCTGAATGCCAGTATCCACACCGCTGTTGTGCCGAATTTCGACCCCCGCCAAATTATTACCCCCCTAGCATTGGTAGGTTTAGGATTAGTTGTGGGGGAGGGGTTAGGATTAGGGGTGGGATTGGGATTAGGCAATCAGGTACTGACTTCAACGAGGGGAGATGACTTCGAACAGAGATGGCGACAAAGAGGAAAAACTGCGGACTGCAGCTTTAACAATGTGTAAAAAATTAAGAGATGAGAAAGTAGCATTCATTGACAACTCTTTATTTATTGGCAAATTACATGTGTAAAACATTCCATTCCCTATGGTGACTCCCAATGTGATTAGGAACAGTTTAGAGCTTAACAAATATACAGCATTTCTGTGAAATAAATAATAGAAATGAAAAAAAAAAAACATTCTTTACCAACAGAAAGTAATCAAATGTAAAAACACTGCATAGTATTCACTGTATAAATTAAATATAGATCTACTTAAGGGCATGTGATTTTGTCTTTGTCTTTGCTTGTTTGATTAACATTAATGGCACAGATGGCCGCAGTAACATTATGCTGCTTTCACTATGACTGAATGCACGGATCAAATATACCATTACAAATGCGACTTATTTCCTAACTGTTTACGTTCATTTAAGACATAACTGACAATGTTAAAGTGAATACTCGCCGAGGCAATTTTACATATTTCGGAGTGTAGTTAACCATTTAAGCGTGAACCTGAAGCTCAAACTTCACTTTGCTTGTGTGTTCCACTCCGTCTCGGATCGCACGCACAGAAAGCCGCTTGGAGAACAGAATCTCTTTCGCAGTTTAATGCAGTTTTAATAACTTTTATTATCAAGCTGCAGTTAGCAACTGTAGATTGCATTATGGCTTTTAGGGTGGAACGAAAGCACACAGTTGTGAAGGAAAGAAAATCACTAAAATATCACAGCCCTAGTTTCTTGCTGTCATTGCTGTAGGGTTGCTGTTGTTGCAATGTCTCCACTTTCCGCAGACATTGCAAATTTATTGTCCTTTTCAGACACCTGGTAGAACAGCCAGACGAGAAAAATAGAAACGCGTGTTTTGTGCCATCTGATTGGTTCTTTGGATTGACCTTTATAGAGGCCACCAAACAAACTATATACAGTAAAGCTATTATCGGGCAATAACGATCAGCGCCCGATCAATCGGAGCGCCCTTAATTTATAATTTTCTCCCCTGTTGGATTTCCAGACAAAAAACTATATGATACATGTTTATAGTGCTAGTAAATAGCTGATACCATAATATAAGATTTTGGTCACACCTCAACTCCAAATGATAAACATAAATCGATCTCTGTGACTGAACTAATGGGCTTACCTATACAAGACATCATTGAACACATCACCTAGATACAATAAGACCCCTAAAAGCTATCCGTTTCACAGAATGTAGGTCACGATTATCACTTCCACACACACAAATACAAATGGTGCCTATGGAGTAAAAAGGGTCATTGGTCCATGGTCTAATCCATGGTCTCTAATCCATGGTCTCACTGAGTTTCAAATTCAATCTTACTTTTTATAGTTTTTTTCCCTCAAGATATCCAGGTCCCATATGGTTTCAGGGAGATAGTTTACTGCTAATCTGATCAATGTTCACATTAAGTCATGCTACCCGAGATCTATGGATGAGAGTTTATTATCAATATGGGCTGAGGATTGGGAGAGATGCTCCAGAGGAAGAGATAACCGGAATTAAATGTTGATGTAACCAAGGACTAAGATAACCTTCCATTAAGAAAACAAGATTAGGAAAAACAAGGCTGTAAATTACTCAAATTAGCCTCGGTGAACTTAGTTAAGGAATGGGGCAAATCCCACGAAAACATATTTACTCATTTTGAAAATATAGCATGCAGGATAAGTGCAAAGTAGAAGAAAGTTATCCAAGGAACACTTGGCAAGTGACAAGAGATCATACTTCATATTAGTGCAACCCCAGCACAGCTGCTAATCTTCTTTTGGGAAGGCATCAAATTCAAATGTGGACATCATGCAGTGAATGACATGTGATGTTTGTACATCCAGAGCCTTATGTGCGACCCACGCAAAACATATCCATCCCTCGAGGGGAAGAGTTGGCTCTGAGTCAGTGCTGCCTCACTGAGCTCTTGAGATGCAGTAAGACAGTAAACACTCAATAACATGAGTACTCGCACCTGGTTTGTGTCAAAGGTTAGGCTTCTAGAATGCATCACTAGAATGTTTCTCATTGATTCTAGCGGTTTATTAATCATCATAGCGTACCTTAAAAAAGGAATATGTTCTTGCAGAGGTTTGTTTCACAGCGAACCGAGAACACATGCATCTAAACAAAGCATATATCAATGAAACAAGATGCTAAAAACAAAATGACAAACAACACATGCAAAATTATGATTTAAAAACACAAAGTTCTAAATTAAATAAGGAAGGCTTTGCTTTGATATATTATTCACATATTCTTCATTTAACTAAATCTACATCCTTTTTTTCTCTCTGATATTTGAAAAACAAATGATGCACATCTGCACAGTTGTGTCGGAGCCAAAGTGGTGGCCTGTTAAACTCATACACGTATTACAAGTACAGTCATAGACCCATGCTATCAAACACAAACCCTCAAATAAGCATAGTCAGGCTTTTTTGGGAGGTCTGACAACTGTATACTTCAGCCAGATTTACTTGTGCAATTACCTTCTAAATCCCTGCCCACATGCGTCTTACTTCCTCTATGATTCTCCACATCCCTCATGTTGGACGCTAAGCATTTGAGACAGGAGATTACACAGAAACAAACATTTTGTTATATTTCACTGGCACTCATCCATGTCATACAGTGTTATTGTCTTGAAATAAAACTAATCCCGTTGTTGGCCATTTCTGAGGTCGGCAAATTTATACTCCCTCTCTTATACACATGCACACGTGCATGGCACCTCCACATGCACACATGTCTCATAATTAATTTCAATCTCTTCATAAAAGGCTTACACCCTAATACATGTGGATCAATGCTGCTGCACAGTGGCAGGGTAAGTTAATATCTTCACAAGCTGCTGATCCCACTGGAGGGACTTCTAACTGATTAAATCTGGCTTTAAAGACAATCCTGCACTGACATTCACCTGTATTTAGCACTAATGCTGTGTTTATTACCTGCCCACTGAATGACTGAATGAAAAAATAAATGCCTGCTTTTTGAAAACCCCACTGGACATCACTGCACAGTAAGAGATTTTGTAAGAAGCTTTCTTAGACTGACTTTTGAAGCAAATCATGCATGGAATTTGATAATCAAGTTCAGATAAATAGTTGCATTTCAATTTTACTCTTTATTTAATATCCTTGACTTTGCTGATTCTCAAAATTTCTGGGAGATTTTCTACCTTGTTGCTGTGGGAACCCAAAGAATAATTCTATCAAACTGATAAACTCTTTTGTGGGCAACGAAACTAGACAAACCAGATAATTTATATTTACTCAAAAGAACAAAGCGTTTTGCACATTTTTAAAAGCATATTCTGCTAACAATAAGTTTTCATTAGTTAAAAATAAAGTCAAAGACAAAAACATTTAAAAAAAATCTTACAGATCCTAAACTTTTAAATGAAGAAAGAGAGAGAGAGAGAGAGAGAGAGAGAGAGAGAGAGAGAGAGAGAGAGAGAGAGAGAGAGAGAGAGAGAGAGAGAGAGAGAGAGAGAGAGAGAGAGAGAGAGAGAGAGAGAGAGAGAGAGAGAGAGAGAGAGAGAAAGAGAGAGAGAGTGAGAGTGTGTGTGTGTGTGTGTGTGTCTTTGCATCCTGTATATATACAGTCATGTGAAAAAGAAAGGACACCCTATTGAATTATATTGTTTTATGTGTATCAGGACTAGGGCTCCTAGTCCTGACATCATCGCCACCATGGGCCACTCAATCCACAACGTTGACATCAGCAAACCGCTCACCCACACGACGCCATACACGCTGTCTGCCATCTGCCCTGTACAGTGAAAACCGAGATTCATCCGTGAAGAGAACACCTCTCCAAAGTGTTAGATGCCATCGAATGTGAGCATTTGCCCACTCAAGTCGGTTACGACGACGAACTGCAGTCAGGTCGAGACCCCGATGAGGACGACGAGCATGCAGATGAGCTTCCCTGAGACAGTTTCTGACAGTTTGTGCAGAAATTCTTTGGTCATGCAAACCGATTGTTGCAGCAGCTGTCCGGGTGGCTGGTCTCAGAAGATCTTGGAGGTGAAGATGCTGGATGTGGAGGTCCTGGGCTGGTGTGGTTACACGTGGTCTGCGGTTGTGAGGCCGGATGGATGTACTGCCAAATTCTCTGAAATGCCTTTGGAGATGGCTTATGGTAAAGAAATGAACATTCAATTCACGGGCAACAGCTCTGGTGGACATTCCTGCAGTCAGCAGTCAGCATGCCAATTGCACGCTCCCTCAAAACTTGCGACATCTGTGGCATTGTGCTGTGTGATAAAACTGCACATTTTAGAGTAGCCTTTTAATGTGGCCAGCCTAAGGTACACCTGTGCAATAATCATGCTGTCTAATCAGCATCTTGATATGCCACACCTGTGAGGTGGATGGATTATCTCGGCAAAGGCGAAGTGCTCACTAACACAGATTTAGACAGATTTGTGAACAATATTTGAGAGAAAAGGTCTTAGATCTTTGAGTTCAGCTCATGAAAAATGGGGGCAAAAACAAAAGTGTTGCGTTTATAATTTTGTTCAGTGTATATATAGGTGCGTGCACTGTATGCGGAGATGACGAGTCAGCATCGTCGACTTAATCTCTGCAGCCGAAAACACAGAAAACATTATCAATAAATTATTAAAATGTCTCCTTGCTGTTTTTTCACAACACATTCATAATCACTTCTTTTGCCGGTGGGCTGTCGCAAACTGTGTGCATGCGCTTGAGCGCTGATTATGTTATGTATAGACAATTAAAGGCTCATTATTATGATTCATGGCTTATTAATATACACGTGCGATTAGTCGACTATTCGCTTAAATGAACGATTAATAGTCGACTAGAAAAATCTTTAGTTGAGGGCAGGACATAATAAAAAATCATCTGGTCCTTTGCAGGTCTTAAAATTAGGTAAATACAACCTCAGATGAACAACAACACATGACATTACACTGTGTCATTATTTATTTAACAAAAACTAGGCCAAAATGGACAAGCCATGTGTGACAAACTAAGTACGCCCTTACTTCTCCCATAGGAATTAAGAAGGTAAGTAGCAGTCAGGTGCTGCTAATCAAATGTCTTTGATTTAATCATCAACAAGTGTGATCACCTCTATTAAAGCAAAAGTTTTTGTTGCTGGTCTGGAGCATTCAGGTGTGTGTTAAGACAATGCCAAGCAAGAAAGACATCAGCAATGATCTTAGAGAAGCAATTGTTTTGCTGCCATAAGTCTGAGAGGGGTTATACGGCCATTTCCAAACAATTTGAAGTACATTAATCTACAAT
This sequence comes from Rhinichthys klamathensis goyatoka, assembly GCF_029890125.1. Taxonomy (NCBI): domain Eukaryota; kingdom Metazoa; phylum Chordata; class Actinopteri; order Cypriniformes; family Leuciscidae; genus Rhinichthys; species Rhinichthys klamathensis. The sequence goes on from NW_026606820.1 coordinate 2,383,642, forward strand.
AAGGAAGATTATTCACAAATGGAAAACATTCAAGACAGTTGCCAATCTTCCCAGAAGTGGACAAGCAAATTTATCACATTTGAAATTCCTCCAGAACGATGTGAGAGACTGATACTGTCATACAGAAAACTATTCCTTCAACATATTGCTAGTGGCTCTGCAAGCAATTGAATGTCACCCATGGCTTTTCCATTTTGGCTTTAATTTTGTTAAATAAATAATGACACAGTGTAATATGTCATTTGTTGTTGTTCATCTGAGGTTGTATTTACCTAATTGTAAGACCTGGTAACGACCAGAGGATTTTTATTATGTTCTGATACATAAAACTATAAAATTCTAAAGGGTGTCCTTTCTTTGACTGTACATGCATTACTACCAAATATAGCATGTTGCTTTGCTGTGCAGGTGAGTTTAATGGCCTCTTGCATAGAATATTTGTCATTTAAAAAATGAATGTATCATACAGTAGGATACACTTTCCATCACACATTCACAAAAATATAAACTAAATCTTGATTTAAAGTCCATGTATATGTTATTTGTCAAACAGCATGATATTTCAGGGGAAATTGTAGCTTATGTTCATCCAGAGCTGAATGATGGCACATTCATAGTCTATGTGAAGTCGATCAATAAAAATCATTCATATTTTGAGATTAAAATAATGCAATAGGTTTAAATTAGGGCCGGGACTTTAACGCTTTAATTAAGATTAATTAATTACAGACTTTACAAAATTAACAAAAAAATATTTTTAATCGCACTTATTTTTGCACCGCGGAACATTTCTCAATGGATGAGTTTCGGCGGACTGATTATACTGGCGCACCAACTAGCGTTCATGACCATAGACAGTATAAGAAGTGGACAGAGCCATCTCATTGGAACTCAGTTGAGACAGTTGAAGCCCATTTTTAGCGATTTTTGAGCACTTCCGTTCCTGACGCGCAGACTCAAACCGACTCAAACTAAGCTTGATGACGTGAGCAACCTGTCTGACAGACGTTAATCTTCTAGTAGCTGTGCGTGAAAATTGCCAACGTTAATCTTGCAGAGACGGGGAACTTGAGCAAAGAGTTCTTTGGCGTGAGTGAGCAGGAGTAAGTATTCCGTTGCTTTTATGGACTCATTATCTACGGGCTTCTCCCTTGACGGGACGTCCCCCCGATTGCCTGCGAGCTTCTCCTCCTGTCTTTACGGTAATTTCTGTACAGCGCGACAGAGAGTCGAGTGGTTATGACGCAATCGTTAGCCTATTTTTACTAAATCGGTTTCTACGAGGCCATAATGTAACATAGAAGGTAATGGAGCCCTTTATACATTGTCGTGTTTCTTTAGAAATAAATAATGGACAAATGGAGTCTTTAAACGCCTCAGATGTAAAGTTATTCGCTGTCAAAGTGATGCCAAAATGAATGGGAGTCAATGGAAATGCTAACGCAAGTGAAGTTCTGCTACAACATGGCGGCACCCGGCCAGCTTCAACTTCCGGTCGATGGATTACCCCCTTGTTCATGACGAAGAAGCTGACGAGATCGCTTTGGTTGGCCGGTGGATGGGAAATTTTGTTACAAAAAACGAACGGATGGAAGCGTCGATAAGAGCATGGTTGTGTGCAAGCTATGCAACAAGGAATTCGCTATTGCTATTAGTGTAGTGTGGCAATATGCTATTGCTACACTTAATGGCAAAAATTGCACTGGTCTGCTGGACTTGGTTAAACAAAAATAAACAATATTTTGTTGCTTAAGCTTATGTATTCAGTATTCAATGGTATACTAAAAATCCATGGGGAAAAAATTACTTCTCACTGTTCTCAGGTCAAATATTTATGCAATTAAAATGCGATTAATTTCGGTTAATTGCAAAGCCTCTAATTAATTAGATTAATTTTTTTAATCGAGTCCCGGCCCTAGTTTAAATAAATTAAAAATGTGTCACTAGACATTTTAAACACCTTAGGTCAAAAATTTGTTTTGGCAGAATAAAAGAAAGCAATATTTCAGAGAGGGGAAACAAAATGACATTAGCTACACAAAAGAAAACACTGGACATGAAGCAGAGCATGCAACGAAACTCCACAATGAAGACCTGAGCAGGCCAACAACAACAGAATGGCAATTCTTCATTCAGAACCATGTGCTGAATACTACAAAAGCTAGTCCTTGTTTACAGTATTTTTAACGTTTCTATTGGGCGGTTTATTTTTTTTAAATAGAGATTGTAGACACGTAGCCTATAGTATACCTAGTATAATCGGATCACTGTTCTGGCTTTTTGTGTTCAAGTTAATTTCCGTCTAATTAAATGTGTGACTAAGATAAACACAGAGAAAATAATTGAGACAATCGCTTCAGAACCTTATTGCGAGTGAAATCGTTCGAGTCCTGCATGGTTCAGGCACAACGGTTTCATTCGTGTTTGTCATAGTTATGTGATGACTACGTCTCGGCTCTCTTGTTGCTTTCATCGGTCCGTTGGACTCTCCCTGGGCTGTTGTTGCCTCAGTAATTCCGTAGGTACAGTCATATATCATTATGTGATGGGCGGCGACAGTGTGCTTCATCGATTCGGTGCACGGTGTTACAATATGAGGTGTCTCTCAGTTTGCTTAGCGATCACCAAAAAGTGCACAAATCACACCTCATATTACAACGCCTTTCAGCAAGGAATCTGTCGCGCGGACATTCACAGCTCAACAGAAGAGTTTCATGCTATTTCCTTGGGAATAGAAACACCTGGCGGATTCTTTACGTTTAATTACATCTCCTCTGATTCCTTGCGTGACTCATCTGTCTTCCCTAAACCTCTGCTCGGAATGCTAAACGCGAATGTAAACGAGACATTTTAAAGTAATGTTTTGCAAATAAGGCCAGAAACATAGGCTACTCTACGCAAGTACGTAAACGACGAAATGCAAGATCACGTCGTTGCATCCGTTCTGAATTGTATCGCATTTCATAAAACGCAAGTACGCATTCCATTCTCAGCATTGCCGCAAGGGGCGCTACGGTAGGAATTCGTGTAATGTCTTCTATGGTCAGTTTTCTCTTTTTTGTCACATACTGTCATGGTGGAGTTGAGTAGCAGTTTGAAAAGACTTTGCTGAGCAGTTATCATCTGTAGGTAACATATTTATTATAATCGCCACCACATGCCTTGAAAGTAGATCAGCTCACGCCTGTGTTTTTTCTCTGACCACAAAAATGTCACTCAGCTTGGAAGACACGCCATTTTGATAATAACTAAATACAATTATGGTAAGCTTGTCGATGTTGATTATTGTTGGGAGTTTTTTTGTATTTTTATCATTTATAATCATAATAAACAAATAAATGAAAAATGACAAACAGAACAAAGATTTATAATATCGTAAACTGACATGTATTTTAAAAATTAGGTTAATCATTATCCAAGATTAAATAAGGTACATTTTTCTATCACAACAGGGACACGCTACACTATCACACTATATTTGAATAGTGAATGAGTGAGCAATTTTGGACTCAGCCTTCAATATGCCCAAACGTTCTTTTTCAATATAAAATACATCAAAAAGAGGAACCTGTTCAACATGCTAACAGGGTTTTATTTTTTAAAAATCTAACATAATTATTTATTATGTATAATAGAGAGTGTTATAATGTATTCTGACAAAGCTTATATCCATCAAGTTGTTGCATCAAGAGCTTTGACTACAAAAACAAAATGTCCTCACTTACTTGAGAACATGAAAACATAATCAACAGGGGAAATACTAGATCAAATAAATACATAAACAACCATAATATGCACCTCTATCACATTTACCAAAGCTCATGTAAACTAGAATGTGTTAAGCATTTGTGTATGTAAAGTAAGTGGCAGTACACTTTGCATCTGTGTCTCATTGGAAAAGCATAAATGCAAGCAGAACCTCCACACTCTGATATCTCACAATGCAGAACCATGACTGTTCTGAGCAATTACAATGCTGTCGCTGTTGAAGTGGAGTGTCAAATACAAATTACTCAAGATAATGCAATTGCAGCCTAACCTGAGAGGAATATGAAACCATAGATGGGACATTTCATTTAGCTTGACTGTCTCACTGAAAGAGCATGGTTTTGGATTCATTAAACAAAAGAATTGTAGGACCAAAAGTAACTCATTCTTCTGTTGTGCACTGCAAAGAGATACACTGATAAATATTGCATTTGCCCTGAAACAGACCAAAGCGCAAGGCTTTTTATTTTAAGAGTGAAAGCCTTTCATGTAGCTCAGGTGCACTGCAGTGAGAAAAAAAGGGAGAAAGAAAGAAATATGATGCACATGGACTTTTTCACAGCATCGTTGCATCCATAATCCGAGGTGATATCCAATGTTAGATCATTTACTTGCTGTTAGATCAGTCTATTACTGTTCTACAAAAGAGAACAGTAATAGACTGCATTCTGGAAAATGGAAATAATTATAGCCTGGACTTTCTTCCTACATCCACACACAATATGCTTTGGTCTGTTCCCAGAGGAGCCAGCCTGGAGGAAGAGACCAATCCAACATGCAATTTGGTATCATTGATGCATAGGTGCAGAAGAGCACTTCTTTGCTGAAGTCTGTCGTTCACTCGTAGGCTTGGTAGGGAAACAAGAGGCAGTAATGAGGACAGATGAGGTCTGCAGCACTACCGGCTGGCTAGCAGTCAGAGCGCTCTCTCATTCTCTCCATGCCCAAACACCTCTCGCTTAACTTTCCAATCAATCTCTCTCTCGGTTTCTGGATACTCCAGCAATTTGGCCTCTCAGGAGACAATGGGTTGCATTTAGGACATATTTTGCTAATTTGACCTTGTTAGCATTTGGATTTCTTTTTTCCTAAAAAAAGAACATTTCTGTGTTTTCCGTTTTTACCACTATCCTGGCAGCACCAATTAGTTACAGATGGACTATGACATTTTTACTGCATATTTTAAAAATACACCAATTTCCAAATCTGTATGGACAGCTGAACCCCTCAGCCTGGCATTTTCTTACTTAATGCCTGTAATAGCTCCACATGAAAACACAACTTTACAAATACAACAGGTTTGTCTCCTTAACATTAAGTGGCATGTTATCAGTTGATTGCATGTTCATGCTTTTTTTTGTTTGTTGTTTCCAGGGAGAGAATGTGTTGATAACTCTGCCTGGTGCCATAAAGCTCAAATAGACGATGACTTCTCACAAAGGCCCAATAGTGCTTTCATGACCCTTTGCAATGCTCAGTGACTGCATCTCTTCAATGTCATCCTCCATTGTGCAGACTTTATGGCCGCAGCTGCCACCTGTCCTTTAATGTTTAGCACATTTTTAACACCACACCGCATGGCATGGCAAAACGGAGGCTGTATAGTGTGCCAAAAGCCTGTTTGTGGAAATGAAAGTTATGTTTTTTTTTTTTTTTTTTACAGTTAATTATTTTAGAAAGCATGCTTCTACTTGTGGACTACAAAGAGAATAGCAAGATCTTCCACTCTTATTTTGCACTGAAAATTGTATCAAACTCCCCTCTGCACTATACGTTTATACCCATTAGCTGCCGAGACAAATCAGACGTGTGCAGAGAGGGGCAGGACATTCTTATTAATGAGTAATTGGCTCTAAAATTAGTTTTATATTGAACACAACACCTTCCTGATCAATAGCGCTGGTCGGTGTGATTAAAATCACTTATCTGGGATAAGTCTCTGCAGTGAAAGGTAGAGGTAATGCACTTCTATTCTTCGCACTGCTCCAGGTCGATAAAGAGGTGAGCCTTACACCAGTGGGCTCCATATTGATGTCAAGAGGAGGGGAGGAAAGAGGAGCACAATGCATATCTTACTATCATTTACTGATATTATGGCATCTGTCTAGTGGGGCGGAATTCCATCTCCTGTATTTTGAAGCCCTGCTTAGCCAATTTCACAATGTAATGTATTCTGCTATGAGAGTACTGGAGAGACACATTCTCCTTGAATATCGAGTTCAGTGTGGCCATGACATGCTGCTGTGCTATTTGCTTTGTCTGTTATCACTGTTTTCACCTTTCACAGCCATGAACCATGATTTGCTACTTGCCTGTTGGCTGTAGGAAGAGGACCATTCTGATACAGGGGTACATTTATATTTATATTCCATTTTCTTGGAAGAGAAAGACTGTCCCCTGGTTTTACAGACAAGGCTTAAGCCTGTCCCAGACTAAAATGCATGTTTGAGCTAAAAGCAACTTGCACTGACATATCTTAAAACATGCCATTGTTTTGTCTTAAGATGTGCACCAGTAATGTTTTTTTTTTTTCTAAGGCACGTTTATAAAAGCGACTTAAATGTGCTAATTAAACTAAGGCCTAATCCTGGCTTAATCTAGCCATAGCCATAGCCTGGTTCCATAGCCCGCCTTATGGTACTTGCGTCCGCCCTGTAACTTAATAGGCGGCTCGTTGTAAGCAGTTCGTTGTCGCTGCGCGCCGCCCCCTAGATGATTTTTGGGGGGCCCGGGGCCGCACTGGGTCCCTCGGCCCCCACCCCATGATGCCCTGGGGCTTTGTCCCCCGCTCCTAGCCCTGTCTATGGAACCAGGCCTGTATACGTGTACTGTATATCTTCAAGAAGGGAATTCGGTAACGCTTCCTTTTACAGTACAGTACTTACGTGTACTTACCGTGTACTTACCTATAAAGTACTGGCTAATATAAGGTAAGTACATGGGTTAGGGGTAGGTTCAGGGTTAGTACCTAGTTATTACCTGGGAAGTGTTACCGGGAATTCTTGGGAAGGGTATATACAGTATACATTCTCTGAAATAAATTCATTTAAAGGGATACTCCACCGGAATTTTTTTTTTATTATATTATTGTTTACTCATCCTCATACCATCCCAGATGTAAATGACTGTCTAGAATAATATGCCAATAAAAAATACGGAAGATGAAGGTGGAAACAAATAGATATATGAGGAGGTCAGATGTTGTCTGTATTGTCACTTGAGATTAAAGATTATAAAGATGACTCACTAACCTTAGCTTTTCTCTACAGTAGTGTTTCTCAACTTGGTCCTGCAGTACTCTCACAATAGTACACATTTTGTTTATCTCCCTTTATGGCACAACCTTTTCAGTTTGAGTCTCTACTAAAATGCCAATTTGAAGCAGGTGTGTTTGGGGACTAAATGCAGTGCAACATTGGTCTATAGATCTGGGCCACCTGTACTGTGTTTTCCAAAAGCACTGAATGCTTAAAGTAGATCATAGAAACCATTGGCACCAATGGTCTCTCCGATCGTCTTAGGGGTCGTTTGCACGACAGCGTATTCAACCAAAACTGGGGGGGGGGGATGTTTGTGTGTTTTGGCCGTTCATTTACATGACAACAGTGTTTTTGTGCCGTGTATGTCCTGTAAACTGCAATAACGTATTTGTGAAACCGGTGACGTCATGCGCATGCATATTACATGTTCAGTCTAGGCGCGTAGTTTTTTTTTACAACGTGTCATCACCAACCAGTGGTCTGACATGCTGCTTACAGCATTTTTTTTAGACGTTTTTGCAGATCTGAGTGAATGGGGATTGTTTTGACAACGTTGTTGTCTGTACGCAAAAAAACTATATTTAAACTTTAAAAACTAAAAAAAACATTTTTAGTACATCATTGTCGTGTAAATGTACCCTTAAGTATACAATACTTTTAAACGCAGCCCAGGTGGAGTTTCACAAAGCAGTCATGGTCAGAGTTCATGGTCAGTCTAGTATACTCAAAAAAGCTAAAACATTTGGCCGAGCACGGAAGTAAAGGCAGGCAGAAACTGAAGCATACCTCAGGCTGCAGCTTTTGAACGTGTTCCACCACATCCATTTCAGTGCAGAATGAGATGGTGTCATCTGCTACATCAGTCCAACTGCTGAGACAGATATGACACTTGTCTTCTTTGTCCTTCGCCTATTCTGCACCAGGAACTTCCCTCTATAATAATGCTAATTATTTTTTATTGTGTTTGTTTTTCTTTTTATCTCTTATACAGCAGCAATAACCTTTGTTAATATATAAAATGTTCCTCCATACATGGTGCATTCAGGAATACAATCAACAAAGCAGTATGTCAGAGGAAACAGACTGGGCTGCCACAGATGTCCAGTTAGGCACACATTCTCTCTCCTCTAGTTAGCAGACTCAGGTCTAGTACTTCCACTGGGGGCATTTTAGATTGTTTAGATGGCTGTTTGGGTGAAATGGACTGAATTAGGCTGTGAGAAGAATGTCTTATCCGTGCCAAAGTGCTTCCAATAGGGACAAATTGATGAAAACAGGCACAGCTTTCAAGCCGAAGCTTAGCAAAAACTCCAATATTTCAGCTGGCCAGTAATTCAAATGCCAACAACACTGCATATTGGCAATGCAACATAGAGAGATGTGACATGCTAACACAACATAAAGCTATAAACAAATGCAGCATGCTTCAACCAAAAGCGTCTATTTGTTATTGGAAAGAAATGATTATAGATGGCATGGTAGTACACTTCATGTTATGACACCATATAAATATGACAGAAAATCTGATTAATATTGGAAATATTAAAAAAAAATTGATTTACAAAACCTTTAAAGCATGTATCTTTTTACAGCACTGTATGGTGATTTGATGCACACAATCACAATATGTCTTGCAAATTTAAAAAAAAAATATTTATCCTGTCCTGTGCAATTTTCTTTTGTGTCCTCATCAATACGACTTAAAATACTGCAATAATTATATTCTACCGAGCAGTGAAACACAGAACAGTGAAACATTTTTATTTGCACACAAACAAAACTGAAGAAGAATTAGAGAAAGAAAAGAATATTTGTGCTGTAAATATTAAAAAAAAACATGCCAGGATGGGTGGGTAGTTACATATAGCCTACGTTAGTAAGTAAGTAAAGTAAATAAAGTACTTTCCCACAAATAAAAACCTTTAATATTTAAATAAATATATTAAACAATTTAAATTATGAAACAAGTAACCAATCGACTTGTTTCTGTCGTGGCTAGTTGAGACTCTTATTTTGAAACTGTTTGGCTCTTTTGTTTCTGCCTTCACCTTTATAGTCTTTCCTTTGTTTGTTTGCATGGTTTCTGAATGTGTTGTTTACCTGTTTCTTGTTTTAATCCCATGTATATATTGTCCTGTGTTTCAGTTGTTCATTGTCGGTTATTGTCTTTGTTGAATGCAGGGCTGTTTAATTTGATTTGCCCTTCTTGAATTATTCTCTTGTTGTCTTCATCGTCCTCTTAGATATTCTTCCTGTTTTGTTTAAATTAAAATATAGACTGCCACACATAGATCCTAGTCTCTACACTTCCCTGTGCCACAACGTTACAGTTTCATGTCAACATGTTTAATTATTAAACAAGTGGCATGGCATTAATATTTTACCATGTTAGAAACCAGCGGGCTTTCCATGTTTGAATCATAAAACCTAATAATTTCCTTTGACCAATATGATTAAAAAGCAGTAATAGTAATCAGCACCAAGAGCCTTTAAATGCTTTCTAAACATATTAACAATGTGAATAAATTACCCCCATTTAAAAATGATGAATTCTCAGTTGATTCTTAAATTGTAATTAAGCACTGAGTTCAAGATAGCATGTCCAATATTACTCTAATAGCTCATGGGTTTTTGTTTATTAATATCTTTTAATATTGGTTTAATATCAAGCGTAATGAATCTGCCAGTTAAAGCTTTGCTATCAAATTGCCAGTACTAATTTGTAAAATGACGCAGTCTGCTGTGTGACTTACATCGCATACTTCCTAATAGAGTGGAAACTGCTGACACCGCACTACATTCCTCAGAGGCCTATTGAGCAGAAAATTATAATTAATTAATCATGGAGTGCAGCGCATGCTCTTCCAGATCAACCCCTTGGTTATGGGCTCCACCTGGGATGTCCGCAGGGAGGTGACTCAAAAGCTGCCAATGGCCAAGCCAAGGCCCACACAGGCTGGATAGACTGTAAACACAGTCACGGCAATTCCTGTTTAGGAAGCTGTGAATGAAGCCTACGCCTGATCAGCTGTAACTTGCAATGAAAGGCTCTAACAAAGCACTAGGTGTCTTCAATAATTCTAAATTCAACCAGTCATTTTATCAAGGATTCTAATTATTCAGCAGTGTCACACCTGCAAAATATGAATTTGTAATCTAAATCATAAAGAGGAGGTGCATGAATTGCAATTCTCTATGCAAATGAGCTTATCAGCATGCTGCTCACATGCATGTAGTAAATACTCAATCGGTATCTGTAAGAAATTAACATCTGTCCACATTTTCATGTACTATGCAGAATCCCAGTCATACATCTCAAACAGAAATGTTTGCAAAGAACAAGAAAATTACTTTGCAAATGTGTAAATTAATGTCCGTCTATATAAAATCTCGAGAGAATGGCAAGGCTGTATCGAACAACCTTGGAGAAGTAAAGAATATGGGAGAAGAGAGAGGGGGAAACAAGTACTTATTGGATAAAGAAACCAAGATACTGTATACAGAGAACATACAACCTTGTGAAAATCGTGGCTGTGTTCAAAATAAGTCTTACTGGACAATGTTTCAAGTATAAAGGCTACTTTTAAGAAAACCATAAACATTGTTACATAAAGATGAAGATGATGAAGATTTGTTTAATTTTATTAAAACAAAACAAAGACATCCAATGTGAAAATAAAACGAAACAGACCCTGAACTCAGAGAACAGAAGGCTTTGTATACACAAGATAATTGAACTGAACAAGAAACAGGTGTGAACTAATCAATGTAACAATAAATCACCATGACAAAACAAAAACAGGAAGAAAACACAGGAAATAATGATAAACTAAAAGTAATTGAAATTGAAACCAAAACACCAACACAACGTAACAATCATCGTCTTCTGATCAAATTTGAGAGATTTAGCCAAGCAAATACTTAGTGAAAAGTAATAAAAAGTTTAAAAAGAAAAAGTCAAGTGTCAAAAAAGTAAGAATGCATTTTACATATGATATATTATACGTATATGTCCATTTTTTACAACCAACCTGTCGAACCAGGATTGTGGGATATCATAGGAAGCAAAGGTGCTGCCTGTGTTGGATAGGATGTTATCCAGACATTAGATTCAGATGTGCCGTGTCGCCTTCATATAGCTTCTTTTTTTTTTTTAGCTCTTGCTCAGGCGTTTTTTTCACATTGTCCTCATCCAATACCATCTGAGATCCAGACAAACAATCAGTACTCACATCAGTACTCAATAAATGACTCAATCCCTGCTGTATATAATATAGGCAATACTCATAATACAAAACCCTTCTCAACCATCCATCGGATAAACAGTTACATGGTTCCACAAAAGACAATCTTGCGTGCAGTTTACATCTCTCTCTCTCTCTCTCTCTCTCTCTCTCTCTCTCTCTCTCTCTCTCTCTCTCTCTCTCTCAATAGCATACCTGTCAGTGCAATTTGAACTGGTGGCATTACATTTATTGCCCTTCTATCCCTGTTTGAAATAACAGAGCAGAATGCAATCACAATGAATTGATCACACATTATGAGAGATTCAGATGTTTTAAAAAAAAAAATCCTCGAGAGATGTAAACATGAGCACCTGATAAAGAGATAAGACTCGCGTCTCTCAGACTGGGACAGATAAGGGCTACTGAGCCTCCAGAGGGGTAAAGGCTATTTTGATTGGCACAATAAGGCAGACGGAGACACAGGTGGTGCTCAAACAGAGATGAGGGAATCCCTGAAGACCATATAAAATCCCTTACAGAGACCCAGCCACTTGCTGCCTGTCTAATCTGCATTTGATTAAACTTTAAACATGAACACAACAGTATGCCTGCTCCACATGAACAGCAATAACTTGCATGGTGCTTAACCATCAATGAATTTGAGCACAGTCTAAATATTTTCTCTTTTACTGTGATTTGACCCATATTGTCTGTTGTGACTGTAACAATCACAAACCTGGGCTCCATCCGAATTAGTATGACTTCTAAAGTAGGCCTACATTATGCATACAGGAAGTATGAATATTTGGACGTTGGGCTGGTTAGCGAAGGACATAACTACCTTCTGACATCTAGAGTACCCTTCACAAAATAAACACATTCATCCTGCTCTACATTGAGACACATCAGAATTTACGTTTGTAATAAAATATCTCCAAGTGAGGTTTAATGTGGCTGGTGGTCTGGCAAGGACGGTAGAATTAGCCTCATTCACATTCATTAACCTCATTCACATTCTACAGAGCAACTGTTGAGCTGTGTGTCACCATCCCTGGGATATGATGAATTGCTAATCAGCTGAGAGCTGTCAAGAAAGCCCCAGGAATGTACGATTTACACACTTGTTTGCTCCTGCATTAACCATTTGTAATCAAATCACTACTTATTGTTTGCTCGGTCAGATGTGGTTTATGAGTTGGCGTTGTCACGTCTGCAAGTCGTCAAGGAAAAGGGAATGTTTTTTTTATTTTCTCCTGGTAGACACTAGGTGACCAGCCAAAGCATCACATATATATTCTCTACATCAGAATGTTTGAAATGAAATTATTTGTTTAAATCACCTCTGTAAAATAATGATAATGCAATTTAATCAACTTCTAACTCATTACAGTGATACAATCTTTATATAGGGATGGAAATCATAAGTAATTTAATGAGCTCATTTCCGATTATAGCACGGAAATATTTCAAGGGGACACAACAAGTGACGGACCTAGCAGGCTGGCCTATTGTTCTTCGTCTAGCAATGGACCAACAAGTTCTTCATGTGTGAAGGAGAGCATCCCCTTTCAATCTCTTACAATTCCTCTGAAGGCAAAAATGCCACCCAACCAAGTGTCCCCAGGAGGGGTGGCGAGCTGAAGCTAAATCAATAGCTTGACAGCTGAACTCCAGAAAGTCCAGACTGTATCTTAATTAGTGGTCAACATGCAGTGAGAATGTCTCTGCCTAATTGTGCTTTGACGTCCCCCACTAGTGGTAACAAAGTGCTTTGGAGGCAAGCTGCAGGGTAGCCTCCCAACCTGTTGTTAATGACCTGTGATTTAAAAGTTAATGAGAGCTGAGTTAAAAGCAGCCTTAGCCAAAGGCAACATAAAGTAGAGCTATGTGGATTAACTTTTCATTACCTCCCTCATTACGTAAGCCTGGGGATTAGAGATCCTGGCTAAAAATGAAGCTTAGAAACATCAGGGGTGTGCAACCAAAAGCCCCTCAAGAACATGGAGAAGACATGCTGCGAGAGTTACCTCATTCAGACCAACTGTACCTAAAATGACTCCATAGTCTCTTCCATTAGACTGTAATGAGGTTGTGGCAAAAGGATTTTACCTTGAAATTGTGAGAAGTCATAAAAAGGTGTAATGAGGAGTCCTGCCATTTTCATAGAAAGTTCTTAGTGCTTTCTCATTGAGGTGAATTGCTGGCCAAATGTCTTTTTGCTTCTGTAATGAGCTAAACGGTTGATACAGGATATGGAGCTGAATTAACTTGTTCTCATTCTACCCTAAGCAAGTGGATTTACTAACTCGCATAAGCTTCAGGCAACCAATAAGAGAGCCAATTTTCTCTGAATATTAAAGTGGGCTACAAGGCCTTAACATTTGAGACACAATAAAAGTGCTAACAGCACATACAGATATCTCTGTGATCGTTTAATAGTTAGATAATAATAGTTAAGAATAATAGTTAGAAGTCTAATGATTTTCCCATCACCTTTAATACCCTTTTTCCTGATTTTAAATTGGTCAATGGACAGCTTGTACAGCGACTTCAGTGACAAACAGTCTCCAGTGAGTATCAGGTTTCTGTCTTCCTCAGACCACAGGTTGAAACTCAATGAGCTGCAGCTTCTCTGGGTTCGGCTGCTTTAATCAAACTTCAACTAATAAATAGTGAATCTGTCTGTGATGAAAGGTGACAACAGAAGAGAATGAATGTCATTGCCGCCATATTATATAGACCTAATAAAGGCTCATATATTTAATGAAAACCAGTTGCTCTGCTGATCCTGCTCTCTGAAAATCTTTTATGAAAAAAAAAGTGTTAATGAAGGACTTTGAAGAAAAGAGATGGTATTCTCACCAACAAACAAACAGAAATAAATAAATAAATAAAACAAATGGTCCATTCAAATTTCACTCTTCAGTAAATTAACTGAGTATAATATATATTCAGATTCTATCATTTGAATAAAAAGTCAATATCTGCAACAGCATGTAAAAGGAGAGATTATAATAACATTTCTGGTTCTTTCTGCATTTATCATGTTGACAGGCTTCCTTTAACTCTTCATTATATAATACCAACCTTTTGGTCATTTACAAGCTTAGGGAATTATATATTGTAAATGCAGTTGTCTTTCTGAATGTGATTTACGTGGATAAACTACCGTTGAAAAGTTTGGGGTTGGTCAATTTTTTGTCACTTATGCTTACCAATGCTGCATTTATTTGATCAATCATACATTAAAAGCAATATTATTATTGTAAAACAATAGTAGGCTAATACTGAGAAATATTTTTACAATTTAAAATAACTGTTTTTTTAATTTAATCTGTTTTAAGTTGTAACTAATTCCTGAATTTTTAGCAGCCATTTCTTCCATATTGTCAGCTTAATGTGTGTGTGTGTGTGTGTGTGTACCATGCCATAAATAAAAAAAGAACCCTGAGAATATATGGTTGCAATAAGATGCAAAAAGATGCAATAAATAACACATCTTGATAAAGCTCACTGAATTCCATTGCAATTTGCAGCAAATGCACATATTGTATGACAGTATTGTGCAGAACTTTGATTAAACATTTGGCTTACGTTGTGTTTGACATTCCTGGCCATCTTTCTAATGCTTAATTTTTGTACTATGCCTCAGATGCTGAGATTCATAAAGCCAGAAGGGGGGAATAGACCAATTAGTTGAAAAGACAGCTTATTGGCCATAGAGCAGGAGCTGAATGAAAGTGTGAAAGCAGTGAAACAGTATTTACAGGTAGAGAAAGAGAGAGGTGAGAATAGGGGAGCTGTAAAGAAAGGCAAAACGTGTAAATCTAATCTGAATGAATGAGGTCACATCATAGATGTGGCCATCTCTGATCTGACTGGTGAAAATTCACCCCCCTTTGATAATTAAACAACTTATTTTCACATTCAAGATCAATTACATTCATTAAAAATGAATGTGGACTGGTTATATATCGGTGTCACAGAGTGCACTGCAAACTGACCCAAAACTTTGGATTGAAAATAAGTCACATATATAAGAAAACCATCCAGGAAACATCAAATTGTGGAAATGTCATCTATATATACAAAATATTTCTGTTTCCCCATTGAAATGGCCAGTTCTGCAGGAGAGTTGAGGGTGCTTCTTATGCATGTTGTTAATGTTGGCCCGTGACAGGTCCTCCCAAACAATAGCTCATCTTTACACCACATGTCCCTCGTGACGCCATTTCAACAGCTGATTTCCCCTGCCGGCCAATTAGGTGGGGCACAAAAGACTATAGTAATGGCTTCAGTCCTCTCTTCCTCCAAAAACAAAATGAAAATGACTCCAGACCAAACTGCCAAGGTGAACACCTACGGTGTGATTTATATGCCTCATAAAGAAGTGCCTAAGACGATTTGAGCTCATCCTTTCACAGACATGCTTTCTCCGGCCACAGCTCACACAGCACACTGACGGGGACCAATTGCAATTTAGAAAGGAAAAGAGAAGACCAAAATGACACATTGATCCGTACCAGTGGATGACATTTTTAACAAACGGCTGAGAAATATGCCAGATGACTATTTGCAAGAGTCATGAGCAAGCAACGAGGGGGAAAAATGCTATCGTTAATATTCTAAACAGGGTATGCCAATTATCGATCTTTATGCATGTGGTTATGAGGCAGTAATTCATCATGTGTTGTAAACCCCGGGGTAATTAAACAAGTGCAATGCTTATGAAGGCTATCATCAGTTTCTTTGCTATAGCGGTCAATCATCCTATTAAGGGCTTCCAGGAACTTTGCATACTGTCAGGGCAGTGGCAATGCACAGCCTGGGGCTAAGAGACCTAATTAAAAGGTAGCCCAGCGGAATTCTTCAAACCAGTGCCAATTTCAGCATCTTCTCACAATTCCAGAGATATTCCTCTGCAGTGTATATCTGCATTTCGTAATTCTCTGTGCACGCTCTTTCTCTCTCTCTCTCTCTCTCTCTCTCTCTCTCTCTCTCTCTCTCTAGGCGATCTCCACTTGTAATTCAATATTGAGATTGATAGCTGTTAAGCCACCTCTGGACAGAGAGGGGAAAACTCACGTGCTGATTTTCATTGATTTGCAGTTGAATTCTAATATAGCGATAGAAAAATGAAAGCTTTTTATTTCTTGCTCAGTTCAGTTGTTGAGCAACGTATTTGCAACAAGAGCTGTAAGGCATTGCATCTTCAGCTCAAAACAAATGAGACAATATTCCTGATACAGCAGCCTACGTCCAGCCCCCCACAGCATGCCTGGTATAATTATGTAGGCACTTTTTTTTTCTTTTTCTTTTTTTCAATATGGTAATTGTAACCCGGGTGCCAGACAGCAAAAGGCTCTCCTGAGAATTAACATTTGAACTCCCTCTTGCATAGCAACATCCGAGACGCAGTCTCATCACATCCCCCTGCTCCCCCTCTTCTCCTCCTCAGTGCTACTGGTAAAATGGTCTCATTCTCCCAACTATAATGAAAAGCTAAAAGAAGTTATAAAGTATGAGAAAATTGATGTGTCCCTTAAAGGTGTCCCCCCCAGATTCTTCCAGATTTTTTTCAGATTCCTCGATTTCTGAATTGTTGTTATGATATGATTAACTGATGATTTCATGAATTGGATTTTGAATTATTGCTTCATTACCTGGTCAATAAATTGTAAACGTTTGATTTTATTCTGACTGACTCTAAGATTATTTTTCCCAAATAGATTATCGGATTCGTATACTTCCACAAGTTTTGCATCAGATTAGTGACGACTAATAGCCGGCATCACTTCAAGCGTGCTTGGGTGCAGAGACAAGTTATTTTCCGTCTAAGTAGCAGCAAATGCTGTTTGATCAGCTTGGATTCGGGTGTGTCTCAATTACCTCTGTTTTGATTTAATGTTACTTTAATACACGTGCGTGAGTGATCACAGGCTTGGCCAATCAAAAACCATTTTGAGAGAAGTGAAGCTGATCGACTGACGTCTTTTAATAGTCGCCAAAATCTCTTTTGAAGTAAAACGATTGAATTACATTCACGAGGAGGCATTTCAAGGGGGTTATTAAAGTATCTTTTGATTGTGTACGTGTGAATACGGCAAATCTCAGATATTGAGCCAATCGCCTCTGTTTGATGACTGGAAACTGGCGAAATTGTGTCGGAGACCTGCGAAAGACGCACAGACCTCAAAGTGGTATAGTTTCCTAATCTGAGTGGGTAAAACATAATTAAGAGTTAAAAAGATTAATCAAGCATTCATTATCTTTTGATGATACACAGATATCATTAAAACCTTTTTTCATTTATGGAGTCAGATGAAATAAAGAGAAAATACATATGAGAAACTGTGTTCCATTTAATCTTGTTGTGTTGCGTAAAAGGAAAAGACAGCAACACGCAGAGACCTTCCCCGTATTATTGGAAACCCTCGTTGGACCAATAGACGGGCTTACAGTAATTCAGCAGCCATTCTCTCTGTATTAATTGACCTCATTACTGTCAGAGGTAGTTGTAATATAAGACTCCCGTCGAAGTAGAGTGTGTTCTAACGGTGAGCAAATTCTAAAAAATTGCACATTAGGCCCAAAAAGATTCTTCCAAACTTCGGGAGGCAATTCTCTCGGTAAGAAAATGACTATGCAACATTTGTCCCTGGTTAAATACGCATGTATACTTTCATTAATTCATTTAGAAAGCCTGCACTTTAGAAAGCCTTTGGCTTGCTAAGGGGAGAAGGAATGTGCAAAAATAGGTTGCTTGTTGGGGGAGCGTGTGCACTGAGCTGAATGCGAGTGGAGAGGTTTCCCCTCATGACCCATGGCAACCTGTCAGCTCCCCCGTCTCTTCTACTCTTCACCCAGACAAGCAGGTGTGGTTCCCGCTGCTGCTCTGAGGTACTCCATCAACTCACACCAAGATAGATACTCTCCACTAGAGCTTGTTTCCTTACGCTCATTTGCTGTTTAATCAATGCTCTCTGTGCCTGACCTGTCACCACATGGAGGTATCTGTCAATGGATATAGATTATATCTTGTATATGCCATTGTGTATCAATTCAAAAAAAAAAAAAAAAAAAAAAAAGATTACAGGCGAAATTCTCAAATAATGCCATTAATAAGTTTGCAGTTTTATTACATAAAGTAGGCCTAATTTTTTAAAAATCATACACACTACTCTTCTGATGTCTGGGGTCAGTAAGATTTTTTAATGTTCTTGAAGAAGTCTCTTATGCTCAAAAAATACAGTGATAAAACAGCTATACTGTGAAATATTATTACAATTTAAAATAACTGTTATACTGTGTTCCAAATTATTATGCAAGTGACACATCAGTAAGATTTCAATATAATAAACTTTCAGATTTTAGTTTTTCAAAGAAAGTATTTTGTTTGTTTAATTTCTCATATCTTTTTAGATAACCTTATCAATCTCAAACAGGTTTGTTAAACCGTTTGTCATGTCTTCTTAGGTAAATGGAAAACCTACTTGGGCACCATTCACATATAGCGCCTAAAGCCTAGTCCACACTACATGATTTTAAGCCCGATTTGCAAATCGTTGAGCTCGCCGACAGGTCAGGGTGTTATCGCGTGTAAATCGCGGGGGATTAGCGGGCGATGAACGCTCGCCAATCTTTTTGTATGAAAGAGCCAACAACGCATCAAAGACGCTCGCAGACGCATCAAAGACGCTCGCAGACGCCTCCCAGAAAAATATCTAGCATGCTAGATATCCAGAGCTGTCGCACGACTCAAGCTCACGTGATGTCATGAGCTACAGCCAATCAGAGCAAGGCATGTTCGCGTGTTGTGTTCTTCTTCGTCTTCTTCGCTGGGTATTGACGCCCCTGCTGTTTCGCGTCATTTCCGGTTCGTTTTATCGCGTGATTTTTCGTGACAAAATGTGGTTTGTAGACAAGATAGAATCGTAGGGTGACAGAGTTGTTGTCAACGCGTGTAGTGCGTTCCCTCCTGTTGTGGATCAATCACATTGTGTCGTGTGGTGTGAACAGCTCAACAACTTGAACACTCCTGATTTCACAGAGAGCAAGTCATGTAGTGTGAACCGCACAGTTCAGCCCGACGTTTTAAAATCATGTAGTGTGAGCTAGGCTCAAAAACGCGTAGAAAACGCTAGGCGCGCCGCGTTCTCCTTTTTCCAAAGCGCTAGGGTGGTTGCGCTCCGGAGGCGTCTGTCGTTGCTGTGGTTGGTTCTTGTCACGTGACCTATGGTGCGCTTGCGGCATTCTGAAAAGTTGAGATGTTTTTATCTCGATGCGGCACGGACGCGCTTTGAAAAAACGAACGCGTCGCTTCCATTATGAGCGCGCATACCGCGCGCCTACATTTGAAATAACAAACTTGAGCGCGCAAAAGACGCGATATGTGAACAGGCCCTTAAAGAGGTTGTTCTACATTATTAAGCAAGTCACAGTTATCATGCAATATGGGTTGAAACTTGGAAGAAAGATCTTTCTGAAGATGAAAAGCATGAAATGGTGCAATGCCTTGCAAAAGGCATGAAAACAACTAATATTGCCCCCAATGACTTCCATTGTATTTTTTTGTTCATACTAGTCAATAGGGCCCATCAACTGTTTGGTTATCCACATTTTTCAAAATATATTTTGTGTTCAGCAGAAAAAGGAAATGCATACAGGTTTGGAACAATTGAGGGTAAGTAAATGATGACAGAATTTCCATTGTTGGGTGAACTATCCCTAGGTTTTCCACCCAAGAAGACCTGGCAAACTATTTAATGAA
The DNA here is from genome assembly GCF_029890125.1 of Rhinichthys klamathensis goyatoka. Lineage (NCBI taxonomy): Eukaryota > Metazoa > Chordata > Actinopteri > Cypriniformes > Leuciscidae > Rhinichthys > Rhinichthys klamathensis. The sequence goes on from NW_026606820.1 coordinate 2,403,666, forward strand.
CCAGTCTGAGATTGATACCAGTTATCCAAAAAGATATGAGAAATAAAACAAGCAAACACTTCCTATATTTAGAAGCAATGACTGAGGTCGTTTGTTATCTGTTAGCATAAGGACAACAGCCTCTCTCTGGGGTGTTGAGATGGCTTTCAACAGAGCCAAACATGGATAATTGGTTATTCTGTGTAATTTTACGAACACAGCTCAGCTGCCTTGGATTAAACAATCTACCTTGGGAAACACTACCATTCAGTGCCTGCCTTGAGTTCTCAGGGCTGACATGAAACAGAAAATAAATTACACTTAACCCCTTATTCAACAGAATAATCTGATCGCCTCATGTCTACAGGGATATCAGATGAATTATATTAATGTCAGTCCAGAGATTATTTATAGACTGGAGAATACAGCATGTTGTGCACATGTACAATTTTCCATAAATCAATAATACATGATTTATATGTATGAACTGCATTTATAATATCTGCTTGTGTAAATGTATCTATTATTACTTGTCAGAATAAATCATGTAGATGGTTAGTTAGTGCAACTAATTAGACAAAAGACACTAGCTTTGTTTATCTACCTACGTAGAAGGGTTTTCCCCTTGACATGTACCATGATGTGTAGTGCTAATGCTCCTATCATTCTATTTCGCTGCATGGTTCTAACTATATGAAAAAAAGAAAGTGGTTCATCTTCCTGTAAAGAGCAATAATTGTGTAAATGTACAGACTGGAATACATTCAAATTATAATGCATTATAAAAAATATATCCAGAAATGAGTTCTGCATGCACATAATTCACACGACTTGTATGTTTTTCATTTTGGAAATGGTCATGAACTAATTGAAATGTTTCATTTTGTGAATATATAAAATGTGGTAAACTGATTTGTTTATAAAAAAAATGAAACATGAGTCACATGTTAAATCTTCCTTAAAGAAAACAAACCTCGTGCACAAGCTATTGGCCTACCTCAGCTTTGGGAGTTCTTGGAACATGCTATTGTTCTCTTTTATTTGAATGATTTGCAATTTTTCCTTTGTATTCACAGTGAGTGGCAAATCTTGCACAGAAACTGCCTTTTCAAAGAGTTGACAATATGAGTGAGTCTTTTGAAGCCCTCCCATGGCACTGAACATAATGGTAAGTAGAGGAAACTGAGGACTGGAAATGTATGAAATAATAACTACAAGAATCTGTTAAAGCGGGGCGAGAAAGTAAAAGTTGCAGTTCTGTAAAACAGTACTGACTCAAACAGACTAACCATGTTATCGCACTGAAATCACCATATTTCACCTTCAAAAGGCAGCTCACTTAAGCACAGTTATTAATTAAATGTGTGTGCAACTGATGAGATTATGGATGTGCAATATCTATACTGTTACAAGTGAAAGTGAGAATAAAAGGGAGAAAGGGAGAGATTTGTTTTAGATTTTTTTAGATTCAACAACACTATAAATCATTTGATTATTATTCAAAGAAAATGTAACACTCTTACATATGCTCCTTATAGCCAAGGCAAAGCAAGTTAATTTATATAGCACATTTCATACACAATGCTAATTCAAAGTGCTTTACATAGAAGAAATTAAAATAAAAGAAACAAGAATAATATTTAACATTAATAATTAATAATAATTATAACCTTTAGTTATAATGGAGTCGACTTGCATTGTTCCCAGGTGCAAGGATTCAATGAGTAAACGCTTAGCGAGAGTGAGTTACATTCAGTTTCCAGTGAAGGATTCAGTGGGTTTGAAAAGAATTGTAAATACGGAGATAATTCTGCAACAGAAAATCTGAAAATCTCTGTGTTTGTAGTCAACATTTTAAACTGGATGACCACAAACACAGTGTTTTAGGCCGGAGGGGATAAACTTAAAAAAAATCCTGTTCTGTCAGTTCCGCCCAACCTCTGAAGCAAAATGCCGTCGCGTACAGGTAAGAAAGCTGTTGCCATAGTGTTGCATTTTTACAATAACACTGTTTAAAGAGTATACATAGTACAATACAATTTTCAGTGATAAACCTTACTGTCCTGTTAACAACGCTCTGTCGATCTGACTGTCCGTGGGCAGGAATAGAAAAATGTGTAAGTAATCTGTAGTTTTCACGAAAGTCCTGGAGCTGTCAAAAGACTATTTCTGACAATAAACATGACTTTTATTCTGTAATGAAATGTAATGTTTTATTATGTAATGTTTAGCAAACATTAAAGAATTTTTATATTTATCAGATCACATGAAAATAATAACAATCCACATTCTGTATAGAAATGTAATATTGTGCATCACTATTGTATATTAATATAATTAGTTAAATTATCATAGGGCAAATACCCCGAAAAAAAGGGGGGGAATTCTCAAAATGCATGTAAATATCAGACCACTTCCCCCCTTTCTTCCCATAATGCAGTGGTGCATTCCTGAAAGATTAACAATGTGCAAAAGATTGAACAGGGGGTGGGTGAAGAGGGGAAGAGAAGACACTTTGACCTCTGTGATGAAAATTAGTGGGTGAATCAAGGAAGCAATTCAAAATCATTAGCAAAGAATGAATGCCCTCTTTGTAATAGGTCTTCAATGTTGTGCCAACGAGGATGTATACTGAAGCAGAGTAGAAAAGGCTTCAATATAGAGAGGTCGACCATTTAAAGAGTATAGAACACTGATGAAGCAACTCATCTGTTGAGTGCTCTTCAGGAATTATTTAACAATGTAATCATGATATAATGTGGGCTAAAGACTCTCAAAATACATTAGAGAACTCTGAAAAGTAAGTGCAGCAGCTCTATATTTACAAAAGCCAGTTATCATATACTTGAACTTACACTTCAGGTAAGAGATATTGGATGGCTATATAAAACCTTTCTCTCAGATATCCTTCTGCTCCTCTTTTTGTCTTTTCGTCTTATCAAGCCTGCTTTATTAGTCCTCCCAGAAAATTTGTAACAAATGCAAATAAATTAATTTGATATACATGTAAGTATATGCTTGCATCTTTAAAGTGCAGTCCGTAGTTTTTCCTCTTTGTCGCCATCTCTGTTCGAAATCTGCAATTGCAGTTATTCAACATAAGAATTTTCATCGGAAAATGTCATCTGAACAAGTAAGTAACATCCACTTTTGTTCTGTCCAACTAAGGGGAAAAAAGCATTGCAGTAAATCGTGCTGATTAAATCTAACAATTGCTTATCATATCACATCAAACCGTGCAAATTATACTTTGTTCTCAAATTGTTAATGTTAACAACATTAGTATTGTGGGACTACATTTAATGTGTATTAGAGATACCTGTTTCCATTTCTGTGCAGTCTTTCTAATTGTCATACCAACAAATTAATGTTCCTTCGAACTGGTTCTCTTTGAAATACAAACACACGTATCTGTAATCAGATGCATATGTATCCTTGTTTTCGCATGGGGCCGGTTGCAATCTTTTCTGTAGCCACTCCGAAGTCTGAAGTCTTTTGCATTTTACAGCGGGTAAATCTCCAGTTATCACTGGTGATTGTCATTTGAACCTTTCTGGATTTGCCATTGTTAAGTTTAATTATATCAAGTGCTGTGAGGAAAAGGCTATAAATCTCCACCTCCAACATCCTCACACGCAATATAGCCTACTAGCCGAGACTCCTTCTTTATAGATGTGACGTAATGACGCAAAGACATGCTCGAATCTCCCGCGAATACCCACCAGTACCACTGGAATTAAAAACATTTTTACAAGCTTACCGCTTTGAATTGAGCTAAGGCAAGTAGATAGTTTTGAACACTGGATGGTTATGTACTTGCTCAATTGTACTTGGATAATTTTTAACCCAAAAAAGTTACAGACTGGAGCTTTAAACAAAATATTTTAAATTCAATCTGAAATGAATAAAAGTTCAGGCAGAAGAGTGGGAGAGCAAACTCATACTCTGGGCTCAATTGAAACTCACATAGAGGTCCATGACACTGGTCAGTATTCACTGGGCAGCTGTGCTAATTACTACCCTGCAACAAATCTAAATTAGAGTTTGAGAGTTTAAAAAAAATTGTCGAGTCGCACTGCTTTTGTGATCTTTTATATAGCTTCACCCTTGTATTTCAAGGTTGTATGGCTCTGAGATAATTTTTAATTTGAGTCAATGTTTCATTGTGCAGAGAGGCTGTTGCTAAACTCCCACTTGCAAGATCTCTTATTTCTGCTGGACTTTTACAGTTGTACAAGCAAACTTTTGAAACAGAAAGTAAAGACCTCCAGTACAACTTTTGATTGAGTTGTGGGATCTCACTGTGAAGTAATGTGAGCTCTGTTTTTTACATGCAGAATTCACTGCAATTATCTATGAAAGTCTTTCATTTCAAAAACTGGCAAGACAAGTTCTTTCTTTTGAATCTTGGTTCCAATGATCTCTTACGAAAATGTCTTACACTAATAAGTATGATTGCTTGATAGCACAACAGCTTGTGTTCTCCAATACCGAGGTTGGAATGCAAGTTCACATTATCTATTGATACTCTAATCATTGTATTTAAAACTGTTTAATGATGCTAGAAAGATTAAAGCTTTAATCCAGAGGAAACATCTGATGACAACATTTGCCTGACTTACTCCAGTATTGAAAGGAACACTATGTTCACCTTTCACTTGCACAAATGAAACCTGGGGAACCAATGAAATACAAACTACGATGATGTTGTTTTGTACATCTTACACTGCTAGTGTGAAGTTACAAAGCTCTGGAGCCTCATTGACTGTCATCCTATTTGTCTGATAAATTATTATTGAAAACACACAAAGACATTCTCAAAAATCTGCTTTTCATATGATACTCTTCCATGTCTCCATATAGTCCTGGGCTCATGGGTTTCAATTAGACGCAAAGAGGAACACATATATGACCTCCATGTGGGGAACACTCTTCGGAGTCCCGAGACTCTCAATGTAATTTTAGTTAAACAAGGGGAAAAAAAGTCATTGAAGCACTACAGTACGTCCGCCCTTTACTTGAACTCAGTCTCTCAGAAATAATCTAAAGTATTTCCTTTACAAAAAAACAAACCACTGGCTCAGTAATAATACGAGTACTTTTGAAATTCAGACAGAACAATGGCAGCTTTCAACTCTTACTGTTCCTTAGTGAATTGTCCATTTGGAATAAAAGGCCAAGAACAGACTTTTTTCTCTACTTGGCTTTAAATGTAGAACTTTCAGAAGTTTTTTTTTTAAGCTAGTTTCCTGACCTACGTTTTCTGGCATACTTCTCAACAAAAAAAAGGAACAAAAAAACGGTTTTACAGGTTGTAAAGAATTGTGAAACCCGAATCTTGGGACCCTTGCAAAATGAAATATAGCCCCGCCCACAAGTGATGATGTCATGCACAAGCGTTTTTACTGTGTGAAAAGGGGCGGGTTCTAGAAATGCAACTTTCAAAACTTTCAAAAATGTTAAAAAATGAGCTAACGAGATAAATTTTTTGCAAGAAATTTATATATTACTATTTAAAAGGAGTCATTAACTTTTAACAGTAGTTTACAATCAACGGTATAACTGTAAAACTAAATAATAAGGCCATCTATTTGTAGCATTCAAAATCTGTGCTAATACACTTGCTGTTTTGATGTGGCTTCTATATGGGCTAAAATCATTCTCTTGATAAATTTAACCATAATGCCATCCTTCACTCCGGGGGTTGTGGGGGTGTCCAGCATGCCAGCAGCTGCTAAGATGAGCATCACTGCCCACTGTCCAGCATCTGACCCATCACACAGCTCGCTGTGATATGAAGTGACAAGGTTATGAAGAGATAAAAAAAAAAAAAGACAAAACCTCTGGACCCTTTTGAACGCTATTTTCACCATCATTAAGGTAAAACACTCATTTAATCTTTGTTCTATTTCAGTATTAAATGGTCAAATAAGACATCACTGGGTTGAAATCTTTGATACCATTAGCTGATCAATATATTATCGTATATTTATATTTATACTTATATAATTAGATATTATAATGAGTGAGAAATTCATCATTCCCACGATTTATTGCCACTCTTTGGATGTGTAAAAACATTGAAAATCCTTTGTCATACCACCCACTCTAGCCATCTTTTTTTTTCACAAGGGTCAACATATTTTACTCACCAATTATACACTAAAGGTCAAATTTTCCCTGAGATGAATGCATGCTAGAAAGGAGGCAATTAAAACTGAATATATGCATACAGAAAGGCTCAGAAAGAGAACATTATCTAAAACTTCATTACAGATTCCCTGAAGAAACAAAAAATTGTGATTAATCACTTAGGAAAATAAGCAGATTTTTGTTTATTTTTTTGCCTAACCTGCTTTATTGATGGTCTTAGTTCTCATTTAAGGGAAACTTACTTGCAAAGACTGTCAATCACTTTCTGTAACAATCAATCCTGTATATAATGTTGCCTATTTGGTTGAAGTACATCATTACACAAAATTCCACAAATTAGCTCAGGTTTGAATGAGAATGCCTTCTAAACTTAAATAGCAATTTTCAAGTAGGAAACAAACAGGATGCAGAATAGTGATAATTCCAATTTGAATGTAAGGGACATTAATTTATATAAAAACTCACTTCTAACTAAAAACACGAAGTATGTCAAGACAAACTTTGAATGTTGGCTTGACAACACATTGCTTGAAACTTTTGAAAAATCATTTTTGGGATAAACAAAAATTATTAAATGATGCAAACAGCTCTGCAGCTGTAAAAAGACGATAGATAGATAGATAGATAGATAGATAGATAGATAGATAGATAGATAGATAGATAGATAGATAGATAGATAGATAGATAGATAGATAGATAGATAGATAGATAGATAGATAGATAGATAGATAGATAGATAGATAGATAGATAGATAGATAGATAGATAGATAGATAGATAGATAGATAGATAGATAGATAGATAGATAGATAGATAGATAGATAGATAGATAGGCAGATATATTTCCTTAAAAAAACAATAATTGTGCTTTATGAAGAACTAACTTAATTATTAACCATGATTAATTATTTTTGGGAATTCCACATGATATTCTTAACTAGCCATGCAAATAGTGTTTTAGTAAGCCATTATGATTTTAAACCACAGTCACAGGACCTTCTTTGCGGAGATCATGTATTCTGCTGCTGGGAATAATGAGATGTTCCAGTACAAAAGTTAATGGTAAGAAACGACAGTCAATTTCAACCACACACATCAATTTTTGGAGATACAATTGCATGTCAGTGCCAGATTCAATACGCCTATTACTAATTTACACATCTATTAGAAATCTGTCACATCTCCATTCCATCATCACACGTCTAAATGACTTCAGTGCAGTCGTCTCCACTCAGCCACAGCAGAGGCAGATCAGACTTCTCTTTCTCTCTCTCTCTCTCTCTCTCTCTCTCTCTCTCTCTCTCTCTGCAGTGGCCTCTGTGGTTCAAAACCTCTGTCTCTGTGTTAGGAGAGCTTAACATATGCATATTCTAGGCACTGCTTCTTAACCTAATGTTTATATATGACACCATTTATACTCACTAAAGTCTACAAATGCAGGAGGCTGAGGTCACTTAATGTCTTGAGTGCTTTTCGGTAATTGTTTTTAGATTTTCTTGGGCATCATAAATAGGAATAACTCTGAAGAAAAAGGATAATTATCCATAAAAGTATATTTTATGGTGGATTTAAATTAATATATATATTCACCTTTATTTTACACAGCGACTGTGATGTTAGTGTTATAAAATATTTCCAGCAGTGGGTTATTACAAAAAAAGAGACAACTAGTGTGGAACCTGAGCTTAAGTATCATCCAGAGGGTACATTCACACAAAGCTTTGCAATCATTTCTGATGATGCTCTTTTAAGACTCAATACCCCCTGCCAGGATGTTAGAGATCAAGTATTTGTAATTGAGCCATGAATTTCAGTCAATCACAGCCACAGTTAGCTTTTTACCTCTTACCCAATTAGAAATTACTGTGAGAGGGAAATATCTTCTCTTTAGAGCCAGCACTAATGAGTAATAAACTTCACATAAGACTCACTTCGCTGCCTCACACAGCATAAAGGAATCTTCAGCTTCCACTGGTTCTTTTGTAGATCACGATGTGAAACCCCACAGATCTGCAATGATTTCCTCGCCTGGGGCAAAAACCTTCATCCGCTAGAGAAGGATGCAAACAATTAACCTCTAAGAGTCCGGATGCTATCTGTGCTCAAAGTCAGAATGTACCTGATGATGATGGAGGAAAGATGAGAGAGAAAAAACTAATAAAAGGACATGAGGATGCAATGAGAACATTGATATATGGAAGTTATACGCTCTCGTTCCACTGACACACGGCCTGAACAGACAACTCATTAGCGGCAATTAGCGATGACACAAAGGTCTCACCCACAAATCACTGATCACGCACACACGCTCGCTCCCTCTCTCGAAATCTATTCATGCCATATGAAAGACAGAAGCTTTCTTCTTACTAATTATGGATCTCGTTCATTATCTGAGTGAATCAGGCTGCAGTGCTTTGGCCTTTATCCTCCTGCCCAGCTCCAATCAGCCTGTAAATGAGGCAGAAGAAATGAGGCTGATTTCTGTAATGGAAGGAGACCAACAAAAGGGGACCACAAAGACCCTCCAGCAACAGCAAATACTGATTTAACTTCCCTTCAGAACAACAACAAAAAAGGGTCTGAGATTTAAATCAAAACAAAGGCAAAAACTAAACGGCACCATTTTAACTAGATCTGCATTTCCTTGAGGAAACATAAGTGCTTGCATGGGAGCAAAAGAACAGTTTCAAGTAGGGGAGAGCGGGGCACAACCTAACGCATTTTGGTTTTGGCTCAATTATTTAAAAAAATTATTAAGTTAGATTCAACTTTTTTTTACACAAGCAACATACACATCTCTGCTACAAATGGACACTTAAAGTTTTTTTCTAGGACCTACCATTTTCGTACTGTTGCACTGAAAGTGACAGAAGTGCAAATGTTACAACTTACCCCATATGCGGGGTTAATTGTAACAGACAGAGGGGTTAGTTGTAACACTTGTGTAACACACATAATTCAGTACTATTTTATTTGTATAGTTTGATATGGTTTGTGCATCTGTATAGATAGATATCCATACATCCATCCCTCATCCAATCATCCTTCTATTATGGATCAATATCATGGATAGAGACATAGAAAAGGGCAGCACAGTTTTGCAATAAATAAATAAAATCATCAAATATTGTAATTGCAATTGAATTAGATTTGTGTGTGGCAGTTGCATGTAAAATTATTATTATTAATAATAATAACAACAGTAATAATAATACAAATGAGCTTAAAATAAAAATGTAAGGGGTTTATTGCATTTAAAACAGGCCATATTTTTAATAAATAAACAAGTGATCAATGCATAGTAAACTAAATTTTAAACATTTTAAATTCCAACATTGTTTGTGACAGTCCAACAAAGTTAAATATATAAATAAATACTCAAACCTGAAAAGTTGTGTGGCTCCCAGTTTTCATTTGATTATCATTGTACACTTGGTGGCTTAGTTGTAACACTGTGCTACAACTAACCCCGCTGTGTAAAGCATATTTTAAGCCTAGCTAACAGTTGCTAGGATTTGCTGACATGTTTCAAAACGGTGCTATGTTTTAGCAAACAAGACACTGATTAAGGCAATATGAAGTTAGATTTGAAAAACGTACACACCCAACTCAGAAACCGAAAAAAACCTATGATGAAAAAATTTACTTGCATGGTGTCAAAACACTCTTTGTCCAGTATCTTCACGAAATATTATCAAAACGTTCCACAAATTCGCGGGAGACCGTCTTCTGGCAGCGAGAGAAAAAGAGCGGAAACACAACCTGCTTGATCCTGACTAACTATGTAAAAGGTCCGTGTTACATTTAACCCCGCGTTAGGTTGTGCCCCGCGCTCCCCTAAGCTTTTAGGCTTTGGTTCTGTGTGAATGAAGAGCCTCATAAAACTAAATCTTTGCAGTTGTTCATGTTTAGAGTTTGTTTTTGACCTGTTTTTGTCAAACTCTCAGTGTATTTCCTAGTTAATCTTCTAACCTTTGCATGAATTCAGTCTTCCTCCGTCCCCTGCCTGTTTTGGTTACTGATTGTAGTCCTATAGGTCAGGTGTGTCTTGTTAATTAGTCTCATTAGTTCCTCTTGTTTGCCTCTGTATTTAAGCCTGAGTTGTAAGCTTGGTTGTTCTGTCCCGTGTATGAGAATTCTTGAGTATTTCTGTTAGTTTGAGTTTGTGATTAATAAAGACAGCTGAATATAGATCCCGTTCCTTCTCAGCTGCAACCAGGACCCTTGACACACTCATTTCTTGTTGTCTAACGGCTATTTAATCTCATGGACTGCATTCCCCATGATCCTCCCTGGGACTTAATCACACACTATAAAGCATGCGTGCACACTCACACACAACCACAAGCACAAGTCATTGTCTGGCCTTGTCTGAGAACACAGCCTAACTTGCAAACTCAACTGGTAATTTCTTACAGTAAGCTTCAGTGGTCTTCTAACTCTGTTATCCTGTTCTGAGTGTGTGCGACCAGAAACATGTAAGACAAAACCAGTTACCATCATTCAAAGACTCTATTGTTATTAATTATCCGGCTCAACATTGCTTGCCTACATTGGATTGTGTCCCTGCTGCATTGTATTCAATTTTTTTACCTATTTATTATTCATCTTACATACCGCCGCCATTGTGTCCAAGCCGTGCTGTGCATTTATGAGAATCTATACATAATGCAGACACATTTTTGCCATGCAAACCAGATGCAATAAAAGAAACACCTATTGGAATTTATATGAAAATATTATACTTCAAAGCAGCTAATAATAATAATAATATATTTACAATACAGTTCAAACGTTTGGAAATTACTTTTTTTAAGCAAGGAAAAATCTGAATTTCAATATACTTTATTGCAAGTATGAATCTAATTAAACACTAAAAGGTTATCACAGCAGAGGAGGTTTCATGACACACCATAAAAAGTAGGCTACTATTACTATCACTTCTTGTGCAAATCTACATCGTTGCTACCTTTGAAGGCACCTGCAGGAAATATTTGGACTCTTGAAAAGGTGCATAAAAAGTGCCTGTGAGAAACATCTTTCCTGACAGGTTGTTTGATGTCTCCTATGTATCTCTTATCAACTTCTTTTCTAGCATGCTTTTATTTCCCTGATATGATGAAGTGGACCCCAGGAGGCGACGGCTCTGCAAACCGCAGGAGACACCTTACAGCAGCTTCAAGACAGCCTCACATACAAACCTAATTCGTATATTGTGACAATGAAACCATTACTTTCAAAATCCCTCCGAGCTGTATTTTGACAGCTAATTACGACAGTGATGTGATTTATATTGCTCGTTGATACAAGTTTTCCACTAGATTAAAAAGTAAGAATGTAGGAAAAAAAGTTAGTGGATCTTATCTTTGTATTCATACATGTGATCATGTTTCAAGTAAAGGTAGCTTAAAGATGGCAGCTTAAAAAAAAAAAAACATTATCTAACGTCGTGATGCAAGGTTAAATTATAAAAAGATATGTAAAACCGTGAATGTAAAACTTTGTATGCACACATATTTCTGAGAGTATACTGTAATTGAGGTTATTTTAGTGTACAACAAAAGACTACTAATGCCATATGAGAGGCAAGCACATATGTGCGGCCAGCGCCCTGATGGATGCTACCACGTCACGCAGCGCATATGACATTCCACATTAAACTAATTTTCCCTGCCGTGGACTGGCGCTCACACTAGCTATGAGTCTTGCAAAATGGGAAAATGAAATTCGGTTAAACCTCCCATGGATACCAGCTGATTGATGACTTTGTGGTGGTTTTCTGCCGCATGCAATTACAATCGCAATCAGATAGGCAAAACCCCCCTCCAGCCTTCTAGGGAAGTTTTAGACAGAGATGTCACAGCCGAGACACAACAGCAGGAATTTGATCTCAAATTAGATGTAGTAGATGAACTCGGCATCTGCGGTGCTGCAGATGGAAGAGCTGTTATCAACAACAATATTAATCTCTAGTCACTTTCGCAAAAATAATAAAGAAGCACAAAAAACCCCACATTTATACCAGCGCGTCTGGTGAATCATAGCACCGAGTGCTCCTGCAGAACAAAGATGGGACTGGGGAATGATAAGAAGCCATGCTTTCCCCAGGGTTCCTACCAGTGAATTACCTGTCTCACAGTCTCCATTGAACACTTAGGTCCCCGCAGCCCTTTTGTAACTCTGTCATCTTTCTTCGCTTATTTCAAAACTGTCGACAACCTGTCAATCCTCAAGGGTCTGTGACATCCATGGGTGACTTTGTTGACTTTAATCTAGCTTAGAGCTTCAGTTAGTTGGATGTAACATAATTTCCCCCACAACCTCCTTCAGATAAATACCAAATTGCTGCTATACAAAAATCGGAGCCATTTCAAATGGCTTATTCAATGTCAAGTAGTATCAGGCGTGTGACATGCTTTAATTAATCTAAAACTATTTTAAACAACATTTTTCTAATTCTTGTCGAATTATTATACATGCAGACCTCATATAATTTGAGAGACTACATGAAGTATTTACACAAATTAATTTGTCACTTTGCAGAACTATTTCAGTAAATGCAAAAAAGCTAAAAGGTGATTAAAAATTAAGAATAATCACAGCACTTAAAAATATGTATATTTTCCTTACCTTTACTGAATATATTAGATTTGATATTTAAAATTCCATCCATCCATTCTCAAAACCGCTTGTCTCAGTAGGTCATGGGAATTTTGGAGCCTATCCCAAGGTCTTGGGCCGTAGCACCCTGGACAGATGGCCAGGCTCAAAAAGGTCTCGTCCATGTTATTCATCAATCGCTATTTTTTTATACAAAAGGTAAAGCTTGTCAAGATGGTAAACTTAATGTATTTAAACTATTCACTTTCGGCAGCCACCTTTATCCAAAGCAGGTTACACTGCATTCAAGGTATACATTTTAACAGTTCATGCAGCTGACACAGACTGGAAAACTCAATGTTGCACCACGTTGACTCTCTCTGACTGGATCTACAAGAGATTTCCAAACTATAGTAAAATGAAGTGGATGTTTACTGCTGGCTAGAGCTGGGTCAATGACAACTCTCAGAGTGGAACTTATGAAAGTCACTTTGAGTCATCAGTACCTCCAAATGGCTCAGTGGGCTGGCACTGCTGCTTCTGACAGGTTGTGGCCCCGCTGCCCCTGTGGCCTAGTCCACTCTGCTCTTATTGAGCACGCTCCACTCCACAGTGCTGGCAAATGAGAGCGGAAGCAGGGGGCCTTGGCCAAGTCCCATCATCCAGCAGCTGTGGTCGTTCCTGGCTCTTTTCTCCCTTCTGCACCCACTCCCTCTCCTCTGACCGACATGGGAGCGCAGGGAAGCTATCCAAAAGACATGGACAAATCAGAACAATCTGAGTGCTAATGCATTTTCTCTTTGAAATTACACTTTTCTGGTAATGGTTTCAATATAAGGCAAATCCCTTTGGAAACAAACCTGTTTGTTCATCACCGATAGATAACAGGAAAGTAAGAAAGAAAGAAAGAAAGAAAGAAAGAAAGAAAGAAAGAAAGAAAGAAAGAAAGAAAGAAAGAAAGAAAGAAAGAAAGAAAGAAAGAAAGAAAGAAAGAAAGAAAGAAAGAAAGAAAGAAAGAAAGAAAGAAAGAAAGAAGAAAGAAAGAAAGAAAGAAAGAAAGAAAGAAAGAAAGAAAGAAAGAAAGAAAGAAAGAAAGAAAGAAAGAAAGAAAGAAAGAAAGAAAGAAAGAAAGAAAGAAAGGAAATTACCCTCAGTAATCTAGAAGAATCTGTTCAAAAGAAGCATTCATTCATGAATCAGACATCACTATTGCCTCACAGATCAGGTCTAGAGTAACCATAAGGAACATGTAATATGATTTTAAGAAAGGTATGGATAAAAATCATGCTTTGGAAGTGAAGTAAAAGTTTTCAAAGTAGGCTAATAATTAAAAAATGAGCAGTTGCTGTGCACCACTGGTAATTTCTAACTCAAGATTCTCAAAAATAATTTGAGATTTGATATGGGTAAAAAAAGAGCATTGAAGATATCTGAAACTACTATCCATGGTGTTCCTCAAGGGTGTTGTTGTAAAATCGAGTGTGGACGTGTAGATAAACTGAGAGAGCAGAACTGCACTGGACAACCTGCATGGAATGCTTAACAGCCACAGATGCTGACAGTAGCTGATGTGATTGGCTTGTCCTCCAGCTGTAGCGTTTCAGGGAATGTGTCAGGAGGGCACAAGAACCAGGTGCAATTATAAATACTCGTGTTTTCATTCTCAACAGAGAATTAAACATTATATTCTTCATCTTTAAGTGGCTAAGAAGATAATTCGTTACCACTTTACTACTGTTCCATCATTAATGAATAACTACACAGGAACAAATGAATAACGCACTATTAACATTAGTAACTACTATTAACAAACAAGAAACTCTGATTAACAAATTAGACAGTAGTGATTAGTCGAATGTGGTAGTTCACTATCAGCTATTCAATAACTACTTTTAACTATTTTTTCATACCTCCCGTAACTACGAAGAACTAGGTTCATAATTAATGCGAGTAATGCATAATGTATAATTAATTCTAAAGTCATGATCATGGTAACCCACTAGTAAGGACTCGAGTATTACCAAATCCTTCAGAAGGAATTGCTAATATTTTGGATCAGTTTTCTAAAGTAAAAAGCATGATAACTCCTTAAAATTCACTGCAGTCATTGTAAACTTTTGTGGTTTTGGATAGTAATGACTTAAGTGTTACTAGAACATCCTTCTAAAGGAATTACTAATTATTTGGAACAGTATTCTAAAGTGAAGATCATGGTAACCCACAAGTAATGACTCACGTGTTACCAAATCCATCCGAAGGATGGGTCCAAAACCTTACAAAACCTCAAAAGCTTACAATGACCAGTAATTACTAGGGAGTTATCATGCTTTCAACTTGATCCAATATTGAATATTGATCCAAATCATTAGTAGTTCCTTTTGAAGGATGTAGTAATACTTCAGTCATTACTACCCAATACTAGTCATTACTAGAGAGTTGTGTTTTTCACTTTAGAATAGTGATCCAAATAATTAGTCATTCCTTCTGAAGGATTTGGTAATAGTTGAGTCATTACTAGTGTTCCCATTACCTTCACTTCAGAATTAATTATACATTATGCATTATTCATGTGTATTATGAACCTCTATATAATAGTTCTTAGTAGTCTTATGGGATGTATGAAAAAATAGTAGTTAA
Organism: Rhinichthys klamathensis goyatoka; assembly: GCF_029890125.1. NCBI lineage: Eukaryota > Metazoa > Chordata > Actinopteri > Cypriniformes > Leuciscidae > Rhinichthys > Rhinichthys klamathensis. Next base: position 2,419,034 of record NW_026606820.1, read on the forward strand.
TATTAGCTGATACTGAACTACCAAATACTGAAAACTACTAGAAAGAAAGAAAGAAAGAAAGAAAGAAAGAAAGAAAGAAAGAAAGAAAGAAAGAAAGAAAGAAAGAAAGAAAGAAAGAAAGAAAGAAAGAAAGAAAGAAAGAAAGAAAGAAAGAAAGAAAGAAAGAAAGAAAGAAAGAAAGAAAGAAAGAGACCTCTCAATTGGTAAATGGCTATTACTGCTATAGCTTACACATACAATGTAGATATGAAGAAAAGAGAAAGGAGAAAAGAAAAGAAAAAGTAAAGAAGGCAACCAAAGAGAAGGTCAGTGCACCTGCTGAGCATATGCATGCCCGACTGCCCGTGCTTGAACCCATCTGAATCCTCATAGAGATTAGGCTAATTTTCTCATCCCATTTGTACAGATCAAAAAAGATGGAGAGGGAAATAGAAGCTATAGACATAAGAAACGAACCCGGAATGAAATGGCCTCTCAGGGATTACCTCAATCATACCTCTCTACCTCTCATTTCTCTTTGTGTCATCAGGCATCATTTCTTTAAGGAAGAAGAAAGCAATGATTTAAGGGGCATTGCCAGCAAAAGTTTAGTGCAGCCAGCTTCAGGGCTTCTACTGCCGGTCGTATACGGCATCTTCCCAAACGGAAGCCGCCATGCAAGAATATCTGGCAGGCTCACAGAGAGGCATCCTCCTGGGTAACTCAACCTGCTTCATAATTTCCGTATTTATGGGATTCACCTTCAAAATGTAATGTGGCATGTAGGTAGAAGGAGGAGGAGAAAGGGATGAGATTCAGCAGGGAGTTGTAAAACGTGCCACCGCCACAGTCTGACACCCAGACATAGCAGTTCTGACCTCTGCGTCCTCACTCTGCGCCCTTCACCTCCAAAACAGCTGCTAGTGATGTGCTGCTTCTAACATGGCTTTTTATTTCATACAGCCTATTTCACAGTGTAAAAGCAGTTGAGACACACTGATCCACAGATGTGTAAAAATCATACACATGCTGTAACCAATGTGCTGTTTCAAGGACTTAGACATTGTGAGCACGATGCCCTGTGCAGACTGATCTCATGAAATGGCGTATGTATGACACGCCAATTCGTATTTCCATTTTTGGCGTGCTATCAACACGCATAATCGCTTTTCAGCGTGTTTATCAACGCCTTTGACTTAACGTTATATTACTGTATTATGTACATATAAATATATGACCTACCCCAACCCCGTCCCTAAACCTACCCGTCACTGGGGTTAATACCATTTATGAGTCTTCTCCTACCATCCTAGGAAAAGAAATATCGCTCCACAGATGTAGAATATAGATTTTGCTTCGTTTCGCTCGGACATTTAACGGCGTACACATACACGCGGAATCACTCGGACGTTTAATGGCGTAGACATACACGCAAAAGATTTCGGCGTGGACATACACGCGGATAGCTCAAAATGCGTATAGATAACACGCCACTTGAATTGAAAGTGGCGTGTATGTTTACGCAAAGTCATGATGTCATGTTGCCCTGTGACAGTCCCCAGTCCTTTATATAAATGCAATGATTGAATATTAAATGGTGAGTTAAAAGTAAATAAAAAAATTATAATAATAATAGAAAAGTAAAATTGGGGTGGACAAAGTACACAAACACGTACTAGAGTTAAATTACACATACCTTTATGAAATTTCATGCCAGTAAAGTTACCAATTTTTAAGTTTCCTTGAGTAAAAGTACAAAATTATTAAAAAATACGTGCATTATTATGAATTATAGCTTCTTTACAATGAGCATAAACAGCTAGCTCTTTTTTAAAGCATATTTAGTTCAAAACAACTTATAGTCCACAAATATTCTTGTATAAACTAAATATGAATTTGTTTAACAAACAATAGTTAAATTAAGGATTACTAACTTACTTTTCACGTCTTCAGTAAAACCCTCCACATACACTGTAAAAAAACGAATCGGTTACCTAACGTAACCTCGGTTACCTAACGTAACCTCGGTTCTCTCTAGAAGAGGGAACGAATCTTTCCCTTACGCTGCGGGAAAGATTCATCTTTGCTGAGATATTGAAGCCAAAAAATTATTTCATAATTTTGTATCCATACACAACGCAGTTCCTCTGCGGCAGACCTAGAGCGGGCTAGCTAGCAGCTCATTGGTTCGCTCAGAGAGAGCTGCTTAAGCCTATGGGAGAGCGGGGCTGAACCCGCTTCCAATGAGAGGCGCCCGCGCGCTCATTGCGTCATGACCCGCCAGAATGGGCGTGGCCATGGTGTATATAAGGAGCTCTCCCAGGCTTATATGTTGATTTATTTCAGCGTGAAGCGAAACGCTAGTAGCGCAAGCACGGCCGGGAACGCAATACTCGTTCCCTCTTCTAGAGAGAACCGAGGTTACGTTAGGTAACCGATTCGTTCTCTTACGAGAGGTTCTCTCGTATTGCGTAAGCTAGCTTACGCTGCGGGAACACCTGGCCAACGCCGTGCGCGCTACGAATCCACTCATGAAAAAAACCCAGGGATATACCGGGGGAATTTTTTAACGTGGAGTGAATGTACAAAGAGGCCGCAGAGCGGGCTCATGAAGTGTACACATAAGCATGTATGGGGCCAGCAGAGCGGGCACATGAAGTGTATAAGCATTACAGGAGAGCACAAGGGGCGAACCGGTTGTGAGGGACCTCCAGAAATGCAGCTTCTTAGAGAGCTGTTCGTCAGACAGCTAGTAATTTTGCCTGCAAGGCGGGAACTTCCAAGTTATAAAACCTGACAAAAGTGGACGGGGAGGCCCATCCCGCGGCCACACAAATGTCATGAACGGAAATTCCACAGGACCATGCCCACGATGAGGCCATGCCTCTAGTGGAGTGCGCCCTGATGCCCAGAGGGCAGGGCAGGCATTTAGATGCGTAAGCAGAGGCGATAGCGTCCACTATCCATCTAGACAGTGTCTGTTTTGAGGCGGCCAGACCCTTGGTGCGCCCCCCAAACGACACGAAAAGCTGCTCAGCGCGTCTGAACGCGGCAGCGCGCGTAGTGTACAATCTCAGAGCCCGCACCGGACAAAGGAGATTGGCATCGCGCTCACTATCGGATGAAGGCAGAGCCGATAGGGAGATAATCTGAGCCCTGAACGGGGTACCAATCGCCTTCGGGACATAGCCATGCCTAGGTTTGAGAATGACAATCGAATCATTCGGTCCAAACTCAAGACACGCGGCGCTGGATGAGAGCGCGTGAAGATCCCCAACGCGTTTAACTGAGGACAGAGCCGTCAGGAAAACGGTTTTGAGCGAGAGGTATTTCAGATCCACAGACTCGAGCGGTTCGAACGGGGGTGCTTTCATAGCTTCAAGGACTATAGAAAGATCCCAAACCGGAACCGACGGGGGCCGCGGAGGGTTCATCCTCTTAGCTCCCCTGAGGAAGCGGATGACTAACTCGTCTTTGCCCAATGACTGAGCGCGTCGGGGTTCCGCGAACGCCGCGACGGCTGCCACATAAACCTTGAGAGTGGAGGGGGACCTGCCCTTGTCCAGCATCTCTTGAAGGAAAACAAGCAAAGACGGCACCTCGCACGACCGTGGGTCCAGCTGTTTGTCGGTGCACCATTTTGAGAACACAGACCATTTAGACGCATAGAGCCTTCTCGTGGAAGGTGCTCTAGCCTGTATGATAGTGTTTCTTACTCCCTCTGGCAAATCAACGAATAGTCGTTGATCACCCATGCATGTAGCGCCCAGCGCTGTGGATGGGGGTGCCAGATCGTGCCGCGAGCTTGAGAGAGGAGATCTGCTCTGACTGGGATGGGCCACGGGGCTGTCTGTGACAGCTGCGTGAGCTCCGGAACCCAATTCTGACTCTCCCAACGCGGGGCTATGAGGAGCACCGAGTGGCGTGTGTCCCTGATCCTCTGAATTACCTGTGGTAACAGAGCGATCGGAGGGAATGCATAGAGCGGGCGGCGAGGCCATTCCTGGGCTAGCGCGTCCTCGCTCTTCGAGAAATATATTGGGCAGTGAGCGTTCTCTTCTGACGCGAAGAGGTCTACTTCTGCTCTGCCGAATAGTCGCCACAGTAACTGGACCGTCTGTGAGTTCAGGGACCATTCTCCTGTGGAGATGAGGTTCCTGGACAGTATGTCTGGACCGTCGTTCAGATGGCCCGGCACGTGCGTCGCTCTGAGCGAGAGCAGGCGGCTCTGAGACCAAACTAGAATGCGGTGCGTCAGTAGACAGAGATTTCTGGATCTGACACCGCCCTGACGGTTGAGATAGGAGACCACGGCCATATTGTCCGAACGGATCAGGACGTGGTGTCCCTGGAAGCGCGGGAGAAAGTGCGAGAGCGCGTTCTCGACCGCCAGCATTTCCAGACAGTTTATGTGTAATGGGCTTTCCTGAATCGACCAGTGGCCGAAGGCCGGTGAGCCCTCGCAGACTGCACCCCAACCCGTGTTGGATGCATCTGTCGAGATGACTTTTCGGCAGGAAAAGGTCCCCATCGTGACGCCTAGACGAAACCATTCTGCTACTGTCCATGGCTGCAGCGCCGTGAGACACGTTTGCGTAACCCTGATCAGCTGGCGGCCCGTGTTCCACGCGCGGTGGGGTACACGGCTGTTCAACCAGAACTGAAGCGGGCGCATGTGCAGAAGGCCCAACTGAAGTACAGCGGAGGCTGAGGCCATGTAACCCAGCATCCTCTGAAAAGTTTTCAGAGGCCTGCGGGTGCCCATCTGGAACGAGGCAGCTAGACGCTGAACACTGCGCGCGCGCTGTGTAGACAGGCGAGCCGTCATCGTGACCGAGTCCAAATCTATTCCTAGGAAGGAAATCGATTGACTGGGATGAAGGGAGCTCTTTGTCCAGTTGACAGAGAGGCCCAGCGTTTCCAAATGGTCGAGGAGAACTGCGCGGTGCGACAGAAGCTCCGTCTGTGATTGGGCCAAAATCAGCCAGTCGTCCAGATAATTCAGAATGCGCAGCCCCTGGCTTCGCAGGGGGGCGAGCGCCGTATCCATGCACTTCGTGAATGTACGGGGGGCCAGAGATAAGCCGAACGGGAGAACGGCGTATTGATAAACAAGACCCTCGAAGGCGAAACGTAAGAATGGCCTGTGACGGGGATTTATCTGGATCTGAAAATAGGCGTCTTTCAGGTCTAGAGATATGAACCAGTCCCCCTGGCGCACCTGCGCGAGGGGTTTCCTGGTAGTGAGCATCTTGAACGGTCTCTTCATGAGCGCTTTGTTCAAAGACCTGAGATCTAAGATCGGTCTGAGGCCGCCGTCTTTCTTGGGAACCAGAAAATAACGGCCGTAAAACCCCGACTCGGTCATAGATGGCGGGACTCTCTCTATCGCGCCCTTTTGCAACAGCGTCGCAATTTCTGAGCGGAGCGTGCCGGCGGCCAGCGGGCTGACAGAAGATTCGAGCTGCGCGCGCGCACGAGGCGGGCGGCGGCGAAACTGTAGCAGGTAGCCGTTCTTTATAATGCTTAACACCCACGGGGAAATGCCTGGAATGGCTTCCCACGCTTTGGAGCATGCGGCTAGTGGCCGAATGGCTGTATTGCCCTGATTGCTGCACATAGCGGGCTGGACACAGTGTGTGGGCGCGCTTTGAATGTGTGTGGCAACGGGATTTGCACTCAGAGAGGAGTCTATGGGCCGTGACACAGAGCGAGCAGAGAGGGGACACGTGCACGAGCTCGTGGGCGTGTTTATGTTCTCTGATATTAGAGCGGGCTGTGCCCGTTTCATGTGATGGGGCTCTGATAGAGACACGGGATATGTTATGCTTGTGTGTATGGGTGAACACATGATTGTGGGCACATTTTCTACACAACTGGCAAAATTTCTCTTTTTGAGATTTCTCTGGGTAGCCGTAAAAACGGCTTTTTGTCGCTCGCAAGCGGGCTGGGACACCGGCTTGTTTGTGGCGGTCAACACTACAGCAGTCGGCGAAATAACGGGGACTGGCAGAGGGCGAAGCTTTGACGGCGGTCCGGCCGCAGCGGGAGAGCACCGTCGTTTTCTTGACATTGTTAGGCAGACTTCTGATGATCAGGCTTCAGCGTGATCTTAGGTCGCGGGCCACGGGGGGGCGGCGGTCTGCGGCGGCTGTCAGAGCGAGAGCGAGGGCGAGGGCGGCCGCTCTGACTGCGCTGAGCTGTTTGAGTCTGCGGAGGGGGGCGCTGTGATGGGGCTCTGGCGGAGGGCTCGTGAGAGCGGCCCGCTGAAGAGCTAGCGCGGCGGGGTAGAAACAAGTTCATCGCCTGAGTAGCTTTCTGTACTTCAGAAAAGCGATCGACGATTCCCGTGACGGCAGATCCAAACAGGCCCGTCGGGGAGAGGGGCGCGTTGAGAAACGCGGCGCGCTCAGAATCTCCCATGTCGGCGAGCGTGAGCCATAAGTGTCTCTCAGCAACACAAAGGCTGGCCATGCATTTCCCCAGAGCTTGTGCGGCGGCTTTAGTGGCGCGAAGGGCGAGATCCGTAGCACTTCTCAAATCCGTGACGGCGGGGGGGGTTTTTCTACCGCCTTCGGCCCATTCACGGAGAATATCGCTCTGTAACACTTGGAGGACAGACATAGAGTGAAGCGCAGCGGCGGCCTGACCGGCGGCGGCGTAAGCGCGAGCATGAAAGCTCGAGGTCGCTCTGCAAGCTTTCGAAGGAAGCGTGGGTGAAGAACGCCATCTAGCGGAGGGCGGGCAGAGGTGCGTGGCGACCAAGTCCTCGACGGGCGGCATGGCTGCATAGCCTTTCTCGGCGGCTCCGTCCACCGAGCGCAGCGAGGCGGATATATCGGAGCGATTTCTAGCCGAGAGCGGTGCATTCCAGGATTTTGTCAGCTCTGCGTGAAGTTCAGGCAGGAATGGAGCGGCCCGGGTGCACGCGGGGGTCGAGCGCCGATGAAAAAAGCTACCGTCCATTCGGTTCGGGGCCTGCTCGGGTGGAGGAGACCACTCGAGACCGAGGCGTTCGACGGCCTGTGAGAGGAGGCGCATCAGCTCCTCTTCTATCCCGGCGCGGGTTCCCGTCGACTCTCTCACGGATCCGAGAGATGACCAGTCTTCACTGTCAGAAGCGAGCAGTGAACAGGAGTCCTTCTCCTCCGCGGCGTCATCGGAAACAACAGAGCGGCCACTCGGCGGCAACTGAATGTCCGGCAGGGGCGGGGAGGGAGAGCGGGAAGCGGGAGGCGGCGGCGGCGGCCCGCATGTTTCCGCTGGGGGCTCCGGCGGCCTTTGAGAGCGGCGTTTCTTTTTACGCGGCGAGAGAATAGGCGGCGCGGGAGCGGTTTTCACTGCCAGAAGTCGTGCCCGCAGGGACGATAACGGCAGGCTTTCACAGAAGTCGCATCCTCCATCAGCGAGGGCGAGTTCTGCATGCTCGAGTCCCAAGCAGAGAGCGCAGATGACATGGCGGTCTCCGTCCTCGAGACGAGCGCGGCAAGAGCCGCAGGAAAAATGAGACATCTTTAAAAAGACGCTCGGCTCTTTTAGATATAGAGAAAAGGATACAATCGTCGGATGGCCTAGCTTGCAGGGCGGCTGAAGGTGGCGAAGACGGCCGGCTTCTTCAGGGTCCTTGAGCTCGCTAGAGGATGCCTTCTTCGACGGCGATGGCTTTTCTCAGGAACAGCAGAAGCGTGCAGCTTGCTGAAGATGAAATGAATCAACATATAAGCCTGGGAGAGCTCCTTATATACACCATGGCCACGCCCATTCTGGCGGGTCATGACGCAATGAGCGCGCGGGCGCCTCTCATTGGAAGCGGGTTCAGCCCCGCTCTCCCATAGGCTTAAGCAGTTCTCTCTGAGCGAACCAATGAGCTGCTAGCTAGCCCGCTCTAGGTCTGCCGCAGAGGAACTGCGTTGTGTATGGATACAAAATTATGAAATAATTTTTTGGCTTCAATATCTCAGCAAAGATGAATCTTTCCCGCAGCGTAAGCTAGCTTACGCAATACGAGAGAACCTCTCGTAAGAGAACTTAACTCATTATTTTGTGTTATCTTTTTGCATGGGTTTTTTTTAGTTTAACTAACTTATTTCGATAAGTTGAGGACAAGAAAACTTAAAATTTCTTGTTGTCTGGACAATCTAGTTATCTCTAAAAAAATAAATTGAAATAACTAAATTGCTAAAATATTTTTTACAGTGTACTCACACATGTAAGATCATATATTACTTCCATTTATTGGCTAATTGTGAGTCAGAAAATACCAAATCAGTGAGTTATTAAATGGAGAATCGCTCCAACTGGATTCACTGATTCAGAGTGTTGTTGCCGCAAGAACAGTGGCAAACAGATTAGTCTGGTAATCACCACTGGTAATTTCTAACTCAAGATTCTCAAAAATGATTTGAGATTTGATATGGGTAATAAAAAAAAAGAGCATTGAAGATATCTGAAACTACTATCCATGGTGTTCCTCAAGGGTGTTGTTGTAAAATCGAGTGTGGACGTGTAGATAAACTGAGAGAGCAGAACTGCACTGGACAACCTGCATGGAATGCTTAACAGCCACAGATGCTGACAGTAGCTGATGTGATTGGCTTGTCCTCCAGCTGTAGCGTTTCAGGGAATGTGTCAGGAGGGCACAAGAACCAGGTGCAATTAAAAATACTCGTGTTTTCATTCTCAACAGAGAATTAAACATTATATTCTTCATCTTTAAGTGGCTAAGAAGATAATTCGTTACCACTTTACTACTGTTCCATCATTAATGAATAACTACACAGGAACAAATGAATAACGCACTATTAACATTAGTAACTACTATTAACAAACAAGAAACTCTGATTAACAAATTAGACAGTAGTGATTAGTCGAATGTGGTAGTTCACTATCAGCTAATCAATAACTACTTTTAGCTATTTTTTCATACCTCCCGTAACTACGAAGAACTAGGTTCATAATTAATGCGAGTAATGCATAATGTATAATTAATTCTAAAGTCATGATCATGGTAACCCACTAGTAAGGACTCGAGTATTACCAAATCCTTCAGAAGGAATTGCTAATATTTTGGATCAGTTTTCTAAAGTAAAAAGCATGATAACTCCTTAAAATTCACTGCAGTCATTGTAAACTTTTGTGGTTTTGGATAGTAATGACTTAAGTGTTACTAGAACATCCTTCTAAAGGAATTACTAATTATTTGGGACAGTATTCTAAAGTGAAGATCATGGTAACCCACAAGTAATGACTCACGTGTTACCAAATCCATCCGACGCCGGATGCGTCCAAAACCTTACAAAACCTCAAAAGCTTACAATGACTTGATCCAATATTGATCCAAATCATTAGTAGTTCCTTCTGAAGGATGTAGTAATACTTTTGAGCTTTAAATCTCAAAAGCTTTCAATCATTTTAGTCATTACTAGAGAGTTATGTTTTTCACTTTAGAATACTGATCCAAATAATTAGTCATTCCTTCTGAAGGATTTGGTAATAGTTGAGTCATTACTAGTGTTCCCATTACCTTCACTTCAGAATTAATTATACATTATGCATTATTCATGTGAACCTCTATATAATAGTTCTTAGTAGTCTTATGGGATGTATGAAAAAATAGTAGTTAATATTAGCTGATAGTGAACTACCAAATTCGACTAAGCACTATAACTTACTGATTCGTTAATCAAAGTTTCTAACAGTATAGAGTATAAATATTGTGTTACTCATTTGTTCCGGTGTAGTTATTCATTAATGATTGAACAGTATTCTAATTTATTAATTGGCATTTCTATATGTTAAATGAATAAATGTACTTCTTTGTTATACCATCTAGAATTAAAGCACTGTTCTGCCCTCCTCAGTATCGGGTAATGAGATTCAATGTCTGTATGTGACGATCATAGCACAGGACAACAGAGGGCTATTCATGCTGCTCACAACGATTGGCCAAGCAGAAAATGGAGAGAAAGAGGTCTTTAGAAAATGTTGGTTATCTGTGTAAAACGACTGTGAGCGTGAGCCCCTGATGTCTCATTGACATTGACCTTCATAGTCCACCTGCATTTTCATTGGCTATTCTGTGCAAAATTAAAACAGGTTTCACACACAGATACAATCGAGTGCTTTTTGCATCTGTATCCCTTTTAATATGTCATTGTACTCTCTTTCTCACTTTCAGTTTTAATGGGCTTTATTGGCATGGCGCATAATTGTACATTCCTCTGCCAAAGCATTGCAGCTCAGCATGCATAAAAAGAAAATAGCACAAAACAGAGTACATAAACACTATTTTAACATGGGAAATCAGAGGTATAGCTGTCAAACTTAAATATTTGTTAGATTTGTTTTGGCAAATACCTCCAAAAATGCTGTTTACAAAACTATTTCTATCATTATTGACCAGGAAGAAAGAAAAAAAACGTTAGGGGGCAAGTTATGACAATGGAGCCAGCCAAACATGTAAATGAAGCTGACATAGAGCACATATACTTTTGTATTGAAAACAGAGTTTAATCTTTGAGTTAAAATCTAACTCCATTTTAGAGCTGACCTTGTGTGAATTTGGTTTTGTGTTCACTTGTTTACCCTAAAGCTACAGCAAAAATATGATGATATTGATTATTACTTAGAGGTTACAATTCACAAAAAAAAAAAAAAAATCCAATTTAAGAGAGCTTTGACCTAAACATTTGAAACCAAAATACTGTACAAAACCACTGCTGGATAAACACATTTGTGTATTTTTCATTTTGGTTCACAACCTTACAATGACTCCACTAAGGAATACATAAAAATGACTTCTCAACTAACTACTCGTTCATCTGAGCTTTAAAATCAATGAATCAGAGAAATTATAGTTTACCACAAAGTGGTAGAAATCCTTAGTGGTTTTGTACTCAGCATTGTGCATGATAATGAAGTAAATCTCACACAAAAGCATCATGATCTGCTAATGAGCTTCTGGGTAGCTGACAGATGCAGTAGTTGGGCAGATAATACTAAATCAGTGAATCACTTTCTTCAGCTGTCAGGGGTGAAATTCAAGCCCTGAGAAATGTCTTTTCTGGACATTAAGTGCAGGGTTCAAGAACAAATGTAACTGATGGATCCAGCGCAGCTGTCACTACAATCACACATGCACACACATACAGTAAGTATGAGCACAACTTGTTAATCTCAATTTAACACAAGCCTTTGAGTACATAGTCATTGTTTCTGAAACGCAGGCATCACTGTGGTCAAACAGAAAGCTTCAGTTGTCATAAACCGAAACAGTCTGGTCTTTCATGGGGGAGCTACCTGTAATTCATGGGGGAGCTACTTGAATTTCACATTTTGCTTATAATCTCATTGTCCGCAGGGAGTATGAAGTTCTCTGTGCATTTGGCTGTCTCAGCTTTTACTGTATGCTGTTGTTATTCTAAACTGGCCTGCTAAGTCACCCATGACCGATTTATGGCACGCAAGCTTGTCCCCTGTGGCACACACTGTACCTGTCAGTCCAGCAACATGGCAAGGGGTGGTAAGTTCAAAAACATATTAATTTTAGATTTGACAAACATGAACTGAAGATTCTGGGGAAGGTAAAGTATATAGTCCACAAAAAGCTAAATCACTAGTGTAAGAAAATCAAGACATGTAACTGCCGAAAGTCTCCGACAGAGTATTTGTGCTGTGAATTGATTTAGTTGGCTTTAGTAGTTTGTGAAGCAGGTTTGAGCATACTTGCTTAGTCAATATTATCTATTTTTAAATGGCCTTCACTGTCATCATAATATTTGCACCATTTTAAAATAGTATTTACACTCAAAACAACATCAAAGCTAGCATAATGATAATTACAAACATTTAATAAGATGCTGATTTTACAACGAGTTATTTATTCATAATTTTAAAGAAACTGGGACACTATGGCTTGGTTGTGCATAAGGTTAAGAAAAACAACAACAAAACATTTACAGAGACAGATCCTAATAAATATGCGGTAGCCTATCATGAGTATTACATCATGCTAGCCAAATCATCATACAGTATCTTATCCTAAGAAATCTGTGAATTTAGGGCTCAAGTGAAAGCCTAGAAATGTAAGGAAAATCATTGCAGTCCCAATAAAGAGATCTCAGATGATGTACTGCACAATCAAGCCTCTTCGAATCGGTCAGCGCATCTGTTTTTATGGAAAATCTCTCCAGAAAGAAAGACACAAGGAAGTGCATCTGCTGCCAAGGACAGGCGCAGGTTGGAACTGCAAGCGTGGAAACATTATCAGATTAGAACGGAGCAGGCAGAGGCATGATGTATAATATAGGTTACTGTTTTCCCTCGCTGAAGAGAAAATGTCAACCATGTCTGTAAAGTTGTCGACACGCATCTCGGCTGATATGTGGCAACGCTCTACTGTGTAGAGCTGAATTGGCCTATTGACACTGAAAATGGGAATTTACTTTTGTGTGCGATGAGCTGAGTCACTACAAAGACATTTTTAAATGACATTTTAGTATCATATAAAAAAATCAACACCACTCAGATCCTATTGAGATGAAATCTCTAAGAGAAATGCAACAAAGACACAAGCTTAAAGAGCAAGCCTTATGAAAAGCATTTAAACGTGTAAAAACTACTGTATAGCTGTTCAGATCTTCAGGGCCTTCTTTAAAGAAAAAGGCAAAAAACTAGAGATAACAAATAAAAGCATAAATAATAAACACAGACAGGTTTTTATCAATTTGTATCTTAGAGATGTGTTGTTGACAAAGTCAAAAAGCATCAAAATATGTTTTCGATATTGGGCTATTTATTTCCAAGTAACAAAAGGTAACACTTTATTTTACGACCCGCAAACAACTGCGTAAGTAAACCGAGATTATGGTGTACGTTTCTGTAATTATAGTGTAATATAAGGGAACAATATGTTACATTTTGGGTAATAAAGGGGTAACAAGCAGATATACAACCTGCAAATAACTGCGTAAGTAAACCGAAATTACTGTGTATGTTTCTGTAATTATAGTGTACTTCCGTGTAGGTATAAGGGGAAAATATGTTAAGTTTTGGGTAATAAAGGTGTAACAAGCAGATATACAAGCAAATTATTTATAATGTAATTATTTTAATACTAACAGGTACCTATTCTGTTAATATATTCCAGGCAAAAATTGTACGTCTGTTGTATATAAAAGTTATCATCACATTTCTGGCAAAATATGTTCTTGTGCAATGTTACAGGGTAATTGTGACATCTGTGGGTTGAAAATTAAACATATATATATATATATATATATATGGCTGTAATGTATGTAAGCACAGTATGATAAAAATTGAATTTATTGGCTTTTCTTACTAGATTACTTAATGTTAAGTCAAAAAAATAGTTTCTGCTATGATTTTAATTTAGACCGTACCATGTAGTACTTACCTTATCACTTTGTATTGCAATGACACTTAAATGTCAGGGCAAATATACTGTGTAATTAAAACTTTTTTTCTTTTTTTTTTTCTTAATAAGAGTAGGCCCTACCTTTCTCTGTAATTACTGTGCGAATAGTGTTGTTTCGTATTGTTACATAGTAAGTAGTGTTTGTTACCCGTTTCAACTATGTTTTTTACAGGATAAGTGTAACTCCTGCGGGCTGTAAATTAAAGTGGCGCTTGTTACCTCCTTGTTCTGTGTAGTTACAGGGTAAGTACAACATTAAACCAGTATGCTGAAACAGACAAACCTAGCTTCACCATTAGCATTATCAACAAATTTCTAAATTGTAAAAGTACAGTAGCACAATTAAACCAAAACCATTTATTAAAACAAGTTTAACAATAAACAATCACAATGTTGAAATTACATCAACACAAACTGTAAACAGAACAGAAATAATCTTGAAATCACACTGTACATATTTTGCCAGAAATGTGATGATAACTTTTATATACAACAGACGTACAATTTTTGCCTGGAATATATTAACAGAATAGGTACCTGTTAGTTTAAACATAATTACATTATAAATAATTTGCTTGTATATCTGCTTGTTATCCCCTTTATTACCCAACACTTAACATATTGTTCCCTTATACCTACACGGAAGTACACTATAATTACAGAAACGTACACCGTAATTTCGGTTTACTTACGCAGTTGTTTGCGGGTCGTAAAATAAAGTGTTACCTAACAAACTATTCCCCACAAAAGCTATAGTATCCATGACTTGTCTCTAAACCTAAATAATCCTCTGGCCATTGGTGTGGAATGAGTGGCGAGCCTGTCAGCCCCATGCTGTAGATGATCCCTTCCCCGCAAAGATGCAGGGCTGGTGGGACAGGGAGAGAGCGCAGGTGGGGAGCTGGAAGCATCTCATCTCACTCAGAGAGAGGCAGGTTGGCTCAGCCAGCAGGAGCAGGGTTTAGCAAAACTTGCAAATGCCAGCCAACTACCTATTATTTCAGCCTCTCTTCCATTCTCACTCATATATTTAGAGTCAATATTAGAATGTAGATGTAGATAAAGTACAATATTAAAATTCAGCCCTATATAATACACAAACTAACCAATGGTTCAAAATGTATGTTCACATTTAGATTTAAAAGAAAATTAAGACAGAAGTGGTTTTAAATGGACCAAATGCAAACGTCCTTAAAATAGACTCATTATGGAACTCATTCCATAACTGATGAACTTTACACAGTTATTGAACCGAACTGAATCAACACTGAACTGATTTCAACTGAATAATGACTGTTTACTGTCGTTCTTAGAGCATAATCGAATTCTGTTCGCATCAACGAATCATTATTTTCCTGTTTATCCCTGTAAAGCTGCTTTGAAACAATCTGTAAAGCGCTATATAAATAAAGGTGACTTGACTTGACAATATAAAATTACTTAGATGGCCAAAAAATATGAGGAAAATTAGGCTTCCTTCATAGTAGCACTGAATTCATGCCAAAACATTAGTGAAGATAACATTTTTTGGCATGAGTGACAAGGACCCTTAACACAGTTTTCATGAACAGCTTCTTACATAACACAAAAGTCCAAGTACTAATATATTACAAATGTGACCAGATTAAGGGGTTATTGTGATCACTAAAAGGGGAACCAAAAGAAAAAACATATAATAGGAGTTTTATATCACTTTTCAGACATACTTTGAGAGCTGATGCTTGAAACGAGTGGTGGAGGAGGTTTAGATGTCCAGGCTTATAATAAAAATAATGCAAATGAACAAACAAGTGAAGATGACACACGAGTATATTCAAGCAAAAGACAGCATATCTTAGTTCTGTGAAACACAGCAAAACCAACGTTACAAGTATCAAGAAGAAATAAAGTAACTGATTCCGTTTTCAGGCCTTCCCGCTCCTTAAGGTCTCTCCAGTGCTGGAAAGCTTCTCAAATATTAACCTGGGCCCGGTTCCCCAAAACATTCTTATCGCTAAGTAGTTCTTAACCTATTCCTTAACCTCTCTCTTAACCTTATGGCATGATTCCCGACACGTTCGTACGCTAAGTATATCTTCTGTAAGTCACACTTTCGTAAGGTTGGTCTGGACCATTCGTAAGCTCTCTCTTAGCGTTGTTTGAGCTCAAGACGCTAGTCGCCGCCACTGTGCAGCAGTCTTTAGAAATCAGCGCAGCGCAGTACAAGTCAAACTATGGTATGTTGACAATGTTGTGGCCCAACAATGATTTTATGTTATGGACATTTTAAGGCTAATAATAAAATATGTTCGCAATGGATACAGGCCTATTTATGAAGCAGCCCATTCTCATCCCTAGGCGTCATCAAACTGACGCCTTGGGAATCATTTTGACCATGCTTCAATATTTGACGCTTTAGGCACCCTTTAGCGTCAGTTACATGACGCGATCCTAGGGCGTCATCTCACTGATGCTTTACCTTTAACGTCAGTTAGATGACGCTATCTAATCCTAACCCTACCCCAGACCTAAACCTACCCGCGTCATCTAACTGACGCTAAAGGTAAAGCGTCAGTAATGACGCCCTAGGATCGCGTCATGTAACCAGTGATGGGAATAACGGCGTTATAAATAACGCCGTTACTAACGGCATTACTTTTTCCAGTAACGAGTAATCTAATTGATTACTCTTCTCATCTTAATAACGCCGTTCCCGTTACTGCCAAAAAATGCGGCGCGTTACTATAACTGATGAAGCTGGGTTTTTTTTTTTCATCAGACCAACTAGATCTCTGAGCGAGAGGCAAATACTTTTTTTTACTGTTCTTCCTTGGTTAGTGGGCAGAGCACGAGACAAGCGCATAAATGCTGACGACTGAGGTAGAGTAAAATGTCATTGTAAGCCAATCAGAGGTAGAGTTGGGCGGGTGTTCGAAAGCACGCATAGTAGTAGGCATTCGGCACTTTTGACTCAGCTCACTGAAAAGAGCCGGCTCTTTTGGCTCACAAACGGCTCTTTACATGACTTTGACTATAATATTTTTTTTAAAAATTACATAATTATTTAATTTCTATAGGCTAAATTTGTAAAAATAGAGTCGGCTCTTCAGATATGCGAGCCAGCTCCCGACGTTCACCTAAAAGAGCCGGCTCTAGAGTCGCCTCATTCGCGAATCGCGAACGACCCATCAAAAGCTCATTCGCGAACGAGTCGATCCATCATCACTAACGGCTAACGCTCATGAATTGCGAACGACCCATCATAACGCATAGTCGGACAGGACAGGACACACAATGAACAACACAAGCAAGCCAGTCAGTCAACGAGAGACAGGTATGGCGACGAGCTTAACAAGCTTAATTTAATTTTGCCCAGTTGTGGCCTGTTGAGGGGCAATAAATATCAAAAGTTCCAAAACATCTATTGTGTTATTTGCATTGATCCACTATATAAACATAATATCTACATGGCATTTGATTGGAGGCTAGTCTCACTTTGTCCCACAGCAACATTTTTTTTTTTTTAGATGTGTGTACAATGTTTCATGTTTCTGTTAATAATGTATTGTATTAAGTGTCCATTTCATTATAATATTCAGATTTATCATACATAATTGAACATGCACATGTATTGTAAGTTCCGTTAAAGAGGGGTAGAGGTCGGGTCACATTTGAGCATTTAAAATTTAATTTTACTTGAAAGTAACGCAATAGTTACTTTCTTAAGTAACTAGTTACTTTTAAAATTTGTAACTGAGTAACTAATTTAGTTACTTTTTGGAAGTAGTAACTAGTAACTGTAACTAATTACTTTTTAAAAGTAACTTGCCCAACACTGCATGTAACTGACGCTAAAGGGTGCCTAAAGCGTTGAATATTGAAGCATGGTCAAAATTGTCATTTTAGTGACGCCTTGGGATGAGAATGCGTTGCATGAAGTTGACTTTTTTTGGTATCAGAACTAATATGGTGGTAATTAGCCTAGGCTATTTCGTAATGTCACTAAAGCGTTTAAATTGGCAATCACTTTTGATAATTAAAATCTGGCAAAGAATTTGGCTCTAAATGGCTAAGATCTATAAATGGGTAAGCATGGTGGTGTCCAGTAAGCGACCAACTATGGCAGCGATCCAACGTGTCCTTGTATTGAGTCAAAGACGGCGCCGGCCGCGGAGCCGTTTAGTCCATGTCAATTTTTTTATTCGGCAAAACTTAAGCCCTTTTGACATTTTGCCTGACGTGGCTATATTTAAAAAAAATTGCCTCCCAAGACAACTCATTATGGAGCTGCTGGACCTTCTCAGACCTGCGCTTTTTGTGCACTGAGCTCTCTCGCCCTCAATGATAACTGTATAGTATACTCCCCTTACTGTTGATTGGTTACAAGTGTGTTTCGGTGTTCGGTTCGATCCACTTTTCAACTGCGTTTTTCAAAAATCGGTCACTGTACCTTTAAGTTAAAAAATGATCTTGGTACAAATTAAAAGAAGGATTTCTTAACTTAAGTGATTTGTTGCAGTTGTGCCCAGATCTTTAACCACTGCCAGCTGTATCCTTTCCACAAAATGGGGAGAAGAAAGAACCATCCTCGTCTAGTATTCTGACTATTCAAATACATAATAGAGCAGAGTGCCAAATGCCAAAAAATAACATTGATGAGAATGCTGAGCCCGCAGGGACACCCAATTGTGAGAATCACTGAAACATGCTGAATAACACCTGCAGTTACTAGCTGACCATCATAACTAAACAAAACAGACAAGCTGAAGAAATAATGAAAACAAAACTGGACATACTAGAAAGCTTATCAAATGAGGTACAAACACAGATTATTCGGCAAAACAGCTTGCACTACATACACAGCTGGATGTGCTGGGTTTTAAAAAATCCTAATGCTTAGCTTCCTCTCACTGAATAGCCTAAATCACCCAAACCGCATATTAAACTTAGGATAATATAGAGCTATTCATCGCACATTGACAAGTTTCTTTAAAACTCACTAATGAACTGTCACCATAAATTAAACAACGTCCTGGAGAGAGAGAGAGAGAGAGAGAGAGAGAGAGAGAGAGAGAGAGAGAGAGAGAGAGAGAGAGAGAGAGAGAGAGAGAGAGAGAGAGAGAGAGAGAGAGAGAGAGAGAGAGAGAGAGGAAGTCAGAAGCTGACTCTTGGGTGAAATCTAAGCAAATCATTTTCACACTTGAGGTCCCTCAAAATCTGGAATGTGAAGATGTGCATGCAAAACCAAGATTGGCAGATTGCTGCCATCCACAACACCCGAACCACCACAGCATCACATTTGTGTATTTACAATACGAGGGGCTGCAAGTAGATTTATCAAAACAGCATTCAGAAATGGAATGAGCCTTTTCTAAGCAGTCACGTCTTTAATCCCAATCGAGTCAGCTACTGTTCAAAGGAATTTAAATGGTTCCCACTTTGAAGATACATCCATTATATACATCTATCCATTCTAAACCAAGGACATGGCTGGATAATCAAAGCCATACTGCAAAGAGTCTTTTAATAATGTTGCTTGCTTAAAAACAAATCTGATAGGCATATTTTCACTCTGTGGTGGCAACCCTAAAGTAGTTTTTTTTTTTCTATGAAATGGTGCCTTGGTAAAATATTGTATCCAACAGTGTTAAATACAGTTATAAATACACAGTTTAAACACATTAATGTTTTTTTTTTTTTAAAGGTCATTATTTACCCTTTTCTTGACAAATCAACCTCATAACTTGATTACACATTTACTTAGCTAAAGTTATAAATATAACCAAACCCTAACAGGAAATTTTCTTCATGTTTTTTTTTTTAATTAAAAAATAAACTTAATTTTCATGCCATTTTCACAAAAGAGAACACCCCCAAAAGGAGGTTTAGCCAGATTTAACTCACTTCTAGGTACAAATTTGTCTCCAAATAGTTTTGCGCACGCACGCACACATTCTAATGTAGCACAATTGATATATAAAATCAGATTATTTCTATGAGACTGGCATTGAGTGTATGCACTATTCCACAACCTCATTAAAGTTTCACTCATTAAAAATACTCATAATGTATTCATTGTGTCTGTGCTCTCACTAATTTCCTTCACACAAACCTATGCTCTAAGTTAATACTGATCATTATTAATTCAATCAATTTTATAATCATTTGACGAGCCAGAGGCTAAGCAAATCTTAGCCAGACTCGGCTCAAGATGCGCTCTGCATTGCAATTAGTGCCGCTGAAATCATCGCCCAGTAGAGCTCATTTACATGTGCGGCTCTGAGGAGGATGGTCAGAGGATATTGGGATTGCAGCATGGAAAACCTTCAGTGTTGTGCCTAATTACGGTTTTCTGAAACAACACTGGCGGTATACCCAAGTGTGCTTGAGGCCCAGGCCTGAGACTGAAACAGAAATGTTACATACTCTGCCATAATCACTAGGCTTTGATTGCACTTTCCAAGATATTCTGCAGTTCATTAACCTATCGTTAAAACTCCTGAGACATTTAACTTAATAGAAAGGACATGGAGGTTTGTCTGCCCTGCTCCTATAACTAAAGAATAACAATAATTAGAGGCAAGCAAAAGAGAGATGCAGATCTACTATTCCACTGCATAGTTCAGGTCTAATTTGCTCCCTCTGGGCATAACATTAGTATGGGGTGTGACAGGCTAGTCCTTCAGGTCATCTCGCCACTCACAGTCCTGCCTAACTCTAATGGTGCAACAAGAGAAGGTGAGGTGACATTTTCTACCACTAAATTAATTTATCATCCTGTCAATGTCCAGTCTCCCTGGTGAAATCTGCATTTGGCACCATGCCTTTTTTATATAGGTGCTGTGCAAGAATTTAAAACAGGTATCTTCAATATTCACCAGAATTTTATGAATAGTGTATGCAAGTGATTATACTAGCAGCTGGATTCCGTGATGTACGCCCACTATGACACAACCACTGACACACATAATGAAGATAAATGAAGCATGATAATGTGTTATCTAGAGGGCTAACGTAGGAAGTGTGTGATTATCCAATGACAGTAGACTTTCCTGTACTGCCACTGGAATGAATTAGACACATGTGTGGATGTAAATATGTGGAAACAGACAAGAGTGTGACATCATTGTATTCAAGGCTCTCCTGACTCAAATGAACCACGATACCATCTGTTAAATCAACAATAGAAAACTTAAAGAATTATCCATCCATTTTCCCAAAAAGCCAGTCCTGGGCATATATACACTACCAGTCAAAAGTTTGAAATACTTACAGTTATTTCAAAGGAAATAAGTCTCTTATGCTCACCAAGGCTGCATTTATTTGATCAAAAATACTGTAAAACTGTAATATTGTGAAATGTTATTACAATTTAAAATAACTTTTCTATTTTAATATACAGTATTTTAAAGCGTAATTTATTCCTGTGATGAGTGTTGAATTTTCATCAGCCATTTCAGTGTCACATGATCCTTCAGAAATCAATCTAATATATATAATATTCCAAACTTTTGACCGGTACTCCGGTAGTGTATATATGCATGTGTGTGCAATTATTTGTATGTAAACAGATTTTTATTTTTCCACTTTCAGCTAAATTTCCTCCTACCTGCTTTAATTGCTTTCTCAGAATAAATGGGAACAAACTTTTACAAGGTTAGAATGAAAAAGTGTTGTGCGAATAGATGCTGTGCAGATGAGGGAGGCAGATGTTGAATAGTTTGCTAATGTCAGAGGGAGAAACCGTAGCGAGTAGCGACGTGTGCCAAGGTACACGGCATTAGAAACAGATACAGGTATACATCCAGCCTGGGCACAAGGAGTTGGAACATGTTGAAGTGGACTTGGCACTTGTGCCAGAGAACAGATGTTAATCCAGGACAGATAATTACATCAGTGAGGGAACAGACATTTTTCCACTTAATTTCCGTCTTTTAAAAAGTGTGACTACTCCCAGAGGAACTTGCTGACAGAACGCCCCCGGACCTGTTTCCTGGGAAGGAGCCCAGGGAGGCTAGCGTGCTGTCTAATAGGTGGGCTTCGCTACGCTCTTCATCTCAGCGGGAGTGAAGAGCGAGAGGGTGGGGGAGCGCAGCATGTAGAAGATGGTCCTGTAAAATGTCTCTCTTTGTTCTGCTTTAACACCTACAAAGATACAAAAGTGCTTGTAAGTGCCAGTAATACAATAACACAGATTTATTTTGTCGGATAATTAAATTGTTTCCTTGTGTTTTTAAATTGAAGTATGTGTTATTTCTTTAACTTCAAATAACAATGATTATCTGACTTCAAATGAAAATAGATGTAGCTACGTTTTAATACAATATCATTTTAATTACCCATAAATATAATAAACCACAAATGGCCCTTTACACTTTGTGTTTGTCTTCTATAAACATTGATAAAAAATAAGCTTTGATCAAGATATTATTTCAAGAAGCTTAAAAGGAGTATACTATGGAAGCTTGTTTCCGCCACTGAATAAAAAAAATAAAAAAGTAATTGCGACTTTTTATCTCACAATTGCAAGATATGAAGTCAGAATTCTGAACAATAAAGTCACAATTGCGAGATATAAAGTCACAATTCTGAGAAATAAAGTCGCAATTGCGAGATATAAAGTCGCAAATCTGATAAATAAAGTCGCAATTATGAGAAATAAAATCGCAATTGCGAGAAAAAAGACAGAATTGAGACTTTTTATCTCACAATTCAGATTTTTTTTCTCACAATTGCGAGTTTACATCTCGCAATTCTGACTTTATAACCTGCAATTGTGACTTTATATCAATCAATTCTGACTTTATATCTCGCAATTCTGACTTTATAACATGCAATTGCGACTTTATATCACGCAATTCTGACTTTATAACACATAATTGTGAGTTTATATCTTGAGATTCTGACTTTATAACCTGGAATTGCGACTTTATATCACGCAATTCTGACTTTATAACACATAATTGCGAGTTTATATCTCGAGATTCTGACTTTATATCAATCAATTCTGACTTTATATCTCACAATTCTGACTTTATAACACGCAATTGCGACTTTATATCAATCAATTCTGACTTTATATCTCACAATTCTGACTTTATAACACGCAATTGCGACTTTATATCAATCAATTCTGACTTTATATCTCACAATTCTGACTTTATAACACGCAATTGCGACTTTATTTCACACAATTCTGACTTTACAACACGCAATTGTGACTTTATATCACGCAATTCTGACTTTATAACCTGCAATTGCGACTTTATATCAAACAATTCTGACTTTATATCTCGCAATTCTGACTTTATAACACGCAATTGCGACTTTATATCAATCAATTCTGACTTTATATCTCGCAATTCTGACTTTATAACACGCAATTGCGACTTTATATCACGCAATTCTGACTTTATAACACATAATTGCGAGTTTATATCTCGAGATTCTGACTTTATATCAATCAATTCTGACTTTATATCTCACAATTCTGACTTTATAACACGCAATTGCGACTTTATATCAATCAATTCTGACTTTATATCTCGCAATTCTGACTTTACAACACGCAATTGCGACTTTATTTCACACAATTCTGACTTTACAACACGCAATTGCGACTTTATATCACGCAATTCTGACTTTATAACCTGCAATTGCGACTTTATATCAATCAATTCTGACTTTATATCTCGCAATTCTGACTTTATAACACGCAATTGCGACTTTATATCAATCAATTCTGACTTTATATCTCGCAATTCTGACTTTATAACACGCAATTGCGACTTTATATCACGCAATTCTGACTTTATAACACATAATTGCGAGTTTATATCTCGAGATTCTGACTTTATATCAATCAATTCTGACTTTATATCTCACAATTCTGACTTTATAACACGCAATTGCGACTTTATATCAATCAATTCTGACTTTATATCTCGCAATTCTGACTTTATAACACGCAATTGCGACTTTATTTCACACAATTCTGACTTTACAACACGCAATTGCGACTTTATATCACGCAATTCTGACTTTATAACCTGCAATTGCGACTTTATATCAATCAATTCTGACTTTATATCTCGCAATTCTGACTTTATAACATGCAATTGCGACTTTATATCAATCAATTCTGACTTTATATCTCGCAATTCTGAGAAATAAAGTCAGAATTGCGAGATGTAAACACAATTGTGAGAAATAAAAGTCAGAATTGTGAGATAAAAAGTCGCAATTACCTTTTTTATTTTTCATTCTGTGGCGGAAACAAGCTTCCATAGTATTCACATACTGCATAAGAATAAATAAAAAAAAAAAAAAAAAAAGAAATCTTGTTGTCCCTGACATCAGAAAGAAATTCATACAGGTTTGGAACAACATGAATATGAGTAAAAGATGACAGAATTTTCATTTTGGAGGGAACTATTCCTGCAAGCAATTTAATGTGTGTTTCATATGTAATAAACTTTGTTCATAAGTGTATTCATTTATATAAATATATAAACACCAACACACTGAATTAAAGATACCTCCATACACTCTTAGTAATTAATTCATTTCCTGTGTCCAGGGTGGGTAAACAGATCTTCAGAGCTGTGCTTAAGCCTTAAAACAGTCGCCTCACAAATGAAATATGACGTCAAAGATTCTCCTTGGCTTCATCAAGACAGTGTACTGCCAGTCATGTTCAAGTCTCCTTTATCAAACATGTTGCAACTTAGTTTGCTCAACTTTAAATTACATTAAATAGTAAGTGGGTGACTTCACAGGTTTTATGATAGCAGACAAGGGCTGCGGAACTGCATTAGGGAAATTTACAGTCCTAAAGACATTAGAAATTTTATGGCATGAAACCTTGTGATAAATTAAACTCTGATCCAGGTAAACAAACCTACATTGATTGTCACTGATGACTGAGACCTTTCATGACCTTGCCAAAGCATATGGTCACCATGAATCCCTGATAACACCTCATCTAGATCGCAAATGTCCTTCATAAACGTCCTCACTCGTACTGTATCAAAGTGTCAAAGAAATATACAGCGATGATACTCAGGGCTCATATATCGTTGCAAACAGCATCTTTCTATCTAATTTACGGCAATAAAACCCTTCCCGAGAGGAGGTTGGAGAGGAGGTAATGTTTATGTTTGTTCCCCCTCTTTTCTTTTACTCAGCGACCAGAGCTAAACTCATTTAAAACTGCTACTTTATTGATTTCCTCTGAGCTGTGACCTGACTCACTGGTCACTCTGGTTCCACTACATGGCTATGGAAGTTATTTGACTAGCCATTTACATCACTCGCATTAAAGCGTGAAGAGAAAATTAATCCTCCTTTCATGCCTTTGTCTAACCTGTGAGGGTGGACTGATGCTGATACAAAGCTTCGCAGTGGAGAATAATTAAGTGCAGTCCCTCCCTCTGTGAGGGAAATGAAGTGTACAGTATTGAACTGTGTTGATGGCAGAATAGCTTCAACCGATTGATTAGGGTGAGAACTTAGTTTAATGCCCTTGGAAAGTGCAGCAGGTAATCCATTGAGTTGTTAATCTGTGAAGGGCCACAGAGTTCTGAGCCAAAATGGCTGATCTTTCGGGAAATCCCATTATGGTGAGAGTGTTAGTCACCACCTGTGTCACCGGGCAGTGAAAGGATTTCAGCCCTAATACGCTGTAAACCATTTCTTACCTGACCTCAGGTATTATGCTGTTTGACCCTCAGTGTGATAGAGGCGAATTGGCCTGAGATTTGTTTCCTAATGGAATTCATTTTAGGGTTACTTATCGGCTGTTGAAACAGAGTAAGGAGAGAAGCACACAGGTGATTGTCAGTGGCCCGCTCAGCCTGGGTGTCATGAGAATGCTTTGCTACATCATGACTGGAAGTATCACTGCCAGGGAACCAGGACAGAAAAATAGATTGTGTTTTTTCAGAGCTCAACACCACAATGACAGGAAATAATGAATGTCATAACAAAGCCATTGCAGGATACTTTTTCCTTCCAAACATTTTGTAAGTTGCAGAAAAAAATTTACTTTAGCCTGACACTATTTTTGATATCATTAAAATGATGGAAGTTTCCCAGCTGAAGCCCCGAGTCTGGCTAGTCACAAACAGAGAGCTATGACAAATTCATTTAAAAGGGGTGCAGGTGGCAGAGGGCTGATGATTGAGAACTGATCTCCCCACTGCCTAATGTCAGTTTAGTCCATATATATATATATATATATATATATACTGTCAAACCAAAATTTATTCAGACACCTTCAACATTTCTCACATTATCAGTTTATTCGCGGGCGGCCATACACTGTGAGATTTTCGTCCGATTTTGAGCCGAATTCTGACTCGTGCAACTCTTTTCCGGGTCGGACCGATTTTCAGCTTTGTCGTGCGTCGTTTGTCGTGCAGTGTTCGTGCAGTGTGTACAGGGAGAAACGAGAGCCGATTAACCTCTCCTGATCGACAATCGGATGGTCGGATGAATTTCTGGCATGTCAGAAATTTTGGTCGCTCCTCGTGACTATATCGCACAGTTGAAGCAAAGCTATGAACCGATTGCCCAAAACCATTTCATTTGCAGCAAAAATAAAAACAAAAATAAAAACGAAAAGAGGGAGATCTTTAAGTTCTGTAGTTCAAACTAGCTACAAATTACTGTTGCTTAGGCTACCTCCAGTTCGTGTTGCAAAATGGATTAACCATATATTATCGACGTCTTCCAAGCCACCTGCGATGTAACGCCTCTTTTATTAATTTGTTAAACAATGTTTTTAAAATAAACCTGTTTTTAATTTTCATTGATTAATTATTGCAATGTTCGGACATATTATAGACTGTTAATAGTTATTTATATGCAATTCAAAATGTTTTAGACAATTTTCAATGAGGAGGAGTAAGTTTCTATGTAATATTTTATTATCTTCACAGCACGTTGGTTGTGCTGTGAAATTATTGCGTGGCAAATTAATTATAATAGCGGATCAATTTAATAATAAAATTAGCCTAGGCCTCCCCTAATAATGACAATACAATAATACTAATAATAATTGAATGCATAAATTGGAAATGCTAAATCATCTTGATATTGATAGCTGATGCTTGTTTTGACAATATCTCTGGATGCATGATATCGTCTAGGCGCAATCCAGGGGTTTATCGCAGATATTTTACACGTATAGTGTGAGCACATAAATCCTAAACTTTGGCTTTACATTGCATGCGATTTACTCGTTCAGTGTGAGTAGGTACCGTGCTGAAATCGCACAGACATCGCACAGTGTATGCCCGCCTTTATCAAATCAGTTGATATTTCACTGGATTTGGCCATCCTTCTGTTAGACTGTCTCGCCAATGAACTAGGTTGAAAAGCTGTCAGCTGTTAAATGTAAGTACACAATTAGATAATTCTCATTTAGGTCAACCAAGCAATGCTTAATTGTGTTCAGTCTGTGGTGTAAAAAGGTCGCATTAGCAATTAAAGAAAAAAACACTGTCTGAATAATTTTTTGTCCCAAATTTGTATACATTTTACTGGTAGTCCACTACAGTTTACTTTATTTTGCTATCCTCGCTTACATAAATGAACTGTAGTGTCCTGCACCCACTACTAAAAAAAAAGATCTGACTGACTGCATATTATTTTGTTACATAAATGGAGGGGATTGATAAAATTTTTTTTTTTTTTTAAAGATCCAAAGATGGGGTGGTGAAGGCAGTTTAAACAAGTTTAATAATCACTACTACAAACCCATCCGCAGAGGTGAGACACCCTTGCTCGGTTGGCAATTAGCATTTAGATCAGATATAAAAGAGGTCTGACAAGCGGCAGTCTGATGTGGGGTTTTCAAGCCACGGGTGAGTAATAGTTGAACTCCCGGCCAAATAGTCTCAAAAACAGAAAAGTTATTTAACGTTTGGAACAATCTCAACAGCAATGTGAGCATATGCCAAACCTGAACAAACTGCATTGGCAAAAGTAATCATTGAAAGTCTAAGCTCACTAACATGAACAGCCGACCACTTAACAGAATAGGTGCTAAATGGCAGGAATGTACGGCCTCATAAATTACCACCAGATTTCATCACCACTTCTGTGAACCTGTCACAACAAAATCTGCATTACAGCAGCTTCACAAACTAAAATTGTTGGCAGTACTACCATTGGTAAACCACTTGGACAAAACATGGACCAAATGGCCAATTGTTAAACAAGGTGGGTATCTGTAATGGCATGGGTTGCCACCTCAAGGGAGCCATTAGGTCCAGCGATTGCACTGCACATTTGTATAACAGCCAAAGAATATCAGGCATTTTTCAAGAGCAGGTGCATTCAGTGTTGCAAATGCTCCTCTGCTATTCCTGTATTGCAGGGTGATTATCTTGACATACACCCCAGATTCAGACATAACATCAGACCTTTTTGGGAATTAGTGGAGTTGGAAATTAATGAATATACAAATGTGTAAGACAATATCTAATATATGGCAAGGCCATAACCATGTCTTGAACATTGTGGGTGACCAAAGTTTTTATATTTTTTATGCATGTGTTACTGGGCTATTGGCTATTTTATTTAAAGGAATTAAATAATGAAATGGTTAAAAGGCATTTAAGGAAATAAAGAAAAGGTAATAAGAACAGTAAATGTTCCAGGTCTATTGTAGTTATCGAACTGCTCTGACACACCTGGGTTGAAGATCCAAATAGTGATGTATACATATGACACTGAAGCTTCAAATCATGCATCAGTGCAATTTCTCATATTCATTTCTCATATTACATATATTCTGCCATATTAGCAGTATAAAAACCATAAAATAAGTAGACCACCATTAATTTATTATTATCATTACTATTATTACATTGAATTTTTTGCAACACATTAATATGTGAATTACTTATCAAAAAAAACTGAACATTTAGCATTGTCAGGCTTTTATTTTGTGCTTAAAGCTGCAGTAGGGAGTTTTGAGAAAACGTTGACTTAGCCTGAAAATTTGAACAAGCACAACTTACAGGTCCCACCCCCTTGCTCTCTGCTGCGCTACAGCCCTCCCTCCACAGCGGAGCCTGCCGTGAACGCGCAGGCAAGTAAGCAGGGCCACCGATGACGGCGGATAAACAGTTATGGCACATTCACTGGTAGGGACGAAACATCAACAATATGCTTTACATTGACTAAGGCCTGCCCATACTTTGACCACAAACTTGGTCCTCAAATCATTACGTATTTTGCAATACATGTAATGACACTTTATAACGTTGCACCCTTTCTATAAGTTATAAATAGCTAGTAAGATAATATAACGGTAACTAACGTAACAGTATGTAAGAAATTATTCTAGCGATATGTGGCCCTAATGCTAGATAAGGTTTGCTAGTACATTATTTCAGCAACATGACAAGCCAGTGAATTAGCAGGTTTCAATTGTTGCTTTGCACAGTGCGTGACATTTTATCTACATGTTATGCGGCTAGAGTTTTTGACGCTGACGCTAGAGTTTTGACGTCAATGGGCTCTGTCTAATTCTTTCTTTTTCGGCGAAATTGTTTCGTCATCAGTCTTTTTCCTTTTACCCGTCTTTGTTGTATGAGCAGGTGCCAATCGAGAAATTGTCAGTTTAGGTTGTTTCTCCGCCATTAGCACAGCTGCGGCACACCGGCAATCTTGAGTTTGAACGACTGGTACGCGCTGTGCAAGAGAGGGGTGTGATCAGCGCGTACACGAGCGTGATTGACACTGCTAAGACATTCCTCCGGGCTCTGATTGGTTGTTTCTGACCGGGAGCGGTGTATTTCTGCAAATGGCAATAGGACCACTGGGAGGAGCCAGAGGAGCTTGATTTTTTCACAGATTATCTGTCTCATATTCTACTGTCAGGACATAATGACAGTTTTAACAAATAGGTAAAAAAAATTTTTTTACAAAAGTTACCTACAACAGCTTTAATGGATAAAACAGAGTTGTGCACTTGGGTTTATGGTTGTTGTTAATTTGACCTGCCACATAACGGCACTGTTTTCGACACTCCTGATGCTTCAAATCTTTTCCCGAAATAATAAGAGAAATGTTTCATAGCTTTAAGAGGCTTCATTTCTCCATCCCTAGATCAAATTGCAGCCATTTATTAAGGATAATCCACAATTGAAGCACAACTATAAATGGAGACAAGAGAAGAGCTCTCAGAAATGCAGTGCGACTCTAACAAGACTTCGCAAAGAGTGAGTGAAGACAAAGGGCTTATAGGCAAGGCTTAACAAGCTAATGACACACAGCTGAACCTAATCACAACATAATGAATCCAGGCAATGGGTTATGGGAAATTACGTTCATAATGAGATATCCCAGTTGGGAGGAGTGCCCTCTGGTGGAGATCATGGGCAATCCAGCTGGTGGTTGTGACAGTTATAAAGTAAAATATTTGCAAATAAAATATTTGTAAAATTATGCACACATTTACTCTTATTCGTACATTTAAGTGGTAATACAACCCAAAACATCTCTTGTCTTGTCACATTCTAATATGATTTACATGAATTATGTAAATTATACATTTTCAATTTAAACCGGTGAAATTTCATAAAAATTTTGATGTCACGAAGCCAATCAATCACACCATCAGCACCAGATCCCACCACTCCTCCCACTCGATCGCTATCGCCAGAATTCTAACACGGAACACCTGCTGCACCTCTTCAAGATCACACAAATACCTGCACCTCACATTCACTCACCGTCTGGTCTCGTCGACGACTACTGCTCATTGCCTATCCGACTTCTTACCTTCGGCAACCCTTCGTCTTCATCATCAGCCTTCTTCCCAATACGTGGACCACTTTCAGTCTATTCCTACCAAAGAAAACAAAGACTGTGGTTGAGCTAGGGCTGCACTCCAGCTGTTTCATTTACCTACTGTATCTCGTTTCTGCTGCATTCTATATTACTGTAAATAAATACAATTAATATTGGATCTGTGGGTCTCTTCTTCTGTGTGTGACAGTTGAGTAGTTTGCATCACTGGATATTACTGTTGGTCACTGAACATTTCTATCGTAAAACAGTTGTCAAATATTGTAAACCCCAAAAATGTATTACACCATATTGCTATTAAATACAGATTGTATTTACACTATCATTTGAAAGTTTGGAAACAAAAGACTTTTAGTTTTTTTTAAGACATTTATCCTTCTGTTTACCTAATGCATTATTTAATGAATCACAATACAATCAAAATTGTAAATGTAAATTGTTATTACTGTTTGAAATACCTTTTCTATTTCGACACTAAAAGCTATGATGTCAAAGCTCCATTTTCAGTAGATAATTAGTCTAAGACAAAATTTATATTATCTTTAAGAAATCCTTCTAATGTGCTAAATTGGTCATTTTTTTACTTAAACAAAGATTTGATGGTATGCAAGGAGAATTACAGAAGAATGAATCTGAGCTGTTTCGGGCACAGTTTAATCAATAGAAGCCATAAATAACCCGCAATGCTGTAGAAAGCATGAGATGAAACATCAGGATAATATCTTAATAAATGGACTGACGCTAGCTGTGATGAACAGTCAGTTTCATCCTATGTGAAATAAACTGTCAATTTCTTTAAACACATAAAAACATTAAAATGTCTTTTGAATAGCCGTGTACATGATAAAGCATAGCTAAGTGTGCAATAAGAGAAAGCAGAAAGTAATGGTGAGGGATTGTGTGTCACTCTCTTCTATGTGTTGTTGCGTGTACCCTTTACATCTCAAGAGCACCTCCATCCACAACATGACTAAATGATGTCAGCCTGCTCTTCTCCTGTGGCCTGTTGTCACAGTCATCGTCTGCACCATTCTGTCTTCGTCATCTTCACTACACTTCCCAGCATCCTCTTGTCTCCACACCTGAACTCACTCCCTCAATCATCCACCTGTTCCTCGTTATCATCTGTGTCACCTGTCTTCACATCATTAATGTTCATTTGTCTCTGTATTTAGTTTGCCTCTGTTCATTCAGTCTTTGTCGGTCGTCGTCTATGTATAGTTGTGAGTTTGAAGTCCTGGAGTGTTTTCCTGTCGTTAAGTTTGTAAATAAAGCATCTAAATTGAGTTCCTTTCGTCCTCGTCTTCTGAACCCTGCACAACGCCTGACACCTGTAGACAGGAGTTAAGAGCATTTTGTTGAAAAGAATTAAGGGCCTCTGTAGCACTGACCTAGGGTGAGTCTTCCGTACAACAACGCACCTCGCTGCATAACTACCATAGTACGATGCATCGTTGAAGAAATCAACTAGCTGGTCAAGACTGTTTCCCGAAACCGTATTGTCGTAAATCTGTTGTTCAGCCACGTTGGTTAATCATGTCACGCAGGTGGTGGAGTAAAAACTTATTTTAATTAATCAGTTTGAGATAAAATTAATGCCAGATTTGTTTTGCTATAAAGTACAGACATGGGATCTGAGGACTAATTTAATCTGAGGACAGTTATTTTGCTTTATTTCCAGATTCAATCATAGGCTCCTGCTCCTCCTTATGTACTAGAGCACAAATGGACATGTGCACTCTTCAAAAATGGCGCTATAAATCTTTAACAAACTAAAATATGTAAATGAAATTTGTATATTTTCAAAATAAAATCGATTCTACTGAAAATCAGCTTGCTTTTTCTGCTCAAAATAAGGATTTATTAAGTTTACATGCCATGCAAACAAGAAAATATGCTTCTAACCACAGGTCAAGATATAATATAAGCAAACAAACGCAGCAATTTTATCTCTTCCCATAAAAATATCAGCATTTACCTCCCATCTAACCTGCTCACTGATATATGAGACTCTGCTCAATGGCTAGATGATACAAAAACAAATAAGGGGAGAGTGTCTGCTTTGTCGGAAAACACCTTTCCGTGGCGCCCGTGAAATCTGGCATGTCAGTAGAAATATGTCAGACTGGCATGTGGCATTTTCCTGCGCTGTTTACTCAGCCTAAAAAATCAATAGAGCACCATTGTTAATAAGCATGCAATGAAAATCAGCTTGGTGCCCACTGAACTGAGTTCAGGTTGTCAACAAGCTCAATTCATTTCACATGTTGATGTTTGTGTAGTTGTTGGAGCCTGTAACACATACGGCCACTTTTCCACTGTCGGACCAGCGCAAGCCAGGGCTAACAACATGCCGGGGGGCCAAAATCAAGCTGCATCTAGTGTTGGGCCAGTAGCCCACCCTTAAAACGCCTCCATAGGACATCGTCACACAACTCTGCCAGTATGGAGGTAGCTGACTAAAAAATAGCATTGATATGTGAACAATGATTGATTTACAATAAAAATGTTACTGTGACAGTAATTTATTAACTTGTGTCAGGAGTGCATATCAATAATTTTGAATAAAATTGGTATTTATCATTATCTTATTCATACTTATTCAGTCGTGCCTGTTTCCATTTATTTGTGATCACAGGAATGCACAAAACAACTCCATTAAGGCTTTTAAGTCCAAAGGCTTACACATTTAGAAAAAAAAATATTGATAAAATATTTCTATTGAAATGCGAATGAATTGAATGAGCACTAAAATCTAAAATGATAAAATCTATCTATAAATTACAGGAACGTCTGTCTGTCGGTCTGTCTTTCTGACATAAACACTCTGTCAGCTAAACATTAAGTCATGCAAAAATAAAAATGTCACTGAACTTTTGCAGTGTAATTGTACCAATGAGCACTCAAACACACCAAACCAACAATTACTAAAAACCCACACAAAAACAAATTTTGCACGGGCACTGCACTAGTTTATACACATTTTCCATGAAATTATGCGATCTGAGGAGGTCTGAGCGATCTCGTCTCACTTTATTGTTATCCTTTCAGCCAGAGCAACAGAGGGAGCTCACAGACAGAAAACAGGAGTTACCCGGAATAATATGACATATGTGAATGCATTAGTCCAGTATCAACAAAGGCACAGGGAAGAGACAGATTAAACATGAAACCAAATAAATACATGATTATTATCATTTGTGATATGTCTAAGTTCCTTAAGAGGTCTCTGTTTTTTTCCATAATCATA